>NC_141877.1:363719209-364344209 GCF_056163025.1 Triticum urartu
TATCCCCATTTCGCGGATTGTATCCTGGTATATCAGGTTTAGACTGCTGCCACCGTCCATCAGGACTCGTGTGAAGTGGTATCCGTCAATTATTGGGTCTAATACCAGGGCAGCCCATCTTGCACACCGGATACTTGCTGAGTAATCTCGATGGTCGAAATTGATCGGTTGAGACGACTAGTGGCAGGACTCGGCGGTGATAGTCCCTTGGGCATATTTTTCTGGGAGTGCCGTTTTGTTTCTTCCCTTGATCACGTATAACACGTTTACTGTTTGACTTCTGGTGGAAATTTCTTTTGTTCCCCAGTGTCTTGCTTGAGAGGCTCATCCTCGTCTTCGCTTGGTGTATCCTCCCCCTTGTGTACGTCATATGATGAGGTGGTCATCCAGCGCTCTGTGGGCGGTGGTTCCTCTTCGCCTCCCGCATCGTCGTCCATACCATCGATGTCTTCGGAGTCGAAGTCAAGCATGTCGGCTGAGTCATCGATAGTGGCTATTAAGTGGGTGGTGGGTGGGCGTCGAATTTCTTCATCGTCCACATCCCAATCTTGTTGGCCATAATCCGGCCAGGGCTCTCCGGACAAAGAGAGAGACCTTAGTGAATTCAGAATGTCGCTGAAGGGCGAGTGCTGAAAGATATCCGCGGCGGTGAATTCCATGATCGGCGCCCAATCGGATTCGATTGGCAGGGGCGCGGATGGTTCGGAGTCCGGAAAAGAGTCCAGCACCTTGGAGTCATGGGCTGCGCAGAGGGTTAGGCTGGTGTTCGGCTCGATCGTCGTTGAGACTGCAGCCCCTAAGGCGGTGTCTAACCACCCATCCTCGACTGGCGCAGTTGGCTCCGAGCTAAGGGTCGGAGCTGTTGCGGGCGCAGCCTCTGGGGTACTGTTCGGCGGCAGAGCTAGGTCATACCCGTCGCGACAGTGCGGCGCGCCCGGCTATGGCTCGAATCCATCGAAGATCAAGTCTCCGCGGATGTCGGCCGTGTAGTTCAAACTTCCAAATCTGGCCTGGTGGCCAGGGGCGTAGCTTTCAATCTGCTCCAGATGGCCAAGCGAATTAGCCCGCAGTGCAAAGCCGCCGAATACGAAGATCTGTCCGGGGAGAAAAGTCTCACCCTGGACCGCATCGCTGTCGATGATAGTAGGAGCCATCAAGCCTAACGGTGACGACACAGAGGAACTCTCAATGAAAGCACCAATGTCGGTGTCAAAACCGGCAGATCTCGGGTAGGGGGTCTCGAACTGTGCGTCTAGGCCGGATGGTAACCGGAGGCAGGGGACACGATGTTTTACCCAGGTTCGGGCCCTCTTGACGGAGGTAAAACCCTACGTCCTGCTTGATTAATATTGATGATATGGGTAGTACAAGAGTAGATCTACCATGAGATCAGAGAGGCTAAACCCTAGAAGCTAGCCTATGGTATGATTGTATGTTATGGTTGTTGTCCTACGGACTAAAACCCTTCGGTTTATATAGACACCGGAGAGGGTTAGGGTTACACAAGGTCGGTTACAAAGGAGGAGATATCCATATCCGTATTGCCTAGCTTGCCTTCCACGCCAAGTAGAGTCCCACCCGGACACGAGACAAAGTCTTCAATCTTGTATCTTCATAGTCTAACAGTCCGGCCAATGGAGATAGTCCGGCTGTCCGGAGACCCCCTAATCCAGGACTCCCTCAGGCATCTTTCTCCAATTTTATTTTGTGCCGGCATAGAATGGGACTAATGCCCGTAATATCATCAAGAGTATATCCAATAGCAGCACGGTGCTTCTTCAAAGTTTTCAATAATTTCTCTTCTTCCTGCTCTGAAAGGTTAGCACTAATAATAATAGGATATATCTACTTTTCATCAAGATAAGCATATTTAAGAGTATCAGGTAATGGTGTAAGCTCAAACACAGGATCACCCTTGGGTGGAGGAGGATCCCCTATAATTTCAACAGGCAAGTTGTGTTTCAAAATAGGTCCCTGTTTAAAGAATACTTCATCTATTTCCCTTCTTTCATTCATAAACATATCATTTTCATGGTCTAGCAAATATTGTTCTAAAGGATCATTAGAAGGCACGACAATAGAAGCAAGACCAATAATTTCATCTTTACTAAGCAATTCTTTATCATGGGGTTTCCTATGAAATTTAGCAAAATTAAAATCATGAGACATATCCCCTAAACCAACAGTAACAATATCCTTTTCGCAGTCTATCTTAGCATTAACAGTATTCAAGAAGGGTCTACCAAATATAATGGGGCAAAAGTCATCTTGTGGGGAAGCAAGAACAAGAAAATCAGTAGGATATTTAATTTTCCCACACAAGACTTTAACATCTCTAGCAATCCCAACTAGTGAAATAGTATCTCTATTGGCAAGCTTAATAGTAACATCAATATCTTCTATCTCAGCAGGTGCAATATCATGCATAATTTCTTTATATAAAGTATAAGGTATTGCACTGACACTAGCACCCATATCACATAAGCCATGATAAAAGTGATCTCCTATTTTAACAGAAACAACAGGCACACCAACAATAGGTCTATGTTTATTTTTAGTATCGGGTCTAGCAATTCTAGCAGCTTCATCACAGAAGTAAATAGCATGCCCATCAATATTATCGACCAAGAGATCCTTAACCATAGCAATACTAGGTTCAACTTTAATTTTCTTAGAGGATGTAGGTGTTCTAGCATTACTCTTACGAACCACAGTTGAAGCTTTAGCATGATCCTTTATTCTAACAGGGAAAGGTGGTTTCTCAATATAAGCGGTAGGAACAATAGGGTCAACATTATAAGTGATAGTCTTTTCTTCAACTTTAATATGTTTGACTACTTTTACTTCAATGGGAGGATGATATTTAAACCACTTCTCCTTAGGGAGATCAACATGAGTAGCAAACTATTCACAGAAAGAAGCTACTATCTCAGAGTCAAGTCCATATTTAGTGCTAAATTCACGAAAAGCATCGGTATCCATAAAAGATTTAACACAATCAAACTTAGGTGTTATACCTGACTCCTTACCTTTGTCAAGTTCCCAATCTTCAGAGTTGCATTTAATTCTTTCCAATAAATCCCATCTGAATTCAATAGTCTTCATCATGAAAGAACCAGTACAAGAAGTATCGAGCATGGAGCGATTATTGAGAGAAAGCCGAGCATAAATTTTTTGAATAATAATTTCTCTTGAGAGCTCATGATTGGGGCATGAATATAACATTGACTTAAGCCCCCCCCCCCAAGCTTGAGAGATACTTTCTCCTTCACGAGGACAAAAATTATATATATAATTACGATCACGATGAACCAGATGCATAGGATAAAACTTCTGATGAAATTCCAATTTCAATCGGTTGTAGTTCCACGATCCAATATCATCACATAGCCTAAACCATGTCAATGCCTTTCCCTTTAAAGACAAAGGGAAGACCTTCTTCTTGATAACATCCTCGGGCATACCTGCAAGCTTAAATAATCCACAAACTTCATCCACATAGATTAGGTGCATATCAGGATGTAACGTTCCATCTCCTGTAAAAGGATTAGCTAGCAGTTTCTCTAGCATACCCGAAGGGATTTCAAAGTAAACATTGTCAGTAGGTTCAGTGGGTTGAGGAGAAACTCTTTGCTCTACTGGTCGAGGTGAAGATACCCCAAACAAGCCCCTCAAAGGATTATTTTCCATAGTAACAAGTGACAGTAAATTTCAGCACACTATATAAATTTTTCCTTACCAAATTCCACCTACCAAAGGCGCTTCACTCCCCGGCAACGGCGCCAAAAAAGAGTCTTGATGACCCACAAGTATAGGGGATCTATCGTAGTCCTTTCGATAAGTAAGAGTGTCGAACCCAACGAGGAGCAGAAGGAAATGACAAGCAGTTTTCAGTAAGGTATTCTCTGCAAGCACTGAAATTATCGGTAATAGATAGTTTTGTGATAACGTAATTCGTAACGGGTAACAAGTAACAAAAGTAAACAAGGTGCAGTAAGGTGGCCCAATCTTTTTTGTAGCAAAGGACAAGCCTGGACAAACTCTTATATAAAGGAAAGCGCTCTCGAGGACACATGGGAATTATCGTCAAGCTAGTTTTCATCATGCTCATATGATTCACGTTCGTTACTTTAATAATTTGATATGTGGGTGGACCGGTGCTTGGGTACTGCCCTTCCTTGGACAAGCATCCCACTTATTATTAACCACCCTCGCAAGCATCCGCAACTATGAAAGAAGAATTAAGGTAAACCTAACCATAGGATGAAACATATGGATCCAAATCAACCCTTACGAAGGAACACATAAACTAGGGTTTAAGGTTCTGTTACTCTAGAAACCCATCATCTACTTATTACTTCCCAATGCCTTCCCCTAGGCCCAAACAATGGTGAAGTTTCATGTAGTCGACGTTCACATAACACCACTAGAGGAAAGACAACATACATCTCATCAAAATATCGAACGAATACCAAATTCACATGACTACTTATAACAAGACTTCTCCCATGTCCTCAGGAACAAACGTAACTACTCACAAATCATATTCATGTTCATAATCAGAGAGATATTAATGTGCATAAAGGATCTGAACATATAATCTTCCACCGAATAAACCAACTAGCATCAACTACAAGGAGTAATCAACACTACTAGCAACCCACAGGTACCAATCTGAGGTTTTGAGACAAAGATTGGATACAAGAGATGAACTAGGGTTTGAGAGGAGATGGTGCTGGTGAAGATGTTGATGGAGATTGATCCCCTCCTGATGAGAGGATCGATGGTGATGACGATAGTGATGATTTCCCCCTCCGGAGGGATGTTTCCCCGGCAGAACAGCTCCGCCGGAGCCCTAGATTGGTTCCGCCTCGAGACGGCAGCGCTTCATCCCGAAAGCTTCCTTCTGATTTTTTCCAGGGCAAAAGATACCTTATACCAGAAGATGGGCATCGGGGGGCTTCCAGGTGGCCCACGAGGCAGGGGGCGCGCCCAGGGGGTAGGGCGCGCCCTCCACCCTCGTGGATAGTGGGTGGCCCCCCTCTGCTGCTTTCTTTGCCCAATATTTTTAATATATTCTAAAACTGACTTTCGTGGAGTTTCAGGACTTCTGGAGTTGTGCAGAATAGGTCTCTAATATTTGCTCCTTTTCCAGCCCAGAATTCCAGCTCCTGGCATTCTCCCTCTTCATGTAAACCTTGTAAAATAAGAGAGAAAAGGCATAAGTATTGTGACATAATGTGTAATAACAGCCCATAATGCAATAAATATTGATATGAAAGCATGATGCAAAATGGACGTATCAAGGCCTGCCACGATTTTTTTTACAAAGTTCGGTCGGAGATAAGTTTGATGATAAAGTACATTGTTACATATAATCAAACGCCTATTCTTTATCTATGCCATGTATAAGACTGTCTAAACTACAGTCTTCTTGCAAAAACTTTGCGGCTATCATTACTTGGTCATACACCAAGCTTACAGGAATTTCTTTTCCGTCTGGTCTGGTCCCCGAGGACCAACTCGGGCCATATGATTCGGATTAAGCCTGGTATAGCGCGTTTTCACCATGGCCCAGGCCTCTCGTGCACCTTCTCGGCATGCTGACACCTTCCATAGTTCAAAGAGACCAGAGCTCCTTTGAATAAGTTCGCTAGATCCTCCATAATTTTTGGAGGATGGCCATAAGGCTTTAGCCATGTTATTCATGGCTTTCCGAACTTGCTCATGCACTTTGGAGAATTTTCGTAGCATGTCGCCTTGAAATCAGGATACTTCTCCTTCGGGCCGCCCAGTTAGCAAACCTGCAGGAACAACATTGTAAAGCTCTAAATCATTGGATAATATGACAGCAAGGTTAAAGGTCATACTGAATATGCCGCCTTTTAATTTTCTATTCTCCTTCACATCATCCAACAGTTGGGCCCTTAAATCCTTTATCTCTTCGGCTTGCTTGACATTTTCATCCAGCAGTTTGTTCTTTTGCTCAATGGTCTATGTTAATACACGTTGAGCCGCTGCTTCCTGCCCTTCAGCATATTTTTTGTCCTCCTGAGAAGCTTTTAGCTTCTCCTCCAGTTGATCTACCGATTCCGCCACTAAAAATAAATCAATGTATGCTTCAACATCATTGATGGAAAAAAATCATATTTTATGGACACTTTTTTGTCCTTACCATTAGATCCCTTTTTGGATTTCTTTAGGTCTTCTAGCTCGGTGGTGACGGCATTCAGCTTGATGTGGTTCGCTTCAAGCTCCTTGGATAACACGTCATTCTTTTCCTTGAGAACCTACGGTCATAATGATCCTTAAATCAGTTGGGCCAACTGCTTCAAGTCTCGGGGGCTATTGGCATATGCTTATTAAATTTACACAGATCGTTACCCGCATATCTTTTGAAAGCAGGTGAGTGGCCCCGGCAAGCCCGTCCCGAGCAGCTCGGATATATGCATCCACAGAGCTGAGGGTGTTAAGCGCCTCCTCAGTAAATACTGGGTCGCGCATAGCCTCTTTTCGCTGCCGATGATTCATCGCGCTCTCTACTTCCGAATTGGTGACCAATACATTATCCGAATCCTCTTGTGGAGGATAATCTGGTGTTACGCCCGTATTGGCTCTTGTCCTTGTTTGTGGGCCCAGGCCCGGATTGGTTGGTGTTTGGCCAGCAGGGTCTCCGGACGCAATTCGGTGTAAACTCCTTCTGGAATAAGACAAAGGGAAAATGTGACAACCCGGCCTTACTACCGGGCATATATTGAAAACCATACCTCTTCAATGAAGGAAGGGGCTCGACAGTGCCCCCCGCTTCCTTCCGCTTCAAAGACTCGCCCTGCGTAGGCGTCGTCCTTTTACAGGATGCCCTTGATGCAGCACGGCGGGCCGAGCGCCGCCCCTTTTGAGCATGAGATAGTGCGGTGGGTGAGGCGCGAAGGGAAGGCTCTCTTTGGGAAGATGTCTCCTGGGTACTTACATTGGAGGAGGGAAGAAGGCCGGGATAATCGACTACAATAACCACTTTTGTACCATCGTGGCTCGCCTGATAGAAAACCCCGTCAGTGAGTTCTATGAATATATCCGAATCCTCTTCAAATCCGAGATCTTTATCGTGAATATGATCCTCTAGCTGCGGGGCAGGGCAATAAACCCCCTCGATCACCTTCCTCCATTCCTATTGTAAACAGCCGAATATATTTCGATTAGCATATCTCAATAAAGAGGTTGGATAAACCTAGCAATTGGAAAAAAAACTTACCCAGTCAATGGGGTTATACATGGAAAAACCTTCCCGACATTTCAAATGGACAAATTCCTCTTTCTCCCCCTTATAAAGATCAGCTAAGATGGCAGCCAAGTCGGCTGGGGTATCCGGACCTTCGCGTAGGCAACGGGATGCATCATCTTGCCCGTTGTAATGCCACATGGGAAACCCTCTGGACTAGAGTGGCTGAACGCACTGCTTTATCGCGATGGTCATTACTTCATTATTGAAAGTTTGGAATGGGCAAGCACTCTGATCTTGCTGACCAACCTCTTAATCTCCGCGTTATCTTCTTCTTTGGGGCTTCATGGGCGCTAGTTGAAGCGTTTCTTCAATGGAGCGCTGGAGAATTAGGGAAGACCACGCCGAACTGGGTCCAGAAGAGCAACGTCTTCGATATAAAACCACTCCGAGGGCCACTCTTCGGGTCCCTTCTCGGGAGTGCCGGACAGGTAGCCTGTCCCTGCTATGCGCCACACTTCGGCGCCGCCTACCTTGAATATGGATCCCTTTCGAGAGCGAGGGATGAGGCAAAAGAATTTCCTCCGTAGCTCTAAATGATCCTCACAGCCTAAGAATAGCTCGCAAAGAGCAAAGAAAACCCGCAATGTGCGGGACAGAGCCTGGCGTGAGATTGTGCAGTTGGAGCCCATAAAACTCCAGGATACCTCTGAGGAAAGGATGGATTGGAAATCCTACACCTCTTAGGAGGAAGGAAGCGAAGCACACCCGCTCCTCTTCAGTGGGGTTGGGGAAGTTTTTCGCCAAGGCTTCGCTGTCGATCGAAGTTAATCCAGCCCGAACGGAGACTAGATTCGCAGGAGGGAGATATCCCTCCGTCCGAAGTCTATTAAGATGGGCATGAGATACTGAGCAACTTTCCCAATCGCCCGCTTGAGGGTCGTGGGGGCGTGAGGAGGAGCCGGGGGCGCTTGCCATGTTTGGAGAATTTTTCATGGCTGGCTCTAAGGGTTTCTGCATGGTGTGGAATGGCATCTGAGATCCAATCTCTTTAAATAGACGCCCTCCTCGCATGGCCGAGGGTTTATTTGTAAAAAATACATGGACTGTTCGCATTCGTCTGATGCGTGGAAGCCGAGGCGACGGAGGGAAGGAATCATCAAGACGGGGTATCAAAGTCAGAGCCGAACTGTCATTGTTTTGAAGAAGAACCTGCCTTGCAAGACCGAAGACATGAAGCCGGATACAACCTCGTCATTAAAGGCAAGTTCGGGGGCTACTGAGGGAGTCCTGGATTTGGGGGTCCTCAGGGGTCCGGACTATTGAAGGTGGGCCGGACTGATGGGCTATGAAGATAAAAGCAGAAGGTCATCCCTCGTGTCCGGTTGAGCTCCCATATATGTAGAAAGGCAAGTTAGATGTCCGGATGTAATGATTCCTTCCTCCTCAAGTCATCTTTGTACAGATACTAGGCCCGCTCCGACATGTATATAAGCCGGAGGGTTTTAGTCCATAGAGGCTGAGAGAACAATCATAGGTTAGACTTCTAGGGTTTAGCCAATATGATCTCGAGGTAGATCAACTCTTGTAATCCCCATAACGTCAAGATCAATCTAGCAGGAAGTAGGGTATTACCTCCATCAAGAGGGCCCGAACCTGGGTAAACATCGTGTCCTTGTCTCCCCCTGCTACAACCAATCCTCAGATATGTAGCTTGCCCCCCCCCCCTACCCGAGATCTGCCGGTTTTGACACCGACATAGATGACCACAGATGATGTTCTTGCTGATTGAGTCCAGTTGTGCGAACCTCTTGACATCAGCAGCGGTAACACCTTCACCGACTTTGGGAATGTCAGTCTTGACGACATACCAGAGGTCGTTGTCGATGGCTTCAAGATGCATGCGCATCTTATTCTTCTAGTAGGGGTAATCAGTGCCATCGAAGACTAGGCAAGCAACGAAGACTTTGATTATCCCTGTAGTCGACATAGCTAAAACTCTAGGTGTTTAAACCGAATCACACAGAACAAGGGAGCACCTTTCTCTGATACCAATCGGAAGTGCTAGTTATCGACTAGAGGGGGGGTTGAATAGGCAATTTTTATGGAAGTCTTCAAGACAGGCAATGTCTTTGAAAACAGACAATGAAATACAACATACACAATATGCAGCGGCAGATACACTACACTAGCCAAGCCATAGTCTAAGAAATAGTACCGAGTAAGCACGAAGACAAATAGCAGCTAGGTAGAGTGGATCAGAATAGGAAGACAGTATACCCTGCAAAAAAGAATAGGAAGACAGTATGAAGCCAATTATGCAATCAAAGAGAATGTCTTCACACAGTGAAGTCAAACTGGGCAACCAAGCAATGACTTCACAAAGCTAAATAGTAAGTAAGGGTGAAGTGATAGAACCCGTTGCTTGACGAAGACAATGACTTGGTAGACCAATTCCAGTTGTTGTGACAACTGTACGTCTGGTTAGGGAGGCTAAGGTTGAACTCAGAAGACTGCATCTTCACCCTATTCCCCTTGAGTTAAGGACACTTAGTCCTCGCCCAATCACTATGGTAAATCTTTAAGGTAGACTTCCAAACCTTCACAGACTTTGTTCATCGACGATCCACAATGGCTCTTGGATCCTCAGAACGTGACGCCTAACCGACTAGAAGATACACAATCTTCAAGTGTAATAAGTCTTCATATCACGCGGACAGAAAGACTTCAGTGATACCTAACAATCTTTGGCTCTAGGTGTTTTGGGCTTTGTCCTCGCAAGATTTCTCTCTCAAAGGATTCGGAGGTGGGTTGCTCTCAAACGACAAAAGTCGTGCACTAACTCTGAGCAGCCACCAATTTATGGTGTAGGGGGTGAGCTATTTATAGCCAGGAGGCAGCCCGACATGATATGTCTGAAATGACCCTGGGTTATTAAGGAACCGACATGTGTGTCCAATGGTCAGATTTCAAACACACACGGCAGCTTGACTTGGGCTACAAGCAAAGCTGAATCATCCAACTCTGGATAAGATTTACTCTCATTGTCTTCACTCAAAGGCATAGGATTTGGGTTGAGCATCACATCACTTTTCTGACTTTGTTCACTTGGACCCCACTTAACAGTTCGGTGGTTCCTATGACTCAAGAAAGAAGAAAATGAAACTACGAAAGAAACTATGTCTTCGCACTCCATTGTCTTCAAGTGAATGTCTTCACACGTCATTATCTTCGACGTGAATGTCTTCATGAACCACCATTGTCTCCAATGTCTTCATATATTTTTAGGGGTCATCTCTGGTAGGTAAACCGAATCAATGAGGGACTTCTACCTGTGTTATCTTACAATTCTCAGAAACACATTAGTCCCTCAACCACGTTTGTCGTCAATACTCCAAAACCAACTAGGGGTGGCACTAGATGCACTTACACCTCCTGGTTTATATAGGCACCAGGGGTATCTAGAGTTACACATGGTCGGTTGCCATCTAAGGATTTACATGCCGAATCTAGTCAAATGTGCTTGAAGTACATGCCAAGTCTTCGGTCGGCACACTTTGAAGGCCTCCGGAGCCTTCCTTCCTTAATGGGCTGGTAGTCCGGCTGGGCTAGGACCCCCTAGCCCAGGACACCGTCACCAACCAATCGCCCAATCTTATGATGTCCATATCATGGCTGTGGGCTGGCACTTCCATCACTATGACCGACTGAGTTTGAATTGATGAGGTACCAATCGCAAATTTCAACAAAAGTATATCCCCATGCACCATTCCACTAACATATACAATTGAAAGCTTACTGCTAGGTACCGTTTTGGCGTCCATATAGAAACTATGGGCTGGCACATCCGTCACTAATGACCGAGTTTGAACAATGAGGCACCAACCGCAAATTTCAACAAAAGCATATCCCCATGCATCGTTCTACCGACACACATCTAAAAGAATACACGATTAATGGCAAAATATTTGCAAAGAATTATGTACAATTAAAAGCACAATGCAAGATACCAAAACGGCGTCCATATTGCAACTATGGGCTGGCACATCCGTCACTAATGACCAAGTTTGAACAATGAGGCACCAACCGCAAGTTTCAACAAAAGCATATCCCCATGCACCGTTCTACTGGCACACATCTAAAAGAATACACGATTAATGGCAAAATATTTGTAAAGAATTGTGTACAATTAAAAGCGCACTGCCAGCTGCCGCCTCGCGTCCATATCACAACCGTGGGCTGGCACATCGGTCACTAATGATCGAATTTCAAGAACGAGGCTCCAACCGCAAGTTTCAACAATAGCATATCTCCATGCACCGTTCTACTGGCACACATATAAAATAATACACGATTAATGACAAAATATCTGCAAAGGGATGTACACAATTAAAAGTGCACCACCAGCTGCCGTCCTGGCGTCCATAATACGCTATGGGCTGGCACATCCGTCACCTTCGACTTTACAACTATGCACTGGCTCATCCGTTACTACTACCATTACGGCTCTGGGCTGGCATCAGTTATCACTGACCGAGTCCAAACAAGACACCAACCGCAAATTCGAGTAAACATAAAGCTATTGGCACATATCTAAAAAAGACACCATTGATGATAGGACATTTAAACGAGGGCTCTTTTGATAAATTCCACCGTAAAACTTAAGAATTTTGCATGAAAACATATAAAAATTTGTGGTTATTTGAAAAGTTGGCAGGTCTCTTCCATACATTGCAGCAAACATGGAAGAGCTTCACTCACCGTTTCACCCCGGCGTTTCTAGGGTATTCTACAAGCACGTAGCGGGTAAACCCACCCAAGTCGCCTGGTCAAGGTAAAAAAGTGCACGTGACACGGCCGCGAAGTGCTGGGTTCTTTGCTTTGCAGCAGGCCCACCTGCAGAATTCAGTCGAACCAGAGGGTGCCAGACGCAAATGGGACCAGACCACCAACGTTCTCCCGAGCCTGCACGAACCGGGGTGGGACCCACCAGAGAACCCGCCCGCCCACTGGCCAGTTCCACCTCCGGCCCCACCCGGCAGCCTCACCCGCTGGCTCTGCCCAACGTCCCGTGCCGCCCGCCTGCGAAGTGAAAAAAGAAGCCGGCGAGAAAAGAGGGCCTTTTTCCCTTCCTTTCCATGCCCCCCTCCGTCCCTCCCTCTCGCCACTTCTCACCTCTTCCGTTTCTCGCCTCCCCTGACTCCGCCCCGCCCGCCCCCGGCATTCCTGCTCCTCGCGTCGCGTGCTCCTCGGCGAGCACGCGGCCGTGGCGCGGGGGTGCCAGAGGCTTCTCCGACCGTCTCGTCCGCCGTCTGCTGGTGAGGTCCGTGTGCCCGGCCGGCCCGTGCGCCTCCTTTCCCGCCGTCTCGGTGGTTCTTGACCTTGTAATCCATCTGTTTACTGCCTGCACTCCGGTCCTCCTCATCGGCGATCCTCCGCGTGGGGTGGGAGGATCGTGCCTTTTCGAATCGCCCCCGTACGGAGGGATGGGGTTTTAGAGGATTCTCGTGGGGGTTTTGGGGTCCTTTTTTAATAGTTTATTTAGGGTACACTTTTTTCTCCCGTGGGGATGGCGATGTGTGTTCGTGTAGGGGTTAAGGGAGCCGTGCAGTCATTTTCTAGGGTTTCATCGGTTGATTGGTCGGTGTGTTCTTGCTTGCGTGATTTTAGGGGTTTCGAAACTTCAAAGTTTCGATTTTTCCGAATTTTATGTACGGCCCCTGTTTTTATTTTATTTTTTTGAGATGGTGCTTACGTCCCTGGGTTGCTAGGAAACGATGAACGCTGTAGCCTTTTTTGTTGTTGTGTTTTTCCTTTACCATAAACACCAAAGGCACGAGATTTGAGGCGAGGAACAGATTTAGCAGCAGTTACTCTGTTATCATCGGGATCTGATGATCTTTTACACGTCTCAGGGCAGGGGTGATTTTGTTATTGCAGTCAATAATAAGTGAGTCTTGTTTTTATTATTAGTGGGCTACTCCGGTGACGAGTGAATGACTGATCATTGTCTTAGGTCAGTGACAATACCAATGCCTAGAGTACCCCCTTATTATAGGAAAACGTTTCGGGTTGGGATCCTCTGCTCTGCAGTAGGAAAACCTGAAGGAATTGGTCAAAAGGGACACCATGTTTGCTGCTCATCTCTCCTTGACAAGGATGCACATGGCTGCAATTGGTCGCCATACTTTCCTTGTTTTGCAATGTCGGTAGCATTACCTGTTACACACTGCCATATTACCTGTTACACGTAGATGCAGATAGATACACAAATCTGGATAGAATACCAAAGCAGGATACAAGTTCTGGTTTTTCCTAAGATAGCAGGGCACACCATTTGGCACATTGAATGGGTCATGCCTTTGCTAGGCCTCCTTGTGCTCTCTCCATCCATCAACCTGTCACAACCACCACCTTTTATTGTAAAAAGAAAAAGTATCAGTAGATGTTATTTGATTATGCACATGACATGCATTTTATCATTAGAAAATCATACACTGCTGTTTGTTATGATTGTGTTACTTTTATCATACGTGAAGCTCTTCTTGATAATACATTGTCATGTATTTTGTTGCAGGCACAAGTCTGACCTTCTGTGAACCGGCAAGATGCAGCCACCGCAGCCGCGGCCTGAGGACTACTTGTTGAAAGAGACAACACCCTGCCTTGGGGGTTTTATGGCAGCAGGGGACAAGCGCACAAGTACATACGACCTTGTGGAGCAGATGCCATATCTCTACGTGCGCGCTGTCAAGGCCAAAGACCTCCGTGCCAAGGATGGGTCTGGGAGCTGTGACCCATCGGTAGAGATCAAGCTTGGGAATTACAGGTGCACCACCCGTCAGTTTGAGAAGAATACTAACCCGGAGTGGAACCAAGTCTTTGCCTTTCCCAAGGAATGCATCCAGTCCTCCTATATTGAGATCACTGTCAAAGACAAGGATGATATCATTGGGCGAGTCATCTTTGACCTCAATGAAGTTCCAAAGAGAGTCCCACCTGACAGTCCTTTAGCACCAGAGTGGTACCGTCTTGAGGGTCGGAAGGAGGGAAGGGTCGGAGAGCTAATGTTGGCTGTCTGGATGGGTTCACAGGCAGATGAAGCTTTCCCAGAAGCTTGGCATGCTGATGCTGCGACAGTGCCTAGCGATGGTCTAGCAAGCATAAGGTCTAAGGTGTATTTAACTCCTAAGCTTTGGTATCTCAGGGTAAATGTTATTGAGGCACAAGACCTGGTACCAAGTGACAAGTGCCGCTATCCAGAAGTTTATGTGAAAGCTACACTTGGGAATCAGTCCTTGAGGACAAGGATATCTGCAAGCAAGAGTGTTAACCCCATGTGGAATGAGGATCTGATGTTTGTGGCAGCTGAACCATTTGAGGAGCACTTGATTCTTAGCGTTGAGGATCGGATTGCGCCAAACAAGGACGAGGTATTAGGGAAAGCATGTGTTCCACTGCAGAATGTAGACAGGAGGCCCGACCACAGGCCAGTGCACAGCCGGTGGTGTAATCTTGAGAAGCATATAGCGGGAGATGGGGAACAGAAGAAAAAAGATGTCAAGTTCTCTAGTCGTATTCACCTCAGGATTTCTTTGGATGGTGGGTATCATGTTCTGGATGAGTCAGCACATTACAGTAGCGATCTGAGGGCCACCGAGAAACAGCTGTGGAAGCCTAGCATTGGGGTTCTTGAGCTAGGAATCCTAAATGCTCAAGGATTACTGGCAATGAAGACTAAGGATGGGAATGGCACCACAGATTCTTACTGTGTTGCGAAGTACGGGCACAAGTGGGTCAGAACAAGGACCATCATCGACAGTTTCAGCCCAAAATGGAATGAACAATACACCTGGGACGTGTATGATCCTTGTACGGTGATAACAGTTGGTGTGTTCGATAACTGCCACTTGCAAGGGGAGAAGTCCAAAGGAAACAAGGACAGCAGAATTGGCAAGGTACGGATCCGCCTGTCCACTCTCGAGTCTGGCAGAGTCTATACGCACTCGTACCCTCTTATCATTTTGCTTCCTACGGGTGTGAAGAAGATGGGTGAAGTGCAGCTTGCTGTGCGCTTCACATGCTACTCGCTGGTGAACATGATGCAGCTGTACTCTCAACCGCTGCTGCCGAAGATGCACTATGTTTACCCTCTGTCTGTCACGCAGCTTGATGTTCTGAGGCTCCAGGCTACTCACATGGTCTCGACGAAATTGAGCCGTGCCGAGCCACCTCTCAGGAAAGAAGTTGTTGAGTACATGTTGGATGTGGATTCTCACATGTGGAGCATGAGGAAGAGCAAGGCAAACTTCTTCAGGATTATGAAAGTGTTGACCCCCCTTGTTGGAGCTGCTCAATGGTTTGATAAGATTTGTGAATGGAAGAACCCGCTGACCACTGTGTTGATTCATCTCCTGTTCATCATTTTGGTTACGTTTCCAGAGCTGATCCTTCCGACCGTTTCCCTGTATATGTTCTTGATTGGGGTCTGGTTCTACCGGTGGAGGCCAAGGCAGCCACCTCACATGGACACTCGTCTTTCACATGCCGAGACCTCCAACCCTGATGAGTTTGATGAGGAGTTTGATACTTTCCCTACATCCCGTGCACATGATGTCGTTCGGATGAGGTATGATCGACTCAGGAGCATTGCAGGCAGGGTGCAGACAGTTGTTGGTGACTTGGCAACACAAGGTGAGAGGCTGCAGTCCCTGCTCAACTGGCGGGATCCAAGGGCCACTGCTATCTTTGTGACCTTCTGCTTGATCGCTGCTGTGGTTCTGTACCTGGTTCCGTTTCGCATGGTTGTGCTCATTGCTGGGTTGCATGTGCTGAGGCATCCCAGGTTCCGCCGCCACGGGCTTCCATCTGCTCCCCTCAACTTCTTCAGGAGGCTACCGGCAAAAACGGACAGCTTGCTGTGAGACCGTCCCGTGCCAGGTAACATCAGAGTGTTTTCCAGCATTGGCGACGGCATTGCATGGATGGAACCTGAAATGCGCAGACAATTTTTCTTCAAGAATTGTTATCTTTCGTTGTATGTTAATTTAGACTTGAGACTTTGATTTGTTCTGGAGTTGGCACCAGGTTGACCTGTTTGCCTGTGTTGTTTCGACATGGATTTTCTCCTGCTGTCATATCGAATTTCAGTTGTTATGTGTTCGTGTTATCTTGTTACCTGCATCTGTGCCCTGATTGCCTGGCCCTGAATGTCGAGTTTAGTAGTATTTGACTTGATTCTCCTAAAATATGTTGCATATCTGTGGTATGATTTGCATCCAAAAATGGAATCAGTGGTGAGATTCGTCTTAGCATGTGAAGCATTGAGTTGTAGAACTTGCTTTTTCAGATAAAAAGGCCCCAAGACTTTGTTGAGGTCTAGATTCTAACCATTGACAAAACTGCTCTCACGATTGAGTTATAGTGCCTGTACTTGTATTTCAATAAACTAGCGTCAAGATCAGAATTATGTGTGGAAGCAACACATATATGTAGTGAGTAGTTGACATCGACACCTAGGGTAAATCTTAGAAGAATGTGTGCTGCCATTTGACTTTTAGCTTTATTTTCTTGATTGATGTTCTGCAGCAATTCATCATGTGATTTTATACACGGGTCCAGAACATGCTTGCCTTTGTAGAAACAAAATTTTCAGGGGTAAGTTTGCACATGGATTGGTGCCTACGTGCAATAATTGTTTCAAGATTTTTCAATAATAAAATTTTCTGATTTTGCTAACTTACATAAAACATCAGCGCAACTAAAGCGACGTAAAAAAAAAGTTATGTTGGGGTTTTCCACTGCGAAACCTACACGTAGTTGGAGCTTGCGCGATCACACGCCCCCCACCCCCCTTCTTTTGCGCCGCCTTTGCCTAAAGCTAAAACGTGTTCAGACTGAAGCAAAGTGTTGGAGCCATAAGGCCTGCACTCACTCGGTCTATCTGCCTTACTGGACGCCCTTGAAGAGCATAGGCCTTTGTTTACCCATTGTCAACTTAAAAAACATCATGCTCGCGAGTGGTGGCGCCAAAACTTTAATCCTATGTAGTCAATTTTAAGGTTGTGTGGTCAGATATATAAATTTATATTATTGATTTATATTTTTCCAAAAAGACTACCCAGCTTCTATGTGGCTTCACCATTGTTACTGGTGTCAACGGCAAAAATCTCCCTCAGCCGTGTTGTCAACTTAAAAGCCTCCTACTCACGACAACGTGCAAAAATCAAGCATTATGTCCTTGGCGATGAACACTCCCTCTACTTCCACTTATGTGCCTCTGTTCATCTTGGGAAGAACCAAATCCAAATGGGTCTTTTACTTCATCCCACTAAGTGAAAGCTGCCATGCTTCATGGTTTTTTCCACCAACTCTAGGGAACCCCTGATTGGTGCTCCTTCAGCTTTGACCTCTCTGAACTTCTCGCCAACAACTCACTCGATAGTTCCCAAGCCGCCAGCCTTATCCGCCCTTTCACCCTACGCAAGCTTCGCCAAACTGTTTTCTCCATGAACAACATCTCCAGCTCCAGGCCTGACGTTTTCGGTCCCACTTTCTTCCAATATATTGGGACCTTCTCAAATATGACCTTTTAGCTTGCCTTCTGAAAGCACAAGTGCTCCCTGGGTGATTTTGGTAATTAATGTCAACATATCTCTTATTGGACTAATGTTTTCATCTAGTATATCTCAGATAAGTTCAACAGTGGAGTGGCTTGGACAAGAGGACGTGGAACCCCTTCAAGATGCTAAGGACAAAAATTGGCTCAAGCTCAAGATTCTTCATTTCTATTTTAGTGATCTAGGATCACATTGAGTCCATAAGAAAAGCCAATACTATTAAAAGGGGATGATGTGTTGCTTAATGACTTGCTTGCTCAAAATGCTTAGTGATATGCTCCAAAAGCCCTCAACTACTTTCTCATATCCACATATGTCCCAAACCAAAAGTCAAACTCGGCCCTACCAAAACTATCTATCTGGCACCACCGAGTTCATTTGACATAGCCACTGCCAGAAACCCTAATCAATTCGATCTCACCGATGGGATCTCGGTCTCACTGAGATGGGCTTGCAAACTCTGTGTTACCTATTGCAATAATTTTGGTCTCACCGAGATATGCAATCGGTTCTACCGAGTTTGCTTGACCAACTCTCTGTTTTGCTTATTACCAAAATCGGTCCCACCGAGTTTGTGTAATCGGTCAAACCGAGTTGAGGTTTTACCCTAACCCTAGCACATCGGTCCCACCGAGTTGATCATATCGATCCCACCGAAAACCCGAACGTTCACATTTTGAACTAAATCGGTCTGACTGAGTTTTATGATTCGGTCCCACTAAGTTCGGTAAATTGTGTGTAACGGCTAGATTTTGTGTGGAGGCTATATATACCCCTCCACCCATCCTCCATTAGTGGAGAGAGCCATCAGAATGTGCCTACACTTCCAACATACATTTTCTAAGAAAGAACCACCTACTCATGTGTTGAGACCAAGATATTCCATTCCAACCACAAGAATCTTGATCTCTAGCCTTCCCCAAGTTGCTTTCCACTCAAATCATCTTTCCACCATATCCAAATCTGTGAGAGAGAGTTGAGTGTTGGGGAGACTATCATTTGAAGCACAAGAGCAAGGAGTTCATCATCAACACACAATCTATTACCTTTTGGAGAGTGGTGTCTCCTAGATTGGTTAGGTGTCACTTGAGAGCCTCCGACAAGATTGTGGAGTTGAACCAAGGAGTTTGTACGGGCAATGAGATCACCTACTTCGTGAAGATCTACCCTAGTGAGGCAAGTCCTTCGTGGGCGATGGCCATGGTGGGATAGACAAGGTTGCTTATTCGTGGACCCTTCGTGGGTGGAGCCCTCCGTGGACTCGCGCAACAGTTACCCTTCGTGGGTTGGAGTCTCCATCAACATGGATGTACGATAGCACCACCTATCGGAACCACGCCAAAATCTCCGTGTCTCCAATTGCGTTTGCATACTCCAATCCCATCCCTTTACTTTTTATCAATTAAAGGTGGAGTTTTAGCAACGTGACTATATCCAAGGCAATGATAGAAAAGTATTTAGTGATTTGCCTTGGATATAGTCATGTTTATTTACTTTTCTATCAATTACCCAACAGTAATTTTTTTACCCACCGTATGCTATTTTCATGTTTATTTACTTTTTTATTTTGTGTTTTAATTATCTATCTATTAGTACAAGATTTGATCCTTGTAATTAACCGCCGAGGGATTGACAACCCCTTGTTCTCATTGGGTGCAAGTATTTCTTATTTTGTGTGTAGGTACTACTAACGAGGTGTTGCGTGGTTCTCCTACTAGATTGATAACTTTGGTTCTTAACTGAGGGAAATAATTATCTCTATTGTACTGCATCATCCTCTCCTCTTGGAGGAAACCCCAACGCAACTCACAAGTAGCAGTCCTTTGCATTTTGAGGGGTCCACAATCACATGTCCTTGCCATGCCTACATTGACTTTCCTGAAACGATCTTTAAATAGGCATTACTTCAATAACATATATGTTCTTATTAATTACCAAAACCACATACGAATTAGTTGTACTTTCACTCGGATTTTATATATGGTATGGCGGTGCTTTTTCCATTTGTATATCGAGTTGGGTTGCTGTCAAAGACGATGCTTGTTCTGAGAGAAGAGTGGAGTTGTTTGATGCATAGTGGTGGAGTTCTTACATGTTTCGGTCTTAGTGTGTGATGGCCGTGTGAGCCCCTTGGGAGCTTCTATTCCACACCAAAATCGTGGAGTTGATGTTACAACGCTCAGATGGACTGGTCCATGAAGCTCTCGCCTGCTCAGCTCGGCTCCCTGCTTCGCTCGCTCTCTTAGCTTTATTTTCACTCATTCCGCTCCTAGCTCAGAAAACCCGACTATGGGTTTTTATTTATAAAAATGTTCTAAATAAAAAGATGTTCAGTAATAAAGAAAATGATTTTCTTGAATTAAAAAGTACCTTGAATTTTGGAAAAATATGTTTCCAAATTTAAAAAATATTCATGGGGTCTAAATAATGTTTGTGAAATTGAAAAAAGGTTAAATTTTCAAATGTTGATAGAATTTAAAAAATTTCATTAACTTAAAAAAATATTTGTGGATTTTTAAAAATTTCATGAATTTTATAAAATGTTCATTTTTTAATAAATGTGATTTTTTAAAATAAAACAAAAACTAAAGGACAAACATTAAAAGAATAAGAAAGGCATAAAAATAAAATAAAAATATATTAAAACCAATAAAGAAAAACAAAATAAAATAGAAAAACAAGCAATACCTTCTAGAACCTTCTCTTGGAAACTGGTCGACGCATTGGGACTATAGGTGTGTTATTCTTAAATAGGGACACACACCCTTATAGGCGAGACCCTGATGACCCACAAGCATAGGGGGTAAATTGTAGTCCTTTTGGTAAGTAAGAGTGTCGAACCCAACAAGGAGCAAAAGGAAATGACAAATGGTTTTCAGCAAGGCAATTTCTGCAAGCAATGAAATTGTCGGTAATGAGTAGTTTGATAGCAAGGTAATTTGTAACGAGCAAGTAACGGTAATGGTAAATAAAGTGCAGCAAGGTAGCCCAATCCTTTTGTGGCAAAGGACATGCCAAAACTGTTTCTTATAATAAGCAATGCGTTCTTGAGGGTACACGGGAATTTCATCTAGTCACTTTCATCATATTGGTTTGATTCGTGTTCGCTACTTTGATAATTTGATATGTGGGTGGACCGGTGCTTAGGTGATGTTCTTACTTGAAAAAACCTCCTACTTATGATTAACCCCCTCGCAAGAATCCACAACTATGAGAAGAGTATTAAGATAAAATCTAACCATAGCATTAAAATTTTCGATCCAAATCAGTCCCTTACGAAGTAGCGTATAAACTAGGGTTTAAACTTGTGTCACTCTAGCAACCCATTATCTAATAACTAATCCACAATGCATTCCCTTAGGCCCAAATATGGTGAAGTTCCATGTAGTCAACGTTCACATGACCCCACTAAGGGAATCACAACATACATATCATCAAAATATCAAACACGTATCAAGTTCACATGATTACTTGCAACATGACTTCTCCCGTGACCTCAAGAACAAAAGTAACTACTCACAAATGTTAATTATGCTCAAGATCATAGGGGTATTAAATAGCATAATGGATCTGAACATATGATCTTCCACCAAATAAACCATATAGTAATCAACTACAAGATGCAATCAACACTACTAGTCACCCACAGGTACCAATCTGAGGTTCCGGTACAAAGATTGAATACAAGAGATGAACTAGGGTTTGAGAGGAGGTGGTGCTGTTGAAGATGTTGATGGACATTTCCCTCCCAAAGATGAGATGGTTGTTGGTGATGACGATGACGATGATTTCCCCCTCCGGGAGGGAAGTTCCCCTGGCGGAATCGCTCCGCTAGAGGGCAAAAGGGCTCCTACCCAAGTTCCGCCTCGAGACGGTGGTGTTCCATCCCGAAAGTCCTCCCTTTATTTTTTCTAGGTCAAAATGACTTATATACGAGAGGATGGGCACTAGAGGTGGGCCGAGGAGGGCACAACCCACCATGGCGCGCCTGGGCTGCCTAGCACGCCCAGGTGGGTTGTGCCCACTGCTACTTCTTGAGCTTGCGTTGATTTTTCCCCTTAGGCCTCATTTGGTAGGAGAGGGTCGAGGGGGTTTTGAAGGGAGTTTCCTCGCGTGGCCTAGAAACCCCGCAAAACCTCAAGGGCCCATTTGGTACACGGGGTTTCGGTGGCCCAACCCCCTCCGAACGCCCCCCTATATCCTCCTTTCCACGCGGTTCAGAGCCCTCGAGGGGGCGCGTGGATTTGGGGAGGAAATGACACCGCGCTGCTGCCTGCTCACAATGTCGCCGCCCTACTCCTCTTCAACGCGCCGTAGACCAACTCCTCGACGCCGGCGTACCTCCTCCGCCGTACTGGGCTTTTCCCCGGTGGTAAGACCTCGCCTCGTCTCCCCATATTTCCCCTCGTCGTCTAGGTTTCTTCCATCCGCCTGGCCATGGCTGCCGCCTCGTCTTCCCTGGCGAGCTCGCCAAGCACGCTATCTCCAAGGGCACCAGGGCCGTCACCAAGTTCACCTCATCCTAAACTGATGGCGTGTTGTTGGTTTCTGTATCTGTACTCTTGACTCTGTCTACCTGTCTGCAAGTAGTGGTAGTAGTATGTGTGCTGGGTGTTTGCCAACCCTTTGTTGGTTAGTTGTTTGTAAGAACTGAATCTGTTGTTACTTTTGGCAAACTGATCAATCTATCTATGTGATAAAGTTGCAGTAGTGTTGATCTGATTAATGTTGGTTTTCCGCTCTTCTGAACACATCAATGTATGGCCATTCATATTTTAGTTGTTGAACTCTGGTTATTTGCAAACCTCCTGCATGTTCTAGATTTTTTCTACTGAATTTACTGTGAATCATTATATCCTGTTGTGCAAACAGAGATTTAGAAATAATGATGCATTCATGTACTAGTGATTTGATTTTTTACTTGGTGATTGAATTGATCTCTGTCATGTCTGCTTTCATATGGCAGCAGCTTGGTGTTACTCTGAAAATGACAAATGTGAGTTGTTTTAAAGAAAAATGAAATGTGAGTTAGCTCTCCATTTATTGTACGAAACAGGATGAGGTTCTAGAGCGATGCTTTGATTTATCGCTTCGCTTGTCAAACCAAAGGAACCTTTCATGCCTTCTATGCACATTAGGTGTACCATGGAGTTGTTATAGTAGTAGCTTCATACTTGGCTTCGATGGTGCTCTGTAGTTGGATGATGGCGTGTGCTCTGACCATGTTATCCTACTGTAAGATTTGTGCTAGAATTCGTGTGTTGCAACCAGAGTGTTCTTGGATAAATCAGAAGTGGCATATGCAACTTAATTATGTCGCTCTGAAGTCTTAACTAGAAAATGTACAGATGGTTTGCCGATTACTGTTGAGTAAACTGTTAGCAATGTAGTATTATTTTAGCCATTAGTTTTTTAAACCATGCACGCATGAGAGCTGATAAAGATACAAAAGAGGTTCATCTACAGGATACACTAGGCCCTCTTGGTAATGCACATCACTATAAACCTTGCAAGCAATGTGACTAATGAGTTAGTTATGGGATGATGCATTACAGAACGAGTAAAGAGACTTGCCGGTAACGAGACTGAACTAGGTATTGAGATACCACGATCGAATCTTGGGCAAGTAACATACCGATGACAAAAGGGAACAACGTATGTTGTTGTGTGGTTTGACCGATGAAGATCTTCATAGAATATGTAGGAACCAATATGAGCATCCAGGTTCTGCTAGTGGTTATTGACCGGAGATGAGTCTCGGTCATGTCTACATATTTCTCGAACCTGTAGGGTCCGCGCGCTTAACGTTCGGTGACGATTGGTATTATGAGTTTATGTGTTTTGATGTACCGAAGGTAGTTCAGAGTCCCGGATATGATCACGGACATGACGAGGAGTCTCAAAATGGCCGAGACATAAAGATTGTTATATTGGACGGCTATATTCAGATACCGGAAGTGTTTCGGGTGATTTCGGCGAAAACCGGAGTGCCGGAGGGTTACCGGAACCCCCCGGGGGAACTAATGGGTCACATGGGCCTTAGTGGAGAGAGAGAGGGCCGGCCAGGGCAGGCCGCGCCCCCTCCCCCTCTAGTCCGAATTGGACTAGGGAAGGGGGGGGCGGCGCCCCCTTTCCTTCTCCCTCTCCTCCTTCCTTTCCCCCTCCTAGTAGGACTAGGAAAAGGGGAGTCCTACTCCTACTAGGAGGAGGACTCCTCCTCTACTGGCGCACCCCAAGGGCCGGCCGGCATCCCCCTTGCTCCTTTATATACGGGGGCAGGGGGCACCCTAGAACAAACAAGTTGATCATTGATCTCTTAGCCGTGTGCGGTGCCTCCCTCCACCATAATCCATCTCGGTCATATCGTCGTAGTGCTTAGGCGAAGCCCTGTGCCGGCAGCTTCATCATCACCGTCATCACGCCTTCGTACTAACGAAGCTCTCCCTCGACACTCAGCTAGATCGAGATTTCGTGGGACGTCATCGAGCCGAACGTGTGCAGATCGCGGAGGTGCCGTACTTTCGGTACTAGGATCGGTCGGATCATGAAGACGTACGACTACATCAACCACGTTGTCATAACGCTTCCGCTTACGGTCTGCGAGGGTATGTGGAGAACAGTATTCCCCTCTCGTTGCTATGCCTCACCATGATAGATCTTGCGTGTGCGTAGATTTTTTTTTTGAAATTACTGCGTTCCCCAACAAAACGGGTAAGCTAGATCAAAGTGTCTGCGATTGATGGCATACACTTCACATGGATGAACTGTTTGCTATTAGCCACAACAAATTGAAACGGTTAGATAGATCAACATGTGTGCGCTAGACAGGCACACCCATTATAATTAAAAGAAGCGTGCACGATGTAATAACGAGCGCGCACGATTGTTGGAACATGACGTGTGCTGACATTGCCTATTGCGGTGCACCCTATGGTGCAAACACCACATACGTAGACAAGAAGGCGTACGTGCCCACGTTACGCCTTCCAAAAATAGTGCCGCACTTACAACTGTCAGTAAATTTTGAGCATGCGTCCCGTCACAATTTTTTTAGAAGAACAGGGAGGCCGCGTCCCGTCACATTCCGAATTGCAAACCCTGTTCACACCAATCAAAACCTAAACGGTTTTCCACTTAGGAGTGTATTACTACGCGGTTATAAATACTACTACTCCAAGATGACTGCACATTCCTCCTCAACTCCTCATCCACAAAAAGTAGAAAACAAACAAGTCATTCATCATTGTTCCCTTGCGCCCGTCATGGCCAACGTGAGTTCTGGGTCGAGAGATTGCCACCAGGAAGAGGCGAGCCTGGAAGCGGAAGCACGAGAGATGTCCCGCCTCGCCGCGAAAGAAGCCAACATGTCCCGCCGCACGGCCGTAGCAGCAGAGAGGTCATGCCGCGCCGCCGAAGCAGCATGGAGGATCCGCCGTGCCGTTGATGTAGCAGACTGGTCCGGCCGCCCCGCAAAAGAAGAAGAGATGTCCCGCCGCGCCGTGAATGCAGTAGAGATGTCCTCCCGTGCCGCGGCGGCTTGGGAAAATGTCTCGCGGGCAGGCGGCGACTCTTACAGACGCATGCGTGCCCTCGTCCTTAGGCAGATGGATCAAATCTCCAGGTGGGCGAGGTCGCAGGATGACCTAAAAGCCTCGTTTGAACAGTCTACCGACGTCATCCAGCAACTAAATGAGAGAAATGCGAAGCTCCAGGCCGTGCGCGACCTACTGAGGGCGAAGATCGTCGGAAGTGCGGAGCTGTAGGAGCAGACCACTGCCTTGTTGAAGAGGACCAGCGTCATCGTCGAGAAACTTATGGACGAGAATGACATGCTACGCATCGAGCACAGAAGGCGGGTGGAGGAATCCATGGATGCTCTCAAGCAGCATCTTGAGGACAAGAAAGAGCTCGTCGCCACTCGCTGCGGAGACTAGTTCCCGCGGCCTGCAACAACGCATCAAAAAGTAGAGATCAGTGAGCCAAATCATTGTCTTCCTTCTTCTTTTGCCCTTGTGTATTTCGGGTGTTGCCACATGTGGCTTTTTAATTATGTTTCTAAATATTGAAGACAATTATTATCCAATGTCATCGTCCTTATATTCATCATGCTTGCTATAAGTCGCAGTCGATGCTATATAGGTCCGTCGGATCTTACATCAAGATCCATGCAAAAATTTCTTTCAGATTTTCATTTCTCTCTCTTAAATCTCAGTCCAGTGAGACATATAGCCACGCCGAACAGGTGCTCGGGCGCCATTAAAGGAGACGTTGGGAGGGAGGTGCGCGGCAGGTAGCGGTCAAAGGGCTCTCCTCCTGATGAGCACGCGCAGGGGTCTGATCGCACGCCTCCCCTACTCAAATAGCTACCCCGCAAGACACCTCCTAGCCAATAAAAAAGGGGACGCATGGCCGCACGTAATTGGTAAGTTGAACGCCCACGGTTTCAATAATACTTCTGTTTCCGATTTGTAATGTGACAACACTTGTTCCAAAATGACTTTGTTGATTGTTAATGTGTGCGCCTTCACAAATCGGACAGAAAAATTACCACAACATGTTGGTGCCATGTCATGAGACCATGCCAAGTTTCATGATTTTCAGGCATGTTTTGGAATTATAGAAATTAAAAAAAATAAAGTTTCTCAATCTTTCCGGCCGAGTCACGACGCCTAGATGTTTGAATTTCACTCACATCTCTTGCATGGGACCTAGAAATTCACCCAAGGACACACATGTGATTTTTCAAACAACTTTGATGCACTGGAGCCCGTGCTTTTAGTTCAAATTTGAATTATGCACATTAAATGCACAGAAAGACAATTAATATATAAAAAGGTCAAACGAACCCGGAATAATTCCAAAATTTAGCATGATACTTCTATTTGGTCTAATATGGCTATGTAAGAAAAATTAAGGCGGGAGAAGGCAGTGTACGCATGTCGTTTTGCACACGGAGGTGACACGTTCCCTCTCGGAACCACGAGCCTTCTTGACGGAAGCTCTGGTTTGCAAGAAGCTTACACCAAAGCTTGTCCCAATTCGGCCAAAAAAATTACCACAACATGTTGGTGCCATGTCATGACACCATGCCAAGTTTCATGATTTTCAAGTGTGTTTTGGATTTACAGGAATTAAAAAACCAAGTTTCTCAATCTTTTCGACCGAGCCATGATGCCCAGATGTTCGAATTTCACTCCCATCTCTTGCATGGGACCTAGAAATTCACCCAAGGACACACATGTGATTTTTCAAACAAATTTGGTGCACTAGAGCATGTGCTTGTAGTTCAAATTTGAATTATGCACATTAAATGTGTAGAAACTCAATTAATGTATAAAAAAGGCCAAACGAAACCGGAATAATTCCAAAATTTAGCACGGTACTTCTATTGGTCTAATCTGCCTATGTAAAAAAATTAAGGCAGGAGAAGGCAGCGTACGTATGTCGTTTCGCACATGGAGGTGACACGTTCCCTCTCGGAACCACAAACCTTCTTGAGGGAAGCTCCAGTTTGCAAGAAGCTTACACCAAAGCTTGTCCCAATTCGGCCAAAGAAATTACCGTAGCATGTTGGTGCCATGTCATGACACCATGCCAAGTTTCATGATTTTCAGACGTGTTTTGGAATTACAGGAATTAAAAACCAAGTTTCTCAATCTTTCCGGCCGAGCCTCGACGCCCAGATTTTGAATTTCACTCCCATCTCTTGCATGTGACCTACAAATTCACCCAAGGACACACATGTAATTTTTCAAACAACTTTGGTGCATTGGAGCCTCTGCTTGTAGTTTAAGTTTGAATTATGCACATAAAATGCCCAGAAACTCAACTAATGTATAAAAAAGGCCAAACGAACCCAGAATAATTCCAAAATATAGCACAATACTTCTATCGGTCTAATCTGGCTGTGTAAAAGAATTAACGCAGGAGAAGGCAGTGTACGTATGTTGTTTCACACATGGAGGTGACACGTTCCCTCTCGAAACCATGAGCCTTCTTGAGGGAAGCTCCGGTTTGCAAGAAGCTTACACCAAAGCTTGTCCCAATTCGGCCAAAGAAATTACCGCAACATGTTGGTGCCATGTGATGAAACCATGCCAAGTTTCATGATTTTCAGGCGTGTTCTGGATTTATAGGAATTAAAAAACCAAGTTTCTCAATCTTTCCGGCTGAGCCACGACGCCAAGATGTTTGAATTTCACTCCCATCTCTTGCATGGGACATAGAAATTCACCCAAGGACACACACACACATGTTATTTTTTAAACAACTTCGGTGCACTGGAGCATGTGCTTGTAGTTCAAATTTGAATTATGCATATTAAATGCGCAGAAACTCAATTGATGTATAAAAAATGCCTAACGAACATGGAATAATTCCAAAATTTAGCACGATACTTCTATTTGGTCTAATCTGCCAGTGTACAAAAATTAAGGCGGGAGAAGGCAGTGTACGTATGTCGTTTCACACATGGAGGTGACACGTTCCCTCTCGGAACCAGGAACCTTCTTGAGGGAAGCTCCGGTTTGCAAGAAGCTTACAACAAAGCTTGTCCCAATTCGGCCAAAAAAAATTACCGCAGCATGTTGGTCCCATGTCATGACACCATGCCAAGTTTCATGATTTTCAGGCATGTTTTGGAATTACAAGAATTTAAAAACCAAGTTTCTCAATCTTTCCGGCCGAGCCACGACGCCCAGATGTTTGAATTTAACTCTCATCTCTTGCATGGGACCTAGAAATTCACTCAAGGACATACATGTGATCTTTCAAACAACTTTGGTGCACTAGAGCATGTGCTTGTAGTTCAAATTTGAATTATGCATATTAAATGCCCAGAAACTCAATTAATGTATAAAAAGGCCAAACGAACACGGAATAATTCCAAAATTTAGCACCATACTTCTATTTGGTCTAATCTGCTAGTGTACAAAAATTAAGGCGGGAGAAGGCAGTGTACGTATGTCATTTCGCACATGGAGGTGACACGTTCCCTCTCGAAACCACGAGCCTTCTTGAGGGAGCTCCGGTTTGCAAGAAGATTACACCAAAGCTTGTCCCAATTCGGACAAAATTTTTACTGTAGCATGTTGGTGCCATGTCATGACACCATGCCAAGTTTCATGATTTTCAGCCGTGTTTTGGATTTATAGGAATTAAAAAACCAAGTTTCTCAATCATTCCGGTCGAGCGACGACGCCCGGATGTTTGAATTTTATTCCCATTTCTTGCATGGGACCTATAAATTCAACCAAATACACACATGTGATTTTTCAGCAAACTTTGGTGCATTGGAGCATGTGCTTGTAGTTCAAATTTGAATTATGCACATTAAATGCCCAGAAACTCAATTAATTCATAAAAATGCCAAACGAACCTGGAATAATTCCAAATTTAAACACGACACTCATGTACTAGTTGCATGTTTACTGTACGTAAAGTTCTAGCAATCCAACACCATCCTTTCCCTCCTAACACCATTTTGTTTTTCAAAACATAATGAAAAAAAATCAGGTATACCACGAACAGTTTACTAGAAAGAATCATGTGGGATGCAATATAAAATATCTTGGGGCACCGTCTTGTCTAGCTTACGCAGGAAGCTTCGTCGTCTACAGTCCACCGCCCCCGCTTGAACCACACTTGCGCGCCAGTTTCTCGCGGCACCGAACGGAATTTTTTGCCACCGCGGAAATATCTACCTCCCTGCCCCTCCCTCCTACCAAAAGCCACATATCCACTGTTCCTACTTGCTTTGCAAGTTCAAACCTTCGCTGCTGCTTACTGGCAGCTCAGTTTGTAGCGACCAGACCTCAAACGGTCTGATCTATGTGCTCAGGTGTCATCCCTGTATCAGTAATGCTGACACCACACAGTACTCGGAGGATTTATAACAGAGTAGCAATTACACACTTATTACATCGAGTGTCTCAAAAGAGAACTTATTACAATAAATATGGCTTAAGGCCATCTAATAACGATAACAGTGGAAGGCTTGGAAGATAAGTGAGTCCATCAACTCCAACGACATCACTGAGTATAGAACCACGACCTAAAAACTCCTTAATCGTCGTCTGAAAAGTCTGCAACATTAACGTTGCAGCCCGAAACGGGTCAGCACATGGAATATGCTGACAAGGTAACACATAGAGAGTAATGGAATGAAACAGCTATACTATATGCATATTTGGCTGGTGGAAAGCTCTATGGTTACAGTTTTGCGTAAAGCCAATTTTTCCCTACTACAAAGGAATAAATTTTATTTAACTATCATGGTGGTTGTTAAACATTGAGAATGGTTGACAGCATCCTCAATCCCAATTAAGCATCATCATTAAACAAACCCAACAAAATTAATTTAAAGTAACATGTTGAGATTCACATGATAATCCAAGTACTAGATACTCAAGTTGTCCATAACCGGGGGCACGGCTAACCATGATTAGTTTATACACTCTGCAGAGGTTTGCACACTTTTCCCCACAAGACTCGATCGCCTCCGTTTGGTTTCTCGCACTACATGGTGTTTGAGAAGACGGATGGCCGACACATAGTCTTTCAGAAGCGCTAGCACCTTACGATGGATAGACCGTTACACCTACTTCCCCCTACATCTGCTAGTCTACCCTGCAAGAGTTCGCACGACTTAATCAACTATGCTAGAGCCCATAATAGCTTGTGGCTGCACACAGAAGTTTCTAGTATGAAAAATCTCATGATCCCTTTGGGCCTGGGTGGTGGTCCATAAAAAAAAGGCAATCCTGGAATACCCAGGTACCTCAATCCACCCATATGTGTATTTAAGTTGCCACCTTAGGTAAACCATTAATTAACAAAGTCACATCTGTCATGGATATCACTCACCCAATCCACGTCTACTAGCATAGCATGGCACAATAGGCAAACATAGAAGTAACTCTCAAAGGTTTGATAATATAACAGGTAATAGGTACTACCTCAACTACTTCCCATCCCACAATTTAATTTGATCCTAATCATGCAATGTTTGAGGATTGATCTAATGCAATAAAACTGGGTAGTAGGAGGTATGATCAAAGTGTTACTTGCCTTGCTGATGATCCGCGAAACCTAGAGATTTGAAGTAACAGGCGGCGCACTCCGGGTATTCTATCGCAGACAAACAAACAAGCATACAATAAGTATTCATCTAATGCACGGGTAAAACTCAAATAAAAGGTCTAACCAGAAGGTTCAACTTAAGAACTCCGGTTTGCAAAAAGAATCAAATCAAACGAAGCAATGAAAGTCAAACGGCAAAAGAAACAAGCTTCGTTTACTATTCTGGATCTAGGGCAATTTTTACAGTGGCAAAAACTTGTTTAAGTTGGTTAAACGGTTAGAGTGTTTCGAGACAAAACTCCAGGCGCTTGAATCACCTGATTCCGATAACCGAGCGAAAAGTTATACTAAAACGAAAATCGGATCAGGAATCGCGATCAGAAAAATCACGGATTTAATCCGAGAAAAAGAAAAACGACGAACGTTCGTTAGAACAAATGAACGGACGAACGCTCGCTAATTAAATAAATCGGAAAAACCGATCTATTTAAAAAAAACCGAAACTAAAAAAAAATAAAAAAACCGCGACTTTCTTTTAACCATGAGTTAAAAAAAACGGCGGCAAAAACGAGGTTGACCTGGGTCCGGCGGCGGCGGCGGTGGCTCCGGTGGCGGCGGCTCTGATTTCGGGCGCGGTGGGCTGGGGCGGCTCGGGGCGGCGGTATTTAAAGGTTGCCCCCGGGCGGTGTCCCGCTCGGGTACGGCCCGAAGTCGGTTCACGTTTTTCTTAAATTATTCTGCGCAGAAAAACAAATAAAAGAAATACTAAACGGACTCCAAAAATCACGAAATAAATTTTCTCAGGCTTCTAAAATCAAGCCGCACAAGGTGAACATTTATTTGGGGCCTAAATGTAATTTTGAAAAACAGACATTTTTCCTAAATTCAAATAAAATACCGAAAAACTCCGAAATAAAATCTTGTTTGATTTTATTATTCAATCCTCAATATTTCTTTATTTTGGGAAAGTCATTTTATTCCCTCTCTCATATTTTTGTAGTAGAAACAATTGATGATAAAATAATTAAAATCAAATGATCCTATTCGCAAAATTTGAGAAAACTCAAATATGAAAATAATGAATTCCCCAACTCTCTCCGTGGGTCCTTGAGTTGCGTAGAAATTTCTAGGATCAAAACCAAAAGCAAAAAAAATATGATATGCATTGATGATCTAATGTATAACATTCCAAATTGAAAATTTGGGATGTTACACAGCCTCATCGCCGACGACCCTTTTTTTGCAGCGCCGCCTCCTCGCCGGCTATCCTTCTTCTTGCAGTGTCGTCTCATCGCCGGCGACCCTTCTTCTTGCAGCGCCGCCTCCTCGCCGGCGACCCTTCTTCTTGCTGCGCGGCCTCCTCGCCGCTGACCCTTCTTCTTGCTGCGCGGCCTCCTCGCCGCTGACCCTTCTTCTTGCTGCGCAGCCTCGTCGATATGGTCAGGTAATCCACACCCCACCCACACCATCCTCCTCCTTTCCCACCCTACATGCCCCGACTGACGGAGCGACACCTTCCACCGAAATCACTGCCCCCTCCTCCAATTAAGCATCGCCCACAGCCATTTTACACACAGTATAACGTGGAGCTGAGTAGCATGTGGCCGCACGCGCGAACGAGGTCGCTATGGCTGCCATGCGTGTCGACCGCCAGATCTTGGAGGAGCACCTCATCTTCGAGGCCACCGCCGACACCGCCACGCGGTTGCCTACTTTAAAATACAGTTCGTGATGTTTTCTCAAGGCCACTGCCAGTGCCTTCTAGTGATTTGTCCTTTGTAATGTTAATATGCAATCTGATGTTCAGTTAACAGTTTGGTCCTCTGAAATGTAATGTTCAGTTAACACTTTGGTCCAACAATTGCTACATTTCGTAGTACTGTTCTCAAGCATTCTTTGTTTTGTTAACTGTCTTATCTTCTAGTACATGTTTCTATTCTGCAATGTCGTGCTCAGTTAACTATTTTGGTTCATTTGGTCTACTGTCCATTTAACTGTTTGGTTCAGTTCTGCAACTTGATTTTCATTTGATGTGGGTACAATTTTGTCTTGTTATGCATGTGACACCAATTGAATTTGGCTGTACTCAATACATATTCTACTGATATTATGGAAACTCTCAGTTAACCTGATCAAGATCTTCCTTTTGTGTGTTGCAGGGAAACAATGGGAGACACTATGGTTTACCATCGAGGTTTGTTCAAGCAGGTCCTTTGGCTAATAGCACATTATTGTGCAGTTGCAGGAATCATTCTAATATTTAGGTTTCTTACAGTTTGGTCTTGCACATGTAGGTCCTGCTGTGAGAGGCTTAGACCCACTGTTCGACCCATTTTGCATATGGGGAAATGAGATGTCCATGAATATCAGTCAAGTCAAGAAACTCAGAAAGATTGTTAGGATGAAGAAACTTGCGACAAATAACAACAAGATCTTTGTTTGCACAATGAAGAAGACATCAGTCAACTATAGGATCGTACCAACTCTTTTACCTTGTTTTCACCCCTTGTGCCATTTCAAAATTTACAACAGCGATTTATGCATAGCTTTGTTTTCAGTACTTTTCAAAGCAGTTCACCGATGGTTACCTCTCAAACCACATGCATGGTCAAGAGGCGAGGAAGGTATTCATTCAACACCCACGGTACAATATTGAAGTCTTGCTTAAAAGGACGAAGGTTGGGCGGGCAATTATCGATAGCCACTGGCCTAAAGTTGCAAGGACATTCAACATCGTTGAAGGCTCAATAATTGCCTTCTACTTCTGCAGTTTCCTAGATGAGATTCATCTGTCTATTTACCATGAATGATGCTACTTTCCAAAGGTTTTTGATGCTGCATGTGAAACTTGGTGCTGTTGTGTAATGGCGTAACTAAGTGACAAAGCTATCTGATGTAATTCGATTATGAAATCCTGGTTGCTTTTATACGGATATGAAATATCTGGCGTGTTTTATAAGAAATATCAGTTTGATTAGTACATGGATTATCAATAATAGGACAATTACCCTGCTTATTGGGGTTTTCTATTGCAAACGGTTACTCAGACAACACCGTGGGCGATCAACTCAAACAACCCGCACGGTTTCTAGAAAGTAGGCGTGTTTGATCAACTAACAATCACACACCGCTTCCGGCAGCGAACTATTTGTGTTAGACCACCTTGCACAAATGTTTCCACACAAAGAACTGTGTGTGATATGCATACCTACGGAAATGTTTTTCTAGGATTCACCATGTGGGATGTACATACCTACGGAAATGATTTTCTGGGATTCACTGTGTTGGATGTACATACCTACGGAAATGATTTTCTTGGATTACCGTGTGGGATGTACATACCTACAGAAATGATTGGGTTTCGATGCCTCGCCCGATCGCACACGGCCCCAGCCTGGGTCCCAGGAGGTCCTATCCCCGACGATTTCTGGGTCGTGTGGGAAGGACACCCTATCGCACACACTCACTTGGCAACGATTCCAAATGCCATCGCGAAAAGGGGTTAAAACCGTTTGTTTAGGATGTCGCTATACCAGTGATGTCCAAACGAACCCTAAAAAATTCCAAAAGTAAACACAACACTCCTGTTGTTCTATGTTGACACTAGAAAATTTTGAAAGCAATAAGAGGCAACGGATATCATTTCGTCCCCGAAGGTGGCACGTTCCCTACCGAAACCATCACGCTTGTTGTGAGAAGCTCTGGTTTGTGAGAAGCTTATACCCAAACCTGCCCCAAATGGGAATTTTTTTTTACCACAACATGTTGATGCTGCTCGATGATAGCATGCCAAGTTTCATAAATTTTAGACAAGTTTTGGATTTACTAGAATTTTAAAACCAGGTATATCAATGTTTGTAGCCGAGTGACGGTGGTAGGGTGTTTTAAATTCATTCCCATTTCTTGCATGTGACCTAAGCATGCAACCAAGGACACATATTTGATTTTTCAACCAGTTTATATGCACCGGAGAATGTGCGTGCAGTTCAAATTTGAATTATGCACATAAAATGCCCGGGAAACCCAGTTAATGTATAAAAATGTCCAAACGAACCCCGAAAAATTCCAAAATTAAACACAAAACTCATGTTGTTTTATGTTGACACTCAAAAAAATTTGAAAGCAATAAGAGGCAACGGATATCGTTTCGTCCCCAAAGGTGGCACGTTCCCTACCGAAACCATCACGCTTGTTGTGAGAAGATCTAGTTTGTGAGAAGCTTATATCCAAACCTGCCCCAAATGGGACAAAATTTTTACCACGACATGTTGATGGCGCTCCATGAAAGCATGCCAAGTTTCATGGATTTCAGATGAGTTTTGGATTTACTAGAATTTAAAAATGAGGCATCTCAATGTTTGTGGCCGAGTGACGGTGGCGGGGTGTTTGAAATTCATTCCCATTTCTTGCATGGGACCTAAGCATGCAACCAAGGACACAAATTTGATTTTTCAACCTGTTTATATGCAGTGGAGAATGTGCATGTAATTCAAATTTGAATTATGCACATAAAATGCCTCGGAAACCAACTTAATGTATAAAAATGTCCAAACGAACCCCAAAAAATTCCAAAATTAAACACAACACTCCTATTGTTCTATGTTGGCACTCAAAAAAATTTAAAAGCAATAAGAGACGACGGATATCGTTTCGCCCCCAAAGGTGGCACGTTCCCTACCGAAACCATCACGCTTGTTGTGAGAAGCTTATACCCAAACCTGCCCCAAATGGGACAATTTTTTTACCACGACATGTTGATGCCGCTCCATGATAGCATGCCAAGTTTCATGACTTTCAAACGAGTTCTGGATTTACTAGAATCTAAAAACCAGGTATCTCAATGTTTGCGGCTGAGTGACGGTGGCAGGGTGTTTGACATTCATTGCCATTTCTTGCATGGGACCTAAGCATGCACCCAAGGACAAAAGATTTGATTTTTCAACCAATTTATATGCATTGGAGCATGTGCATGTAGTTCAAATTTGAATTATGCACATAAATGCATTGAAAACTGACTTAATGCATAAAAATGTCCAAACGAACCCTGAATAATTCCAATTCTTTTATGATCTCTGCAGATAAAAGGTCTAGCAATTCAAACGCCGTCCATGGCCGCTGTGACCCCATTATGTAATTTAAATCGAGACGAAAAATCAAGTAGATCCCACACAATTTATTATAACGAACCATGTGAGATGCAACACAAAATATCTTGGAGCACCGTTGGACTATAGTACGCATACGGCTTACGCGAGAAGGTGCGACGGCTTCAGTACACAGCCTGCTCTGAATAAGGGACCGTGTCTGATGACACTTTGCACGCCAGTTTTTTCGTTGAAGCGATTCCAAATTTTTGGCTTCCATGGAAATATCTACCTCCCCGCCCGTCCCCCTTACCAAAAGCCACATTTCCCCTGTTTCCACCCTCCCTTCCAAGTTGAGACCTTCACTCCTTGTTTGGAGTGCTGCCTCCTCGCTGGCAACCCTCCTCCACGCTGCTCGGCCTCATCTATCCAAGTAGGTAATCCACACCCAATCCCCATCCTCCTTCTCCTTCCACATCCCACATGCCCTGACTACCGGCGCGACACCTTCCAGCCAAATCACCGACCCCTTCACCAAATAAGCGTCGCCCTAAGCCATGGTGCACGCAATATAGCCAGGATCCCAAGGACCATTTGGCAGCGGAGAAGCAAATCGCGACCGCACGCGCGGATGAGGTCGTGATGGCTGCCATTCCTGTCGACCCCCAGATCTTGGAGGAGCACCTTGCCGTCGAGGCCATCGCCGACACCTCGTGCGCCGCCGACGTGATGCAGTTGGCTGTTTGGTTCAATTCTGCAATGCGATGTTCAATTGTTGTGGGTGCATTCTTTTATTATATACCATGTGAGAAATAAATCTAATTTGTCTGTACTAAATACATGAGAAACAAATACAATTGCTATATTTCCATGTTGTTAAGCATGCTTGGTTTGGTTAACCGTCTGATCTTCTATTAGGAGTATGTTATATTGTGTAATGTGGTGCTCAGTTAATGTTTGGTTCATTTGTTGTGGTGTTTAGTTAACTGTTTTGTTTGGTTCAATTCTGCAATGCGATGTTCAATAGTTGTGGGTGCATTTTGTTATTGTATAGCATGTGAGTAAATTGAATTTGGCTGTAGTAAATACATGACAAAAAATACAATTGCTATATTTCCAAGTTTTTAAGCATGCTTGGTTTGGTTAACTGTTTGATCTTCTATTAGGAGTATGTTATATTGTGCAATGTGGTGCTCAGTTAATGTTTGGTTCATTTGTTTTGGTGTTTAGCTAACTGCTTGGTTCAATTCTACACTGCAATGTCCAATTGTCGTGGGTAGAATTTTGTATTGTTGTGCATGTGAGGAATAAATCGAATGTGGCTACACTTAATACATGAGAAACATATACAAGTGCTATGTTTCCTTGTTCTTAATCATGCTTGGTTTGGATAAATGAGTTTTCCATGTGGCTTGAATTAATCTGATGAGTCTACAATGTGCTTATTTATCATCAACATATTTTACTGATAGCATGCGAACCCTTATTTAACCTGATGACTAACTACCTTATATGTGTTGCAGGGAAACAATGGGAAGCACTGAGGTTTACAATCAAGGTTAGCACGTGCATGGTCCATTTTCTAATAGCACATTATTGGGCAATTGCAGGAACCATTCTAATATTTAGGTTTTTAACAATTTGTTCTTGCACATGTAGGTCCTGCTGTCATAGGTTTTGACCCACTGTTCAATCCTTTTTGCATATGGGAAAATGAGTTGTCCATGAATATCAGTCAAGTCAAGAAACTCAGAAAGATTGTTAGGATAAAAAAATTAGTGAAAAAAACAACAAGATCTTTGTCTGCACAATGAAGAAGACATGAGTTCACTACATGATGGTACTAACTATTATACCTTGCCTTTTTTATTCCTTTGCCCCATTTCCAATATAGAGAAGATATTTATGCACATCCTTGTTTTTAGGCCTTTCCAAAGCAGATCACTGATGATTACCTCTCAAACTACCTATATGGTCAGGAGGCGAGGAAGGTATTCATACAACACCCACGGTTCAATATTGAAGTGTTCCTGAAGAGGACGAAGGATGGACAGTCAATCGTCCACAGGCACTGGCCTAAAGTTACAAAGACCTTCAACATAAATGAAGGCTCAATATTCGCCTTCTGCTTCAGCAGTTTTTCCAGATGAGATACATCTGTCTACGTACCATCTATGATGCCAATTTCGAATGGTTATAAATGTTGCATGTGAAACTTGGTCCTGGTGTAGTTGTGTAATGGGGTAGCTGAGTGCTGAAGCTATATGATGTTGTACTCTAATGTATTTCAATTATAAAAATGAAATATATTGTGTGCTTAATATGAAATGTCAATTAGATTAATAAATGGATTATGAATAATTGGATAATTAGCCTGCTAATGGAGAATTAGCCTCCTAATTGGGTTTTGCTATTGCAAACGGTTGTTGAAAGAATACCGTGGGCGATGACCTCAGGCAACACACGCAGTTTCTAGGAATAAACCGTGTTGGATCAATGAACAATCACACACGACTTTCTTTTGAAAACCGTTTGCGTTAGGCCAGCTTGCGCAAACGTTTACCACATAAAAACTGTGTGTTATGGATAGCCTTTGCCACATAGTTTCTTCTACGGACCGTGTGTGATACATTCAATAACGCAAACGATTTAACGGGAAAAATTGTGTGTGATGTTCCTATGAACGGAAATGTTTTCCTTGGAGCGAATGTGTGGTATGTACATACGAACGGAAACGTTTAGCGAGGACTGGCTGTGTGGGATGTACGTGCGATCGGAAACAATTTCGCCGTATAATTGTATTTTTTAGCTCTACTGTACGTATTTCTGTATTTGAGCGCTCGCTGGTTGCACATGACCTCATTTTGCCGAGCGTGTGTGCCAGGAGGGCATATCCCCGACGGTTTCTGGGTCATGTGGGAAGGACCCCCCTATCGCCCACACTCACTTGGCGACGGTTCCAAATGTCGTCGCGGAAAGGGGTTAAAAACCGTTTGTTTAGCACCTCACTGTACTAGTGCTAGGGGAGGGGGCGCCTCCCACCTTGCTTGGGGGGAAAATCTCCCCCCTTTGGCCACCGCCCCCTTCTAGATGCATCTAGGGGCGGCGGCCCCTCTCCCCTTCACCCTATAAATAGAGGAGGGATGGGAGGGCAGCCGCACCCCTTCCTTGGCGTAGCCCCTCCCTCCTCCAACTGAAGGAAATATGCCCTAGAGGCAATAATAAAGTTATTATTTATTTCCTTATTTCATGATAAATGTTTATTATTCATGCTAGAATTGTATTAACCGGAAACATAATACATGTGTGAATACATAGACAAACAGAGTGTCACTAGTATGCCTCTACTTGACTAGCTCGTTGATCAAAGATGGTTATGTTTCCTAACCATAGACATGAGTTGTCATTTGATAAACGGGATCGCATCATTAGGAGAATGATGTGATTGACTTGACCCATTCTGTTAGCTTAGCACTTGATCGTTTTAGTTTACTGCTATTGCTTTCTTCATGACTTATACATGTTCCTATGACTATGAGATTATGCAACTCCCGATTACCGGAGGAACACTTTGTGTGCTACCAAATGTCACAATGTAACTGGGTGATTATAAAGGGCTCTACAGGTGTTTCCTATGTTACTTGTTGAGTTGGCATAGATCGAGATTAGGATTTGTCACTCCAATTGTCGGAGAGGTATCTCTGGGCCCTCTCGGTAATGCACATCACTATAAGCGTTGCAAGCAATGCAACTAATGAGTTAGTTGCGGGATGATGCATTATGAAACGAGTAAAGAGACTTTCCGGTAACGAGATTAAGCTAGGTATTGAGATATCGACGATCGAATCTCGGGCAAGTAACATACCGATGACAAAGGGAACAACGTATGTTGTTATGCGGTTTGACCGATAAAGATCTTCGTAGAATACGTAGGAGCCAATATGAACATCTAGGTTCCGCTATTAGTTATTGACCGGAGACGTGTCTCGGTCATGTCTACATAGCTCTCGAACCCATAGGGTCCGCACGCTTAACGTTCAATGACGGTCGGTATTATGAGTTTATGCGATTCGATATACCGAAGGTAGTTCGGAGTCCCGGATGAGATCGGGGACATGACGAGGAGTCTCAAATGGTCTAGATGTAAATATCGATATATTGGACGACTATATTCGGACATCGGAAAGGTTCCGAGTGATTCGGGTATTTTTCGGAGTACCGGGGAGTTACGCGAATACGGGGAAGAAGTATTGGGCCTCATGGGCCAAGTGGTGGAAGAGAGGAGGCAGGGCGCACCCCCTAGCCCAAACCGAATTGGACTAGGGGGCCAGCCCCCTTTTCCTCCTTTCCTCCCTCTCCTTCATTCTCCCTCTCCTCCTTCCTTTCCTCCTCCTAGAATAATGGTTGTTCTATTTATATGAGTAATATCTTTTATGGTCATGCACCCTTGAAGAGTGGTCTATTTTTAATGAATCTCGATAGTAGTGATGCACATATTCACAATGTTGAAGCCAAAAGATATAGAGTTGATAATGATAGTGCAAATTATTTGTGGCACTACCGTTTAGGTCATATTGGTGTAAAGCGCATGAAGAAACTCCATTCTGATGGACTTTTGGAATCACTTGATTATGAATCATTTGGTACTTGCGAACCATGCCTCATGGGCAAGATGACTAAAACGCTGTTCTCCGGAACTATGGAGTGAGCAACAGATTTGTTGGGAAATCATACATACTGATGTATGTGGTCCAATGAATGTTGAGGCTCACAGCGGGTATCGTTATTTTCTCACCTTCACAGATGATTTGAGCAGATATAGGTATATCTACTTGATGAAACATAAGTCTGAAACATTTGAAAAGTTCAAAGAATTTCAGAGTGAAGTGGAAAATCATCGTAACAAGAAAATAAAGTTTCTACGATCTGATCATGGAGGAGAATATTTGAGTTACGAGTTTGGTCTTCATTTGAAATAATGCGGAATAGTTTCGCAACTCACGCTAGCCGGAACACCATAACGTAATGGTGTGTCCGAACGTCGTAATCGTACTTTACTAGATATGGTGCGATCTATGATGTCTCTTACTGATTTACCGCTATCACTTTGGGGTTACGCTTTAGAGATAGCTGCATTCACGTTAAATAGGGCACCATCTAAATCCGTTGAGACGACGCCTTATGAACTATGGTTTGGCAAGAAACAAAAGTTGTTGTTTCTTAAAGTTTGGGGCTGCGATGCTTATGCGAAAAAGCTTCAACCTGATAAGCTCGAACCCAAATTGGAGAAATGTGTCTTCATAGGATACCCAAAGGAGACTGTTGGGTACACCTTCTATCACAGATCCGAAGGCAAGGCATTTGTTGCTAAGAATGAATCCTTTCTAGAGAGGGAGTTTCTCTCGAAAGAAGTGAGTGGGAGGAAAGTAGAACTTGATGAGGTAACTGTACCTGCTCCCTTATTGGAAAGTAGTCCATCACAGAAACCGGTTCCTGTGACACCTACACCAATTAGTGAGGAAGCCAATGATAATGATCATGAAACTTCTGGTCAAGTTACTACCGAACCTCATAGGTCAACCAGAGTAAGATCCACACCAGAGTGGTACGATAATCCTATTCTGGAGGTCATGTTACTTGACCATGACGAACCTACGAACTATGAGGAACCGATGATGAGCCCAGATTCCGCAAAATGGCTTGAGGCCATGAAATCTGAGATGGGATCCATGTATGAAAACAAAGTGTGGACTTTGGTTGACTTGCCCGATGATCGGCAAGCCATCGAGAATAAATGGATCTTCAAGAAGAAGACTGATGCTGACGGTAACGTTACTATCTACAAAGCTCGACTTGTTGCAAAAGGTTTTTGACAAGTTCAAGGAGTTGACTACGATGAGACCTTGTCACCCGTAGCGATGCTTAAGTCCGTCCGAATCATGTTAGCAATTACCGCATTTTATGATTATGAAATTTGGCAAATGGATGTAAAGATTGCATTCCTGAATGGATTTTTGGAAGAAGAGTTGTATATGATGCAACCTGAAGGTTTTATCGATCCAAAGGGTGCTAACAAAGTGTGCAAGCTCCAGCGATCCATTTATGGACTGTTGCAAGCCTCTTGGAGTTGGAATAAATGTTTTGATAGTGTGATCAAAGCATATTGTTTTATACAGACTTTTGGAGAAGCCTGTATTTACAAGAAAGTGAGTGGGAGCTCTGTAGCATTTCTAATATTATATGTGGATGACATATTGTTGATTGGAAATGATATAGAATTTCTGGATAGCATAAAAGGATACTTGAAAAAGAGTTTTTCATTGAAAGACCTCAGTGAAGCTGCTTATATATTGAGCATCAAGATCTATAGAGATAGATCAAGACGCTTAATTGGACTTTCATAAAGCACATACCTTGATAAATTTTTGAAGAAGTTCAAAATGGATCAAGCTAACAAAGGGTTCTTGCCTGTATTACAAGGTGTGAAGTTGAGTAAGACTCAATGCCCGACCACTGCAGAAGATAGAGAGAAAATGAAAAGTGTTCCCTATGCTTCAGCCATAGGCTCTATCATGTATGCAATGTTGTGTACCAGACCTGATGTGTGCCTTGCTATTAGTTTAGCAGGGAGGTACCAAAGTAATCCAGGAGTGGATCACTGGACAGCGGTCAAGAACATCCTGAAATACCTAAAAAGGACTAAGGATATGTTTCTCATTTATGGAGGTGACAAAGAGCTCGTCGTAAATGGTTACGTCAATGCAAGCTTTGACACTGATCCGGACGATTCTATATCGCAAACCGGATACGTGTTTATATTGAACAGTAGAGCTGTCAGTTGGAGCAGTTCTAAACAAAGCGTCGTGGCAGGATCTACGTGTGAAGCGGAGTACATAGCTGCTTTGGAAGCAGCAAATGAAGGAGTCTGGATGAAGGATTTCATATCCGATCTAGGTGTCATTGTAACGCCCCGAGACCGATGTGCCAGGTGTCTTGCAGTTATTCGCTGTTGTTGCCTTGTCATTTGCTTGCGTGTCATGCATCTCATATCATGTCATCATATGCATTGCATTTGCATACGTGTTCGTCTCATGCATCCGAGCATTTTCACCGTTGTCCGTTTTGCAATCCGGCGTTCCTATGTCCTCCGGTGCCCCTTTCTATCTCTTTTCGTGTGCGGGTGTTAAACGTTCTCGGATTGGACCGAGACTTGTCATGCGGCCTTGGTTTACTACCGGTAGACCGACTGTCAAGTTTCGTGCCATTTGGACTTCATTTGATACTCCAACGATTAACCGAGGGACCGAAAAGGCCTCGTGTGTGTTGCAGCCCAACACATCTCCAAAGTGGGCCAAAACCCACCTAAACCCCCTCGATCATCTCGCTCGTTCGATCACGATCGCGTGGCCGAAAACCGCACCTCATTTGGACTCTCCTAGCTCCCTCTACCTATAAATATGTGCCTCTCCCCGAAATTCGAGGTGCAAACCCTAGCATCTCCCTCCTCCGCGCGCCGGACATGTCCACTTCACCGCCGGACACGTCCAACCACCGCGCCGGACGAATCCGGGCGCGACACGTCAGCACCGCCGCCCTCTCTCTCCTCCACGGCGCCAGCCGCCGCGGCCCGCCCGGCCCGCGGGAGGCCCGCCCTGGGCCCGAGTCAGCCGCGCCCCCGCGCCCCTTCGTGCCCGCAGCGCCACGGCACTGCGCCGCCCGACGCCGAGCCTTCGAGCTCCGGCAACCTTGCCCCGCCGGCACGCCATCGTGCCGCCCGCCGGACCCGCCGCCTGCTCCGGCGCTGGCCGGCTCCCGCGTCCCCAGGCCGCCGTCCGCCGCCGCGCACCGTTTGCCGCCATGCGCCGCCGCCCGCGCCACCTCGGCCTCAGCGCGCCTCCCGAGCTCCGTCTTCCTCCCCAACACCGGTGCCCTGTTCCGACGACTCCCTGGCGAACCTCGGGTGCCGCACCGCTACAGTGCCCTGGATCTCAGATCTGGAATTCCCCCGGTTGACTTTTTCCCTCCGAACCCTAATATTTTTGCATTCTTCCACATGCCATAACTTCCTCATCGTGGCTCCGATTCGTGCGTGTAGCATATCAAAATGTTCGTCTCGACGAGTACATCATTTCAACTAATTGCATCATTTTCATTTGAGCTCATCTTGATGCCCGAAATGCTGTAGGAAGAGGGCTATGTGATGATAGTTTCAGATCTGTTTCAGCAAATGCACTTTTATCATTTTTGCCATGATTAATGTGTGCATGCTATGATCCTGAGCTCTACATGAGTTTTGTAGAATGCCATGCCATCTTTACAGGGGTGTATGCCATGTATTTTTGTGATCTTTATGGTGACTAGCACAAGCATGCAAAGTAGCTTACTCAATGATGCTGATTTCAGGGACTTAGAATTTCACCAAGTCCTTGCCCTGTCATTATTTTTATGCCATATGTTCATGTTGTTTCCTAGTGATCCGTGCCTCTTTTGAGCATGATCAGTAATGATGTTTTGTAGATAATGTTGTGCTCCATCCATCCATCTCTTTGTTTGCAATTATGGAGCACCCTAGATTGAGTCAATCGAGCTCTACTTTTGCTATAAAATGTTCCTGGCAGATTGTTAACATGTTTAGCAATTTTGCCGAGCTTGTTGTTGTTGATCCGTGCATGCTATGTTGTTGTTCTTGCCATGTCTAGCTTCTATGCCATGTATATTTGGTGGGTGTATCCTTAGATTACCATGCAATGCTTCGTAGTGAGTGCATCAAGCTCGTAAACATGCCTACTCGTTATCTGTTTTGCCATGCTCCAGTTTTTCACTAAGTCTGAATCTGTTTATGTTTTTGCTATGTTCACATACTTGCAATTGTATTTTCTGATCCCTTTTGGCTCATGGTCACTAAGGGACTTTTGTTATATGCTTAGAGTAGCTTCATACCATGCCTTGCTTTGCCATGATATTTTCCTGTACCATGTAGTTTTCATGCTCTAAAGATTGCTTCCTGATGATAAATTCCTGACATGCTGTTAAATTTCACTAAGTCTGAAACCTGTTATCTTTTGAACTTTTGCCATGCTTGTTTGAACCTGTTATTTTGTGAATTAGCCGTAGCTCAGTGTTCATCTTTTATCAAGCATCATGAGTGGATCCCTGCCATGTATTTTTTTGCCATGTTTGAGTGCAGTAGCTTATTTATCTTGATGTATTTAGGAGGCTACTTGCTGTTTATCGCAGATCGGTGCCATATTTATTTTGCTTGCCATTTCCAAACCATGGATCCGATTCCGGTGATCTTTATATCGATTTCGACCGAAATCACCTCACCTTTCCATTGGCACTCTTGGATTTCCAAGTTGAGTACAGGTTCAATCATTCCTTTCCAAATCATGCATATGCATCACATACCGCATCCCGCATATCATACCATGTTTGCATCATGTTGTTTGAGCATTGCACGTGGTTGATTGTGTTCCGTTTGTTTGTTGTTCTTGCTTGGTTAGAGCCGGGAGACGAGTACGTGAACAAGGAACCCGTTGAGTACGCTTTCGAGGATCAAGGAAACTCTGAGAACTTTGCAGGCAAGATGATCATACCCTCGAAATCACTTCTATCTTTGCTTGCTAGATGCTCTCTCTTTTGCTATGCCTGTGCTGCGATACCTACCACTTGCTTATCATGCCTCCCACATTGCCATGTCAAACCTCTAACCCACCTTGTCCTAGCAAACCATTGTTTGGCTATGTTATCGCTTTGCTCAGCCCCTCTTATAGCGTTGTTAGTTGCAGGTGAAGATTGGAGTTTGTTCCTTGTTGGAACATGGATATTTTGTTGGGATATGATAATATCTCTTATTTAATTAATGCATCTATATACTTGGTAAAGGGTGGAAGGCTCGGCCTTATGCCTGGTGTTTTGTTCCACTCTTGCCGCCCTAGTTTCCGTCATATCGGTGTTATGTTCCCGGAATTTGCGTTCCTTACATGGTTGGGTTATAATGGGAACCCCTTGACAGTTCGCCTTGAATAAAACTCCTCCAGCAATGCCCAACCTTGGTTTTACCATTTGCACTAACAACCTAGCCTTTTCCCTTGGGTTTTGTGGACTCAAGGGTCATCTTTGTCTTAACCCCCCCGGGCCAGTGCTTCTCTAAGTGTTGGTCTGAACTGAGCTGCCTGCGGGGCCACCTCGGGGAAACTTGAGGGTTGGTTTTACTCGTAGCTAGTCTCATCTGAGTGTGCCCTGAGAACGAGATATGTGCAGCTCCTATCGGGATTTGTCGGCACATTAGGGCGGCTTTGCTGGACTTGTTTTACCATTGTCGAGGATGTCTTGTAACCGGGATGCCGAGTCTGATCGGATTGTCTTGGGAGAAGGAATATCCTTCGTTGACCGTGAGAGCTTGTGATGGGCTAAGTTGGGACTTCCCTGCAGGGATTTGAACTTTCGAAAGACGTGCTCGCGGTTATGGGCAGATGTGAATTTGTTAATGTCCGGTTGTAGACAACCTGAAGCTTATCTTAATTAAAATGCACCAACTGCGTGTGTAACCATGATGGTCTCTTCTCGACGGAGTCCGGGAAGTGAACACAGTGTTGGAGTAATGCTTGACGTAGGTTGTCCTAGGATCACTTCTTGATCATAGTTTGTCGCTCGTGCCTTTGCCTTCTCTTCTCGCTCTCTTTTGCGAATATGTTAGCCACCATATATGCTAGTCGCTTGCCGCAGCTCCACATCATACCTTTACCCTTCCTATAAGCTTAAATAGTCTTGATCGCGAGGGTGTGAGATTGCTGAGTCCCAGTGACTTACAGTTTACTTCCAAAACTAGATGCAGGGACCGAGGATACCGCTCCAGATGATATGACCGAGCTCAAGTGGGAGTTCGATGAAGACTCTCGTCGTTACTACGTGTCTTTCCCAGATGATCAGTAGTGGTGCCCAGTTGGGGCGATCGGGGACTATGTTACATTTGGGGTTTATCTTCATTTTGGTTCCGTAGTCGGACCTTGAGTGTAATTGGATGAATGTAATGTTATTTATGATATTTCTGTGACGTGGCGAGTGTAAGCCAACTATGTACCTTTCCTTTACATGGGTTGTTTGCGAAGATTACCTCACTTGCGACATTGCTTTCAATGCGGTTATGCCTCTAAGTCATGCTTCGACGCGTGGGAGATATAGCCGCATCGAGGGCGTCACAGTCATACCAAGTGCATCAGGTCCAATGAAAATCTTTTGTGACAATACTGGTGCAATTGCCTTGGCAAAGGAATCCATATTTCACAAGAGAACCAAACACATCAAGAGACGCTTCAATTCCATCCGCGATCAAGTCTAGTTGGGAGACATAGAGATTTGCAAGATACATACGGATCTGAATGTTGCAGACCCGTTGACTAAGCCTCTCTCACGAGCAAAACATGATCAGCACCAAGGCTCCATGGGTGTTAGAATCATTACCGTGTAATCTAGATTATTGACTCTAATGCAAGTGGGAGACTGAAGGAAATATGCCCTAGAGGCAATAATAAAGTTATTATTTATTTCCTTATTTCATGATAAATGTTTATTATTCATGCTAGAATAGTATTAACCGGAAACATAATACATGTGTGAATACATAGACAAACAGAGTGTCACTAGTATGCCTCTACTTGACTAGCTCATTGATCAAATATGGTTATGTTTCCTAACCATAGACATGAGTTGTCATTTGATAAACGGGATCACATCATTAGGAGAATTATGTGATTGACTTGACCCATTCTGTTAGCTTAGCACTTGATCATTTTAGTTTACTGCTATTGCTTTCTTCATGACTTATACATGTTCCTATGACTATGAGATTATGCAACTCCCGATTACCGGAGGAACATTTTGTGTGCTACCAAACGCCACAACGTAACTGGGTGATTATAAAGGTACTCTACAGGTGTCTCCGATGGTACTTGTTGAGTTGTCATAGATCGAGATTAGGATTTGTCACTCCGATTGTCGGAGAGGTATCTCTGGGCCCTCTCGATAATGCACATCACTATAAGCCTTGCAAGAAATGCAACTAATGAGTTAGTTGCGGTATGATGCATTATGAAATGAGTAAAGAGACTTGCCGGTAACGAGGTTAATCTAGGTATTGAGATACCGACAATCGAATCTCAGGCAAGTAACATACCGATGACAAAGGGAACAACGTATGTTGGTATGCGGTTTGACCAATAAAGATCTTCGTAGAATATGTAGGAGCCAATATGAACATCCAGGTTCCTCTATTGGTTATTGACCGAAGACGTGTCTCGGTCATGTCTACATAGTTCTTGAACCCGTATGGTCCGCACGCTTAACGTCCGGTGATGATCGGTATTATGAGTTTATGTGATTTGATGTACCAAAGGTAGTTCGGAGTCCCGTATGAGATTGGGGACATGACGAGGCGTCTCTAAATGGTCGAGACGTAAAGATCGATATATTGGATGACTATATCCGGACATCGGAAATGTTCCGAGTGATTCAGGTATTTTTAGGAGTACGGGGGAGTTATGGGAATACGGGGAAGAAGTATTGGGCCTCATGGGCCAAGTGGTTGAAGAGAGGAGGCAGGGCGTGCGGCCTCCCTAGCCCAAACCGAATTGGACTAGGGGGGCGGCCCCCCTTTTCCTCCTTTCCTCCCTCTCCTCCTTCCTTTCCTCCTCCTAGTAGGAGTAGGAAAGGGGAGTCCTACTCCTACTAGGAGGAGGACTCCTCCTCCTAGCACGCCCTGCAAGGGCCGCCCAGCCTCCCCCTTGCTCCTTTATATACGGGGGCAGGGGGCACCGTAGGACACACAAGTTGATTGTTCCAAGCCGTGTGCGGTGCCCCCCTCCACCATAATCCACCTCGATCATATCGTAGCGGTGCTTAGGCGAAGCCCTGCGTCGGTAGCAACATCATCACCGTCATCACACCATCGTGCTGGCGGAACTCTCCCGTGAAGCTCTGCTGGATCGGAGTTCATGGAACATCATCGAGCTGAACGTGTGCTGAACTTGGAGGTGCCGCGCGTTCGGTACTTGGATCGGTCGGATCATGAAGACGTACGACTACATCAATCGCGTTCTCATAATGCTTCCGCTTACGGTCTACGAGGGTACTTAGATGATACTCTCCCCTCTCGTTGCTGTGCATCACCATGATCTTGCGTGTGCGTAGGAATTTTTTTTGAAATTACTACGTTCCCCAACACCAACACCTCCTCCTCCGTAGTGCTTAGCGAAGCTCTGCCGGAGAACCACGAGCTCCACCACCACCACGCCGTTGTGCTGCCAGAGTTCTCCCTCAACTTCTCATCTCCCCTTGCTGGATCAAGAAGGAGGAGGCGTCCACGGGCTGTACGTGTGTTGAACACGGAGGCACCGTCCGTTCGGCGCTTGATCGGATCTTCCGTGATTTGAATCACCGCGAGTACGACTCCATCAACCGCGTTCTTGTAACGCTTCCACTTAGCAATCTTCAAGGGTATGAAGATGCACCCCCTCTCTCTCATTGCTAGCATCTCCTAGATTGATCTTGGTGACATGTAGGAAAATTTTGAATTATTACTACATTCCCCAACATTGATGTGTTTGGTTCTTTTGTGAAATCCGGATTCCTTCTCTAAGGCAATTGCTCCAATATTGTCACAAAATATTTTCATTGGACCCGATGCACTAGGTATTACACCTAGATTGGATATGAACTCCTTCATCCAGACTCCTTCTTTTGCTGCTTCCAAAGCAGCTATGTACTGCGCTTCACATGTAGATCCCGCCACGATGCTCTGCTTGGAACTGCACCAACTAACAGCTCCACCATTCAAAATAAACATGTATCCGGTTTGTGACTTAGAGTTATCCAGATCAGTGTAACAAACTAGCATAGATGTAACCATCTACGACGAGCTCTTTGTCACCTCCATAAACAAGAAACATATCCTTGGTCCTTTTTAGGTACTTCGGGATGTTCTTGACCGTTGTCCAGTGATCCACTCCTGGATTACTTTGGTACCTCGCCGCCAGGCTTATGGCAAGGCACACATCAGGTCTGGTACACATCATAGCATACATGATAAAACCTATGGCTGAGGCATGGGGAATGACTTTCATTTTCTCTCTATCTTCTGCAGTGGTCAAACATTGAGTCTGACTCAATTTCACACCTTGCAACACATGCAAGAACCATTTTTTCGACTGATCCATTTTGAACTTCTTCAAAACTTTGTCAAGGTATGTGCTTTGTGAAAGTCCTATTAAGCGTCTTGATCTATCTCTATAAATCTTGATGGCTAATATATAAGCAGCTTCACTGAGGTCTTTCATTGAAAAACTCTTATTTAAGTATGCTTTTATGTTATCTAGAAATTCTACATCATTTCCAATCAACAATATGTCATCCACATATAATATTAGAAATGATATAGAGCTCCCACTCACTTTCTTGTAAATATAGGCTTCTCCGCAAGTCTGTATAAAACCATATGCTTTGATCACCTCATCAAAGCGTATATTCCAACTCCGAGATGCTTGCACCAGTCCATAGATGGATCGCTGGAGCTTGCACACTTTTTTAGAACCTTTAGGATCGACAAAACCTTCTGGTTGCATCATATACAACTCTTCTTTAAGAAATACATTAAGGAATGAAGTTTTGATGCCCATTTGCCAGATTTCATAATCATAAATGTGGCAATTTCTAACATGATTTGGACAGACTTAAGCATCGCTATGGGTGAGAAAGTCTCATCGTAGTCAACTCCTTGAACTTGTCGAAAACCTTTTGTAACAAGTCAAGATTTGTAGACAGTAACATTACCATCGGTGCCAGTCTCCTTCTTGAAGATCCATTTATTCTCTATGGCTCGCCGATCATTGGGAAAGTCCACCAAATTCCATACTTTGTTCTCACACATGGATCCTATCTCAGATTTCATGGCCTCAAGCCATTTACCGGAATCTAGGCTCATCATAGCTTCTTCATAGTTCGTAGGTTCTCCATGGTCTAGTAACATAACTTCTAGAACAGTATTGCCGTACCACTCTGGTGCGGATCGTGCTCTGGTTGACCTACGAGGTTCAGTAGTAACTTGATTTGAAGTTTCATGATCATCATCATCAGGTTCCTCTCTAGTTGGTGTAGGCATCATGGGAACGGATTTATATGATGAGCTACTTTCCAAATTGAGAGAAGGTACAACTACCTCATCAAGTTCTACTTTCCTCCCACTCACTTCTTTCGAGAGAAACTCCTTCTCTAGAAAGGTTCCATTCTTGTCAATAAAGATCTTGCCTTCGGGTCTGTGGCAGAAGGTGTACCCAATTTTTTCCTTAGGGTATCCTACGAAGACACACTTCTTCGATCTGGGTGTGAGCTTATCAGGCTGAAGCCTTTTAACATAAGTGTCGCAACCCCAAACTTTAAGAAACGATAGCTTAGGTTTCTTTCCAAATCACAGTTCATACGGTGTCATCTCAACGGATTTAGACCGTGCCCTATTTAACGTGAATGCAGCTGTCTCTAATGCATAACCCCAAAATGATAGTGGTAAATCGGTAAGAGATATCATAGATCGCACCATATCTAATAAAGTATGCTTACGACATTCGGACACACCATTACGTTGTGGTCTCCAGGTGGCATGAGTTGTTAAACTATTCCACATTGTTTTAAATGAAGGCCAAACTCATAACTCAAATATTCGCCTCTGCGATTAGATTGTAGAAAATTTATTTTCTTGTTACAATGATTCTCCACTTCACTCTGAAATTATTTGAACTTTTAAAATGTTTTAGACTTGAGTTTCATTAAGTAGATATACCCATATCTGCTCAAATCATCTATGAAGGTCAGAAAATAACGATACCCGCTGCGTGCCTCAACACTCATCGGACCGCATACGTCGTTATGTATTATTTCCAATAAGTCATTGGCTCATTCCACTGTTCCGGAGAACGGAGTTTTAGTCATCTTGCCCATGAGGCATGGTTCGCAAGTATCAAATGATTCATAATCAAGTGATTCCCAAAGCCCATCTGCATGGAGTTTCTTCATGCGCTTTACACCAATATTACCTAAACGGCAGTGCCACAAATATGTTACACTATCATTATCAACTTTTCATCTTTTGGCATCAATATTATGAATATGTGTATCACCACAATCGAGATTCAACAAAAATAGACCACTCTTCAAGGGTGCATGACCATAAAAGATATTACTCATATAAATAGAACAACCATTATTCTGTGATTTAAATGAATAACCGTCTTGCACTAAACAAGATCTAGATATAATGTTCATGCTCAATGCTGGCACCAAATAACAATTATTTAGGTCTAAAACTAATCCTGAAGGTAGATGTAGAGGTAGCGTGCCGACGGCGATCACATCGACCTTGGAACCATTCCCGACGCGCATCGTCACCTCGTCCTTAGTCAATCTTCGTTTAATCCGTAGCTCCCGTTTCGAGTTACAAATATGAGCAACCGAACTAGTATCAAATACCCAGGCGCTACTACGATAATTAGTAAGATACATCAATAACACGTATATCGAATATACCTTTGTTCACTTTGTCACCCTTCTTATCCGCCAAATACTTGGGGGCAGTTCCGCTTCTAGTGACCAGTCCCTTTGTAGTAGAAGCACTTAGTTTTAGGCTTGGGTCCAGCTTTGGGCTTCTTCCCAGGAGTGGCAACTTGCTTGCTATTCTTCTTGAAGTTCCCCTTCTTTCCCTTGCCCTTTTTCTTGAAACTAGTGGTCTTGTTAACCATCAACACATGATGCTCCTGTTGGGGAACGCAGTATTTCAAATTTTTTACCTACGATCACGCAAGATCTATCTAGGAGATGCATACAAATGAGAGGGGAGAGTGTGTCTACATACCCTCGTAGACTGAAAGCGGAAGCGTTTAGTAACGCGGTTGATGTAGTCGAACGTCTTCGCGATCCAACCGATCCAAGTACCGAACGTACGTCACCTCCGCAATCAGCACACGTTTAGCTCGGTGACGTCCCTCGAACTCTTGATCCAGTTGAGGCCGAGGGAGAGTTCCGTCAACATGATGGTGTGGTGATGGTGATGATGAAGTTACCGGCGCAGGGCTTCGCCTAAGCACTACGACAATATGACCGAGGTGTGTAACTATGGAGGGGGGCACCGCACACGGCTAAGAGATTGTCTGTTGTGCTATTGGGGTGCCCCTGGCCACGTATATAAAGGAGGGAGGGAGAGAGGAGGCCAGCCAGGTTGGGTGCGCCAAGGGGGCAATCCTACTTGGATTCCTAATCCAAGTAGAATTCGCCCCCCCTTTCCTTTCTTCCACCAGAGGGAAAGGGAAGGGGGAGAGGGGGAAGGAAAGAGGGGGGACGACCCCCTCCCCTAGTGAAATTTGGTTTGGGCAAGGGGAGGGCGCGCCCCTCTCTTGTGGCCCTTTCTCCTCTCCTCCAATAAGGCCCACTAGGCCCAATACTTCTCCCGGGGAAAAATGCCAGAATCACTCGGAACCATTCCGATGTCCAAACACAACCTTCCAATATATGAATCTTTATGTCTCAACCATTTCGAGGCTCCTCGTCATGTCCGTGATCTCATATGGGACTCTGAACAAACTTCGGTTCATCAAAACACGAAACTCATAATATAAATCGTCATCGAACGTTAAGCGTGCGGACCCTATGGGTTCGAGAACTATGTAAACATGACCGAGACATATCTCCGGTCAATAACCAAAAGCGGAACCTGGATGATCATATTGGCTCCTATATATTCTACGAAGATATTTATCGGTCAAACCGCATAACAACATACGTTGTTCCCCTTTTCATCGGTATGTTACTTACCCGAGATTCGATCGTCGGTATCATCATACCTAGTTCAATCTCGTCACCGGCAAGTCTCTTTACTCGTTTTGTAATGCATCATCCCGTGGCTAACTTATTAGACACATTGCTTGCAAGGCTCATAGTGATGTGCATTACCGAGAGGGCCCAAAGATACCTCTCCGATACACGGAGTGACAAATCCTAATCTTGATCTATGCCAACTCAACAAACACCATCGGAGACATCTATAGAGCATCTTTATAATCACCCAGTTACATTGTGACGTTTGATAGCACACAAGGTGTTCCTCTGGTATTCGGGAGTTGCATAATCTCATAGTTTGAGGAACATGTATAAGTCATGAAGAAAGCAATAGCAGAAAAACTAAACGATCATTATGATAAGTTAACAGATGGGTCTTGTCCATCACATCATTCTAAAATGTTGTGGCCCCATTCATCAAATGACAACACATGTCTATGGCTAGGAAACTTAACTATCTTTGATTAACGAGCTAATCAAGTAGAGGCATACTAGGGATACTCTGTTTGTCTATGTATTCACACATGTACTAAGTTTCCGGTTAATAAAATTCTAGCATGAATAATAAACATTTATCATGATATAAGGGAATATAAATAACAACTTTATTATTGCCTCTAGGGCATATTTCCTTCAGTCTCCCACTTGCACTAGAGTCAATAATCTAGTTCACATCGTCATGTGATTTAACACCAATAGTTCACATCTTTATGTGATTAGTTCACATCTCCATGTGACTAATACCCAAAGGGTTTACTAGAGTCAATAATCTAGTTCACATCGCTATGTGATTAACACCCAAAGAGTACTAAGGTGTGATCATGTTTTGCTTGTGAGAGAAGTTTAGTCAACGGGTCTACCATATTCAGAGCCGTATGTATTTTGCCAATTTTCTATGTCTACAATGCTCTGCACGGAGCTACTCTAGCTAATTGCTCCCACTTTCAATATGTATCCAGAATGAGACTTAGAGTCATCTGGATCAGTGTCAAAGCTTGCATCGACGTAACCCTTTATGACGGACTTTTTGTCACCTCCATAACCGAGAAACATGTCCTTATTCCACTAAGGATAATTTTGATGGTTGTCCAGTGATCCACTCCTGGATCACTATTGTACCCTCTTGCCAAACTCATGGCGAGGTACATAATAGGTTTGGTACACAACATAGCATACTTTATAGAACCTATGACTGAGGCATAGGGAATGCCTTTTCATTCTCTTTCTATTTTCTGCTGTGGTCGGGTTTTGACTCTTTACTCAACTTCACACCTTACAACTTAGGCAAGAACTCCTTCTTTGACTGATCCATTTTGAACTCCTTCAAAATCTTATCAAGGTATGTACTCATCGAAAGTCTTATCAAGCATTTTGATCTATCTTTATAGATCTTGATGCCCAATATGTAAGTAGCTTCAGTGAGGTCTTTCTCTGAAAAAGTCCTTTCAAACACTACTTTATGCTTTCCAGAAAATTCTACATCATTTCTGATTAACAATATGTCATTCACATATACTTATTAGAAAGGATGTAGTGCTCCCACTCACTTTCTTGTTAATACAGGATTTACCAAAAGTCTGTATAGAACCATATGCTTTGATCACCTTATCAAAGCGTATATTCCAACTCTGAGATGCTTGCACCAGTCCATAGATGGATCGCTGGAGTTTGCACACTTTGTTAGCACTTTAGGATTGAGAAAACCCTCTGGTTGCATCATATACAACTCTTCTTCAATAAATCCATTAAGGAATGCAGTTTTGACATCCATTTGCCAGATTTCATAAAATGTGGCAATTGCTAACATGATTCGGACAGATTTTAGCATCGATACGAGTGAGAAAATCTCATCGTTGTCAACACCTTGAACTTGTCGAAAACCTTTTGCGACAATTTGAGCTTTGTAGATAGTAAGACTACTATCATCGTCTGTCTTCCTCTTGAAGATCCATTTATTCTCAATGGCTCGCCGATCATTGGGCAAGTCAATCAAAGTCCATACTTTGTTCTCATACATGGATCTCATCTCAGATTTTATGGCCTCAAGCCATTTCACAGAATCTGGGCTCATCATCGCTTCCTCATAGTTCGTAGGTTCATCATGGTCTAGTAACATGACTTCCAAAACAGGATTACCGTACCACTCTGGTGCGGATCGTACTCTGATTGACCTACGAGGTTCGGTAGTAACTTGATCTGAAGTTTCATGATCATCATCACTAGCTTCCTCACTAATTGGTGTAGGAATCACTGGAACTAATTTCTATGATGAACTACTTTCGAATTCGGGAGAAGGTACAATTACCTCATCAAGTTCTACTTTCCTCCCACTCACTTCTTTCGAGAGAAACTCCTCTAGAAAGGATCCATTCTTAGAAACAAATATATTGCCTTCGGATCTGTGATAGAAGGTGTACCCAATAGTTTGTTTTGGGTATCCTATGAAGATGCACTTGTCCTATTTGGGTTTGAGCTTATCTGTTTGAAACTTTTTCACATAAGCATCGCAACCCCAAACTTTAAGAAACGACAGCTTTGGTTTCTTGCCAAACCATAATTCATACACTGTCGTCTCAACGGATTTAGATGGTGCCCTATTTAACGTGAATGCAGCTATCTCTAATGCATAACCCCCAAAATGATAGTGGTAAATCGGTAAGAGACATCATAGATCACACCATATCTAATAAAGTACGGTTACGATGTTCGGACACACCATTACGCTGTGGTGTTCCAGGTGGCGTGAGTTGTGAAACTATTCCACATTGTTTCAAATGAAGACCAAACTCGTAACTCAAATATTCGCCTGCGCGATCAGATCGTAGGAACTTTATTTTCTTGTTACAATGATTTTCCACTTCACTCTCAAATTCTTTGAACTTTTCAATTGTTTCAGACTTATGTTTCATTAAGTTGATATACCCATATATGCTTAAATCATCTGTGAAAGTTAGAAAATAACGATAGCCGCCGCGAGCCTCAACACTCATCGGACCGCACACATCAGTATGTATTATTTCCAATAAGTCCGTGGCTTGCTCCATTGTTCTGGAGAACGGAGTTTTAGTCATCTTGCCCATGAGGCATGGTTCGCAAGCATCAAGTGATTCATAATCAAGTGATTCCAAAAGTCCAACAACATGGAGTTTCTTCATGCGCTTTACACCAATATGACCTAAACAGCAGTGCCACAAATAAGTTGCACTATCATTATTAACTTTGCGTCTTTTGGCATCAATATTATGTGTATCATTGTGATCGAGATTCAGGAAACCATTTACATTGGATGTAAGACCATAGAAGGTTTTATTCATGTAAACAGAACAACAATTATTCTTTGACTTAATTGAATAACCATATCGCAATAAACATGATCCAATCATATTTATTCTCAATGCAAACACCAAATAACATTTATTTAGTTCCAATACTAATCCCGAAGGTAGAGGGTGTATGCGATGGTGATCTTATCAACCTTGGAATCATTTCCAACACACATCGTCACCTCGCCCTCAACTAGTCTTTGTTAATTTTGCAACTCTTGTTTCGAGTTACTAATCATAGCAACTGAACCGGTATCAAATACCCAGGGGCTTGTATGAACACTAGTAAAGTACACATCAATAACATGTATATTATATATACTTCTATTCACTTTTCCATCCTTCTCATCCGCCAAGTATTTGGGGCAGTTGCGCTTCCAGTGACCATTTCCTTTGCAGTAGAAGCACTCAGTTTCAGGCTTGGGTCTAGCTTTGGGCTTCTTCATGGGAGTGGCAACTTGCCTGCCATTCTTCTTGAAGTTCCCTTTCTTTCCCTTGCCCTTTAACTTGAAACTAGTGGTCTTATAAACCATCAACACTTGACGCTCTTTCTTGATTTCTACCTCTGTAGCCTTTAGCATTGCGAAGAGCTTGGGAATTGTCTTGTTCACCCCTTTCATATTATAGTTCATCACGAAGTTCTAGTAATTTGGTGATAGTGACTAGAGAACTTTGTCAATCACTATTTTATCTAGAAGATTAACTCCCATTTGATTCAAGAAATTGTAGTACCCAGACAATCTGAGCACATGCTCACTAGTTGAGCTATTCTCCTCCATCTTGTAGGCAAAGTACTGTCAGAGGTCTCATACCTCTCGACATGGGCATGAGTATGAAATACTAATTTCAACTTTTGGAACATATTATATGCTCCGTGGCGTTCACAATGTTTTTGAAGTCTCGGTTCTAAGCCGTAAAGCATGGTGCACTAAAATATCAAGTAGTCATCATACCGAGCTTGCTAAACGTTCATAACGTCTGCATCTGCTCCTGCAATCAGTCCGTCACCTAGCGGTGCATCAAGGACATAATTCTTCTGTAGCAATGAGGATAGTCCTCAGATCACGGATCCAGTCCGCATCATTGCTACTATCATCTTTCAACTTATATTTCTCTAGGAACATATCAAAAAATAAACGAGGAGCTACATCGCAGGCTATTGGTCTACAACATAGATATGCAAATACTATGAGGACTAAGTTCATGATAAATTAAAGTTCAATTAATCATATTACTTAAGAACTCCCACTTAGATAGGCATCCCTCTAGTCATCTAAATGATCATGTGATCCATATCAGCTAAACCATGTCCGATCATCACGTGAGATGGAGTAGTTTTCAATGGCATCACTATGTTGATCATATCTACTATATGATTCACGTTCGACCTTCCAGTCTCAGTGTTCCGAGGCCATATCTGCATATGCTAGGCTCGTCAAGTTTGACCCGAGTACTCTGTGTGTGCAAAACTGGCTTGCACCCGTTGTATGTGAATGTAGAGCTTATCACACCTGATCATCACGTGGTGTCTCGGCATGACGAACTGTAGCAACGGTGCATACTCAGGGAGAACACTTGTACGTTGAAATTTAGTGAGGGATCACTACAAAAAAAGACACTTACATGATGATACGTGTTTGTCACAGTAGGTCACGTTTTTTGTCATGCATGTACATCCATGACGATTTTATGACAGAATCAAGATAGTCATACCTGTGATGTCGTAGAAGTCTTCCATGACATTACCAAAATTATCTTCACGAAAGTGTCCACTTCCATGACAATAAATTGCGCGTCAGAAGTGCTTTCGACAAGGGCGACCGACATGTGGCATCCACCATAACGAGTCGCCGTTAAGCTATCGAGTCCGGTTTTGGATCCGGTAACCCGTTAATAGCCCGGACCAATGGGAAACTTCCATATGTAAAATTCTAATTGGCCGGAGGAAACACGTGTCAGCTCGTCAGTGGGTCAGATAGGCGCCTATGGTATGTCGACACGTGCGACGACCCACCACCGGCCCATTTAGCTTCCAAAGGCCGGCCCATTTGACTTGGTTAAAAGTTAGCGGGCTAGCCCATGAAAAGCCTGCTAATAGTCTCTTCGCAAATAGCCCATTTTACGGCCTGGTAACTCATGGCCTGTTAGGGCCTACCCGAAATCGGCCCAACAATGTCATGTGGGCCATCAAATATAAGACCAGCCCGTTTCACTTTCGGCCCATGTATGGCCGACGACGTCTTTCAGCCCATATGAGGCCTTCGTATCTTTAGGCCCTTTAAAGGCCCACGGTGACTCTACCCAGAATGAACAGTAAATTTCTTTGTACCCATTAACGGCCCATGATTCACATGGGCCGTTTCCAGCCCGTGTTAGCTTCCAGCCTACTGACGGCCCATACGTTCTTGGGCTCCTTTCCGGCCCTCGATTACTTCCGCCCATTACTGGCCTGTTCCCCTAATGGGCCAAATTCGGCCCGTGGCAAGAGTCAGCCCGTTCCTGGCTTGTTAACCCATTGCGCCGTTTCTAGCCCGTCCTATATTCTGGCCCATTAACAACCTGTTATGCCAGTGACAGAATTAAGCCTTTGCTGTCTCCGGCCTGTTAACGGCCCGTTACCATGCTGGGCTGATACCAATTACGCCCGTTTACGGCCCATGTAGACCCATTTATCTGACGGCTCGAGGTCCACCAATTCTACGGCCGTGTTGGAGGCCCATTGAAAGATGGCCCGTAGGAGGCCCATGGATCCTACGTCCCATAGCAGGGTCATGGTTACCACGGTCCATATACGGCCCATGGTTGTTGCGGCCACTAGAAAAACAGGGAAAATGAACACTAGGAAATAAATAAGCCTGAAACTATCGCTAGGCTATTAAGGCGATTGCATAGATTACATCCACTGGGCATCAAAGATCGCCACCAGTGCAAATATAGGGAACACCCTACACTATACAAAAAAGGCTTGCTGTTTTCTTCAGTCGGTGGTTGCACGTTAAGAACAAATTTTGTATCACAACAAAACAAATTACAACTATAAAACAAAAGGAAGGTTGGCATAAAAGTTAACAGTCTGGCAGATAAATGCACCACCAGAAGTTCAGAAGCTCAGTTCATTTGACGTGACTGTTACGTTTTCATGTTGTATTGTCCGATGGAGCACCATAACCTTCGCCTTCATTTCTCCTAGGCTCCTGAACAACATAGCAAATGCCTGATAGTCTGGTTTCAAAACCATGCATATCTTGACGACATCGAACAATGTTTGTCCTTGTTTCACAAAGGGTCTCTGTTAGGGAACGGACTTGTGTCTGGAGCACAGATATAACATTGTTTTGAGCTTGCATATCTTGATCATGAGGCAGTTTGGACGAGATTGCCTTAACAACCAACCTAGTATTACGCAGGAACGTGCTTTTGGCACTGTTAGTGGACAGGTACTGACCCACTGTGGCAAGAGCTAACATTGCGGTTATAGTTGCCTCGCCACCTTCAGAAGGTGGCGGTTCCACCATTTTTTCCATAGCTTGCTGAAAAGTTGAGTTTTTTTACATTAGTACTAGAATAGAAGATATTAAGGAGGCAGCAAAACCAAACAAAATAGCTTTGGTCTATATACAGAACTTATTCTGGTGAACACATGTAAAATATTAGTTGTATTTTACTGCAAAGTACATAATAAAACCAGGTTCCAAACATATGACCATGTACCATGGCTATACCTGACCATTCCTCGGGCCGGGTCGGGCTTCGGGCCGGGCCAACCAAAGCCTGACGCAAAAAACCCAGGGCCGAGCCCGGCCCGGCCCGGCCGTCGGGCCCGAGCCCGACCCATCACACTAAAAGCCCGTAGGGCCTCGGGCCACGGGCTGGGCCTCTACCTTAAATAGTGAAATTGACGGACCCGGGCCCGGCCCAGGCTTCAGGCTCAAAACCTAGGCCCGAGCCCGGCCCATGGACAAGGTCGGGATGGGCCGGGTCGGGCTTTTTCGGGCCGGGTCGGGTCGGGCCGACCGGGCCGGGCTGCCCATGGCCAGCTATAACCATGGCTAATGTATTGTCTATTTCTTCACATTGTATTGACAACTAAGGATAAAGAGACAAAGTTTATAATATGGTAAGCATAATATGACATCATTCATATAACAAAACAAATGAGAACAGACAAATAGGCAATTATAACGTTGTGTGGGAAAGTCCAGCACGAAACTAGATTACAGGTCAAAATCAAAGGAACATCACTCCTCTATTTTCAACCTTGTAAGGTGCAATCATACGCTAAGACAATTGTGTATAAAATTGAAAAGTGTAATAGACATTGGCTACAAACCATGCAGTTCAAGGCACAAGTCAGAGTAAGTAGTAGTTAAAAGGCATGAGCATTAAGGACTTACAATAGCGGCTTTGACTGGTGTAGTCATGCCCTTCGTCTTGCTGGTGTGACAGTCCTTGAAGATTTCCACAGCATTTGGTTTAGGTACTTTTTGGTCCTTGTGGGCTTTCCTCTGCATTTGGAACAAGTCAATATAGATCTGATAATATGGTAAAGCGAAAAGAGTGAAACAACAACTAATTACAAGAGCCTCGCAGTGTGCAATATAGCTACGAGATCCCGTCATCTGTTAGAATTTCACTTTCGTACGGTTGGCCTTGTTCTTTGAACAGTTCACCTACAAGAAGATATATTTGTGTGGCACATGCGTAAATAGGACTTCAACATGTGATCTGATCACACATATATATATATAATGTACCTGATACTTCGGATCGGACTAGTGTTTAACGAGGCCTCTCCAGTCTTCATCCGATATATTTTCCACTGGAGATGTTTGGGCAAGTTCACTGTTAGCCTTGCCTTCAAAGTGAGTTTTCCTCAAGTTATACCGATACTGTCGTAGAGCAGACTTGAAAACATGGGTGCAAGCTTGTCTGGTTGCATCATATTGGCTATCCAACTTGAACCTCATCTGTTGAAAATTATGTGAGTATCATTATCAGCAACCTAGAAAGTATTGGACAGATCAAGACGATATTACTAGTTTCCATACATAACCATACTTATAGATAAATGGTCGAGGAAGGTGTTGAACTAGGTTTCATCTTTGTCATTCATGTACTGAATCCATGTTGGGAGGATACATACATGACACCTAACAACAACCGCTGCCTCTGATACTAACTTGGCTGACTCTGTAGCATCACGTGGCCTTTTTAAACCTGCCTCAAACGGATCTCCATTCTTCCTCCTCTAGATTTAGTTAACCTATCGAGCATTATCACTGATGTTTGTTTCCTCTTGCGCCTAGGTGCTAGTCCAACAACAAACATAGGAAGTGTTAGTGTACATCAAACTGTGCACTACAAAAAAAGACACATCCGTGATATTTTGGGCCGAACGAATTTTTTTCTGTCATACATATGACACTTCTATGACGGTAATTGTGACAAAACCCAGTATCATCATAGATGTGGTGGGCTCCTACTTCTATGACAAAAAATCATGACAGAAAATGGGCTTTTCGTCCTGGGCGGGCCGGAGACGCAGCTGCATGACATTCTTTAGGCCGTCCATGACGGAAAAAACTATGGTAGAAGCGAGGGGGAGGAAAATTTTGGGGAGTTCCCGGTTACGGTGGGAGGTCGGGGGCCGAGCGATGCGCGTTTCTCTCGTACACATACGCGCGTGTGTGCGAGGCGTTGGCTCTAACTGAACCCGAGCTAGCCATTGGGCTCTAACTGAACCCGAGCGATCGCACTGCAGGCTACGCGTTACTGAACCCGAGCGATCGATTGATGGATGTTAAGTGAACCCGATCAAGCGATTCCTTCACTACTGCTGCTAACTGAAGCCGATCGATGCTGCCTCTGGGATGAACAGTGAGCGTTGCAGGGGGGGTTGGATGAACAGTTAGCGGTGACGTTGCCTCTGGATGAACAGGACCCCGTGGTGTGGTGGAGGGCTGGATGAACAGTAGACGGTGGAGGGGTGCCCGTGGAGGGGTGGTTGAACAGGACCCCGTGGTGTGGAGGGCTGGATGAATAGTAGACGGTGGAGGGGTGGTTGAACAGTAGCCGGTGGAGTAGCGCGCGGTGGAGGCTGGAGGAACAGGAGCCCGTGGAGGCTGGAGGAGGTCGACGGTGGAGATGAATAGTATCCCGTGGAGTCCCGTTTTACGGTACGCCACACCCCTCCCAATGAACAGGACCCCCGTTTCGACCGTAGGATGTCCGTTTCGTCCGTTTTGCGGTACGGCACACCCCTCCCGATCAACAGGACCCCCGTTTCGACCGTAGGAGGTCCGTTTCGTCCGTTTTGCAGTATGCCACACCCCTCCCGATTAACAGGACCCCCGTTCCTACGCTTAGGAGGTCCGTTTCCTCCGTTTTGCGATACGCCAGACCCCTCCCGATCAATAGGACCCCGTTCAGGCCTCGTTTCCATCGCCTGTTCCGTCCAAGCGCTCCCGATGAACACGACCACGCATTCCGTTCCGACCTAGCCGGTTGGCTCCCACGCATTCCGTTGCCTCCCGATGAACACGACGCATTCTGTTGCCTCCCCATGAACACGACGCATTCCGTTGCCTCCCCATGAACACCACGACGACACTGCCTCCCCATGAACACGACGACGACGCTGTTTCTCTGTTCCGACCCAGCCATGTACACGAGCCTGGCCGTACGTATGCGCGAGTAGGCGTTCGAGACCCTGCCCGTATGTACGTACGTGGCCGTATTTTCTTTCTTGCACCCTAGCCGCTGTACATACATGTACATGCTACGTGCACGCCTCTACCACGACATGTGCGCGCCTCTACATCGACCAGTATATATGTACATACACGTTCGCGACCAGAATGACAACGCTACGTATGCTTCGACCAGGTGGGTCCCGATTGTCAGGCACTTCCTTGCGTGCGAAGATGTAGCTGGTGGGTCCCAGCAGTCAGGGGGCGAATCGTTTTGTTTTTTTTGCCCGGACGCACTTCCTTGCGTGCGAAGGTGTAGCTGGTGGGTCCCAGCAGTCAAGGGGAAACGTTTTTTTCGCGAAATACGGTGGCCCGTCCGGTGGGTCCCCGCTGTCAGGTGGAGGAATAATTATTTTGCACGTAGTAAGGAGGCACTTCCTTGCTGCGGCCGTGGACCCAGCTGTCAGCCTCTCCACGTACATTCCACGTCCGATGGAAGCCGTTCCTTGACCATGTTGACCATGCCGCGCCGAGAGCACTAGGGCGGTGGACGACGGCGAGGCCTAGGAAGGGGACGACACGGAGTAGGGGAAGACGCGACAGTGGATGCCCACGCGTAGAGGAGTACGACGGTTCACTGGTTCGCTGCGGTGTGAGGCTGCCATCGCCGCAGAATAACAGGGGGTGTGGGTGAGTAGAGGGATGGCCTGGCCAGCGGTGGGAGTAGTAGGGGCGGTGAGGCCTCCGCCGCATCGCATACGGCCACGGGAGGCAGGAGCACGAGGCACGACCGGCGCTGGTTTGGGCGGCTGGAGCAAGAAGACCTGAGGTTGAAGAAGCACTACGGCCGTTGGATGGACATCGTACGGTCACTGGAGCTAGAATCGTGCATATATTGACTAACTTGACAAAGCCCTCCATCCCCGTCAACTTAGTAGGCCCACAAGTCAGCCTGCCACTATACTGGGTCTCAGCTAACAGGGGGAGTATTCATTTTTTTGTGCGTAATAAGGAGGCACTTCCTTGCGTACGAAGATATAGCTGGTGGGTCCGAGCTGTCAGCGGCGGTAACGTTTTTTTCACGAAATACAGAGGCCCTTTCGGTGGGTCCCTGATGTCGGGCGGAGGAATCATTATTTTGCACGTAATAAGGAGGCATTTCCTTGCGTGCGGCCGTGGACCCAGCTGTCGGCCTCTCCACGTACAGTCCACTTCAGATGCATGTCGGTCGTTGACCACGTTGACCAGGCCGCGCCGAGAGCACCAGGGCGGTGGACGACGGCGAGGCCTAGGAAGGGAACAACACGAAGACAGGGAAGACTCGGTAGTTGTTTCCCACGTGGAGGGGAATATGACTGTACGAGGGTTTACTGGTTCGTCTGCCGTCGCCGGAGAATAACAGCAGGTGTGGGTGAGTAGAGGGATGGCTAGGCCAACGATGGGATTACGGTGGGGCGGTGAGGCCTACGCGGTAGCACAGCCGGCCGCGGGGAGGAGGGAGCAGGCAATCCTCCCACCGGCGCTTGTTTGAGCGGCTGGAGCAGGAAGAGCAGAGATTGAAGAAGCACGATGGCCGTTCGATGGACATCCAACAGTCATTGCTTGTGCGTCAACCTTTTTTTAGGAAAGCCTCAAATCTGTGGAAAACAACATACAACCCATTTGCTAATTCTTAAGGTTTTTTTGGAGCCCATATTCTTTTTGTTAGCATTACAGCCCATATTGTGACCACGGTTAAAAAATTATACGAAATTTTGCATATTTCGGTGCGGTCCGAACTGTTTTTAATCCTGAAATTTCGACTCGCATTCAAACTGATTTTAAAAATAAATGTATATCAATATAAAATCCAACAAATTCTCCACGCATAAAAATTAATGTAATTTAAAATCTCGAAATGAAAAAAAAAGATATTCGAAACTAATTGCCGGTTTGATGTGTTTTAAAAATGTACAACCCATTTATCATTACTGATGGGCCATTTTCTCGGCCAGCCGAATGAAAGCTCTCCTTGTCTTGAAAGATTTGCAGCCCAACAGGCCTAACAAAGCGACTTACTTGGCAAATCACAAAAAACTAGGCTGTGGCCGTGGACCCAGCTGTCAGTCCATTTGTTTTTTTAGTCCATTTGGTGGGCTGGGTGAAACAATGATGTAGCATCTATGCAGCCTGTTTAAATCCAATTTGCATTTTTCTCGAAATCCGCAGACTTGCTGGGCTGGGTGAAAATATCATGTTGGGCTAGACGGAGAAATGTTATAAAAACATAAACACATGATTGCACGTCAGTAAAATCTTTGCAAGCTTATGTACGCAATCACTAGGAGTTAACTTGCCAAGTTATATATAAACAATTATTATTATTATTTTTAAGAACTTTCAACTTACGAAATAAAATATCATTTTAATTTGATGAGTTAATAGTACATGGGGTATTATTATTTTTTAGGGTGGACGTGGGACAGTTGAGTTGGTTCTAGGGGAAAGTACTGGGAGAAAACTCAGTTTATATCAAAAAAGAAAGTGGGAGAAAATTTAGAGACCTGCTAGGTCCACCTGAGGAGGGGAATATGTTGGGAGGAAGGAGATTCAAAGCACGGCAGCCGAGTGAACTAGTTTTTTTACGGACAAGTGAACTAGTTTAGATACATAAGCAAATAGCCACTAAAAAGGAAATCAGGTTAATGGGTTCTTAAAAGAAATATTTCGGACAAAACAGATAATTACGACACATAGGCTAATGCATGAAACACTCAGATGATAAAGGTGCTTATAAATAGATAAAGTACAACATCTAGACCTTCCTGGCACACTTGATCATGACGCTGCGGCTGTCCATGTACTCGTTGGTTACGGGAAGCAGACATGCCCTCATGTCCAAGATCTGCCTGTACATGTCGTAGCATGCGTATGCATCCTTGGCCGCGTAGGTTATGTAGGCTAGATTCAGAGGTACGTCCCACGTGTTCAGGTCGTCTTCTTTCATGTTGGCGTATCAAGAGTCGATGATGGTCTCAGCGAGGTCAACCACAGAGTCCTTCTCCTGCCCGTTGCTGATGATCTTGTATTGCTTCTGGATGTCGACAAGCTTGTTGCACCAGATGGCCGAATCGTCACGTTCTTCCTTCTCTCCACCATAGTGAAGGTGCAGTCGGCGTTGCCGATGAAACGGGCGAATGCTCCAGAACCTGGTGCAGCCATAGGACTGAGGCGAGGCAGAGCTTCACCGAGTCCGTATCGTTGGTGTACATCACATTCAACTTGGTGCAGCCATAGGACTGAATGGCGAACTCAAAGGGGAACTCCTTGCTGAAGTCCATATCCAGCAGGCTCACCCCTCGGATCGCCATTCGAGTCTCTTCGAGTGAACGAGTGTGTAGGCGACGGCATCAGTTCGTTTTTCAGCTCTTGGGGAACTGGATTCAACAGTAAGCTGAGTGTGTACAGGTGACAACAGTTACTACCCCTCCCTCGTCCGCTGCATGCCCGACAGAAGATGCACCCTCGGCCACACGTCGGTTCACGAGCGGGTCTGTATTGGTACTGTAATAATAGGAAATAGTGGTCACTTTACTTAAATTTAATTAGCTTTAATGGAAATTTGTACTTAAAAGAAGCAATGCATTCACTCGTTCTATTAGTGCCACAGGATCAACATGCACAACAATTAGAATTATTATTCTCAGGACGCACACGATCAGCAAATTTGTCGCACTTTCACAAAGGTAATACTACCAAGTTTGAACTGTTTGTTATGGTTTTTGTCCTCTGCATCATCATGCCGTGTTTCCCAGCTTGCAAGATTCAGAACCAACAAATAAGATCCAAATAATAACTACAACAAAGATGCCTACACATCTCATTAATTCCCATCTTGCAAGATTCAGAACCAACAAAGAAGATCCAAATAATAAGTACAACAAAGATGCCTACACATCTCACTGATTCCCAGCTTGCAAGATTCAGAACCAACCCATTAGAGACTTTTGATAAAGTGAATATCAGGATTAAATCCATCTTGGCTAGCCATGTCATACAGTCGAAGAACTTGGTGAATGCTCTTGACCGTCACAACATCTGTAGTTGAGTATTCCTGTTTGCACAACATGTTTGCACAACACAAACAAGGAGACAGGAGAGCATGATTTCTCTTTAATAGCGGTCTCCTTGAACTCAACCTCCAGCTCTACTTGGATGAGGTCTGCCTGGAGTTCCATGATTCAATTCATGCGCCTTTTTTCTGCAGTTCACTTGAAATGAAGCAAATATTGCATCATTCATCTAGCAAGAAGTACTTGCTCTTGTGAGCTGGCAAGTTCTTCTTTAGTAGTTGCACTAAATTGAGGAACATTAAGGTTGGCTGTCCGGCTCATGTAAGGTGCAACTATAATTTTCTTATCCTTTTGTGCAGTTCCACTAAAATAAAGTGCCATTGTGGTGACAGTGACGGCTCCATCTTGCAAAGGCTAATAAAATGTTGCACGAGATTACCAGCAGAACTTGGCGGAGATTTTGGAAACTCCAATCACCATTTTGTGCAGTTCCACCAAAATTGAGAGAAGTTGCCCACGTGATATTTTAGTTGAACTGCACAAGACACTCATTCCAAAAAAAAGTGTTTTGTGCAGTTCACCAAAAGGTCACAATAGCAACAAGGTGAAATGGATATCCCTATCTGCAAAAAAAGATAGAAAGTAAACAATTGCTGGTCAATAAGAATATACGAAACATATACAAAATGAAAAGAAGCATCTTAATTATGTTCATGGCAATCACGCAAGGACAGTAGAAATTTTAAAACATCAGCAATACTTCATGTTACCAGAAGCATTACGATCAACCACGAGATTCCTCAAATATGGGATCACTTTAATGGTGGCATTGCTTGTTTACCAGACACAGTAAATCAACAACAGCTAAAGAGTTGGTTTAAGGGCATGGGACCGTGGGGACACCAGGACACTCAGCAGCGTAAAGGAGCAACTTACTTATCATACTGGGGAAAACAACAGGAGTGCCATTGTACTATGTGAGGGCAGCAAATCTAATCTTGGAGACCTTTTACTATGTGAGGGTAGCAAATCTAATCCTGGAGACCTTTTACTATGTGAGGGCAGCAAATCTAATCCTCGAGACCTTTTACTATGTGAGGGCAGCAAATATAATCCTGAGACCTTTTACTATGTGAGGGCAGAAAATCTAATCCTGGAGACCTTTTACTATGTGATGGCAGCAAATCTAATCCTGGACATACTCCGTTGACTTGTCCACCAGCCGCCACTTTCTATCCTTTTTTCAACCAATAATAGATCTGTTCCTTATCCAGTTTGTACTGCGTTTTCCCATTATTTCCCTTTTCAACCAAGAGACCGGTTGGGTATCCGGTATCTACTACTTTCATCATATTATTTCCTCTTTGAATCAAGTCCTAGATTCATGCTACAACTTCCCCCCTTTCTTCGTTGTTTGAACAAAGCCCTAGATTCGAATGCATGAAGTAGCTTTACCTCTAATAATACTAAAAATTTAGGTGGCTTTGGAAGAGCTGATGGGAGTAGAAAAAGATGCACATGCAGACACGTGGGGAGCTGAGGCAGTAGAGCAAGGCCGCTTTCGAAGAACTTATACCTGAGGGTCGCCGGGATGTCGACGGCGGCAGGTCGGATCTGCGGACAATACGGCAGGGAGGAAGAAGGGTCGGAGGACCTCCCGAGCCGGCCATGTGTCGAAGAGAACGGCACGGGCAGAGGATCGGGCCCCTCCGGCAGCTGTGGGTTTCCTGCCTCGGCGGCGATGATCACGTGAATGATGCACCTTTTAGTCCTCTACACACACCGGCCGAAGGGATCCGGCCGGATCTGTGACCAGCGGTGAGCAGAGAGAAAATGTCGCTACTGCTGTCTTGTTTATATCTGGAGAGGATGAGAGAATGAAGAGAGCAACCCTAGTAAAGCAAGCGCTCAGGCCCCTGCGTCCATATATAGTGGAGTGATTATCTTTTTTCTCTCCACAACAAGCGTTTCAATTTTGTGTACGTGGCATTAAAGAAAAGAAACTCTCTATTTAAGGTGACTACTGTACGACTCCTACTTACTACTAGTAGTACTACAGTATTGTTCACTTGTGCTCCCCGCCCCTCCATTCATTGAACAACCCCATGGGTGAATAAACATACAGTAAGTACTATATTTATATAGAAAGAACAAGCTCGAACTATTTTCGCGTAGTTAAAAGTTGAGGGCGGGGCTTTTCCCGGGCAGTACATGCGGCAGTTTTCGGCTAGGGCTAGAAGACTATTTTAATTTTTTTAAAAACTTCGAGACGGCCACATAGCATGGAGCCGACCCCAACGATTTTAAGCTTACAGGCATGGTACACGCTATCCTAGACTACTATACACATGAAACTTCCACACGAGCGTCCGGGCTACGCTTGGGTCTTCGCCTCTTCGAGAAGTCGAACAATGATGGAATACTACTACACTGGAGGAGTACTACAGCACGCTTCTGGCCATATGACATCGATTGAACTGCTGCATGTCCACCGCGTGCGGGAGGGAGAGCGTGTAGCGAAAGCTTCTCCTAGTCTTGCCAGCCACCACGATCATGGGTGAGGGAGGGACGCTCCTGCCTTTGCGTATATGACAGGTGGGCCATACAGGTGTGTGGCCAACCTGTCATACAGCCAAAGGAGGTGCAGTTAAGTCCGCGAGGGAGAGGATAATCAAACTTCTCGTTGATGTACGAGTTGTCGCGACACATCAAAGCACTGCACTCGATATATTTCAATAATTTGCGTGTGTGACTCCCAGATGCAGAGGCCGGGGGTCATCATCCTCCTTTTCGAGAAAAAACAGATGCGTGTGTGAGAGGACGAGTGCGTGCGTGCACCTCTTCTCTTCCTGTATAACGTACTACTAAACTCAGAGTACAAGTTTTTGTGGGTGGCTGATACGTCTCCGTCGTATCTATAATTTTTGATTGTTCCATGCCAATATTATTCAACTTTCATATACTTTTGGCAACTTTTTATACTATTTTTGGGACTAACATATTGATCCAGCGCCCAGTGCCAGTTCCCGTTTATTGCATGTTTTTTGATTCGCAGAATATCTATATCAAACGGAGTCCAAACGGAACAAAAACTGACGGAGATTTTTTTTTGGAATATATATGATTTTTGGGAAGAAGAATCCACGCGAGACAATGCTCGAGGGGCCCACGAGGTAGGGGGCGCACCCCAGGGTGTGAGGCGCGCCCCTGAACCTCGTGGCCACCCCGTAAGGCGGTTGGTGCCCTTCTTTCGCCGCAATAAAGCTAATTTCTGGATAGACATCGTGTCAAAATTTCGGCCCAATCGGTGTTATAGATGTCTAGGAATATAAGAAACGGTGAAAGGGAAGAATCTGAGAACGCAGAAACAGAGAGAGACAGAGAGACAGATCCAATCTCGGAGGGGATCTCGCCCCTCCTGTGCCATGGAGGCCATGGACCAGAGGGGAAACCCTTCGCCCATCTAGGGAGGAGGTCAAGGAAGAAGAAGAAGGAGGGGGGCTCCCCCCTCGCTTCCGGTGGCACCGGAGTGCCACCGGGGGCCATCATCATCACCGCGATCTACACCAACACCTCCGCCATCTTCACCAACATCTCCATCACCTTCTCCCCTCTATCTACAACGGTCCACTCTCCCGCAACCCGCTGTACCCTCTACTTGAACATGGTGCTTTATGCTTCATATTATTATCCAATGATGTGTTGCCATCCTATGATGTCTGAGTAGATTTTCGTTGTCCTATCGGTGGTTGATGAATTGCTATGATTGATTTAATTTGCTTGTGGTTATGTTGCTGTCCTTTGGTACCCATCATATATTGCGCGCGTGGATCACACCCTAGGGTTAGTTTGTATGTTGATAGGACTATGTATTGGAGGGCAAGAGTGACAGAAGCTTCAACCTAGCATAGAAATTGATGCATACGGGATTGAAGGGGGACCAATATATCTTAATGCTATGGTTGGGTTTTACCTTAATGAACATTAGTAGTTGCGGATGCTTGCTAATAGTTCCAATCATAAGTGCATATAATTCCAAGTCAGGGATGACATGCTAGCAGTGGCCTCTCCCACATAATACTTGCTATCGGTCTAGTAAAGTAGTCAATTTCTTAGGGACAATTTCGCAACTCCTACCACCACCTTTCCACACTCGCTATATTTACTTTATCGTTTCTTTACCTTAACAGCCCCTAGTTTTATTTTCGTGCTCTTTACTTTCTTGCAAGCCTTTCCGAAAACACCTACAAAGTACTTCTAGTTTCATACTTGTTCTAGGTAAAGCGAACGTCAAGCGTGCGTAGAGTTGTATCAGTGGTCGATAGAACTTGAGGGAATATTTATTCTACCTTTAGCTCCTCGTTGGGTTCGACACTCTTACTTATCGAAAACTGTTGCGATCCCCTATACTTGTGGGTTATCAAGACCTTTTTCTGGCGCCATTGCCGGGGAGCAATAGCGTGGGGTGAATATTCTCGTGTGTGCTTGTTTGCTTTATCACTAAGTAATTTTTATTTGCTGTTCTTAGTTGTTTTCTATCTTTAGCTATGGGTAGGAAACGCAAAATACCAAAAAAATTAGTTGTACCTACTGAACCAATGGTTGAAGAACCACTCAAAATCTATCACACTTCTGAAGCTTTTTTACTTGGATCATCTTCGATCCCTTTGTGCTCGTGCTGAAACCCAAACTAGCTTAGTTGAGGGCAAATCTTTAGATGAGCATGCTTGTTATGTGCGACATCGTATATCTGAAACAGGGAAATTATTATGGAGTCAAATTCAACGTTTGCAATGCTATGCTTGAAATTTATGTGAATTATATGATTTTACTTGTTGTTCTGAAAACCCTAAGAAACACCTTCCCTACCAATGTGAGTTTATTGATAATGGAATCTTATCTTCTTATGCTAAAGGTGTTTATAGTTACTATGATGTTCAACAAAGTGAAGAATTTGTTGCTTTTGAGGGTGCTTATGAAATTGCTTCTTTGATTGAAAAGTATGATGCTACTTCTCACAAATCTGAAAATTTTGCTATACTTAAATATTTCTATGATAATTATGCTTCTAATACCTATGTTAAACAATATATTGAGGAATACTCCGCTGTCCAAGAAGAGACTAATATTTTGCAGGAGTCTATGGAAGAAGAAGTTGATGACACTGTGAGCTCATTGGATGAAAAAGATGAGGAGGAGAGCGAAGAACAAAAGGAGGAAGAGCGGATTGATCACCTGTGCCCACCTTCTAATGAGAGTAACTCTTCAACTCATACATTGTTTAATTCCCCTTCGTGCTTACCGAAGGATGATTGCTATGATGACTGTTATGATCCCTATGATTCTTTTGAAATATCCCTTTTTGATGATGCTTGCTATGCTTGTGGCCAAGATGCCAATATGAATTATGCTTATGGATATGAACTTGCTATAGTTCCTTATGTTGAACATGAAATTGTTGCTATTGCACCCACGCATGATAGTCCTATTATATTTTTGAATTCTCCCGACTACACTATATCGGAGAAGTTTGCACTTATTAAGGATTATATTGATGGGTTGCCTTTTACCGTTGCACGTGATGATTTTGATGAATATAATATGCATGTGCTTGATGCTCCTACTTGCAATTATTATGAGAGAGGAAGTATATCTCCACCTCTCTATGTTTCCAATATGATAAAATTGCAAGAAACTGCTTATACTATGCATCGGCCTTTACTAGGTGTGCATGAATTGTTCTTTTATGACATGCCGATGCATAGGAAGAGAGTTAGACTTCGTCATTACATGATATATGTTACTTTGTGCTCACTACTAAATTACAAATCATTGTTAATTAAAATTGGCTTTGATATACCTTGGGATCCGGGTGGATTCACTACTTGAGCACTATATGCCTAGCTTAATGGCTTTAAAGAAAGCGCTGCCAGGGAGACAACCCGGAAGTTTTAGAGAGTCATTTATTTCTGTTGAGTGCTTTCATATAGTTTAAAAACAACAAAAATAAAGAGGGGAACCCAAAACTTTTTCAAAAAGGAAAGTGAAAGTGAGAAAGACAAGCATTGTTGAAGTGGGAGAGCTCCTTGAACTTTGTTCATGCTCACGGCAACTTTGTGAATCTTGATTACAGAAAATTTTCAATAAAAATAATTATCCCCTTGTACAATTCCATTGTATTATAAAAATAATGTGCCAAGGATTGCCTTTAGGATGTTTACATTTGCTTGATGGTTTGTACGGTGCAGGACAGAAACTTTGGCTGTAGTGCGCGATTTTATATTTTTAGTTGGAACATCAAATGGTTCTGATTCTTTTTGCACTGTCTTCCTATACAAATTTTTTATTTTTCATAATTTTTGTAGAATTTTTAAAGTATCATAAGTATGGTGAACGTTCAGATTATTACATACTATTCTGTTTTAGACAGATTCTGTTTTTGATGCATAGTTTGCTTGTTTTGATGAAACTGTCAATTTATATTAGTGGATTAAGCCATGAAAAAGTTATATTACAGTATACACAATGCAAAAACAAAATATGAATAGGTTTGCAACAGTACTTAGAGTAGTGATTTGCTTTATTATACTAACAGATCTTACCGAGTTTTCTGTTGAAGTTTTGTGTGGATGAAGTGTTCGATGATTGAGAAGGTCTCGATGTGAGAAGAAGGAAGAGAGGCAAGAGCTCAAGCTTGGGGATGCTCGGGTCACCACAAGTAAATATTAAAGGAGACCCAAGCGTCTAAGCTTGGGGATGTTGGGGAGGCATCCCCTCTTTCTTCAACAAATATCGGTATGTTTTCGGATTCGTTTCGTTCATGCGATATGTGCAAGTCTTGGAGTGTCTTTTGCATTTAGGTTTTTATTTTTTATGCACCATGCTGGTATGAGATGGTCCTTGGTTGATTTATAGAATGCTCTTTACACTTCACTTATATCTTTTGAGTATGGCTTTATAGAATGCTTCATGTGCTTCACTTATATCATTTGAAGTTTGGATTGTCTGTTTCTCTTCACTTAGACAACCGCCATTTGTAGAATGCTCTTTTTCTTCACTTATACTTGTTAGAGCGGGGGCATATCTTTTGTAGAAAGAATTAAACTCTCGTGCTTCACTTATATCTATTTAGAGAGATGACAGGAACTGGTCATTCACATGGTTAGTCATAAAATCCTACATAAACTTGTAGATCGCTGAATATGATATGTTTGATTCCTTGCAATAGTTTTGCGATATAAAGATGGTGATATTAGAGTCATGCTAGTCGAGTAATTGTGAAATTGAGAAATACTTGTGTTGAGGTTTGCAAGTCCCGTAGCATGCACGTATGGTGAACCGTTATGTAACGAAGTCGGAGCATAAGGTGTTTATTGATTGTCTTCCTTATGAGTGGCGGTCGGGGACGAGCGATGGTATTTTCCAACCAATCTATCCCCCTAGGAGCATGCACGTAGTACTTTGTTTCGATGACTAATAGATTTTTGCAATAAGTATGTGAGTTCTTTATGACTAATGTTGAGTCCATGGATTATACGCACTCTCACCCTTCCACCATTGCTAGCCTCTCTAGTACCACACAACTTTCGCCGGTACCATAAACTCACCATATACCTTCCTCAAAACAGCCACCATACCTACCTATTATGGCATTTCCATAGCCATTCCGAGATATATTGCCATGCAACTTTCCACCATCTAGTTCATCATGACACATTCATCATTGTCATATTGCTTAGCATGATCATGTAGTCGACATAGTATTTGTGGCAAAGCCACCGTTCATAATTCTTTCATACTTGTCACTCTTGATTCATTGCATATCCCGGTACACCGCCGGAGGCATTCATATAGAGTCATGTCTTTGTTCTAGTATCGAGTTGTAATATTGAGTTGTAAGTAAATAAATGTGTGATGATCATCATTCAACAGAGCATTGTCCCAAAAAAAAGAGAAAGAAAGGCCAAAAAAAAAAGAAAGGCCAAATAAAAAAAAGCGAAGGCCAAATAAAAATAAAATAAAAAAGGGACAATGCTACTATCCTTTTACCACACTTGTGCTTCAAAGTAGCACCATGATCTTCATGATAGAGAGTCTCCTATGTTGTCACTTTCATGTACTAGTGGGAATTTTCATTTTAGAACTTGGCTTGTATATTCCGATGATGGGCTTCCTCAAATGCCCGAGGTCTTCATGATCAAGCAAGTTGGATGCACACCCACTTAGTTTCAGTTAGAGCTTTCATACACATATAGCTCTTGTGCATCCGTTGCATGGCAATCCCTACTCACTCACATTGATATCTATTGATGGGCATCTCCATAGCTCGTTGATATGCCTAGTTGATGTGAGACTATCTTCTCCTTTTTGTCTCCTCCACCATCATATTCTATTCCACCTATAGTGCTATGTCCATGGCTCACGCTCATGTATTGCGTGAAAGTTGAAAAGGTTTGAGAACGTCAAAAGTATGAAACAATTGCTTGGCTTGTCATCGGGGTTGTGCATCATGTGAATATTTTGTGTGGTGAAGATGGAGCATAGCCAGACTATATGATTTTGTAGGGATAACTTTCTTTGGCCATGTTATTTTGAAAAGACATGATTGCTTTATTAGTGGGCTTGAAGTATTATTGTTTTTATGTCAAATGATAGACTATTGCTTTGAATCACTCGTGTCTTAATATTCATGCCATGATTAGATATATGATCAAGATTATGCTAGGTAGCATTCCACATCAAAAATTATCTTTTTTATCATTTACCTACTCGAGGACGAGCATGAATTAAGCTTGGGGATGCTGATATGTCTCCGTCATATCTATAATTTTTGATTGTTCCATGCCAATATTATTCAACTTTCATATACTTTTGGCAACTTTTTATACTATTTTTGGGACTAACATATTGATCCAGTGCCCAGTGCCAGTTCCTGTTTGTTGCATGTTTTTTGTTTCACAGAATATCCATATCAAACGGATTCAAAACGGAATAAAAACTGAAGGAGATTTTTTTTGGAATATATATGATTTTTGGGAAGAAGAATCCACGCGAGACGATGCTCGAGGGGCCCACGAGGTAGGGGGCACGCCCCAGGGTGTGAGGCGCGCCCCTGACACTCGTGGCCACCCCGTAAGGCGGTTGGTGCCCTTCTTTCTCCGCAAGAAAGCTAATTTCTGGATAGACATCGTGTCAAAATTTCAGCCCAATCGGAGTTAGGGATCTCCGGGAATATAAGAAACGGTGAAAGGGAAGAATCTGAGAACGCAGAAACAGAGAGAGACAGAGAGACATATCCAATCTTGGAGGGGCTCTCGCCCCTCCCATGCCATGGAGGCCATGGACCAGAGGGGAAACCCTTCTCCCATATAGGGAGGAGGTCAAGGAAGAAGAAGAAGGAGGGGGCTCTCTCCCCCTCACTTCCGGTGGCACCGGAGTGCCACCGGGGGCCATCATCATCACCGCGATCTACACCAACACCTCCGCCATCTTCACCAACATCTCCATCACCTTTCCCCCTCTATCTACAGCGGTCCACTCTCCCGCAACCCGCTGTACCCTCTACTTGAACATGGTGCTTTATGCTTCATATTATTATCCAATGATGTGTTGCCATCCTATGATGTCTGAGTAGATTTTCGTTGTCCTATCGGTGATTGATGAATTGCTATGATTGATTTAATTTGCTTGTGGTTATGTTGCTGTCCTTTGGTGCCCATCATATGATTGCGTGCGTGAATCACACCCTAGGGTTAGTTTGTATGTTGATAGGACTATGTATTGGAGGGCAAGAGTGACAGAAGCTTCAACCTAGCATAGAAATTGATGCATACGGGATTGAAGGGGGACCAATATATCTTAATGCTATGGTTGGGTTTTACCTTAATGAACATTAGTAGTTGCGAATGCTTGCTAATAGTTCCAATCATAAGTGCATATAATTCCAAGTCAGGGATGACATGCTAGCAGTGGCCTCTCCCACATAATACTTGCTATCGGTCTAGTAAAGTAGTCAATTGCTTAGGGACAATTTCGCAACTCCTACCACCACTTTTCCACACTCGCTATATTTACTTTATCGTTTCTTTACCTTAACAGCCCCTAGTTTTATTTTCGTGCTCTTTACTTTCTTGCAAGCCTTTCCGAAAACACCTACAAAGTACTTCTAGTTTCATACTTGTTCTAGGTAAAGCGAACGTCAAGCGTGCGTAGAGTTGTGTTGGTGGTCGATAGAACATGAGGGAATATTTATTCTACCTTTAGCTCCTCGTTGGGTTCGACACTCTTACTTATCGAAAACTGTTGCGATCCCCTATGCTTGTGGGTTATTAGTGGCACGATGGTGCGTGTGAGAAGTCCTGAGAGATAGGTTTAATGCATTAATTGCAATGCATGCATGCATAAAGTACATGCATTGGTCAATTTTCTCTTAATACTTGCATGCAATGATTTAATGCACCTTGGAATCTGAACATGTGTTGGGGACAACCAAATTGAGCCTTATAAAATGGAAAAACTAAAATTTTGAGATAAGCCCTATAAAACCGGAAAGGAGGGAGTAGAAAAAGAAGTACTCCATCCGGGAATAGTGCCGCACTTCGAAACTAGAACCGTCAATAAATTTTGAGCTTGCGTCTTGTCACATTCCAAATTACTCCATGCTATATTGAATTGCAAACCTGTTCACACCGATCACAACCTAAACGGTTTCCCACTTAGGAGCGTATTAGTACTCGGTTATAAATAATAGTATGCCAAGATGACTGCACATTCCTCATCAACTCCTCATCCACAAAAACAAACAAGTCATTCAGCATCCTTCCCTTGCGTCTGCCATGGACAGCGTGAGTTCTGGGTCGAGAGATTGCCACCAGGGAGAGGCGAGCAGGGAAGCGGAAGCACTCGAGATGTCCCGCCTCGCTGCGAGAGCAGCCGACATGTCCCGCCGCGCAGAAGTAGCAGCACAGAGGTCCTGCCGCGCCGCTGAAGCAGCACGGAGGTCCTGCCGCGCCATCGATGCAGTAGACTGGTCCGACCACGCCGCGGAAGCAGCAGAGATGTCCCGCCGCGCCGCGGCGGCCTGGGAAAATTTGTCGCGGGCAGGTGACGACTGTTACAGGCGCATGCATGCGATCGTCCATAGCCAGATGGATCAGATCTCCGGCTCGACGATGTTGCAGGACGACATGATAGCCTCGTTTGAACAGGCTATCGGCGTCATCCGGCAACTAAGGGAGGGCAATGAGAGGCTTCGGGCCGAGCGCGACCTGCTAAGGGAGAAGATCGTCCAAAGTGCAGACTTGCAGGAGGAGACCAGTGCCTTGTTGAAGAAACTTATGGAAGAGAATGACATGCTCCGCAACGAGCGCCAAACGCTGGTGTTGGGGATATTACTACTGAAGGTAAACCGGCCTTGGGTAGCTGGGTTGACTCTTTGAAGATTAGAAGCCCATGAAGATGTAAAGATGCTAGCGCTTTACGAAGGGCCTAGAGGCGAGTACAATATGTAAATGTAAACCGGCCCAGTCATGTAACTTGTATAGTAAGATAGAAAGAGAGAGACCGAACCGGATACGTTTATAAACCGGCTTCGGGACTCTGCAGCCCGGCGGGCGTCAACCTATGTGTATAAAGGGACGACCCAGCCGCGGTTTAGGGATAGACAACAACAACTCGAAAGCCAGATAAAGCAGAGTCGCTCCCTGGCCTTCGAAACCCTAGCAATACCAATCACAACTAGACGTAGGCTTTTACCTTCATCGAAGGGGCCAAACTAGTATAAACTCCCGTGTCCCCTTGTCCGGTTTAACCCCTTTAAGCTAACCCGTCGTGATGGTTCCACAACTAAGTCCTTTCACGAGAACATCTGCTGTGACAATCCCACGACAGCTGGTGGAGGAATCCGTGGATGTTCTCAAGCAGCGTCTTGAGGACACGAAAGAGCTCATCGCCGCTCGCCGCGGAGACTAGTTTCCTGGTTTCTTTTGATGTAATAATCGGTTTAGGATGTGGATTGTGTCGTCGGTTGTGAAATGTTGGGTTCTAGCGCGGATGTTTGGCCTTTCTTGGCCTCTTGGGATGTTGCGATTTCAATCTAGTAGCTTTTAGTCCTTCGTGTTAGGCTGGAGTTGTGCTGAACTTCTTGTGAATTGTGGTGGTTTTCAGTAATGAAAATCGAAAGGGGCAAGCCCTTCTTTGATCAAAATTTTTTTAATCGTCCTTATATATTCATTAGTCTCGCTATAAGTCGCAGTATATGCTATATAGTCTGTCGGATCTTACATCAAGATCTGTGCTTTCAGATTTTCTTTTTTCTCTCTTAAATCTCAGTCAAGTGAGACATAGCCACACCATTAAACAGAGGCTCAGGCGCCATTAATGAAGATCTTGGGAGAGACGTGGACGGCAGATGGAGGTCAAAGGGCTCTCCTCCCGATAAGCACGCGCAGGGGTCTGATCGCACGCCTCTCGTACTCAAATAGCTACCCTGCACGGCGCCTCCTAGCTAATAAAAAATGGGGACGCGTGGCGGCACGTAAATGGTACTAGTAAGTAGAACGCCCACGGTTTCAATAATACTTGTGTTTCCGATTGTAACATGACAACACTTGTTCCAAAATGACTTTGTTGATTGTTAATGTGTGCGCCTTCGCAAATCGGACTGCAAATTTACCACAGCATGTTGGTGCTATGTCATGGCACCAAGCCAAGTTTCATTATTTTCATGCGTGTTTTGGATTTACAGGAATTAAAAAACTAAGTTTCTCAATGTTTCCAACCCAGCCATGACGCCCAGAATTTTGAATTTCATTCCCATTTCTTGCATGGAACCTAGAAATTTACCCGAGGACACACATGTGATTTTTCAACCAACTTTGGTGCACTGGAACATGTGCCAAGTTTCTCAATGTTCTTGACCGAGCCACGATGCCCAGATGTTTGAATTTTATTCTCATTTTTTGCATGGGACCTACTCCCTCCTTCCATCTATATAGGGCCTAATGTGTTTTTCAAGACAGCCTTTGACTATTGACAAGATTAATAGCACATGAGATGTATACTATGAAAATTATATTATTGGAAGCTCCTTTGACATACAAAATTGAAGGTATGCTTTGTGTAAGTTGCATGCCATATATTATTGCTCTAACGTTTGGTCAAGGTTAGCCTCGAAAAATGCATTAGGACCTATATAGATGGAAGGAGGGAGTAGAAATTCACCCGAGGACACAAATGTGATTTTTCAACCAACTTTGGTGCACGGGAGCATGTGCTTGTAGCTCAAATTTGAATTATGCACATTAAATGACCAAAAACTCAATTAATGTGTAAATAAGGCCAAACGAAGCCAGAATAATTCCAAAATTTAACAGGGCACTCATGTAGTTCTATGCTGCCTTTGTAAATAAGCTCAAGGGGGACAATGTATATCGTTTCGCACTCAAAGGTGGCACGTTCCCTCTCAAAACCACGAGCCTTCTTGAGAGAAGCTTCGGTTTGCAAAAGCTTATACCAAAATCTGTTCCTATTCGGCCAATTTTTTTACCACAACATGGTAGTACCATGACATGACATCCATGCCAAGTTTCATGATTTTCAGACGTGTTTTGGATTTACAAGAATTTTAAAACCAAGTTTCTCAATGTTCTCGGCCGAGCCACGATGCCCAGATGTTTTAATTTTATTCTCATTTCTTGCATGGGACCTAGAAATTCACCCGAGGACACAAATGTGATTTTTCAACTAACTTTGGTGCACGAGAGCATGTGCTTGTAGTTCAAATTTGACTTATGCACATTAAATGACCAGAAACTCAATTAATGTATAAAAAATGACAAACGAACCCGGAATAATTCCAAAATTTAACAGGGCACTAATGTAGTTCTATGTTGCCTTTGTTAAGAAACTCAAGGGGGGGGGGATCGTTTCACACTCAAAGGTGGCACGTTCCCTCTTAGAACCACGAGCTTCCAAATCGGCCCAATTTTTTACCACAACATGTTAGTGCCATGACATGACACCATGCCAAGTTTCATGATTTCTAGGCGAGTTTGATTTACATGAATTTAAAATCAAATTTTCTCGATGTTCTCGGTCGAGTCATGACGCCCAGATGTTTGAATTTCATTCTCATTTCTTCCATGGGACCTAGAAATTCAACCAGGGACACACATGTGATTTTTCAACCCACTTTGGTGCACCGGAGCATGTGCATGCAATTCATATTTTGATTATGCACATTAAAAGTCTAGAAACTCAATTAATGTATAAAAAGGCCAAATGAACCCGAAATAATTCCAAAATTTAACAGGGCACTCATATAGTTCTATGTTGCCTCTGTAAATAAAATCAGGGGGGAGGCAGCGTATATCGTTTCGCACACAAAGGTGACACGTTCCCTCTCGGAACCACGAGGCTTGTTGAGAGAATCTCCGGTTTTGCAAGAGGCTTATACCAAAACTTGTCCCAATTCAGCCAAAAATTATATGTATGAAAACAGGGTTTAGATTATCCCAAACATCTTGCTACCTAGACCAATAATGTACTATGATTTGAATTCAACATAAAAATGGATACAAATATTTGAATTGGAGAGCGTATGGTACATCTAGTTCATAGTGAAATATGATTACTGCTATATGTATGTTTTTTGTTATAAAGATAATATTTAAATTATTGTATAACTTGACAACAATCGTATTCAAGTAAGGAATATTGATTCAAATTTAGTCCATATGATAGACGACAATATATATATATGTTCACATGGTGGACTAAAATGTTCATATATGATGGAAGATCAAAATGTATGACTACATCAATTATAAACCGCAAGGTCACCTAACGATATTTTCAAGTTCAACATAACGTGGATTAAAAAATTGAAATTCGAGATCATGGCATCTGTAATCATATAAAAAGGGACATTACTCTTTCTTTGGTGGGAATTGATTTGTTTTTTGTTGTTGTTGAGGGAAGTGTGAATCGATTTGGTACTGTGCAGGGTAATCTTGTTCTCCTGATTTTTTTACATTCTTCTTGTAGTTTTTTCAATGGCATCTATAGCATTATAGTAAAAGGGGACATGACTCTCTTGTGTCTTGTATGAATTGTTTTTTTACATGTTAAGTTTGTTCTGCCGAACAAGGAATCCGCACCTTGTTATCCCGAAATTTTTAAGCTCGGGTATCTTTTGTCTCACCTGCTTTGAAACTCTTGCTTCTTCAACCCACGCCGTGCCTTGTTATCCCGAAATTTGGACGCGCGCGAGAACTCCCTCCTCATCCGAAATCGCTCCCGCAGCCCAGACACGCGAAATCCCCCTTCTACCCCTCAACCGGAAATGAAGTTCCACGTCGCGGTGTCAAAACCAGTGGGGGTACGCTGGTAACTTACCCTACATTTCGGACAAGCCGTCCCTAAGCTTGGCTCACCCCTCCCCCTTCGCCCCCCATTCGTACACCGAGGCCGCCAAAACCCACGAAACCCCACGCTCCTCCGTCGGCCTCCCGACCGCCGCCCAGCCGGAGACTCTTCCCCGACTACGTCGTCCACCGCAACAGCTCACCGTCCCTCATCCGCCGCACTGGATGAGGATCTGTTGTCGATCTCATCGTCCCGCCGGATCAGCCGCCCCGTCCTCCACCTCCAAGGAGCTTCCCCGACGTTCGCCTCGTCTATCGCGCCACCTCAATCCCTACAGCGCCGTCTTGACCTGCCCCACCGGAACCGCAACACCCTCACCAATTCCTCCGATGAAGCCGAGGCCAACTCGGCGCCACCAAGGAGGTTCTGCACTCACCGCTGCATTTTATCTTTTATTCGATCTCACAGGGCTGCCGGTGCTCGATACCGAGCAGACATGGCGTGTCTCCATCGACGACACCATCGCTGGCCACATCATCCACGGCGTCTCTCCCCCATGTCGTTGCTTCCTTGGCATCGACTTCCACAACAGCACTAGCTGCAGCTGCTCCGGATCTCGCTCGCGCTGCGGCTCTGTTCTTGTTGTTGGTTGCGCTGCTGCACTGCTCCTGCTTTCGTTCGTGCTGCTGCTCTGCTCTTGCTCTCGCTTGCGCTGCTGCTGCTGCTGCACGACCTCCGGCAGCTACATGAGTTGCTGCTTTAGCACTCGCTCGTGGTGCTACTGCACGACTTGCTCTCTGCTAGTGTGTTCCCTGCTCGAGCGTCTGCTGATTTAGATCACTGCTTCTCTGCTACTAGTGCTCGAACGCCCTAAACATCTATTGCAATGCTCTGTTACTAGTTCAATCAGTTTCGACAGTAAAATTCAGTTTCGACTGTGAAGTTCATTTTCTTCAATTAAGTTCATAGTGAACAGTACTTACAGCATCCATCGGAGCAACCGTGGCGCGACTGATGCGTTTTACATCTAGCAGTTTTTGGTGATGTATTTTCATGCTTCAGCCTCGTCGACGTACACCTTAGCGGAGCTGCTCCAACGACGGAACCGTTCATCACAGCGGAGCAGTACCCTCGGCGCCGTTTCCAGAGGCCTCAGATCTTCTTCCCCACCTCTGACAGTCACACCAGCATCATCACCATCCTCCACGTCCAACCCAATGATGCTGAGGTCCACAAGGCTATGCCAAAGAGGTTGTACACTCATCGCATCACTTTGTTTCTCCATTCCTCTGTTCTTCCAATTCATGTGAGCCAAACACCCAGGTTGACTGAAATCCTATGTTTCCAAATGCTCTGTTTTGCACGTGCATTCCTATCATATTCCTGTGTTTTTCCTATCCCTGCGTTTACATAATCCTCCAATTCTAAGGAGCCCTTATAGATTTACTTCATTTTCAGATATACGTCAAAGAAAACTCTGTGTGTTATGTCCTGCTCCTACCGTGCCGTCATCCACCCCACCTGAGGTGCACCATCGACAGAAGCGTTCACTTCAGCAGAGATCCCCCCTGCAGACTTCCTTTCGCCACCTCAGATCATCTTCCCCGTTGCCGGCAGCCACGCCAACTGCATTACCATCATCGACTTGAGCAGATGAACCTGAGGACTACACAGTTCCGGAAGAGAGGTTGCAGTCTTTCGTGTTTGCTTACGTTATACATCGGTTATTATTACCTGCTACTTTATCGTTCAATCTTGAGTTTTGAATTGCCCATGGGTCTCATATCGAGCCAGCAATGAATAGTATCTGTCTACTATTTGGTTCATCTGGGTCTTCTATGTGGTTCATGTTGGGTGGGCAACAAACAATAGATGATCCATTGTCTATCTTTTTAAACTGAAGCTATAATCTACCTGCTATCATTAGTTTTGGATCCATCCACTCGTTTGCTACCATCAGTCTTGATTTTTGCATGCACCCCTTAGGCCTTACAAAATCTAACTATTTTTTTATTATGCATGTCAGAAATTGTACACAATTGTACTGAACATGTAGAGAAAAAGAGAAAACTATTGCGTGCGAATATAATGTCATGCAGACGCCGCTCCATGTTGGGTGAAGTGCCCCCCCTCCTGCATTTCCAGATTGTATTGCAGAGGAAGATAACTGTTCAGATGGAGATTCAGAAGGAGCCGACCATGCCTATTTACCACCTAAGGTGTTTGCTCTAAGTTGGCATGCTGATGTTGGTCATATCATGCATATGGCGCCTTGCATTGCCTACATTATACATCTTATATGTCATCAGCTTAGTTTAGATTTGCTTTGTGTGAATGCCACCTGTTTGGTTTCTATATCATACTCCCACCATTCCTAAATATTTGTCTTTTTAGAGATTTCAACAAGTGACTACATACGGAACAAAATGAGTGAATCTACACTCTAAAATGTGTCTATACACATCCGTATGTGGTAGTCCATTTGAAATCTCTAAAAAGACAAATATTTAGGAATGGAGGGAGTATATGGTAATTATGCAATGCCATCTTCTTTAGCCAGGCATCATATACGTGAATCATGCAATGCCATCCTGTTTAGCTAGTCATCGTATATGTGAATTGTATCGTGCCATATTTTTTCCATAATGTATTCCATTTGTCAACAATGTTTATACATTCATCTACTCTTCCTGTGCATCAGCCATTTGATTCGGTCATGGGAAAATCTGGAGTGAAAACAAGGTCTTCTGAGCAATCAGTGCTACCTGTCGATGCAGATTTCTTGCTGGTTACAAATCGCTCCTCAGAGGAGGATTCAGAGAGAGATGACTAGTCGTATCCCCCCCGAGGTGCATGCTCTAACTTGGCTGGGTTATATTGCTCATATCATGCATATGGTGTCTTGCATTGCCATGCCATCTGCTTAGATTAGACATGCTTTGTGTGAATGCCTCCTGTTTGCTTTCTATATCAGATATGTGAATTATGCAATGCCATGTTTTTCAGCCAGTTATCATATATGTGAATTATGCATCGCCATGGAGCCAGGCATCATATATGTGAATTATCTCATGCCATCTTTTTTTCATTACGTATTCCATTTGTCGACAATCTGTGTATATTGAACTACTCTTCATGTGTATCAGCCATTTCAGCCGGTTATGGAAAAATCTGGAGTGAAAACAAGGTCTTCAGAGCAGGCAATGGTACCTGTTGAAGCATATATCTCGATGGTTACAGGGAGCTCCTCAGAGGAGGATTCAGAGACAGATGACTAGTCCTATATCCCACCTGAGGTGTATGCTCTAAGTTGCAATGTTTATATTTCTCATATGATGCATATGGTGTCTTGCATTGCTTAGTTTAGACATCATATGCACAATATTGAATTCTATCTGCTTAGTTTAGAGATTATACATGCGAGTGCCAGCTGCTTAGTATATGAATCAATTATGTCAATTATATCATGCCATCCTGTATACTTAGACAACATGTATGTGAATTATTTCATCCCAACCTATTTTAGAAAGACATCATATAGTTGTTTCATGTCATCCTGTTTAGGTACTCATCATATGTTGAATTATGCCATTTTATCCTGTTAAGTTATCCATCATATATCTGAAACTGTGTCATGCTATCCTATTTAGTTAGGCATCATATATGTGAAACTGTGTCATGCTGTCCTCTTTGGTTAGACAACATATATGTGAATTGCCACATCTGTATATCATACAATGTCTGTACGTTCAATTTCTTTTCTTGTTTATCAGCCATTTGAATTGGAGGGGGTTCTTGAACAGGACAACGGTACTGGCCAGCTACAAGCGCTTGTGCTAGCGGTACTGGCCAGTAACTCGAACAACAAGTTACTGTGGCTGATAAACACTAGTCCTTCTTGTGCAACAGCAAGCGCTGGAGGATTTAAGCGCCAAGCAAGAGAAAGTTAATAAGCTTGCTAAGCATCTTGCCAGCATTATGGGTACCCAGGATATTGTTTCTTGAACTCTTCTGAAGTGGTTTCAGTTCTGGACTTGTTTTGCCGCGACGTTTATATGCTGCTTTGTTCCCTATATTTGCACTGGTGGCGAACTTTGATGCCCAGTGGATGTAATATGTGTAATAGCCGTGATAGCCTAGCATAAGTTGCTTGCTTATTTATTTCCTTGTTGTCTTGTTTATTTGTTTTCTTGTAGTCAGTGCAGTTCTTTTTCCGCGGTTTTCTAGTGGCTGCAATAACCTATTTTTTAAAACTAGGCCATAATAACCATGGGCTAATATTTACTGTAGTGACATTGGGTCCTACGGGCCGTAGAAACAGTGGGCCTTCTACGGACCATAGAAATAGTAGGCCTTCTATGGGCTGTAGAAACAATGGGCTTTCTACGGGCCATAGAAACAATGGGCCTTCTACGGGCCATATCATCAATGGGCCTTATACGGGACGTATGATCGATTGGCCAAACATGGGCCAATAACAGGCCGCATTATGGCCGTAAACAGGCCATCGTTAATAGGCCGTATTTGATGACGCTATGAAAATGGCCCAACGTATTAACGGGCCACAAACGGGCCGACTATAACCACGGGCTGAATTTGGCCCACAAGCAGAAAATGACAGTAATGGGTCGTAAGTAAACGAATGCTGGAAATGAGCCCAAGAATAAATGGGCTCTTAGAAGGCCGAAAGATAACATGGGCTGGAAACGGCCCAACAGAATAAAGGTCCGTTAATGGGTATAAAGCGATACACTGTTCATTATGGGCCAGTTTCACCAAGGGTCGTTAATGGGTGTAAAGTGATACACTGTTCATTACGGGCCAGTTTCACCACGGGTCGTTAATAGGCCAAGAGTTACATAGGGCCTCATATGGGCCGAAAGACGTCATGGGCCATATATGGGCCAGAAGTGAAAACGGGCTAGAATCATATTGGATGGCCTAGATGACGCTACTGGGCCTAATTCAGATAGGGCGTAACGGGCCTTGGGTTAGCGGGCTGTAAATGTGCTATATGCGAACATGTCGTTAACAGGCTTTCCATGGGCCGGCCCGCCACCTTTTGACCAAGTCAAATGGGCCGGCCTTTTCACAGGAATGGGCCTCTGTTGGGCCATGCCACGTGTCGACGTATCATAGGCGCCTTCTGTCCAATGAGTGGATGGCATCTGTCCCAACGATGAGCCGACACGTGTTTCCTCCAGCCAATGATGATTTTACACGTGGAAAATTCCCATTGGTCGGGGCTGTTAACAGGTTATCGGATCCAAAACCCGACCCGATAGCTTAATGGCGTTCCGTTACGGTGGATGCCACGTGTCGGTCACCCTTGACGAAAGCACTTCTGTGACACGCGATTTATCGTCATGGAAGTGGACACTTCCGTGATGATAATTTTGGTAATGTCATGGAAGACTTCTATGACAGCACAGGTATGACCATCTTGATCCTGTCATAAATTTGTCATGGATGTACATGCATGACAAAAAAGCGACCTACTGTGACAAACACGTATCATCACGGAATTGTATTTTTTTGTAGTGGTGAGACTACATAAAAAAAGCATGCAACTGTAACTTGGCTCCAGCAACTACCTTCTTGCTATTGAAGCTCACAAAGTTCATCTGATCTTGCCAACTCATCTTGTGTCAAGAGTGCTTCGGAAGTAGTGGCAAGGGAGGTTGGGAACGTGCTGCTAGCTGAGTTAACCAACGAGTAAATCGTGCAGCTGGTGGTACTGTGGAAGGTGTTGCAACAACTAGGGCTGTCTCTGCTTGTTTGGTGGCAGCTATTTGTTTCTGTTTGGCTTGTTCTGCACAGGATACCCTGTCGGTACAATTTCCCACTGGACTTTGACCTTCTATTATACCATCAGTACGAGCAGAATCTGCAGGATTCTTCCACTTCCCTTTCCTTGTCGTTATGTCTTGCTTCCTCTTTCTCTGTGCCATGTTAAGTCAAGCCGACAAGAAAAACGAATAACAATTTAGTTCTTCAGAAAAAATTAATGTGTGATATAGACGAACTGAACTTTGATGTTAGACAACCATAAGATAGGAGGATGTAATATGTACGAAAAATAGGACGACATGAGATAACCAGAACTATGATGTGTAAACTAAGCAGAAGACATTTCACTAAATTAGAAGCAATGCAATGGAAGGTAGACACCATATGAAAGATGCTACAAATATCGCTCTGCCAAGTTAACAATGTCTCATCATAAATGTCGTTTAAACAAATGTGAAGCAGTACAAGAAATAAATCATATGCAAGATGCAAACAACATCACACTACCAAGTTAAAGGTCTCTCGCCATTAGTGCCATTGCATATTCATAGCATTGCATATTCACAACTTATGATGTGTAAACTACGCAGAAGGCATTTCAACAAATTAGAAGCAATGAAAGCTAGACACCATATGAAAGATGCAACGAATATCACTCTACCAAGTTATAACTGTCTCATCATAAGTGCCATTTCAACAAATTATAAGTAGTACAAGCTAGAAAAGAATGCGAGATGTAACCTATATCAGACTCCCAAGTCAAACATGTCTTATGTTAAGTGATTGTTGCAGGTTACACAACAGTAGTACTTTGATGTAAGAACATGATGTGATAGACATATATTGTATGTTCTAGAAACATGAACATGTGTCTTATTCACAAGTATAATGTGCAAAGTAAGCAGATGAAATTCGACAAAATTAGAAGCAATACAAGCTAGACATCATACATAACATGAAATCACATATAACAGTGCCAAGTTAGAGGGAGCACCTATGATGGTGCACTAGGGGAGACGTGCTCATCATCAACACAGCTACGTTGAGTGTCTATGCATGTGTTGTCTTGGAAATCATCTTGGGGGGATGGAGGAGTAGAATCTGTAGAGGCCCTCCATTTGGAAGGAGCACCATCATCCGCTGCCTTGCTAACTTCCTTCCGCTTTATTGATTTTGGATTGTCAAGTAAAACCGACAAGAAAAAGCAATAAAATTCACCTTTCAGAACTCATTTGTGCATGATACTGACAATCACTACTTTGATGTAAGGCGAACACATGATTCCAGGATGGAATAATATGAAAAATAGGACGGCATGGCATATTCACAACTGTTTGTGTAAAATAAGCAGAAACCATTTCAAAAAATAAGAAGCAATGCAAGCTAGACACCACATGAAAGATGCAACCAATATGACTCTGCCAAGTTAAAAGCGTCCCATCATAAATGGCATTTCAACAAATTAGAAGCAGTGCATGCTATAAATCATATGAAAGATGCAACTAATATCACACTTGATATACTAAAGGTGTCTCGTCATTGATTTATGTGGGTGAAAGCACAAGTGCTCCCTAAGTGGTTTTGATAATTGATGACAACATATCTCTTGTTGGACTAACATTTTGATCTAGCATGTTTCAGATAAGTTCAACAATGGAGTGGCATGGACTAAAGGTTGTGGGAACTCCTTCAAGATGCTAAGGACAAAGGATTGGCTAAAGCTTCAAGCTCAAGACTCATCATTTTATATTTTAGTGATCCAAGATCACATTGAGTCTTTAGGAAAAGCCAATACTATCAAGGAGGGATGAGGTGTTGCTTAATGAGCCTCTTGCTTCATGTGCTTAATGATATGCTCCAAAATCCTCAGCTACTTTCCCACTTCCACATATGACCTAAACCCTAAGCCAAACTCGGTCCTACCGATTCTTCCTATCCGGCGCCACCGAGTTTTCATTTGTCATAAGCCACTGCCAAACCCTAATCAGTTCGGTCTCACCGATGGGATCTCGGTCTCACCGAGATGGGCTTGCAAACTCTCTGTTACCCATTGCAATATTCTCGGTCCCACTGAGATATGCAATCGGTCCCACCGAGTTTGCTTGGCCAAATCTCAGTTTCACTTATTACCCAAATCGGTCCCACCGAGTTTGAGTAATCGGTCAAACCGAGTTTTGGACTTACCCTAACCCTAGCACATCGGTCCCACCGAGTTGATCCAGTCGGTCCTACCGAAATCTCTAACGGTCACTAGGTTTACGTTTTCGGTCCGACCGAGTTTGTTGATTTGGTCCCACCGAGATTGGAGAACTGTGTGTAACGGTTGGATTTTGTGTGGAGGCTATATATACCCCTCCACCTCCTCTTCATTCGTGGAGAGAGCCATCAGAACACACACACCATTCCAACTCATATGTTCTGAGAGAGAACCACCTACTCATGTGTTGAGACCAAGATATTCCATTCCTACCATATGAATCTTGATCTCTAGCCTTCCCAAGTTGCTTTCCACTCAAATCTTCTTTCCACTAAATCCAAATCCTATGAGAGAGAGAGTTGAGTGTTGGGGAGACTATCATTTGAAGCACAAGAGCAAGGAGTTCATTACCTACACACCATTTGTTACTTCTTGGAGAGTGGTGTCTCCTAGATTGGCTAGGTGTCACTTGGGAGCCTCCGACAAGATTGTGGAGTTGAACCAAGGAGTTTGTAAGGGCAAGGAGATCGCCTACTTCGTGAAGATCTACCGCTAGTGAGGCAAGTCCTGTGTGGGCGATGGCCATGGTGGGATAGACAAGGTTGCTTCTTCGTGGACCCTTTGTGGGTGGTTGCTTCTTCGTGGACCCTTTGTGGGTGGTTGCTTCTTCGTGGACCCTTCGTGGGTGGAGCCCTGTGTGGACTCGCGCAACCGTTACCCTTCGTGGGTGGAGCCCTGTGTGGACTCGCGCAACCGTTACCCTTCGTGGGTGGAGCCCTGTGTGGACTCTCGCAACCGTTACCCTTTGTGGGTTGAAGTCTCCATCAACGTGGATGTAGGATAGCACCACCTATCCGAACCACGGGAAAAACATCCGTGTCTCCAATTGCGTTTGACTTCTCCAAACCCTTCCCTTTACATTCTTGCAAGTTGCATGCTTTACATTCCGCTGCCCATATACTCTTTGCATGCTTGCTTGATATGTATTGTGTGTGTTGAAATTGTGCCTAAACTCCACTTAAACCGAAAAAGCTTAAAAATTGCAACTTTAGCATTAAGTGTCTAATCACCCCCCTCTAGACACATCTACTTCTAGATCCTACAGTGTGATACAAAAAAACAATAGTTTTATGTAAGGACATGCTTAATGGACAGATTTACTATGTACTAAAAACAGGAAGGCATGTCACATTAACAGGTATAATGTATAAACTAAGCAGAATAGCACATGCAATTTAACCAGATCGGAAGAATTACAATCTAGACACCATATGCAACATGCAACCACATATCATGCTGCCAAGTTAGAGCAAGCACCTGCGATGCTAGTGTAGGGGAAATGCAGTAATCAACTATAGAGCTACGTTCACTATCTTCATCTAGCCTTGCTGTTTCTTGAGAATCATGTGGGGAGGCTGATGCTGCAATCTTTAAATGAGGATATTTTCTCACAGTAGTCCACTTGCTTGACTCCATCATCATAAGTGATTAATGAGGGATACACAAGAACATTAGTTTGATGTAAGAACATGGTTAATAGACAGATGTACTAGTATGTACCAAAAACAGGAAGGCATGCCATATTCAAAGGTATAGTGTGTAAGCTAAGCAGATGCAATTTAACAAAATTGGAAGCAATACAAGCTAGACATCTGGCTGGAGTGGTGAGCATGATCATCTAGGACCTGAGAGCCTGGTGGGAGGCGGGCTGCTTCTCCACCATCGTGGCTTTTTAGTTGGCTTCCAGGTGATGCCTGTCTGTGCTAGGCTTGTCACTGGCTCGGCCAGTGCCCTGACTAGCCATTTGACTTGTGGTGCTCCCGGGATGGTGGTTCATGTAAAAAAGTATCTTTCCTTACCTTAATAAAGACCGACTTCGGCCTTTCGAATACAAGCTAGACACCATATGCAACATGCAATCACATATGACACCGCGAAGTTAAAGAAGACAACTAGGATGGTGGTTCATTGGGAGCGAGGTCATCAACTCCAGAGCTATGTTTACCATCTCCATTTGTTGACACTACAACCTTTAAATGGCTGAAACGTGTTTGGCCTAGCCGCGTACCATGCTAGAGCAACTTCTCTCTTTTATTTTCTGCTTCTGTGAAGGCAGCAGAGTCTGAAATACCCTTGCATAAAAACACAATAGTGAGAGTATGGGTGAAGTGTGTGCAGAACTAGTGCACTATAAAAGTAGCAGATAGCAGGTGGCTAAAAAATAAATGACAGGAGACATATGATAGCTCTACAACATTGCATGGCAAACAAAACTGGATTCTACTCCGTATGATTTTGTAATATATGAGCACATGAAATGCAGGTACTCCTCCAGCACACCACCACATGTGGTCCTATCAAGATAACGGTCGACTGAAAATAAATAGGTCAGTCGATTTTTTTATGAACCGTCCGATCTATAAGGAACGGGAAGATGGCCTTCGTCTACCTCCCGCCAGTCACTGTTGACGATCTTTCTCGAACCGTCAGCGACCATCGGCCTAGACCCCTGCCTCCACCGCCCTGCCCTCCCCTCGACCTCACACCATCGCTGTGCTTGGCAGTGCCCCAAGGCCATCCCTTTAATCTCGGCTGACCTCCAGATCGGGCGCCAGCAGCTCTAGCCCCCACACGCCCCTAAGATAAACACCGAGGCACTGCTTCCCCGGCGTAATAGGTGGACTAGCGCCTGTTACGCCGGGGAATGCTTCTGTTAATTGGGAATCTGTCGGATCACGGGTTTTGGCAAAACCCTCAAGGTTCAAACACTGGGGTGCGCGCTAAGATCTCCCCCTGCCGATCGGCGTCCCAGCTCGGCTAAGATCTTATGGACTAACTCGACGAACTCGCAACACAAAGGACACAAGATTTATACTGGTTCGAGCCACCATTGTGGTGTAATACCCTACTCCAGTGTGGTGGTGGTGGATTGCCTCTTGGGCTGAGGATGAATAGTACAGGGGGGGAGAACAGTCTCCTGAGGAGAGGTGTTCTTGTGCCTGGTGGATGTGGTTGTGAGGATGAACTAGTTCTAGTCTAAGATGAGGTCGCCCTAGCTACGGTGGTGGCTAGTCCTATTTATAGTGGCCTTGATCCTCTTCCCAAATATTGAGCGGGAAGGGATCCCACAATGGCCAATTTGAAGGGGGATAGCTAGTACAAGCTATCTTGACAAAAGCGGTCTTCGCCTGCCAAAGGCTCTGGTGGTGACGCCGTCTTGAGCTCCACGGTGACCTCCGTCCTGCTGTCCTGCTGGTCTTGGTCTCATTGCACCAATATGGAAACCTTTGCTTGACGCCTTGGTACTCCGCGCCTGCGCCTGCTTCCTTAGCACCAAAGAGGAAACAAGGACACTGTTCGCGCTGGAGCCCGCGTGTCTTTGGTCGTCATGGCTCACGTCACTAGAACCTCGCGAGGTTTGCCTGGCCTTGAACTCTCCGCCCCTCGCGAGCCAGCCTGGTGAGGCCGCTCCTGAGGAGGTCTTGTGTCATTCTCCTCGTGAGGCTTGGCCCCTCGCGAGGGTCTTGAGTGCCTTGTTGATGAAGATGGGCTGTAGAGGCACGCTCGCAGAGCCACGCCATGGGCCGCAGGCAGGCAAGTCTGGGGATCCCCGTTCCCAGAACGCCGACAGAATCAACTGACTAGGAATTGAAATCCAGGGGGGCGACAGACCTCTAGCTAAGGTGAAATAGTATATGAGGAGAAAGCTTGTGCATTGCGAGTAACTAGGAACATCTAGTATCAAGAAGAAGCGGTCAACTAGTGTCTTCTGTGGGATGAATACCATGCAAGCAGACACATAAGATTTGCACGAATATGGGAAGAGGAGTACCATTTCCGGTTGCCAGTGTGGTCGCCTCCACATGTCGCGCTGATCTTCTTCTTTTTGCAGGGGAAACCGATGTTTTGGAGGAGTGTGCAGGCTTGGACAAACCCATGGCCAAATTGTCGACTGTGTTGCCATGGCCGTATGTCGGCGGAGGGGAAGAAGATCCGAGGCGGCGAAGGACGGCATAGCAGGAACAGCTCCGGTGCGGTGGACGGTGGTGAAGTTGGAGCGGCAGCAGTGAGGCGCAGGACGACGTGGTTGAAGTGGCTCGGGTACGCACGACTCGGCCTCGGCTTCAACTACTAGCCTTAGAGGGCATTGCGGTTGAGGTTGCGGTGGACGATGACGTCGGGGTATCTGCTCCGGCGTGATGGAGGAGGGCGGCAATTGATGGGTGGGATGGGGTGGTGGACGGAGGATGCCGGGGTTTCGCGGCTGGTGGAGAGGTAGTTTTGGCGCCCACGGAGTACGAACGGGGAATCAGATGGGGGCGGGGGGCGGGGGGAGCTAAGTGAGAACCATGTTCCAGTCTGGGACGCGCTTGTTTTTGGCTTTTTTTGAACAGATGGGACGCACTTGTTTGAAATTTGGGGAATGTACAAACTTTGCCCCCCTCTTAAATTTCTGACCTACTGCGGGTCCGGGGTAGGATGGTAATCCCAGGTGTCCCAAATAGTGGGCGGGAGCGATTTCGGCCACGCACATGTGTGCTTAGGCGGCCATTGTGTATGAACGTTTTTCGAAGGTGGTTGCGTGGCGTCTAGATGAGGCTACAAACCAACCCCGGTTTAGACCTTTGGACGTCGGGCCGGTAGGTTTCACCAGGGGCGGACCCAGGAAAAAAATTGAGAGGGGGCAATAATGTATGGCCATATTGATGAATTAGCAAGACAATCGTCCTTATAAATTAAAACCTAGGCACTATCTCTTCATTGTACATGAGATAACCAAATTCATTGCCAAAAGAAATAAAAACTAACAATTTGAAGAAAAATGATGTACATCTTGTTCCTAGTCGCAAAAGAGAACATTGACACATTGTCTAACAATCTAACCTACAACCTGCAAGAAAAAAAATATTATCAAACAAGAGGATAATGAAAACATCGAAGGGTGCATTTATACAAATGAAAAAGAGCTTTTAACACAATCCTTTCGATTCATCCCACAGCGACTTTCACCTCATGAAAATGTTTAACTGCCACTTCATTAGGGAAAAAAACTAGCAATTCCTTTTCTACAAATTAGATACGACCATGATTCATACCAATCTGCGCTAATATGTTGATTCATCTTCCCAATTGTCATTGGCTTAATCTTCCTAGGATGAGGCTAATATCATTGTGTTGATTGGGATTGTAGAATGCAATCTTCTTCGTTTTTGATGGATGCATAGGCAGGTTGTTTAAATCAACTAGTTCAGGCATCTTAGTGGTTGTTAGTTTTTTGATATGAAAAAACTCTCCATTAGTTTCTCAGTAACTTTAAGTGCCATAAGAGAAGAACGTCAAATGAATTGACAAGGTTTGAAGCATAGTACATGAAGTTTAAGTGTGTTGGGAACTAGGAAAAATAGATGACCCGAATGAAAATTTGAGTTTGTCACTCTAGATTAAAGTTGGTACTAAAATTTTGATCTAAACGATCTTATATTTGTTTACAGAGGGAGTACATATTATAAAAAAATAATTTGAACTGATCTAGTCATCTAAATCGGTAAATTATACACATAAATTTATAATACTGATATGGTTGCAGACGAACAAAAAAGTTAGAAATGAAAGAACCCTAATGATCTACTATATGGATTACTTGATGTCAATTAGAACGCTGAAATTACACAACTGGTGATGAGGCTGTGTTGTGGCGGCGGCACACAAGCGCGAGAGATGAGAGACGGCAAGTCGCTGATTGCCGGCCGCAAGCCGAGCCGGAGACTGCGTGATGCTGCGATCGCGCGATAGGCAGTTTCGGGCGGCTCCGCGGGTGCCGTATCATGCGTTCGTTTTTTATATGCATGCGTGGACTAGGGGTCTGATCCATCGAATCGTAGCGTTTGTGGCCGACATAGTGTAGGCTGTTTCTTGGCGGTGGGCTTCTTATAGCCTTTCAACAGATTTAGAATATATGGGCCTTTGAAAATAAAAAAGAAATTGGGCTGAGTGGGGGCAAAGCAATTGGCCAAGTAGGGGCACACGTTGCTCGGCAGGATCGACGTAAGCGTACGACGGAAAATCGAGTGGGGGCAGCTGCCCCCACAACCATCAACGTGCGTCCGCCCCTGGGTTTCACGGGTCGGAGTTAGAAAAGTAATTTCCTTCTACTACCAAACATTGGTCTCATGCGGTTTCGGGGCGAGTAGAAGCTCTTTTGGCGCTTCGTTCAAAATTTTGAAATAGAAGCATTCACGTTTAGAGTACTCTTGAACTTTGAGGATTGACCTAAATAGACAACGTTAAATTTGACCTTGTATGTTTGAAAACCTCATTAAATTATCCACTTCTTTTTGAAATTTTGACACTTGAAAATCCTATAACTACGATTATTTTGGAATGGAGGAGCTAAATTTGAATCTATTTTGTACATGACTATATATGCTATTATGTGCAAAATCACAGCAAAGATTGGTGCCCCCATAATTTAGGTATGATTTACAAATGCCATGATATCAAATTCAAATAATTGAATGGACTTCATGTTGAATTGGATTTTTTTTAAACCACCTTAAGTTGAATTCAAATGTATACTAGTTCATAGCTAGCTATTTATAATGTTCATTATGTAACTTTCGTATGTATAATGTGCTTTACACACACAACATGAACTATACTCACGTTTATATTCGATTGCTAAAGGATGCATTGTTTGGAGTTCAAAATACTAACTATGTGGATCAATTATGTCGATAATAACATAGACATGCTCAAATTTGATAGAATCTAGATGTCTGATGGATCAATGACCGTTCCTTACGCGAATTGCAAATATCATGATCCCATCCTAATATTTGGATACAATTTATATCTTTAATCAATGTGTACATCAGTCTTTTATGCGTGGTTTCACTCTCCATCGGTGGTCTCTCACACATGCTCACACACTCTCTCCCGAGGTGTCTTTCTCGCATACATGCTCTCGATATAATCCTCCCTCCCTCTCGTAACCATTTATGACTGTTTTCACTAACCTTTATCACAAGCACTCTTCCTCTCACAAGCATACACACGCACAATCCCCATCGATCCTTTCTATATACATAGACCTGCCTACATGTCTCCTGTACGCACATTATCTTTAGGTCTGTCTCTCATGCATTGTCTCACACCTCTCTTCCTAATCGACGAGTATGATTCTAGCAGAGCATTCTATACGATGCCCCTTAAAGTTAGGTTGGATGAATAGTAATATCAGAGATAAGGGGTTACCTTAGTCCGAGAACCCAGGGTTACAAATCCTAGTCGGCTTTGCCAGTGGACAGAGAGTCCTTCACAATTCTGCTATCGTTGTCTTGTATGACAAGTCATCCATGGGTCTCCCTAAATGCGTCACGGGCCGACCAATGTGGCGCATGAACCAAACCAAGGGCCTCACCTCGACCCACCAGACCTCACGCGGTGATACATCCTCTGCCCCCAGGTCTCATTATCTTCTCACACCCACATAGACCAACACAGACACCACACAAAAAATCTCCTCGTGCCTCTATCCCCTCCCCCTTGCATATACACACTTAAGGGAATCTCTCGCCGTGACATCATATTAGTCTCTCTCTCTAGACCTCTCTCATTTCTCGTGCTATCTCTCCCACTCCCCTCCCCCCGCCGGCCCCTCTATCCATGCCTCTCTCGAATACGTAATACACACACATAAATCTCTAGGCCCTGCCAAATACATCAACTACACATTCACACATGTTACATCACGTACCCCATTGATCTAAAACCCCCTCTCTTCACGTTTATTTCGCATACAACATTCCTTTTGAATAAAGTGTGGCCAAAAAATTATTTTAGAATTTCTACATATATACAACATTACAAAGTTATATGGAGGAGTATGAACGTTAATTTGTTGCATGGTGCCCACAATGATATTTATTCCGCACTATAAATTTTTATATTTTTATACTATATATAAAGTAAGTCATAATAAAGAGAAACGAAGAGCATCTCTCTCCCCATCGCATACACCCCCTCTATGCCCCTTTCACGTATGCACACAAACTATCTCCAGGTCCTCTAAAATTAAGCCCCCAGCACATTCACGCATGTTTCATCTTTCTCTCGCGACATATGCAGTGACGATCATTGTATTTGGAGCGAAAGCACGATACACACATTGGACTTCAGAATCCACTCATTACGGTCACCATTTACGTTTTGTGGTTATTATACAGTCACGGCTCACCGTACAACTCTGTATTTGCTCAAGACACGACTAGTTGACCAGTTAAACGCTCCACGTGGCACCTCTAGTGTTGCATCACATTATCTCACTACCATTGGGCCCACCAGTCGGCTTGTATCTACTCTTCTACACCCTTATAAAAACAGAGTTGGTGATGATGGTGTGCCTGCCATCCAGCAATATAGCCCGTCCGATTTATATCTGACGGATAGGAAGGGAACTATGACAATTTTGCAAAAAGGTACCCACACACCTCTCCACATTTGCAAATAAGGCCTTCCCTCGTTCATCCTTTTCTCTCACAAGATAAACTAGTCATACAAATGCATCTTGATGTTACGTGCAATGCACGGGCATCTTGCTAGTAAGAATGAAAAAAAATGACAAAAAAATATTGGACGGTGGTTCGAAGTCATGACCGCGGGCACAACTGACAAGGTGGCCTTGTATTGGTATGCTGAGCCGTCTGTTTTAACACACAAGAGCTGGTGTGGTGATTATACACACATGCACGCATGCACACGAACTGCACGCACGCAACACTCACACGAACACATGCAGCCACGCACGCACGCAACACTCACACGCACACACGCACGCATGCATGCACACACCACACGGCCAACACACACTCTCACGCTCAAGTGCTCAACCTACACATGCATGCGCACACATCAGGCCCTGACAGACACATACACAACCAGGTGATTCCCATGCACGGGTTGGAGTCTTGTCGCGCTTGCATAAATTTGTGTTTATCTGACCTTTTTCCTATGTGAACTGACAGGTGGGACCCACAAGGAACGTGGTCAATTTAACTAGTCAACATGGTGCCACACAGACTATTTGGCTAGTCAACAGAGTGCAATTCGATGCTGAACGGTGAACAAGTGACCGTATAATCACCGCAAAACGTATATAGTGAGCGTAATGAGCATATTCTGAAGTTCGGTGACTGTATTATGCTTTCTCTCTATAGGCCCTCCAAAACTACATCTCTACACGTTCTCGCATGTTACATCTAACAACTATGTAATACAACACTACTACTACACTCTAACACAATAAGGGGCTGTTTGGTTCCCAGCCACACCTAACCTTAGGCAAGTTTGACCAAGTTAGGTAGGTGTTTGGTTCTAGCCACACCTAAGGGAAGGATTTTTTTATGAGCAGCGAACCCCACATGTAATAGACATAAAAAGTGTGGCAAGATTCCCTTAGGCAAGCCAAAGTGTGGCTAACAATTCCAGCAACTCAACGAAGGAAAGTGTGGCAAAAATCATGTGGCAATATATGGCAAAGATAGTCACCATCCAAACAGCCCCTAAGTCATATGTGTTTTTAGTTTTACTAGATATCATATTGTTACTTAATTATTCAGTTTGCATACATTAAAATTGCCTTTGAAATGTATGGCCAGTATCATCTACCGCGCGGGAAAAATCCCACCCTTTCCTGTTTAATTGGGTTTGTATCGATGGATCGTGTGAAACAGCAAAACTATAGTACTAGTATACAGTACAAGTGACACTTCACTAGGCCACCGTGTCGTGTACTCCTTCGTCGTAAGAGTGGAGCGCTCGCTTTCATAAATGTTCTAGTCCCGTTTGCCGACATGTGGGACATCAAGCTACCGGGTCCACGTGCCATACCGAAATACAGTGCAGAGCAGCAGGGGTGAAGCACCCCAGTCATGGTGCCGGTGTAGTAATGAGCAATAAGGGGTCAAATCAGAAAGCTGCACCTTTCCGGCAGTTAAGTTGGAGGGACGAAGTAATAATAATGCTAGTAAAAAGAAGTTGGAGGGACGAAGCAATCATCATTTCACTCGTTGCTAAATCCGCTTCTCCCTCATCTTCTTCAAGTTAACCACGTGTTGCTTCTGCCGTTGTTCTACCTCATGTGGGATGCGGATCGGCTTGGTAAAGCACTGACACGTGGGACCGCAGGTTAGCAAACCTCCAGGCCAACGTCCTCTAAAAATAAGAAACCTCCCCCGCCATCTGCGCGGCAAAATCACCTCCTTTTTACTAATCTTGATTCTATAATTTTTTAGATCAATATAATTGAGATTTGTATAGATAGCACACAGGAGCAAAACCAAGTGGTACAGTTAAGGGCATCCACAATGTGTAGCCAAATGTGAAAATAGCTTTTGTCATTGATGGGAACCATTTGTGGACGGTGCTGCCAAAGCCAAAAAGATGAACCGAAGCTCCCTGATTGATTGATTGAAGGAATAGAAAAATCCGCTCCTCTTTCTCCCGTGCTTGGACGCATGTACACTATAGAGCACAGAGTCTACTCCCCTGTCCCTCCTATCACAAATCACAAAGCAGTGAGGCGTCAAATCACAAAGCACAGACGAAGCAACCATCATTTCACTCTTCACTGACTCCGCTTCTCCATCGTCTTCTTCGAGAAACCACCTCACCGCACTAAGCTGGACGGACCTTTGGTTCAACGGACTTCCTGGATGCAAATAAGGCGGTTGTCTCGGCTTGAAGGCGGCACTTGCGAACGACTTACCATGGTCTCCCCCAATGGTGTTCTCCGTTGAACGCACTTTGCCAAACCACAACATTCGAGATATCCTCGACGTCACCGCAATGGGGAAGGAAGTCAAATAGTTACTACCTCCTTTTTTTGTACACCAGGCTGGTATATCAAGATTACAATTTGCAAAAGGCCACTAACACTAATCGAGGCGAAATTGATGGGGTTTGCCTCGTACTAGCAACCAAGGACATTAATATACCCTTGCATGCATGCGGAGGTGAGAAGGTTTGTTTGCATGGCGCTGCATTAATCAAGGGATGAGGAGTGAGATGGTTAGATCTTTGGGCTTCGGAGAAAAATACGCATTAATTGACATGTCAAACGATGATTTGTATCGAACCGCACCCTCACACGGTTGCTCCTGCACGCTGCGGTCGCACCGCACCCTCACACAGTCGCTCCTGCACGCCGCAAACCCAACCAAGGGAACACACACTCACTGACACGTGCTACCCCTGAAAGATAATTTTTGTTCATACATTATGTTCATCGAACCGCACATTGGGGTGGATCCGTACGGCCCGTGCGGTGGTCTGTTGGGGAACAAGAAGAGGTGAGGAAGAAGGGTTAGGAGACGTAGGATATTCATCCAACCGCGTGAAATGGTAGACTGACCCAAATGATGAAAGTCGGGCGGCTTGCATAACAATATATGTTTTTACACAATAAAAGATCCCTAAAAAAACAACATAAAGAAAAATTATCACTGCTTGCGGAATGAGACGGCCTCGTCATATTTGGCTGCCGGCGCGAACTAGCCGTAGCTGCCGACGTGTGTCTCCACACCATGGTTGTCCTTGGCCTCCAGCTACTCGTTCACGCGGAGCGTGCGGGTGCTCTGCACGGACGAGAGCACCGCCCGGTTCAAGTCAAGGACGTTCGGTTCCGCCTGCAGGAGGGCCTCGATGGTAGCGGCATCCGCGCGCTCTGCGTCGAGTTGAGCCTTCGTCGCCCGGTTCGAGTCGAGGACCTCCGGTTCCGCCTGCAGGAGGGCCTCGATGGCAGCGGCATCCGCGCGCTCCACATCGAGTTGAGCCTCCGCTGCCCGGTTCAAGTCCAGGATGTCCGGTTCCGCCTGCAGGAGAGCCTCGATGGCAGCGGCATCCACGCGCTCTGCGTCGAGTTGAGCCTCCGCCGCCCGATTCACATCCACGACATCCGGTTCCGCCTGCAGGAGAGCCTCGATGGCAGCGGTGTGCGCACGCTCTGCGTCGAGTTGAGCCTCTGCCTCCTGGTCCTCCTTTAGTTTCGCCAGGTTGAACCGCTGGTCCGCCTGCACCATGGGGGACCCGGACGCCGACATGAAGTCGACGTCCATCGTCTCATAACCATCGGGGGCCTTCTGCGCCGCAAGCTCCGCCATGAACATTGGATCGGCTTCCTCCTCCTCGTAGCTTGGCTCCAGAGAACTCAGAGATTGGCCCGCCGCAAAGCGAGCTTGGGTACGGAGGTCTGTGGCGCCGATCACCGCCGCGATTTCTGCGCGGCGCTCCGGTGTCAGCATCTTGTAGTACGTGATCTTGCGGCGCACCATGGCTTTCCGGCGAACTAGGGGATGCTTGATGCGGGCTAGGGGGTCGAAAGGTGGGGGAATGGGCGGCTGGCGTAGGCTGAGCAGCGAAGGTTCTGGTGTGAATAGTGGTTCCGGTGACGACTGGTCAATCAGTTTTGACTGTACATTGCTCTTGTCGTATTCCCGTTGCACCCCGGCACGCAGGACCCTCCATGTCGTTCACCGAATGGAACGCGCTTCGTCTTGCGTTTTCGCTCGCTTGTGGGACGCAGTTGAGAGCAAAGCGACGTCCCTCCCCCTCCCCCGCCCGCGTCATTTATACTACCACTCCCTCCGTTTTATGTAGAATAAATAAAAACAGAGGGAGTATACTACGGATGAGGATCCCCTGACGTGGCCGAACCCATTGAGTTACTGACATGCGGGGCCTGGCAAGCATGGGTCCCCCAATAAGTGACCGAAAGGGAGGGTAAGGCAGGGATCCTACATCAGAGGATCCACTTCCACTACTACTCCCTCCTTCCATCTACAGGGCCTAATGCATTTTTCGAGGCTAACTTTGACCAAATGTTACAGTAATAATATATGACATGCAACTTACACAAAGCATACGGTCAAATTCGTATGTGAAAGGAGCTTCCAATGATATAATTTTCACATTATACATCTCATGTACTATTAATCTTGTCAATAGTCAAAGGTGGTTTTGAAAAACACATTAGAGCATGGTTAATAATATAGCTAGCTGATGGCTATAAGGAACTGCCATGTCATCTATAGCCATCATATATATGCACTCATACAATAGTGTGGGCTATAAGGTTGGCTATTTCCCGCAAAAAATTAATATAAAAGGTTGGCTATTGTATTAGTACTTTTTCCCATCTCCTCTCTACTATCTCTTTCTTCATATTTATCGTATTTACCTAGGAATGTGTATATAGCTAGGCTCTTGCATGAGAGCTCACTCCCCTTACTTTTTCACATCTCTCTCCTTCACATCGGCAAAACTGCCATGTAAGTTGGCTCTTAATGGCTATTAGGTTGGCTCTAAGCATTTAATATTTGCATGAGCAAGGTATATTATTGGAAGAGAGTTGCATGCATACTTTTTTTCATGATCTATGTGTTATGGCCGGGCTGTAGAATATAAGAGCCCGCTTCACTCTCTCTCCTCTCTTCTCACTCCTCCAAGTAGGATTTTAATGACATGACAAGTCTTATAGCCTGCTGACTAGGCCTTATTAGACTTGCTCTTAGGCTCTATATAAATGGAAGGAGGGAGTACTATGAGCACTGCATACTCTACTACAGGTTTTGTCAATACTCCACTAGTACTATTTGACAAGGAGCTTAAAAAAAGTTACTATTGGACTGGCTATACATGGCGAAATCCTATTAGGAAGAGCATGCGTGAGAACAAGCACATTCACGTTGTTGAAAACAAATTGGAAACCATCTCTGTTTGAATACAAATCTAGGAGTACGTATGAATCTAACAATATTGATTGGGCGTTGTTGAATGTTGATACTTTTTTCTGTATGTTTGATCAAAGTAGAGATACTTTGACTACACATAAAACTTATATGTAAACTAGAAAGGATCGAGGGAGTATATTGTACGTTCAAAAGCGAAATGAACATTGAATACCATTTATATATGATTTGCGGATGCTATGATCACCGGTTACAAATTTTGAATCCGCCTTAGGTATCACACATGCAGCCACTCGTTTTCTCTTGATTTCATCTCGGGGTATGGAGATCGATTGAAAGAGGACTAGGGTGGGTACAATACATTCGATTCGCTTATGAACGTACAATATACTCCCTCTGATCCCCGCAGACCCCGCCCCCCCCGTGGGTCATTTCTATCATTCTATCATTGAAACAGACCAAACCTTTATCTCCTTGCACGACACACAATTGATCTCTCAAACATCAATCGATCTCGTCAAGATGTGTCGGGGCATGAACCGAATGGGATGTCAAAACTAAGATGCGAAGCGACACGTAGTGGAGGCAAAGTGAAACTTTAAACGAACCGTTTGTTTGTATGCATGTCGTACAAATTACAACATTGGAAATACAAGCGAATGATACTCGGCGGAATGTTCAAACAACACATGTGGGAGGATGGACTCAACCGAAGGGCGGCATGATCGATGGAGAAGAGGGTTGGAGAGGAATGAGAAATAAGCAATGCCGCATGATTAAACTTGAATGGCTCAAATAAACAATAAGTTGTCTCATTTTCCCTTCCGTCTTGGTCACAGAGTAAGGTACTCTCTCTATTTTTATTTACTCTGCATATTAGGTTTGACTGAAGTCAAACTTCATAAAATTTGACCAAGTTTATAGAAAACTAGTGCCTTGCACGGAACATCAAGATCTTGTGGGAGAAAAGGATGAACAAGGGAAGTCCTTATCTGCAAATGTGGAGAGGAGTGCGGGTAAATTGTCATAGTTTCCATCCTATCCATTAGTTATTGATCGGAATGCCTATATTGCAGGATGGCAGGCACACCATCATTCCCAAAACTCTGCTTTTTATGTACACTAGCAAGATGCCCGCGCGTTGCACGGAACATCAAGATGCATTTGTATGAGTAGTTTATCTTGTGGGAGGAAATGATGAATGAGGGAAGGCCTTATTTGCAAATGTGGAGAGGGGTGTGGGTATATTTTTGCAAAATTGCCATAGTTTCCTTCCCATCCGTCAGATATAAATCAGACAGACTCTTATAAAAAACAGAGTTGGTGATGATGGTGTGCCTGCCATCCTGTAATATAAGCCGTCCGATTTATATCTGACTGATAGGAAGGAAACTATGGCAATTTTGCAAAAAGGTACCCACACACCTCTCCACAATTGCAAATAAGGCCTTCCCTCGTTCATCCTTCTCTCTCACAAGATAAACTAGTCATACAAATGCATCTTGATGTTACGTGCAACGCACGGGCAACTTGCTTGTAAGAGTAGAAATATGAACATTTACAATAGAAAATATATATGATGTGAAAGTATATTCAATAATGAATCTAATGGTATTGATTTGTTATTGTATATGTTATTATTTCTGTCTATGAACTTTGTCAAAGTTCACAAAGTTTGGCTTTGAGCAAAGCTAAAATGTGGAGTAAATAAAAACAGAGGGAGTACATAGGGACTAGTATAGTTACTATTGCCAGAACATGGTAAGTTGGACCCCTAAATGCGGGCATGGACCGGGCACACCTCCATTATTCTTTCAAACAGTCGGACACCTACATTTAGCACACCGTCCGGCTACTTAATCAAGTGTTACGCTTCACTACTTGAAAAGCAAAAGGGTGGCACCATACCCAAAACCACCACACATGGGGCTAGGGTAACAACTTGGTACTGTACCACATTTGAACCAGGGCACAAAAACCACCTGTTCTGTGCCTGATGCGCAACACGGAGCACTGACGCTTGAATATGGTCGGGAAAACAGGGAAACCAACATGTGGGGCACACCTGTCGGGACGATGTGGCGCAGACTAGTCCAATGGAGGAGCTGGCCCACGACCTCCTCGCCACCGGCAACCGTTCATGTGGGTCGTGGGGGGCAGCCACATGGCACGGCTCCAGCACCGCCTCTGGACAAGGCGACCGCTGTGAGAACCATGCTCACCGTCGCTGGACACGGTCGGTTTCAGTGTGCCGAGGGTGGTGTTAGCACTGTGGCACGACTAGCAGATCAACACCCGGCTCGTCAAGGATGCACGGGGCGCCAAAGTGCACGCACACCGCGACGTGTCCGCGGAGTGGTGTAGCATGGCCAACTGCATCCCCAGGACCTGAGACCATGCCGGGTTGTCTTGATTTTTCAATGACATGTGGGGTCGCATGTGAGCAAAGGGCATCTCCAATGTTGCCACGACCGTAGCTGACTACCCTGGCACACATAAAACCCTCGTCCCTCGCGTCATCGCACGGTGCATTCCCAACCGAGGCCAGCTACCCGCATTCATGTTGTCCGTCCGTATGCCGTCGTTAAGAGGCTCGGTGCCCGAGGAACAAACTCCGGCGACTTAATTGTCGGCGTTCTGGGAACGGGGGTCCCCAGACTTGCCTGCCTGCGGCCTGCGGCGTGGCTCAAAGGGGGGCCCAGCACGGCCCATCTTCACCAACACACTCAAGACCCTCGCGAGGGGCCAAGCCTCGCGGGGCGGACGGCACGGAGCTTCCTTAGGCGCGGCCTCGTCAGGCTGGCTCACGAGGAGGCGGAGAGATCAAGGCGGGGTACCTCGCGAGGTGCCCGTGACGCAAGCCATGACGACTCAGGGTGCGAGGCGGGTGCCAGCCCGCGCAGCGTCCTCCTTTCCTCTTTGGTGCAAAGGGGGCAAGCGCAGCCGCGGAGTACCGAGGCATCAGGCAAAGGTTGCCATTTCGGTGCAACGAGACCAAGGCCAGGAGGACTACGAGACGGAGGTCACCGTGGAGCCCAAGATGGCGTCATCACCAGAGCTTTGCGCAGGCAAAGACTACTTTTGTCAGGATAGTTGATACTTGCTGTCCCCCTTCAAATTAGCCCGCCATCATTGGCTCCCTTCCCGATCAATATTTGGGGAGAGGACCAGGGCCACTATAAATAGGACCGGCCACCCACGTAACAAGGGGTCGGTTCGGCTCAGTTTCCTCCAAGGGCTCTGTAAGTGCATCTAGTGCCACCCCTAGTTGGTTTTGGAGTATTGACGACAAACCTAGTTGAGGGACTAATGTGTTTGTGAGAATTGCAGGATAACACAGGTAGAAGTCCCTCATTGATTCGGTTTTACTACCAGAGATGACCCCTAAAAATGTATGAAGACATTGAAGCCAAAGGTGGTATATGAAGATATTCACATTGAAGACTATGACAAAAGAAGACACGTTATGAAGCCTATGGAGCTCGAAGACTTAGATCTTTCGTAGTTCTTTTTCTTTTGTGTTGAGTCATAGGAACCACCGTACTGTTAAGTGGGGTCTAGGAGAACCAGTCAAAATGACTGAAGTGATGCCTAAACCAAAAACCTATGTCTTCGAGTGAAGACAATGAGAGCGAATCTTGTCCAGAGCCGGACAAGTCAGCTTTGCTTGTAGCCCAAGTAAAGTTGCCATGAGAGTTTGAAATCTGACCGTTGAGACACGTGTCAGTTCCTTAGTGACCCAGGGTCATTTCGGACAAATCAGGTCGGGTTGCCAAGTGGCTATAAATAGCCCACCCCCTACAACCATAAACGGTTGGCTGCTCAGATTTCAGTGCACGGCTTTTGTCGTTTGAGAGAAACCCACCTCGAAGCCTTTGAGAGAAAATTCCTAGCGAGGAGAAAAGCCCTAACCACCCAGAGCCAGAGAACATTGGGCATCACTTAAGTCTTCTTGTCTGTGTGATCTGAAGACTTATTACACTTGAGGACTGTGAATCCTCCAGACGGTTAGGCGTCGCGTTCAGAGCATCCAAGAGACATTGTGGATTGCCAGTGAACGAAGTCTGTGAAGGTTTGTGAGTCTACCTTGAAGATTTACCAGAGTGATTGGGCGAGGACTATGTGACCTTAGCTCAAGGAGAATACGGTGAGGACTTGGTGTCCTGAGCTGCGTGTTCAGGACTGGGTGTCCAGGACTGTGTGTCCTAAGGTTTAAATACCTAGCCGCTCCAACCAGACGTACAGTTGTCACAGCAACTGGAACTGGTCCAACACATCATTGTCTTCAACGAGTCACCGGTTTCATCTTCACTTCCTTTTTCTTACGGTTACTCATTGTGAAGCCATTGCATGCTTGCTCTATCTTTTGTCTTCACAACGTGAATGTATGTTCTGTTTGGCTTCATAACTTCTTCCTACCTGATCCTTATTACACTGCAGCTGTTTGTCTTTGTGCTTTCACTCTATTGAATACTTGACCATGGCTTGCCTAGTGTAATCTAACTTCCGCTGCATAGTAATAGGCAAAATCTTCGCTGTTTGTCTTCATAACTCCCATGTTTTGAAGACTTTCATAAAAATCGCCTATTCACCCCCCCTCTAGTTGATATAACGCACTTTCAATTGGTATCAGAGCGAGGTGCTCCCTTGTTCTGTGTGATTCGGTTTAACCACCTGGAGTTTCAGCTATGTCGACTGCAGGGATAATCAAAGTCTCCGCTGCGTGCCCCGTCTTTGATGGAACTGAATATCCCTACTGGAAGAATAAGATGCGCATGCATCTTGAAGCCATTAACGTCGACCTATGGTATGTCGTCGAGAACGGCGTTCCCAAGGCTGGAGAAGGTGTCACTGCTGCTGATGTCAAGAAGTTCACTCAACTGGACTCTACTGCTAAAAATATCATCTGTGGTCATCTGACAAAAGGACAGTATGGCCGTGTGAGTGCCTTGAAGACATCCAAGCTGGTCTGGGACTGGCTCTCCAAGGTCAATGAAGGCATCTCAACCCAGAGAGATCAGAGAATCAGTGTTCTTCGCAACCTCTTCAACCGCTTCAAGCGAAATGACAATGAGAATGTCCAGCACACATTTGACCGGCTCACTGACATCACAAATGAACTTCAAGCCCTCGGCGCCACTGAGATCAACAAACATGGAATCGTCAAGACGCTGCTGAGATCACTTGATAGTTCGTTTGACATCCTAGCCCTGATGATTCAAGAACGTCCTGATTTCAAGACACTCGATCCGTCTGACATACTTGAGAGGCTCAACACACATGAGTTCCAGCTTTCTGAGAAAAGAGATATCTACGGTCCAAACTATGGGCGAACTCGTGCCTTGAAGGCAAAAGCTGTTTCCTCATCTGAAGAAGAATCTGACAGCAGTTCTGATGTTCCTGAAGACATTGGAAGGGAACTTGCAATGCTAGTGAAGAAGTTCCAAAAATTCACCAAGAAGAAAGGCTTCAGAAAATCTTCACGATCAAGCTCAAGGAATGATGAAGCTTCTGCTCATGACTACAAGAAGAAAACATGTCACAAGTGCAAGAAAACTGGACACTTCATCTCTGAGTGTCCATAGTGGGACAATGAGAACATAAGGAAGAAGAAGAGCAAGGAATATGATTCTGACGACAAGAAGAAGAAGAAATACTCAAAGTCTTCTTCCAAGTCTTCCTCAAAGTCTTCATCACACAAGAAGAGCTCATCTGGCAAGGCACGTGCGTTTGTTGGCAAGGAAATGGATTCAGAGGAGGAGTCCACTTCTGAGGAGGCAGAGGTGGAATCTGAGGAGGAGTCTGATTCTGGCATTGCGAGTCTGGCTACAGCATACGTCGCCAAGTCCATCTTCAACAATGAAGACAATGACTTCATCACCGACACTGATGCAAATGACAAGAACGACTCCACTCCTACCTACTGCTTCATGGCACGCGGTGCCAAGGGTACGACACCAGCGTCTTCAAAGTCTTCAGAATGGATTATTGACAGTGGGTGTACAAATCACATGACTGGCAGAAGAAGCCTTCTTATGGACTCAACCTTACGTCCATCCGACAAGAGCCACATCACATTTGCTGACACTGGTAAAAGTAAGGTATTGGGTCTAGGTAGAGTTGCAATCTCAAAGGATCAACACATGGATAAAGTCATGCTTGTTGAATCCCTTGGCTTCAACTTAATGTCTGTCTCAATGCTTTGCGATTTGAACATGATCGTAATGTTTGGAAAATATCGTTGCCTAGTACTAATGGAATCTGACAAGTCTCTAGTGTTTGAAGGGTATCGAAAAGATGATCTGTACGTGGTAGATTTCTCAGCAGGGCCACAACTTGCAGTATGTCTTCTTGCAAAAGCTTCAGAATGCTGGCTTTGGCATCGGAGGCTTGGGCATGCTGGCATGAGGAACCTCCACACCCTTGCGAAGAAGAAGCATGTCATAGGCATCGAGGGCGTCAAGTTCAAGAAAGATCACTTATGCGGTGCCTGTGAAGCAGGGAAGATGACAAGGGCAAAACATCCTTCAAAGACAATCATGACTACTACTCAACCCTTCGAACTGCTCCACATGGATCTTTTCGGCCCCACTCACTACTCAACTTTTACTACTACTGCTTGCCTCTATGGCTTCGTCATTGTTGATGATTACTCTAGATATACTTGGGTGCACATAATCCTTTACAAGACTGAAGTGCAGGATGTCTTCAGACGCTTCGCCAATCGTGCTATGAACAATTTTGGCGCCAAGATAAAACACATCAGAAGTGACAATGGCACTGAATTCAAGAACACTGGCCTTGATACATATCTTGATACCTTGGGCATCACACATGAATTCTCAGCTCCGTACATGCCACAACAGAATGGCGTCATCGAATGCAAGAACAGAACACTCATTGAGATGGCCAGAACAATGCTAGATGAATACAAGACTCCAAGAAAATTCTGGACTGAAGCCATTGACACCGCATGCCATACAATCAATCGTGTTTATCTTCACAAGCTTCTGAACAAGACATCTTATGAACTCCTAACTGGCAAGAAGCCAAATGTCAGTTACTTCAGAGTATTTGGCGCAAGGTGCTGGATCAAGGACCCACACCACACCTCAAAGTTTGCACCAAAAGCACATGAGGGCTTTATGCTTGGATATGGAAAGGATTCGCACTCCTACAGAGTCTTCAATCTCTTTCATTACAAAGTGGTTGAAACAGTGGATGTGCGGTTCGATGAGACAAATGGTTCACAAAGAGAGCAACTGCCAAATGTGCTAGATGAGATTCCAGCTAGTGAATCAATCAAGCTAATGGGAACTGGAGAGATTATACCTTCTGAAGCTCATCCTGAAGAAGAACTTATCATCTCAGCACCTGATCAACATGAAGACAATGCTCAGCTTGAAGACATTCCTCCCAACAACAACACAGATCAGCAAGAGCAAAGTCTTCGCCCTGTACATCCTCGTGTTGCCAACGAAGTGCAGATTGACAGAATAATTGACAGCATCAATGCACCTGGTCCACTCACTCGTTCAAGGGCAACTCAGCTAGCAAATTTCTGTGGGCACTTCGCATTCGTCTCAATATCAGAACCCAAGAAAGTTGAAGAAGCCTTCATGGAACCTGAATGGATTCAAGCTATGCAAGAAGAGCTTCAACAGTTTGAGCTGAATAATGTATGGGAACTGGTTAAGCGTCCTGATCCACGGAAGCACAACATAATAGGCACCAAATGGATATACCGCAACAAACAAGATGAGCATGCTCAAGTTGTCAGAAACAAAGCTTGTCTCGTTGCTCAAGGATATACTCAAGTGGAAGGCATTGACTTCGATGAAACATTTGCTCCCGTGGCTAGGCTTGAAGCCATACGCATTCTGCTGGCCTATGCAAATCATCATAACATACTTCTATATCAAATGGATGTGAAAAGTGCCTTTCTCAATGGCAAGATTGAAGAAGAAGTGTATGTTGCACAACCGTCTGGCTTTGAAAATCCAAAACATCCTGACGTGGTATACAAGCTCAACAAGGCACTGTATGGACTCAAACAAGCCCCTAGGGCCTGGTATGACACACTCAAATACTTCCTGAAGAGCAAAGGCTTCATACCTGGTTCCCTGGATCCCACTCTTTTCACGAAGACATATGATGGTGAACTGTTTGTGTGCCAAATATATGTGGATGACATTATCTTCGGCTGCACCAATCAGAAGTACAGTGAAGAGTTTGGATATATGATGCAAGAGCAATATCATATGTCCATGATGGGGGAGCTGAAGTTCTTCCTTGGTCTTCAAATATGACAACAACGCAATGGCATCTTCATATCTCAAGAGAAGTATCTCAAAGATTGCCTGAAGAAGTTCGGTATGCAAGACTGCAAAGGCTTCACAACACCAATGCCAGCCAAACATCATCTAGGTCCTGACGACAATGGTAAAGAGTTTGATCAAAAGGTATACCGCTCCATGATTGGTTCTTTGCTTTATTTATGTGCATCTAGGCCAGATATTATGCTTAGTCTTTGCATGTGTGCTCGATTTCAAGCAGCACCAAAGGAGTCGCATCACTTAGCTGTGAAGCGAATTCTTCGATATTTGGCTCACACCCCAACTCTAGGATTATGGTATCCAAAGGGCTCAGAGTTTGATTTGGTTGGATTTTCGGATGCTGATTATGCTGGTGACAAAGTTGATCGCAAGTCTACATCAGGCACATGTCACTTTCTGGGACGATCACTTGTATGTTGGTCTTCAATGAAGCAGAACTGTGTATCTCTCTCCACTGCTGAATCTGAATACATTGCTGCTGGATCTTGCTGCGCTCAGCTTCTGTGGATGAAGCAAACACTCAAGGATTATGGCATTCATCTGAAGCAAGTACCACTTTACTGCGACAACGAAAGTGCCATCAAGATTGCCAACAAACCAGTTCAGCACTCGAAGACAAAGCACATTGAAATTCGTCATCACTTTCTCAGAGATCATGTTGTGAAGGAAGACATTGATATCATACACGTCAACACTGAAGAACAATTGACAGATATCTTCACCAAGCCCTTGGATGAGAAGAGATTTTGCAAGTTACGGTGTGAGCTAAATATCCTGGAATCCTCAAATGTCCTATGATCAGGCACACATCCTAACACTTATGCATATGATGACTTAGATGTGCAACGCACAAAGTAAAGTATATCTTCAATCAATGAAGACATACATTCTAAGTGTGAATACATTAATGTGGAATTTGACTTCGGAGCGCCACGATAATTGTGCGCCGTGTCTGGGTCTAATACTTCCTATACGGTGGGTAACGCCACCACCAAACGTTCTATTTTGAAGTGTTTCACTCATGGCGTTACCTTGCAATATCTTCACATTTGGTTTGGCTTCGAACTCAACATGTCTTCATGATTATCTTCACTACATTGATTATATAGATGTATACATACTAGTGTTCTGTCCTCTACAACATTCACTTATAGCTATGTCTTCTTGGTTGAATCTTTTGAACTAAGTGAATGTGATCGGACCCTAATCTCTCTATGCTTTCTATCTCAAATTCTATCTCTCCAAGTCATATGCATTCTATTGAAATTGTCGAATGTCTTCATTGCGTCCTTGTCAGCAGAAGATATAGAGACAACCATAAAGTCCATTTTCAATGCTCATTCCTCCACATAAAATCCGGAGAAACAGGAACGACCGCCCGACAATCCAGGCGTGCGTGGGACGTGGAACAAACCCCAAACTTCCGCAAACAGGCCACGCGTTCCTCAGATGTGAATCGCCAGGGGCACCTGTGTAATAGCACCCCTGTGCCTATAAATTCACACTTACCGCGGTCATTATCTCCTTCTTCCACCCTCGCACGAACCCTAGCGCCACCGCTAGCTCTCGACGACGCCGGTGATGAAGCTCTTCGCTGCCGCAACCTCTCCGACGCCGTCCTCACGCCGACCGCGGACATCTTCTCTCCGCCGTCGCCGTAGGTGTCTTCCGTCGCCAAGTTAGGGCACGGAGGACTGAACTGCTCGGCATCATCTCCCACTTCCGTCTAGCAGTTCCAAGTGTGGTAAATAAGACTTCTTTTTACAGCCCCTTTTGATCTCATGGTTCTGTCACTTTCTACCATAAGAAGTTTATCTTCACACAAGTTAGATCTCTCAATCTGCATCTCATAACATGCCTAGTATATTCACTTGTGCTTCATGAAGTAGTTAGATTCCTCACTTGTACTGATCTGTGGGTTCGTACAAATCTGGAACCAACTTCTTATCTATGAGTGAATGTCTTCGCACGATGAGGTCAATGTCTTCTAAACTGATTAATCTTCAAAACCTTCTGAGAATGCATATGACCTCTTCCCCTTCCCTCGCACCTTAATGCTGTCACAGGTACATGTCCGTGGGAGAATCCTTCGGTTCTCATAGTCTGCATTCATTTGCAGAATTCCTATAGCATCACATAAATTCTCCTGAAGCCAGTTCCTGTTGGTCCAGCAAAAGAAAGCCTTTGAAGCCTTTGAAAGTTTTGAAGCCTTTCAAGTTAAAGTTTATGGCTTCAGAAGCAGCAGCAAGGAAGGGGGGCAGACAGCGACGTGAAGGAACTTCCAAAGATCTGCCTGAAGACCTGGCAGGAATGTATAAAATAGATCCTGAAGAGAATTATGGGCAGCGCGAATCCAATGGATTCGACGCTATTGGGCTGAACAATGGTTCAAATACCGCTTCACAACCCAAGAGTATGCTGAGAAAAGTGCCATCAAAAGACCGTGGGGCGACATCTTATACAAAAACCTTGTACCCAGGTCCAGAGATGAAGCTATTGCCCAAAGCTTCTATCCATGCATGGTTCATGGGCCACAGCCTGATGATGCACATCCGTCGTCACTACTCTGGTGTCGTGACGACAATCTATTCAAGCGCAACTTCTAGTTTGCCCAACAATCAGTGAAGCAGAACAAGAAGAAGTTGGGGTTAGACTTCAACCCTGGTCCCACAGCACCAAGGGCAGATGGCACACGCTACGCAGAACCCAATATCATCGGTCCGTATGCCAATCTTGAGGGCCTCATCACCCGCATCTTAGTCCAAGGGACTGCCGTGAATGACCCTCCAGCTGACTCTGAGTCTGATGAAGCTCCTGCTGTACCAAAGCCAAAGCAGTCGAAGAAGCCAAAAGCTTCAAAGCCAGCCCCTTCATCAAAAATCTCAAGGGCGAAGCCATTGGCAACTGCACCTCCTGAAGATAGTGTGCAGTCTGAAGACGTATCCCGCGTCTCCAAGCCCCAGAAGGCTAAGGTGCCTCAGCCACACACCGGCAAAGAGCTCACAGCTGCTGCCATTCTGCGCAGCGAAGCCATTGATCTGTCAAGTGATGAAGATCTTGGAGATGACGCTCTAGAGCAGCTCATCAAGAGCAAAGAAGAAGCTGAAATCTTCAACAATTTGCCTCTCTTTGATGTCGCCATCATCCACAACTTCATCGACGAATGGTTTGCCACACCAAACATCAGCTTCGAAGATCTGCAGCTGCCTGTTGGCCTCAGCGTCGCCTTCCAAGGTGCAATTGCTTCAGAAGTTGCCATTGCCCAGCGCATTGTTGAACTGAAGCAGAAAATTGATCATGAAAAGGCTCAGTTCAAGAAGAATATGGCCAAGCTCAGCGTGCAAGAAGTGAAGAGCTTCAAGACCATGTTGCATGAGCTCAAGGAAAATTTTCTGAAGAAGCGTGCAGAAGCTCAGGGCTCACGTGAGCGGATGAAGTCTCTGGCTGAAAGATGTGTACAAGCCTACAATGAGGCTGAGAAGCGCAAGGCACTCGGGCGTCCTGCCATCGACCCCCAGATGGCCGCGAAGAAGAAGAAGGAGCCTACTATGGCTGAACCAGAGGTACCTAGGCAAGAAGAAGTTCCAATTGTCTTCCCAACTGCAACGACTGGCTCGAAGCCAAAAAGCCGGTCAACCGCTTCAGAGCTCAAGAAGACAAGAACTGCTGAGGCTGAAGCCAGGAAGAGGAAAAGCTCTGAAGCCTCTCCTACTGCCCCCAGCAAGAAGAAGCGAAAGATCAAGAAATCTCGGGCTGCTCCCACAGAGCCCTTGATAGTTGAACCTATCTCAATGGTTCATCCCAATGCAGAACGACAACTGACAGTTCATGAGCCTGCTTCCACGGAGGCTCCTGAAGCTGAAGACATACCAGCAGCCGACCCCATTGCTGCTGAAGACATTGGTCATCAGGACAATGTACAAGATGATGCAGCCCTTCCTCAGTATGAACAAAGCGAACTCATCAGCATTGGTCGTCCTCTGACGCCAATTGCACAAGATGCGTCATGGGCGGATCGCCCTCAAGAGGAAGAAGACAATGAGGCCCAGCCCACTCCAACCCCACAGGCGTCGTCTGCATTCCGCAGGCTTCGCAAAGGTCCAAGGCCTCAAGTCTATGCTGAAGACATTCCGGCTGCATCAGCCGTAGAAGACGCACCACAAGAGCCCACTCCTATGCTCCACCAAGAAGCAGTTCTCCAAGAGAACGTGCTTGTGACTGACCCTCCAGCTAGTCAAGCGGAGGCTGAAAATGTTGAGGCTGCCACAACCAACACTGAAGCCAATGTGGAGCCCTCCCCACCAAAAGCTTCAGCAGACAGCGAAGCTACTGATCCAGACACTTTTGTTCCTGAGTCTACTACTGGTCCTCAATTTGATTACCATGTTGAGCACAGGCCTCATGTCCATAAGCCAGTCCCAAGGTTCCCAGGTCCTGCATCAGCACCTGGCTCCTTTGACATCAATAGCTTCAAGGCAGACAATACGTTCTTCAACAGCTCCAAGAACCCCTATTCAAGGGAAAGGATTTCATCAGATAGGTTCTGGAGCTATCCTCAGCGCAGCTACTATTCATGCATCCTATATAATCAAGGTCGCATCTTCCCGCACAAGCGCCTTGATGTTGAAGCTATTGCTGGTCTGCCCTGTTTAGAGGAAGCACTGGATTGCTTCAAGCAAGTGGGTCTGCTGCAGTTTATAACTGATGAAGAGCACTGGAATGAAGAGCTTCTGTTGCAATTCTATGCCACCCTACACATCAAAGGATACAATAGAGATCCGAAGACATGGGCCCTAGAGTGGATGACCGGCAATGTCCATCACGAAGCCAATGCATTCGATATCATTGAGCTCACCGGCCTGCCCACTCCTAGCGAACTCTTTGAGGAAGGCTGTCCACTACACACTGAAGCTCTTGAGAGCATATTCCAGAGGCCTGAACCAAATATGAGTCAGATGCTCTCCATGATGAAGCCATTGCCCCATGATGCTCCTTATCCAACAGAGTTCTTTGTTGAAGACTTTGAGTACCTGCCCAGAACCATCTATCACATTATCCGGCGGACTCTCTGGCCTATTAAAGGGCACTCTCCAAATGCCAAGATCGAGGGTGCAATGAAGACTCTGATATTCTGTATCCTTCATGGCAAATGCTTCAACGCACAGGATTTCTTTATATGCCAACTAGCCGCATCAGGCTCAGATCTGTTTGGTTTAAAGTACTATGCTCCTTGGGTAATGAGACTGATCAAGCTTCACTCTGCGATCTCATATCAGCCCTCAGCCCGCAACCATCGGATCTTCTTGTCAGACGTGGATACCTCTGCTGAAGCTATATATCCTGAGCCTGCCAAGCAACCTTTGAGTCTTCAGAATGCAGAACACCAGAGCTTCACTCAGAACGATGAAGGTGTTGAAGCCATCTCCAGGGTGTATCCTTTGGCTGGCACTACACGTGCACCACACCCTGCTTCAACTAAAGCCACTGATAGTGCAACTGCTTCAAGACCCAAGAAGCGCGCTCGTGTTCTCAATAACCGAGAGCTTCTTGTGGCCCTTCATCAAAAACAAGATAGGCATCACGACTGGCTAAAGCGTCAGATGAAAAGCCTCTTGGTGGATGTTAATCGTCTTCGAAATCTTGCCACCAAGAATGCTTTCGTCACACATGAAACCTGTCGTTGTACATGGAAAGGACTATCAATGATGTGTACTGAAGCTGAACTTGAAGAGGATGGCTTCACTGAGCGATTCAAGTTTGACACCACACCTCCTAGAAGGGCTGTGATGTGAAACACACCATCACTTGAAGACTCTGAGTTTTTTTCATCTGCTGCCACAGTCACTGCCAGAATCATTGATGAAGAAGACGATGCTACATCACCGCCACCTGCTTCAGCACCTCCAAGCTCTTCTGCACCGCCAAACACCTCCAACGACCCTGCTGCTCCTGGGAACAAGTAGATACTCTATGTCTTCAAACCTTTTTGGTCCTTGCTGACAAAAGGGGGAGAAGTATATGGGTTGATAGTCTTCAAGCGGGTCCATATGGGCGGGTGCTTTATGTTTTGCTATATTTTGCTTCGTGCTTACAACTCTCGTTTTTGCTTCATTTGGTTCTTTGAGTTGTAACACTAAAAATCGATGGTCGTCTGCTACTTGTTTGCCACCCTGTTTGCGAAGATAAATTCCGCATGTGCGACGATAAATTCCGCACTTATCTCATTCTGCAGACGTCCATTTTCCATTATGCATGTCATTATCTTCATATACTTTCACATGCATAATGGATTGTCATCATAAGCTGAATTGGATCTCCACAAGTACAACCTGCCATGTGCATTTGCATTCCAAAAGCAAATTAACTTATATGCACATCTTCAGGGGGAGCCCTTGAAACTTATGAAGACAATTCCTTATCCTTTACAATTTCACAGACTATATTCCCCGTTGAAAACTTCAACTAGTTTGTCATCAATCACCAAAAAGGGGGAGATTGTAAGTGCATCTAGTGCCACCCCTAGTTGGTTTTGGAGTATTGACGACAAACCTAGTTGAGGGACTAATGTGTTTGTGAGAATTGCAGGATAACACAGGTAGAAGTCCCTCATTGATTCGTTTTTACTACCAGAGATGACCCCTAAAAATGTATGAAGACATTGAAGCCAAAGGTGGTATATGAAGATATTCACATTGAAGACTATGACAAAACAAGACACGTTATGAAGCCTATGGAGCTCGAAGACTTAGATCTTTCGTAGTTCTTTTTCTTTTGTGTTGAGTCATAGGAACCACCGTACTGTTAAGTGGGGTCCAGGAGAACCAGTCAGAATGACTGAAGTGATGCCTAAACCAAAAACCTATGTCTTTGAGTGAAGACAATGAGAGCGAATCTTGTCCAGAGCTGGACAAGTCAGCTTTGCTTGTAGCCCAAGTAAAGTTGCCATGAGAGTTTGAAATCTGACCGTTGAGACACGTGTCAGTTCCTTAGTGACCCAGGGTCATTTCGGACAAATCAGGTCGGGTTGCCAAGTGGCTATAAATAGCCCACCCCCTACAACCATAAACGGTTGGCTGCTCAGATTTCAGTACACGGCTTTTGCCGTTTGAGAGCAATCCACCTCGAAGCCTTTGAGAGAAAATTCCTAGCGAGGAGAAAAGCCCTAACCACCCAGAGCCAGAGAACATTGGGCATCACTTAAGTCTTCTTGTCTGTGTGATCTAAAGACTTATTACACTTGAGGACTGTGAATCCTCCAGACGGTTAGGCGTCGCGTTCAGAGCATCCAAGAGACATTGTGGATTGCCAGTGAACGAAGTCTGTGAAGGTTTGTGAGTCTACCTTGAAGACTTACCAGAGTGATTGGGCGAGGACTATGTGACCTTAGCTCAAGGAGAATACGGTGAGGACTTGGTGTCCTGAGCTGCGTGTTCAGGACTGGGTGTCCGGGACTGTGTGTCCTAAGGTTTAAATACCTAGCCGCTCCAACCAGACGTACAGTTGTCACAGCAACTGGAACTGGTCCAACACATCATTGTCTTCAACGAGTCACCGGTTTCATCTTCACTTCCTTTTTCTTACTGTTACTCATTGTGAAGCCATTGCATGCTTGCTCTATCTTTTGTCTTCACAACGTGAATGTATGATCTGTTTGGCTTCATAACTTCTTCCTACCTGATCCTTATTACACTGCAGCTGTTTGTCTTTGTGCTTTCACTCTATTGAATACTTGACCATGGCTTGCCTAGTGTAATCTAACTTCCGCTGCATAGTAATAGGCAAAATCTTCGCTGTTTGTCTTCATAACTCCCATGTTTTGAAGACTTTCATAAAAATCGCCTATTCACCCCCCCTCTAGTCGATATAACGCACTTTCAGGCTCGACAAGTAGAGAGGTGGTGAAGAGAGAGAGAGAGAGAGAGAGTGAGATAGAGAAAGGTGGCTGAACTCCTCCCAGCAGTTCATTGCCTCAGCCAAGAATAGACCCTCGCGAGGCTGTTCTTCCTTGTACTGTCCATCATCATTAGCCCAAGAGGCAATCCACCACACCACACACTGGAGTAGGGTATTACACCACAACAGTGGCCTGAACCAGTATAAGCCCTGTGTCCCTGGTGCTGTTCTTTTCATGGCCTTGATCCTAGAGTGGCGGAGGGGTGCCGGAAGGTAGGAGGCGAAATCTCCGCGCGCACCCCTGTGTTCGAACCTCAAGGGTCTGCCGGAACCCGAAATCCGACATTTGGCGCACCAGGTAGGGGTGCGCCGGAATTCTTCTTCCACCGCTCCGCTCTCCTCCGACCATCACACTCATGTCCGACGCACGTCGGGCCCGCGCGGAGCGCCGGGCCGCCCTCGCTTCCCGCGTCGCCCAGACAGCCCCTGTCGGCGGGCGTCCTCGCCGTTCCCCGTCGCCCGCCGTCAACGCCGCCACCGGCCCGGCGGGGGACGAGAAGCAGGCATCGTCTCAGCATCCATCCGTGCGCCAAGACGGCCGCACCGCGACTCCCTCACTCGCCCCGGCTGGTTCTTCGTCCCGCGTGCTTCGCGCGCCCACGGAGCCCCGCAACCTCTTCCCCGCCTATCGCGCTGCACCAACACCCCCAGTCGCCGCGGCCCTCTTGGGCGGCTCGCAGGCGCCGCCTACAAGTTACCACGTCAGGCCGTTCATCCGCCGGGTCAGCGCCGCTTCCACACGGCAGGGGGCTCCCCTGGGTCGGGCGGCGCCCGAGACCGGCCTGAGCTTCAGCCCGGAGGACCACCCCTCCAACTCGGCCGGCTCGGGCGCGCTCCCCATGCTATGCACCCCCACCATCTGCCAGGTGGCCGTCACCCGAACTCTTATCGACGGCGGGGCAGGCCTCAGCGTGCTCTCAATCGAGGCCTTCAACCTCCTCTGCATACCCCTGGAACGGTTGCAACCCAGCCGGCCCTTCTCAGGCGTTGGGGGCAGGTCGTCCAGCTCCTTGGGGCCGATCCGGCTCCCAGTGACCTTCGGCACCTACGACAACTTCCGCACGGAGCTAGTCGACTTCGACATCGCCCACATCGGCCTCCCCTACAACGCCATCCTCGGCTACCCAGCACTGCCCCAGTTCATGGCCGCGACGCACCCGGCGTATAACCTCATGAAGATGCCCGGGAGCAGCGGTGTCCTCACTGTGCACGGGCACACCGGTGACGCTCTGCGGGTGCTCAAGCTCGTCTTCGGGACAGCAGCGTCGGCACAACCAGCTGACTTAGGGCCCCCCGAGCCCAAGGGGGCTGCGCCCGCCAAGAAGAAGCAGTTGTTCACCCAAGACAAGGCAGAAACCAAGCAGGTACCCGTCGATGAGGACGGGTCCACCAACGCCACTTTCACCATAGGCGCCCACCTCAAACCTGAGCAGGAGGAGGCCCTGGTCGTGTTCCTGTGCACAAACAAGAAGGTATTCGCTTGGGAGCCGGACCAGTTGGCAGGGATCCCCAGGAGCGTAATCGAGCATCACCTCAACGTGTGCCCCAACGTGCGCCCTGTGAAGCAGAAGGCCAGGCGGCAGTCCACAGAAAAGCAGGCCTTCATCGTCCAAGAGACCCGCAAATTAGAGGCCGCTGGGGTCATTCACGAGGTCCGATACCCAGATTGGTTGGCCAACCCTGTCGTTGTGCCGAAGAAGGGAGTGAAGGAACGCATGTGTGTCGACTTCACCAACCTCAACAAAGCGTGCCCGCAAGATCCGTTCCCGCTCCCCGCATCGACCAGATCATTGATTCCACTGCAGAATGCGACCTGCTGTGCTTCCTGGATGCCTTCTCTGGGTATCACCAGATCAAGATGGCGGTGGAAGACGTCGAGAAGACGGCCTTCCTAACCCCGTGCGGGGTGTACTGCTACACCTGCATGCCACTCGGGCTGCGTAACGCAGGGGCGACCTTTCAGCGGCTGATGCATATCACCTTGGGCCCACAGCTCGGGAAGAATGTTGAAGCTTACGTCGATGACATCGTGGTAAAATCTCAGGAGGCCAGGACCTTGATACAAGACCTGGAGGAAACCTTCGCGAGCCTCAATGTAGTGAACCTACGGCTCATCCCAGAGAAGTGTGTGTTCGGAGTCCCCTCGGGCAAGCTCTTGGGTTTCCTCGTGTCCCACCGAGGCATTGAGGCTAACCCGGAGAAGGTCAAGGCAGTGGAAGACATGAGCCCGCCAAAGACCCTCAGAGAAATGCAGAAGCTCACGGGGCGCGTGACCGCGCTAGGGCGCTTCATCTCCAAGTTAGGGGAACGAGCCCTGCCCTTCTTCCAGCTAATGAAGAAAAAGGGGCCCTTCGAGTGGACTGAAGAGGCCGACAAGGCATTCCAGGATATCAAGAGATACCTGACCAGCCCACCGGTCATGGTGGCCCCGCGCCCTCAGGAGCCCCTAGTGCTCTACCTCGCTGCCACTCCCTACTATGCCAGCACAGCCTTGGTAGCAGTCAGAGAGGAGTGCTGGATCAAAACCACGGCAGCAGCCCGGGATAAGGCAGGACAGGGACAAGGAAGGCCCACAGAAACCGCCGTCATGGCTGAGGAGGATCAGCCGCCACAGAGGGGCGCACTAGAGGAGGAAGAGGCCCCTCTTCCAGATGGCCAGTCTTAGGAGGCCCCGTTGCCTCAAGAGGCGCCACGGTCCCCGAAGGGAGCCACCAGCACTGACGCACTCCACCTCATTGAGCACCCAGTGTACTTCGTCAGCACAGTGCTGCGGGATGCAAGAGCACGGTACCCCATGCCCCAAAAACTCCTCCTCGCGCTACTAGTGGCTTCACGCAAACCGCGGCACTATTTTCAGGGTCACCCCATCAAGGTCGTCTCGTCATACCCCCTGGAGAGGGTGCTCAGGAGCCCCAATTCAGCTGGGAGGGTCGCTGAGTGGAACATAGAGCTGCAAGCGTTTCAGCTCGAATTCAGCACGACCAGAGTCATCAAGGGAGCAGCGTTGGCAGATTTTGTGGCAGAATGGATGGAGGCGCCATGCCTCAAGGCCGACGAGGATCGGTCCCTGTCCCCGGGAAGTGAGGCGCCAGAAGGCTGGGTCATGTACTTCGATGGGGCGTTCTCCAGACACGGCGCAAGGGCTGGGGCGGTGCTTATATCGCCCACCCAGGACAAGCTCTATTACGCCGTGCAGCTCTGTTTCCAGCAAGGCGAAAAGGTCTCCAACAACATAGCGGAGTATGAAGGTTTAATAGCGGGCATGAAGGCCGCAGCTGCCCTAGGGGTGAAACGCCTCACCATCAAGGGCGATTCGCAGCTCCTTGTCAATTTCTCCAACAAGGTGTACGAGCCGAAGGATGAGCACATGGAGGCCTACCTTGCAAAGGTCCGCAGGATGGAGAAGCAGTTCTGGGGGTTGGAGTTGTAGCATGTGCCCCGTGGCACCAATCAGGAAGCCGATGACATCGCCAAACGCGCATCCAGGCGGTTACCTCAGGAGCCTGGCATTTTCGAGGAGCGGCTCTTCAAGCCTTCAGCCTTACCGTCATTATCAAACACGGCTCAGCCCAGGGAGGAGCTCCCTCAGCCACCTGCCTCAGGAGCTCCGGCCTGTGGCCCGACCTCGGGAGCACGCCTGCTCCAGACGATGGAACCTCAGGAGGGATGTTGGATCACGGGGCTCCGGAGCTACCTAACGCAAGGGACCCTACCGGAGAAGGAGGAGGAAGCAGAGCGAGTGGCGCGCCAGGCCACGGCATACTGCATCAAAGATGGAGAGCTCTACCGGAAGCGACCAAACGACGTATCCCTGCGCTGCATCTCCAGGGAGCAAGGGAAGGAGCTACTGGAAGATATACACGGCGGAGACTGCGAACATCATTCGTCATCGCGGACCCTTGTTGGCAAGGCATTCCGTAGTGGGTTTTACTAGCCCACCGCGCTCAACGACACCGTTGAACTAGTGAAGGCTTGTGGGGCCTGCCAGTTCCACGCCAAGCAGATCCATCAGCCGACAGGGGGCTTGCAGACTATCCCCCTTTCGTGGCCATTTGTGGTCTGGGGGCTCGACATCTTGGGTCCGTTTCCTCGGTAACCTCTTCAAAACATATTGTCCTAACCTTGGAACGCAGATATGCTACGCTTCAGTGGCGCACCCCCGAAGCAACGGCTAGGCCGAGCAAGCCAACGCGGAGGTCCTGAGGGGCCTCAAGACCAGGACGTTCAAGAAGAAGCTGGAGGCTTGCGGCAGAGGTTGGTACGATGAACTACAGTCCGTACTATGGTCCATCCGCACCACCGCGACCAAGCCGACTGGAGAGACCCCGTTCTTCCTGGTCTACGGAGCAGAAGCAGTCCTCCCTCATGAGGTTAGACGTCGCTCTGCGCGGGTCCTGGCGTTCGACGAGGCGCAGCAGGACACCATGCGGGGGACGGACCTCGTGCTAGGGGAGGAGCGTCGCCGGGAAGCCGCGCTGCGTGCGGCGAGGTACCAAGAAGCACTGCGGCGATATCATTGCCGCAACGTCCGCCCCAGGACTCTTGAGGTAGGAGACCTCGTGCTCGGGCAGGTTCTCTCTAGGGAGGGATTGCACAAGCTCTCTCCCATGTGGGAGGGCCCGTTCAAGGTTGTTCATGTTTCCAGGCCCGGCTCCGCGCGCTTGGAGACTCAAGAGGGAGTGCCGGTCCAGAATGCATGGAACATCCAGCACCTCCGGAGGTTCTACCCCTGAAAAGGCCCGGAGCCTGTGAAGCAAGGGGAGTGCCTGTGAAGCTATCGCGTTTTGGAAAAGGCCCGGAGCCTGTGAAGCAAGGCGAGTGCCTGTGAAGCTATCGCGTTTTGGACAAGGCCCAGAGCCTGTGAAGCAAGGCGAGTGCCTGTGAAGCTATCGCGTTTTGGAAAAGGCCCGGAGCCTGTGAAGCAAGGCGAGTGCCTGTGAAGCTATCACGTTTTGGAAAAGGCCCGGAGCCTGTGAAGCAAGGCGAGTGCCTGTGAAGCTATCGCGTTTTGGAAAAGGCCCGGAGCCTGTGAAGCAAGGCGAGTGCTTGTGAAGCTATCGCGTTTTGGAAAAGACCCGGAGCCTATGAAGAAGGCCAACGCCTGTGAAGCTCGCCGCCCGTGACACTCTCACGTAATAATGAGTTGGGGCTGTACATGCCCCGGAGTCTCAGGAGCGCCGGCCTCAGGCCCTGGGGCTCCCTCCCATGCCCAGTGGCAGCACTTAGCTCCGCGCTGGTGAGAAGACGTCGAAGACTAGACTAGGTGCCGGACGCGGCTTTTCATTTGCTTTCCGCAGTTGGCTTGTTCCTCTTTGTTTGGAGTTTTATTGAAGTTGCTGCCGTCTTTGGCTTGCGGTTCTTCGGCTTTTCGCTCTCCTACCTTGGTTTCTCTTGTGCAAGGCCTCGCGAGGGGCAGAGCCGAGCGCCCTCGCGAGTGTTCCTATCCTAGCCACTCAAAAGAGTTCGCGACTTGGGCCCCTTACAGGAGCACCCCTCCAGTCCGTGCCCCACGGGCACCGCGACACAAACAAAGGGCCTGGGTCGGTCGCCCCCCCACGCCGGGGCCGGGAACTATCCACGCTCGGGCACATAGCCGGAAGGTATGGTAATGAAAGCAAAACGATGATTAACAAGCAATAACCCAAACACGCCCCCGCGGGGCTCCACACTATTGTCTTTGTTACGCAGGAAAAAGGGAAAAGGAAGAACAAATCTGGCGCGACTCGCCTCACACCGGCCCGCAGGGAAGGCCCGAGCTGCCTCCAGAGCTCAGGCGGACTCCCTCTCGCGCTTCACCAGGGCGCGGCGACGGGCGGACACGTTGCCACCCCCAAGCAGACACGACGACGTGGAGACTGATCGCGGCCGCCGCTAGAGGAGTCACCGCCTGAAGAAGAACCGGAGAAGCTTGGGGAACCCCGAACGCCGCCAGCCGTGCGAGCGCTGCTCTCTCCATCATCATCGGAGCTGGGTTCCCAGCCGCGGTCGTCGCCCTCGGGGCAACACCCTGCATGGTGACCATCTTCCCCAAACACCCTCACGTAGAGGGTGGCGTCGCCGTCGAACTTGAAGTGCAGGGTGCACCGACGGCTCAGGCCACGCGCGCGGGCAAACGTCTGCCAACCGCGGGCCAGGGACAGGCTCCCGGCCGCGGAGACCTCCAGAGAGACCCATGAGGCCCGACTGCAGCAGCCGTCAGCCTGGAGCCAGAGGCCGCCCGGGAGCTCGCCGAGGAGAAAGCAAGGAAGCGGAAGCCGGGTGCTAGCCGGCTCCGCCGACCACACGATGAACTCCGGCAGCACTTCAGCAGCATGGACGCGCGGCCTGGGGGGACGCACAGCCGGAGCACGCCCCCCGGCTGCAGCAATCTGCCCGTCGCCGTGCTGAAGATCGCCTCCACGGCCGTGGGGAGCCACCGTGGTGGCCACAGGATGCTTGCGAGGGCGCCCTCGGCCGCGCTTGGGTGGGGGAGAGGCGGGCTCAACCCGGCAAGCCTTCCCCTTCTCGGTGGCTGAGAACCTCCTCGACGGGGCCATGAAGCAAAAGGAGAAGCAAGGGGGGATGAACTGGAAGGGCGCGTGCCGGTCCGTACTTATGGCTGGCGATGGCCAACCAACGGCCCGCACGATCGCAGGTAATTATGACCCGCTTTGCATGCAGGGACATGTCCAATCCGTGCAGTTGCCGAGGCGCCGTGGGGAAGTGGAGACGCCCACGTCCAATCAACCGCCACGCCGCGCCCAGGGCCGCAGGCTGTTAGGGCCCGCGGCGCTTCGCTCCTGCCCTTCCGCCTCCCTGCACGGCCAAGTCCAGGCGCGCCTTGGGCCCGGGGGATACTGTCTGTGTTTTGGGAACGGGGTCCCCAGACTTGCCTGCCTGCGGCCTGCGGCGTGGCTCAAAGGGGGGCCCAGCACGGCCCATCTTCACCAACACAAACACAAGACCCTCACGAGGGGCCAAGCCTCGCGGGGCGGACGGCACGGAGCTTCCTCAGGCGCGGCCTCGTTAGGCTGGCTCACGAGGAGGCGGAGAGATCAAGGCGGGGTACCTTGCGAGGTGCCCGTGACGCAAGCCATGACGACTCAGGGTGCCAGGCGGGTGCCAGCCCGCACAGCGTCCTCCTTTCCTCTTTGGTGCAAAGGGGGCAAGCGCAGCCGCGGAGTACCGAGGCATCAGGAAAAGGTTGCCATTTCGGTGCAACGAGACCAAGGCCAGGAGGACTACAAGACGGAGGTCACCGTGGAGCCCAAGATGGCGTCATCACCAGAGCTTTGCGCAGGCGAAGACTACTTTTGTCAGGATAGTTGATACTTGCTGTCCCCCTTCAAATTAGCCCGCCATTGTTGGCTCCCTTCCCGCTCAATATTTGGGGAGAGGACCAGGGCCACTATAAATAGGACCAGTCACCCATGTAACAAGGGGTCGGTGCGGCTCAGTTTCCTCCAAGGGCTCGACAAGTAGAGAGGTGGTAAAGAGAGAGAGAGAGTGAGATAGAGAAAGGTGGCTGAACTCCTCCCAGCAGTTCATCGCCCCAGCCAAGAACAGACCCTTGCGAGGCTGTTCTTCCTTGTACTGTCCATCATCATCAGCCCAAGAGGTAATCCACCACACACTGGAGTAGGGTATTACACCACAACGGTGGCCCGAACCAGTATAAACCCTGTGTTCCTGGTGCTGTTCTTTTCATAGCCTTGATCCTAGCGTGGCGGAGGGGTGCCGGAAGGTAGGAGGCGAAATCTCCACGCGCACCCCTGTGTTCGAACCTCAAGGGTCCGCCGGAACCCGAAATCCGACATTAATGACGCGCCCGGACGCTTTGGCCTCACCGGAATGCGCTACTTAAAGTGGCAGTGGCTAGCTAACCTCCACACCATACCGCATTGTCCTGCTACCTGGCACCACATCTGCCATGACCATGAGCACGAACACTCTACTGGAGAGCTTTGTCTTTGGGCATGAAGCTCGAGGTCACCGCCCTCGCTCAAGTCGCCACTCGCGACGCAATAGCGTCGTAGCCAGACGCGGACGTGACCACACAAGCGGTGGCCATGATGGCGGCCGACGACGGGAGCATCGTCAGCCACGCGTCCTACTTGCTGATGTCCAACTTCCAGCACCGCTGAGGTCGGGGACTCCTTCGAGGATGAGTAGGGCATCGGAGGCGGCAGGGCATGGTGTGCCAACTAGCCGATCCGTCTCCCGTGTTCTACTCTTCTTCGCCGGAGACCGCACCTTCGTCTTGAACCCCGCCCCCGTACATGGAGATCGCAGATGGAGGACGTCGGTCGCCGCCATAGAATAGGTTTAGGGTCGGGTTTCTTTTATTTTTCTGTCCTATAAAAGTTCGAAATGTAATGAAAATCTGCCATGTTTGCATTAATCTCGGCCATTGTATATGAACTTTCACAATAATATAGTATATTGTAGGAGTACTAGCAAGAGGCCTGTGCATTGCACGGAACATCAAGATCTCGTGGGAGAAAAGGATGAACAAGGGAAGGCCTTATCTGCAAATGTGGAGAGGAGTGCGGGTAAATTGTCATAGTTTCCTTCCTATCCGATAGATATAGATCGGACGGCCTATATTGCAGGATGGCAGGCACACCATCATCACCAACTCTGCTTTTTATTGAACCGAGACAAAGCTAACGTGAGAAGTAAATAAACTCATAGGGTCTACACACATAATTTATCTTTGGCACTCCAATAGTACATCCACTACACATACATGCATTTCACATCGTTCTACAACTACGGGAACCTACGAAAGGGTTAACGTAAATTGCCTCTCTCTCTCCTCCCTGATTTTCATGGTGGTGGGCCCCTCCCTCCCCCCAATATACAATCAACAGCTCACACGTTTCACATTACGTTAATTACGTAACTAGGATTACACAGGTGTAGCACTACTCATCCAAAAAAACCAACTAAGTCAACCTCTCAGCATATCGCGCGGGAAAAGACCTGGCTGCGCCGTTTTAGTCGGGATTGCCGGATTACTAGTAGTAGTATCGATGGATCGCGTGAAGCACCAAGATTTTTTTGAGGGGGTGATGCACCTAGTTTAAAAGGAAAAAGGGGGTACACTCACAGCACCCATGTCATGGTCGCATTGCACCCCACACACGTTCGGTCATGCACACGACTCACGCAAACGGAACGCGCTTCGGCTTGCCTCTTCACTGACACGTGGGACTGCACTTGGAGGAACTGACCATGCGCCAAACTCCCCCTGCCCACCGCACGAAACCCCCCCCCCCCCAAAAAAAATTTCCCCCCAAATCCCAAATTCAACCGCCCTCCGGCCAACTAGATAGTAATATTCCCCAAACCCCCTCCCCCTCCACTCCATTCGCTCCGCCAAAGCCGCCCTCCCCGCCACGCCGATACGTCGGTGCCGTGGTTTGTCGAGGGGACGCACAGCGATCCTCTCGCTCCCACAGTATGCTCTCGTAGACTGCCGTCCTCGAGCCGCGCCACCACCGCTGGCGACGTTCTTGTGGAGGCGCATGGCGGTCAGCGCCGCCACCGCTGGCGACGTTCGTGTGGAGATGCACGGAGGTCAGCTTCTGCCACGGTACGTGCATTCTATACTGAGGCCCCGTGCATGTCGGTGTAGCGCTGAATGTTAGCTGATAGACGCTGTTAATCTCATTGTTTGTCGAAGTAGCTTACGGTCAATATGTTCTGCTTAAGAAGCTTCCTTGCCCTGTTCTGCACTCAATCTTCTTAGCTGAGATGGCATGCCAAGCCCGATTAGTTGCTAAAATATCCTGCCATATATTTATTGTGACGTAGATTGCCATGGTCTAGTAGCCAATCTGTTAGGTGAAATAGCTCTACACCATTTTATACTCGATCTTTGTTGCTGGGATGGCCTTCGATAGTTCGATGGCTGTGTGCTCGGCCTCATTGACTGCTGAAACAGCCTACCATAATTTAGCACTAAAATCTGTTTGCTGAATTAGCTTTAAATATATTTCGTTACTTAGATCTGCTCGTCCAAATATCTTGCCATAGCTTTAGACATCGACCTAGCTATTTTTTCTAGACTTCATAAAAAAGCATATATGTTTTTCATGTAATATCTAGTAGAAGAACTAATTTGTATGTCTTATAGATGGACAGGACTTGGATAACTTCTGCTCGAAGATTCTCCGCTGCATATGTCGAGGGGGTTGAAAACTTCATGAACTTTATCAGAGCTGAGTACGGTGGTCCGAAATAAGATGTGCTCTGCCCGTGTAGCAGTTGTATGAATTCAGTTACAAGACCCCAGTCAACTGTGCAAAAATCATCTACACTTGTATGGGATGTTGGTCACATATACTAGGTGGGTTCATCATGGTGAAGCTGTGAACGTCAACTTTACTGACTACGTGGAAGCAGCAGATCACCATCTTGATCTGCCTGATGCTCAGGTGGAAGAGGAGGAGGTGGTGGTGGTGGCGGAGCCAATGAGTTTGACCAACACTAAAACAATGCTATGAAATGCGCGTGTGTTTTGTGAACTTTCACCTGCAGAAGAAAAACGGTGGGCCCGCATGTTGGAACAATGCAACGTGGCTGTCACCCCAGGAAATAAGCTGTCAGTATCCTCAGCTATGGTCACCTTTCTTCAGGTGCAGACATCTGAGCGGATGACCAACGAATCATTCGATGCGATGTTGGCTTCTTTCCGCAAAGCTTTCCCAGATGTGTCTGAGCAGCCACACATCTACAGTAAAATGATGAATTTCCTTCATGCAGTTGGAATTGGATATGATATGATCCATGTTTGTAATAATAATTGTGTTCTGTTCCAGAAGGATTATGCCAACTTAAGTGAATGCCCGAAATGTAAATCATCAAGATGGAAAGATGGCGATGCTGTGAAGAGGATTCCTCATAATGTTCTGAGACATTTTCCAATTACACCAAGATCACAGAGGTTGTTTTATGATGTTGAAACAAGAGAGGATGTATTGTGGCATTCTAGGAACCAAGAGTACAGAGATCAAAATGTAATGATCCATCCATCGCATGGTAGTGAGTGGAAAAGCTTCAATCAGAAACACAAAAAGTTTGCTGCTGACCCGAGAAACATTAGACTTAGCTTAGCTTCAGATGGACTTAACCCATTTGGCCACCAGAGCGCCACATATAGCATGTGGCCAGTGCTTGTTATCCCTTACAACATGCGTCCAAATATCTGCACCAAAGAATTAAACTACATGACGTCCTTGCTCATCCCAGGTCCAAAAAGTCCTGGAAAGGATTTTGATTTATACATGGAGCCTCTTGTGGAGGAACTTCAACAGCTATGGAGGGGTGTTCTCACTCGAGACCTATATAGCAGCCCACCAGCTGACTTCTTTCTGCGTGTTGTTATAATTTGGTGCATCCATGATTATCCGGCTTTGGGCACTATGCCAGGCGAACGATACATGGTTACAATGCATGTGTTCGCTGTGACACGAATCCGCTGTCATACGCAATACTTAGCAAGATTTGTTACATTGGACACTGCCATTTCCTTGCCAAGGACAAGCCGCGTCCTACAAAATACCGAAGACATGTGTTCAATGCAAAGCATGAAAATCGCGATGCACCAAATAGGCTCACCGCCGATGAGTTGCAAGTGGAATTAGAGAAGGTCAGGTGTTTTACACTAGGAAACCATCCTGATAATGGTAGCGGGAAAAGGAAGCGTGGGAGGGCAGAAGAGAGATTATTGTTTACCCGCAGGTCCACTTTGTGGGACTTGGAGTATTGGAAAGATTTGGATCTGCGGCATAATCTTGATGTGATGCACATCGAGAAAAATATATGTGATGGCATTATCGGCACACTTCTTAATATTGAAGGCAAGATGAAAAATACCTTAAAATCTAGGATTAATTTTACACAACTGGGTATCAGAAAGGATTTGCAGGTGCAAGATGAAGGTAAACCACGGGATATGGCACCAGCTGTGTACGTCTTGGAGAAGGCAAAAAGAAAAGAATTCTGTGAGGTCCTGTCATGTGTGAGATTCCCACATGGATTTGCTTCCAACCCTGAAAGGAGAGTCGGTGCAGATGGAAACAAGGTACAAGGGTTGAAAACTCATGACTGCCACGTCCTACTTCAAAGGGTTCTACCTATTATACTTAGAGGATTGGGCCGCCCTGACTTATATGAAGCAGTTCCAGAGTTGGGACAATTCTTCAGGGAACTCTGCAGTAGAAATATCAGGGTAGAAGCTTTGGAGCATCGTAGAGACAATATACCAACTATCCTATGCGACCTTGAGAAGATATATCCTCCAGCCTTCTTTGATGTGATGGTGTATTTGGCTGTTCATCTACCTGACGAGGCACTACTTAGAGGTGCAGTACAGTATGGCTGGATGTACCCTATTGAAAGGCGGCTCGGCACTTTCAAGGGCTATGTTAGGAACAGAGCTACACCCGAGGGTTCCATTGCAGAGGCCTACATTGCTACAGAAGCGTTGACATTCTGCTCAAAATACATTGAAACAGCTGATCAGCTTAGCAAAGAGGTGGGTGAAGACAATCCCGGGCTCAATGTTTTTGATTATTCTGTTCGAGTTACAGGGAAGAGTCGACAAGAGGACAAACCTAAAGATATGGACAAAATGGTTTGGTATGTGTTGAATAACTGTCCTAAGATACTACCTTATATCAAGTATGTGCTAAGTACTGCAGCTTACACATCATAATCTACTAAACTTGCAGCGCATTCTTATATATTTAGCTGTTTGACGTGATCACTATGTTGTGCGGCATCTACAAAAAGGAGTTACTTCCGCCAAATCCAAGAAACATTGACAAACTGGTTATGGCAAGATTTGCGAAATGGTTCAAGAGCCATGTAAGCTTTTGAATTGCACCGTCAGTTCTTTAATATATTGAGTACATAAGATGATCACATTTTCTATTTTCTAACCATAGGTTAAGAAGATTCGAGAGGATGGGCAGGCAGTTGATGATGCCCTTTACACACTAGCAATGGGTCCTGATACTCGGGTAAGACATTATGAATCTTGCGTTGTTGGAGATGTGCGCTATAACACCCTTGCACGCGATGAAGGTAGGAAGACACAAAACAGTGCCATCATGAGCACGGATAAGTATGGCACAGAGACAACTGAAATGTATGCTAACATAACAGACATTGTTTAGTTGTAGTATATCTCCAGTTTCGAGGATCATCAGTGTGTGGTTCTATTGTGCTGTCGTTGGTATAACCTGTTTTCTAGGATCGCAAAACCCAAAGCTGATGATTATTTCAAATCCATCAATGTCAAGGCAGCGTACCAGACCAACACGCCTTTTATTTTGGCAAATCAAGCAACACATATATTTTTATTGGAAGACACATTTGCACGTAGCGATGACTGGAGAGTATTGCAAAGGTTTGAGCAGAGGAATTCGTTTAATGAAGTTGCACAACAAGATGATGCTTACACTGCTCCTGATGTACAAGATTCCACAGATGTTCCTAATATCTTTGAGAACCATCACGTTAATGACGCTGGCGAAAAGATTGCATGTCATGTTGTGGACATACAAGAGTTGATCAAGAAGAAGCCAACGTTCGAGGACATTGAGGATGAAGAAGAAGATGACACTCTGGGGAATTACGATTCAGACTGATACACATGGCGAAGATGTTGACGCTGCTGTTGCAGATGATGATTATATTGCTTTTGTCGTATTTGCCTGTCAGAAGACATTTTTTAATCTACTATATGAAATTGTGTTTGCTATGACAACTGAAACCTGATGAACGTGTTGTTTAGTATTTTGTTGTGAGAACATCACTTGTTATGTATGTTCATTTGTGTTTGGTGATTGTATGACGACTAAAACATGATGACACTGTTGTTTAGTTGTACTCATATTTGGCTGTGAAACTTGAATTTGATGACATAGTTTGCTGTTGGACTGTAATTTGCTCGACGTCTTCGAATGGGAACAAAGCTGGCCCGATAGGGCCTCTGCTAATTTATTTATTTATTACCAAAAGGGTCTATGCTATTTATTTATTTATGAGCAAAAGGGTATACCCCCGATTTCTGTTAATAGAAATCATTAGATGTTCACAACACTACGCCCTGCCTGCTACACAGGTTTCATTCATTACTAGTTTCAGCAAAGTGCTCATGTCATAGCCACTAAATACATCACGAGTGCTACATACACTGCAGATAAAGAGACAATCATCCTACATAGCACATCGATTTTTCCCATTATCTTCACAAGCTCTTTCATCTCCTCATTGTTGTCAAGGCCTTTCAGCAGTTGTTGCTTGGCCATGATCAGAGGAACTGCATCTTTAACCTTCTGCTCTGCATCTTCCTCTTCTGCCGTTCCTTCAGTTACTTGTCCAACACCCCAACCTGCTGGTATTGGAATTCCTCGGCTAACCAAATAATCAGCGTAGTTGCGTTCCCCCACATCAGCAACTTCCCAGAAATACAAATCACATGAATCTTCCCTTTTCTGCACGAATCAAATTGGAAGATCATCAACCAAACTATTAAAAATATCAGCAACTGAAAGCAGTAGAACAACACTTACATATACTATTACCCCATGATTCGGGCATCTGTAGAAGACTCGGTCAGGGTTGAGGATTGTGGTTGAGACGCGACGGATGACTCTGCATGATTTGTAGCAGTGGCACCACACCAACGGTAGCGGGTTGCGATGAGCAACCGGCTGCGGTGCGTGTGTCGGCGGGGGTGTGATGAGACCCACAGGCGATGGTACGGATGGCGACTTAGCGCATATCTGGCTGTTGCCTGCTGAAGAGCAGGTGGATGAGCAGCCAGTAGACATGGTTGCTGCGGCCAGAGCTTCTGATGCTAGGCAGAGTAAGTAGAGAAGAGGAGAAGCGAACGTTGGATATGTCAGTTTCATTACTTGCAGAGTACCATAGCACCATATATAGTCACACTCTAGGTTTGGATTTGAACCAGCTACAGGAGTACGTCTCTTTTTTTCTAAAACTCAGCAACGTCTCTTTACTGGTACACTAGCTTGTTCTGTACGCCTTCTCAAGTCTTTGATTTTCTTTCTTTTTTTGTGAGGAAGGAAGGAGGACAAAATTGAGATTTCCTGGGACTCGAAACCAAACTTCTCGGTTGAAAACCAAGGGTGCTAGTCACTTATTTGCGAACATTCCCTGGGAGGAGGACGGCAGGCGGACGCATTTTCCTTGCAGTTTTAGTTGCGATGCAAGATCGAACGGTCGCAGTTTCGGGAATGTTATCAAGCGAACGAGTCCAGATTTTCTTTTCTTCCTATATATAAAAAAGTATGCTACTTGGTGTCAGCTTAGTCAACAAACGATTGTGCCAACCTTGATCGTTGGATTGACATTCAACATCTGTCGTGTTTCTTCAGTCTCCTCTTCCTCCACCCGCCAAAGCCAAATCAACGCCGGCGGGGCCGCCTGCTCCCGCCTCCCACGTCTGGCTGTGCTGCCGCGCACGCATCATGGCCACATCGCACCATAAAACTCTGTGCATCTTCCCCAGATCTTGTTCGTTCCCGTCCAAGGCCTCACCATCGTCCTCCACCTCGGTTCGCTCACTGCGGCGCCGCCCTCCGGTGTTGTCAACATGGTCAACAACCGAGAAGAATAAGGAGATGACTGTACATGGTGAGGATGACAGTAGGGACCCAGCAGCGCGCGCAATAATTTTGTTTTCTCGGGACGGAGAATGGTATCAACTGGGTTGTTCGGGAGCTATGGCCCTTCTAGCACATGACCAGCCCTATTTGTTTTTTCCTTTCTGAAAATGGCTAGCCCAACTATTTTGTTTTTTTGCAGAATAACCAACGTAGGCCTACTTGTTTTTCTACGCCGTGCTGGGCCAGAAATCTTTCAAGACGAGGAGGGATGCATTTTGCCCAGAAAATGGGCTATATGTAATAAAAAAGGGCTATAAGTAATATTAAATGGGCTGTAAAATCAATAAAATATAGCAAACGGGCAATTAGTTCGAAAATACTTTTTTGTCTCGGATTTTGATATTTTAAATTTCATTGTTTTTGTGTGGGTAAAATTTCATTGGATTTAAATTAAGGTATGTTAAGTTTTTAAATTAATTTGAATCTAGCTAGAAATTTTGGGTTGTATGCTGTTTGGGATAGATTTGGAGGCTGACTTGCGGGTCTACTAGGTTGACGTGAATGAAAGGCTTTGTCAACTTAGTCCACAAAAGATTCTAGCACTAGCGAACGTTGGATGTTAATCCAACGGCCGTGCTGCTTCTTCAATATCTGATCTTCTTGCTCCAGCCGCCCAAACCAGCGCCGGTGGGACTGCCTGCTCCCGCCTCCTGTGGACAGCTGTGCTGCCGCACAGGCTGCACCGCCCCACCCTACATCATTACTGGCCAGACCATTCCTCTACTCACCCACACCTCTTGTTATTTTCCGGCGACGGCAGCCGAACCAGTAAACCCTCGTACTCCCCACCACGTGGGCAACCACTGCCGAGCCTTCCTCGGCTCCGTGTTGTTCCCTTCCTAGGCATCGCCGTTGTCCACCGCCCTGGTGCTCTCGGTGCACCGTGGTCAACATGGTCAACGAATGACATCCATCGGACGTGGACTGTACGTGGAGAGGCTGATAGCTGGGTCCATGGCCGCACACAAGGAAATGCCTCCTTATTACGCGCAAAATAATGATTCCTCCGCCTGACATCTGGGACCCACCGGAAGAGCCTCTGTATTTCGTGAAAAAAACGTTCCCCCTGCTGACAGGTCGGACCCACCAGCTATATCTTCGCACGCAAGGAAGTGCCTCCTTATTACGCACAAAAAATGAATACTCCCCCTGCTAGCTAGGACTCAGCATAGTGGGAGGCTGACATGTCGGCCTACTAGGTTGACGGGGACGGAGGGCTTTGTCAACTTAGTCAATATGAACGATTCTAGCTCCAGTGACCGTACGATGTCCATCCAACAGCCGTAGTGCTTCTTCAACCTCTGGTCTTCTTGCACCAGCCGCCCAAAGCAGCGCCGGTCGTGCCGCCTGCTCCTGCCTCCCGTGGCCGGCTCTGCTGCCGCGGAGGCCTCACCGCCTCTACTACTCCCACCAGTAGCCAGGCCCTGCGGTGATGGCAGCCTCACACCACAGCCGAACCAGTGAACCCTCGTACTCCTATCCGCGTGGGCATCCACGGCCGCGTCTTCCCCGGCTCCGCGTCATCCCCTTCCTAGGCCCCACCGTCGTCCACCGCCTTGGTGCTCTCGGCGCGGCATGGTCAATGTGGTCAACGAACGACTTCCATCAGAAGAGTACTGTACGTGGAGAGGCTAACAGCTGGGGCCGTGGCCGCAGCAAGGAAGTGCCTTCTTATTACGCGCAAAATAATGATTCCTCCACCTGACAGCAGGGACCCACTGGACGGGCCACCATATTTCACAAAAAAAACGTTCCCCTCTGACTGCTAGGACACACCAGCTACATATTCGCATGCAAGGAAGTGCTTGACAGTCGGGACCCACCCGGTCGAAGTGTACGTAGCGTTGTCATTTTGGTCACGAACGTGTATGTACATATGATAGGTCTGTCTGCAGGCTGCAGCGATGAACTGTGGTCGTGCAAGGAAGGGCACGTGTCGTAGTAGAGGCGCGCATGTGTCGTAGTAGAGGCACCCACGTAGCATGTACACGTACGTACAGCGGCCATGGTGCAAGAAAGTAAATACGACCACGTATGTACATACGGGCGGGGTCTCGAATGCCTACTTGCGCATATGTACGGCCAGGGCTTGTGTACATGGCTGGGTCGGAAAGGAGAAACTGCGTCGTCATCTTGTTCATGGGGAGGCAACGGAATGCGTCGTGTTCATCGGGAGGCAACAGAACGCGTGCTGTTCATCGGGAGCCAACCGGCTTGGACGGAACAGGCGATGGAAACAAGGCCTGGCGTACCGCAGAACGGTGGAAACAGCCTTGTGTTCGACCGGCCACGGTGGAAACGGGATCCTGTTCATCGGGAGCGGTCTGGTGTACCGCAAAACATAGGAAACAGACTTCTCTTGGACCTCGTACGGTTGAAATTGGGTCCTGTTGATCGGGAGGGGTGTGGCATACCGCAAAACGGAGGAAACAGACTTGTGTTGGAGCGCTACGGTCGAAACGGGGGTCCTTTTCATCGGGAGGGGTGTGGTGTACCGCAAAACGGGACTCCACGAGATACTGTTCATCTCCACCATTGACCTCCTCTAGCCTCCACCTGCGACTGTTCATCCACGGGCTGCTAGTCATCCAGCCTCCACCGGCTACTGTTCAACCAGCCCCCTCCATGGGGTCCTGTTAAACCACCCCTCCACGGGCTACTGTTCATCCAGCCCTCCATCGGATACTGTTCAACCAGCCCTCCATTGGCTACTATTCAACCAGCCCTCCCCGGGGTCCTGTTCATCCAGCCCAACCCGGGGTTCTGTTCATCCACCGGCTCGATCGATCGGGGTACTGTTCATCCATCGGCAACGGCCTCTACTACCACGGGTTCCTGCTCATCCAACCCCCACCGGGAACTGTTCATCCAAACCCCCCAACAATGCTCATGTTCATCGAGAGGCAGCACCGATCGGCTTCAGTTAGCAGCAGTAGCGAAGGAATCACTCGATTGGGTTCAGTTAACAGCCATCGATCGATCGCTCGGGTTCAGTAACGTGAAGCCTGCAGTGCAATCGCTCGGGTTCAGTTAGAGCCCGACGCCTCGCTTGGGTTTAGTTAGATCCCAACGCCTCGCGCACATGCGCGTACGAACGAGAGAAACGCGCATCGCTCGGCCCCCAACCACCCATCGTAAACGGGAACTCCCCGATATTTTCCTCGCCCTCGCTTCTACCACGGTTTTTTCCGTCATGGACGGCCCAAAGAATGTCATGCAGCTGCGTCTCCGGCCCGCCCAGGACGAAAAGCCCATTTTCTGTCATAATTTTTTTTCATATAAGTATGACCCCACCACATATATGATGATACCGGGTTTTGTCACAATTATCGTCATAGAAGTGTCATAAGTATGACAGAAAAAATTCCGTTCAGCCCAAAATGTCACAGATGTGTCTTTTTTTGTAGTGGATCATCTTATAATGCTACCGTCACACTAAGCAAAATAAGATGCATAAAGGATAAACATCACATGCAATCAAAATAAGTGATATGATATGGCCATCATCATCTTGTGCCTTTGATCTCCATCTCCAAAGCACCGTCATGATCACCATCGTCACCGGCTTGACACCTTGATCTCCATCATAGCATCGTTGTTGTCTCGCCAATTATTTCTTCTACGACTATCGCTACCGCTTAGTGATAAAGAAAAGCAATTGCATGGCGATTGCATTTCATACAATAAAGCGACAACCATATGGCTCCTGTCAGTTGCCGATAAGTGTTACAAAACATGATCATCTCATACAACAATTTATATCTCATCACGTCTTGACCATATCACATCACAACAAGCCCTGCAAAAACAAGTTAGACGTCCTCTACTTTGTCGTTGCAAGTTTTACGTGGCTGCTACAGGCTTCTAGCAAGAACCATTCTTACCTACGCATCAAAACCACAATGATTTTTCGTCAAGTGTGTTGTTTTAGCCTTCAACAAGGACCGAGTGTAGTCAAACTCGATTCAACTAAAGTTGGAGAAACAGACACCCGCCAGCCACCTGTGTGCGAAGCACGTCGGTAGAACCAGTCTCATGAACGCGGTAATTTAATGTTGGCCCAGGATGCTTCATCCAACAATACCGCCGAAACAAAGTAAGATGTTGCTGGTAAGCAGTATGACTATTATCGCCCACAACTCTTTGTGTTCTACTCGTGCATATAACATCTACGCATAGACCTGGCTCGGATACAACTATTGGGGAACACAGTATTTGCTACCTCTTGAGCACTGCGTTGGATTTCCCCGAAGTGGAGAGGATGATGCCGCAAAGTAGCGTAAGTATTTCCCTTAGTTTTTGAGAACCAAGGTATCAATCCAGTAGCAGGCTACGCGCGAGTCCCTCGTACCTACACAAAAACAATAGCTCAACACAACCAACGCGCTTAGGGGTTGTCAATCCCTTCGCGGTCACTTACGAAAGTGAGATCTGATAGAGATGATAAATAATATTTTTGGTATTTTTGGTATAGAGATGCAAAGTGAAAAGTAAAAGCAAAGTAAAAAAGCAAAGCAATAATAACGTGATGGAGATTGATATGATGAGGAAGAGACCCGGGGGCCATAGGTTTCACTAGTGGCTTCTCTCAAGAGCATAAGTATTCTACGGTGGGTGAACAAATTACCGTTGAGCAATTGACAGAATTGAGCATAGTTATGAGAATATCTAGGTATGATCATGTATATAGGCATCACGTCCGAGACAAGTAGACCGACTCCTGCCTGCATCTACTACTATTACTCCACTCATCGACCGCTATCCAGCATGCATCTAGAGTATTAAGTTAAAAACAGAGTAATGCCTTAAGCAAGATGACATGATGTAGAGGGATAGTTTCATGCAATACGATAAAAAAACATCTTGTTATCCTCGATGGCAACAATACCATACGTGCCTTGCTGCCCCTTCTGTCACTGGGAAAGGACACCACAAGATCGAACCCAAAGCTAAGCACTTCTCCCATGGCAAGAACAACCAATCTAGTAGGCCAAACCAAACTGATAATTCGAAGAGACTTGCAAAGATAACCAATCATACATAAAAGAATTCAGACAAGATTCAAATATTATTAATAGATAGACTTGATCATAAAACCACAATTCATCGGTCTCAACAAACACACTGCAAAAAGAAGATTACATCGAATAGATCTCCACAAGAGAGGGGGAGAACATTGTATTGAGATCCAAAAAGAGAGAAGAAGCCATATAGCTACTATCTATGGACCCGTAGGTCTGAAATAAACTACTCACACTTCATCGGAAGGGCTTGGATGATGATGTAGAAGCCCTCCATGATCGACGCCCCCTCCGGCGGAGCTCCAGAACAGGCCCCAAGATGGGATCTCGTGGATACAGAAAGTTGCAGCGGTGGAATTAGGTTTTTGGCTCCGTATCTGATCATTTGGGGGTACGTAGATATATATAGGAGGAAGAAGTACGTCGGTGGAGCTTCGAGGGGCCCACGAGGCAGGGGGCGCGCCCTACGTGGGGCGCCCTCCACCCTCGTGACCGCCTCGCGGCTTTCTTGACGGAGGGTCCAAGTCTCCTAGATCTTATCTGATGAGAAAATCACGTTTCCGAAGGTTTCATTCCGTTTGGACTCCGTTTCATATTCCTTTTCTTCGAAACCCTAAAACAGGCAAAAAACAGCAATTCTGGGCTGGGCCTCCGGTTAATAGGTTAGTCCCAAAAATAATATAAAAGTGGATAATAAAGCCCAATAATGTCCAAAACAGTAGATAATATAGCATGGAGCAATCAAAAATTATAGATACGTTGGAGACGTATCAAGCATCCCCAAGCTTAATTCCTGCTCGTCCCCGAGTAGGTAAATGATAAAAACAGAATTTTTGATGCGGAGTGCTACTTGGCATAATTTCAATGTAAATCTTCTTAATTGTGGTATGAATATTCAGATTCAAAAGATTCAAGACAAAAGTTCATGTTGACATAAAAATAATAATACTTCAAGCATACTAACAAAGCAATTATGTCTTCTCAAAATAACATGGCCAAAGAAAACTATCCCTACAAAATCATATAGTCTGGCTATGCTCTATCTTCACCACACAAAGTATTTAAATCATGCACAACCCCGATAACAAGCCAAGCAATTGTTTCATACTTTTGACATTTTCAAAACTTTTTCAATCTTCACGCAATACATGAGCGTGAGCCATGGATATAGCACTATAGGTGGAATAGAATGGTGGTTGTGGAGAAGACAAAAAGGGAGAAGATAGTCTCACATTAACTAGGCATATCAACGGGCTATGGAGATGCCCATCAATAGATATCAATGTGAGTGAGTAGGGATTGCCATGCAACGGATGCACTAGAGCTATAAGTATATGAAAGCTCAACAAAAGAAACTAAGTGGGTGTGCATCCAACTCGCTTGCTCATGAAGACCTAGGGCATTTTGAGGAAGCCCATCATTGGAATATAGAAGCCAAGTTCTATAATCAAAAATTCCCACTAGTACATGAAAGTGATAGAATGAGAGACTCTCTATCATGAAGATCATGGTGCTACTTTGAAGCACAAGTGTGGTAAAAGGATAGTAACATTGTCCCTTCTCTCCTTTTCTCTCATTTTTTTGGGCCTTCTCTTTTTTATGGCCTCTTTTTCTTTTTTTTTCGTCCGGAGTCTCATGCCGACTTGTGGGGGAATCATAGTCTCCATCATCCTTTCCTCACTTGGGACAATTCTTTAAAAATGATGATCATCACACTTTTTATTTTTCTTACAACTCAAGAATTACAACTCAATACTTAGAACAAAATATGACTCTATATGAATGCCTCCGGCGGTGTACCGGGATATGCAATGAATCAAGAGTGACATGTGTGAAAGAATTATGAATGGTGGCTTTGCCACAAATACGATATCAACTACATGATCATGCTAGCAATATGACAATGATGGAGCGTGTCATAATGAACGGAACGGTGGAAAGTTGCATGGCAATATATCTCGGAATGTCTATGGAAATGCCATGATAGGTAGGTATGGTGGCTGTTTTGAGGAAGGTATTTGGTGGGTGTATGATACCGGCGAAAAGTGCGCGGTATTAGAGATGCTAGCAATGGTGGAAGGAAGGAAAGTGCGTATAATCCTTGGACTCAACATTAGTCATAAAGAACTCATATACTTATTGCAAAAATCTAGAAGTTATCAAAGCAAAGTATTACGCGCATGCTCCTAGGGGGATAGATTGGTAGGAAAAGACCATCGCTCGTCCTCGACCGCTACTCATAAGGAAGACAATCAATAAATAAATCATGCTCCGACTTCATCACATAACGGTTCACCATACGTGCATGCTACGGGAATCACAAACTTTAACACAAGCATTTCTCAAATTCACAACTACTCCACTAGCATGACTCTAATATCACCATCCTCATATCTCAAAACAATTATCAAGCATCAATTTTTTCTTAGTATTCAACGCACTCAAAAGAAAGTTCTACAAATCTTGAATACCAAGCATATTATTATTAAGCAAATTGCCATGCTATTAAGACTCTCAAAATAATCTAAGTGAAGCATGAGAGATAAATAGTTTCTATAAAACAAATCCACCACCGTGCTCTAAAAGATATAAGTGAAGCACTAGAGCAAAATTATATAACTCAAAAGATATAAGTGAAGCACTAGAGTAAAACTATAGAGCTCAAAAGATATAAGTGAAGCACATAGAGTATTCTATCAAATTCCAAATTATGTATGGCTCTCTCAAAAGGTGTGTACAGCAAGGATGATTGTGGTAGACTAACAAGCAAATACTCAAATCATAAAAGACGCTCCAAGCAAAACACATATCATGTGGTGAATAAAAATATAGCTCCAAGTAAAGTTACCGATAGAAGTAGATGAAAGAGGGGATGCCTTCCGGGGCATCCCCAAGCTTTGGCTTTTAGGTGTCCTTAGATTATCTTGGGGGTGCCATGGGAATCCCCAAGCTTAGTCTCTTTCCACTCCTTGTTCCATAATCCATCAAATCTTTACCCAAAACTTGAAAACTTCACAACACAAAACTTAAAGTAGAAAATCTCGTGAGCTCCGTTAGTGAAAGAAAACAAAAGACCACTTCAAGGTACTGTAATGAACTCATTATTTATTTATATGGGTGTTATACCTACTGTATTCCAACTTCTCTATGGATTATAAACTATTTTACTAGCCATAGATTCATCAAAATGAGCAAACAACACACTAAAAACAGAATCTGTTAAAAACAGAACAGTCTGTAGTAATCTGTAGCTAGCCCAAGCTCTGGAACCCCAAAAATTGTAAAATAAATTGCTGGAAGTGAGGAATTTATATATTAGTCATCTGAAAAAAGAATTAACTAAATAGCACTCTACAAATAAAAATGAAAGCACTTCTCCTGAGCGCTAAAGTTTCTGTTTTTTACAGCAAGTTCAACAAGACTTTCCCCAAGTCTTCCCAACGGCTCTACTTGGCACAAACACTAATTAAACACAAAAAACACAACCAAAACAGAGGCTAAATAATTTAATTATTACTAAACAGTAGCAAAAAGTAAGTAATAAAAATAAAATTGGGTTGCCTCCCAACAAGCGCTATCGTTTAACGCCCCTAGCTAGGCATAACAAGCAAGATTAGATCTAGGTATTGCCATCTTTGGTAGGCAATCCATAAGTGGCTTTCATGATAGATTCATATGGTAATTTTATTTTCTTTCTAGGGAAGTGTTCCATACCATTTTTTTAATGGAAATTGGAATCTAATATTCCCTTCCTTCATATCAATAATTGCACCAACCGTTCTAAGGAAAGGTCTATCGAGAATAATAGGGCAAGAGGGATTGCAATCTATACCAAGAACGATAAAATCTATGGGCACATAATTCCTATTTGAAACAATAAGAACATCATTAATTCTTCCCATAAGTTTCTTAATAGTGGAATCCGCAAGGTGCAAGTTTAGAGAGCAATCATCAAAATTACGGAAATCTAGCAAATCACACAAAGTTTTGGGAATAGTAGAGACACTAGCACCCAAATCACACAAAACATAAAACTCATAATTTTTAATTTTAATTTTAATATTATGTTCCCACTCATCATAAAGTTTTCTAGGGATAGAAACTTACAATTCAATTTTTTCTTCATAAGATTGCATCAAGGCATCAACGATATGTTTAGTAAACGCTTTATTTTGACTATAAGCGTGAGGAGAATTTAGCACGGATTGCAACAAGGAAATACAATCAATCAAAGAGCAATTTTCATAGTTAAATTCCTTGAAATCCAATATAGTGGGTTTAGCAACATCTAGGGTTTTAATTTCTTCAATCCCACTTTTACCCAATTTAGCATCAAGATCAGCAAATTCCAAATTCTTAGAACGCCTTCTAGGTGAAGGTGGATCATATTCAGTCCCATCATAATCAAGATTCATATTGCAAAACAAAGATTTAATAGGGGACACATCAATAACTTTTAGATCTTCATCTTTATTTTCATAGGAACTAGAAGAACACGCTTTAATAAGGGCATCTTTCATAGCACGCGTCCTAGCGGTTCTTTCCTTGCACTCATGAATGGAAATTCTCATGGCTTTGAGAGACTAATTGATATCATGCTTAGGTGGAATAGATCTAAGTTTCAATGAATCAACATCAAGAGCAATTCTATCAACGTTCCTAGCCAAATCATCAATCTTAAGCAATTTTTCTTCAATCAAAGCATTAAAATTCTTTTGCGAAGTAATAAATTCTTTAATATTAGATTCAAAATCAGAGGGCATCTTATTATAATTTCCATAAGAATTGTTGTAGGAATTACCATAATTATTAGAGGGATTACTAGGATAAGATCTAGGGTTGAAATTTCCTCTATACGCGTTGTTACCAAAATTATTCCTACCAACAAAATTCACATCCATAAATTCATTATTATTCTCAATAAAAGTAGACAAGGGCACATCATTAGGGTCAGAAGAAACACTCTTATTAGCAAATAATTTCATAAGTTCATCCATCTTTCCTCTCAAAACATTAATTTCTTCTATTGCATGCACCTTTTTAGTAGATCTTTCAGTATGCCATTGAGAATAATTAACCATAATATTATCTAGGAGTTTAGTAGCTTCTCCTAAAGTGATTTCCATAAAAGTGCCTCCCGCGGCCGAATCTAAAAGATTTCTAGAAGCAAAATTCAATCCGGCATAAAACTTTTGTATAATCATCCACAAATTTAAACCATGAGTAGGGCAATTACGTATCATTAATTTCATTCTCTCCCAAGCTTGTGCAACATGTTCATGATCAAGTTTCTTAAAATTCATAATATCGTTTCTAAGAGAGATGATCTTAGCGGGAGGAAAATACTTAGAGATAAAAGCATCTTTGCATTTGTTCCATGAATCAATACTATTTTTAGGCAAAGACGAAAACCAAGCTTTAGCATGATCTCTAAGCGAAAAGGGAAATAGCTTCAATTTAACAATATCATTATCGACATCTTTCTTCTTTTGCATGTCACACAAATCAATGAAACTATTAAGATGGGTAGCGACATCTTCACTAGGAAGGCCAGAGAACGGATCTTTCATTACAAGATTCAGTAAAGCAACATTAATTTCACAAGATTCAGCATCGGTAAGAGGAGCAATCGGAGTGCTAAGGAAATCATTGTTGTTGGTATTGGTGAAGTCACAAAATTTAGTATTATCTTGAGCCATGGCGACAAACAAGCAATCCAACACACAAGCAAACAAAAGGCAAACTGGCAAAAGAGGAAAATAGAGAGGGAGGATAGAGAGAGAGGGCGAATAAAACGGCAAGGGTGAAGTGGGGGAGAGGAAAACGAGAGGCAAATGGCAAATAATGTAATGCGGGGGATAGGGATTGTGATGGGTACTTGGTATGTTGACTTTTGCGCAGACTCCCCGGCAACGGCGCCAAAATTCTTCTTGCTACCACTTGAGCACTGCGTTGGATTTCCCTGAAGAGGAGAGGATGATGCAGCAAAGTAGTGTAAGTATTTCCCTTAGTTTTTGAGAACCAAGGTATCAATCCAGTAGGAGGCTACGCGTGAGTCCCTCGTACCTACACAAAAACAATAGCTCAACGCAACCAACGCGCTTAGGGGTTGTCAATCCCTTCACGGTCACTTACGAAAGTGAGATCTGATAGAGATGATAAAGAATATTTTTGGTATTTTTGGTATAGAGATGCAAAGTGAAAAGTAAAAGCAAAGTAAAAAAGCAAAGCAATAATAAAGTGATGGAGATTGATATGATGAGGAAGAGACCCGGGGGCCATAGGTTTCACTAGTGGCTTCTCTCAAGAACATAAGTATTCTACGGTGGGTGAACAAATTACTGTTGAGCAATTGACAGAATTGAGCATAATTATGAGAATATCTAGGTATGATCATGTAGGCATCACGTCCGAGACAAGTAGACTGACTCCTGCCTACATCTACTACTATTACTCCACTCATTGATCGCTATCCAGCATGCATCTAGAGTATTAAGTTAAAAACAGAGTAACGCCTTAAGCAAGATGACATGATGTAGAGGGATAGTTTCATGCAATATGATAAAAAACCCATCTTGTTATCCTCGATGACAACGATACAATGCGTGCCTTGCTGCCCCTTCTGTCACTGGGAAAGGACACCGCAAGATCAAACCCAAAGCTAAGCACTTCTCCCATGGCAAGAACAACCAATCTAGTAGGCCAAACCAAACTGATAATTCGAAGAGACTTGCAAAGATAACCAATCATACATAAAGGAATTCAGAGAAGATTCAAATATTATTCATAGATAGACTTGATCATAAACCCACAATTCATCGGTCTCAACAAACACACCGCAAAAATAAGATTACATCGAATAGATCTCCACAAGAGAGGGGGAGAACATTGTATTGAGATCCAAAAAGAGAGAAGAAGACATCTAGCTACTAACTATGGTCCCGTAGGTATGAAATAAACTACTCACACTTCATCGGAAGGGCTTGGATGATGATGTAGAAGCCCTCCGTGATCGATGCCCCCTCCGGCGGAGCTCCGGAACAGGCCCCAAGATGGGATCTCGTGGATACAGAAAGTTGCGGCGGTGGAATTAGGTTTTTGGCTCCGTATCTGATCGTTTGGGGGTAGGTGGATATATATAGGAGGAAGAAGTACATCGATGGAGCTTCGAGGGGCCCACAAGGCAGGGGGGCGCCCTCCACCCTCATGACCGCCTCGTGGCTTTCTTGACGGAGGGTCCAAGTCTCCTGGATCTTATCTGATGAGGAAATCACGTTTCCGAAGGTTTCGTTCCGTTTGAACTCCGTTTGCTATTGCTTTTCTTCGAAACCCTAAAACAGGCAAAAAACAACAATTCTGTGTTGGGCCTCCGGTTAATAGGTTAGTCCCAAAAATAATATAAAAGTGGATAATAAAGCCCAATAATGTCCAAAACAGTAGATAATATAGCATGGAGCAATCAAAAATTATAGATACGTTGGAGACGTATCAGTATTACAAAAAATTTACCTACAATCACGCAAGATCTATCTAGGAGATGCATCGCAACAAGAGGGGAGAGTGTGTCTACGTACCCTCGTAGACCGAAAGCGGGAGCGTTTAGTAACGCGGTTGATGTAGTCGAACGTCTTCGTGATCCAACCGATCCAAGTACCGAATGTACGGCACCTCCGCGATCAACACACGTTCAGCTCGGTGACGTCCCTCGAACTCTTTATCCAATTCAGGCCGAGGGAGAGTTCCGTCAGCACGACGGTGTGGTAACGTGATGATGAAGTTACCGGCGCAGGGCTTCGCCTAAGCACTACGATGATATGACCGAGGTGTGTAACTTTGGAGGGGTGCACCGCACACGGCTAAGAGATTGTCTGTTGTGCTATTAGGTTGCCCCTGGCCACGTATAGAAAATAGAGAGGGAGAGAGGAGGCCGGCCAGGTTGGGCGCGCCAAGGGGGGAGTCCTACTTGGACTCCTAGTCCAAGTAGGATTCGACCCCTTCCTTTCTTCCACCAGAGGGAAAGGGAAGGGAGAGAGAGGGGAGGGAAAGAGGGGGGCCGGCCCCTCCCCTAGTCCAATTCAGTTTGGGCAAGGGGAGGGCGTGCCCCTCTCTTGTGGCCCTTTCTCCTCTCCTCCAATAAGGCCCACTAGGCCCATTACTTCTCCCGGGGGTTCCGGTAACATCCCGGTACTCCGGAAAAAATGCCCGAATCACCTGGAACCATTCCGATGTCCAAATGCAACCTTCCAATATATGAATCTTTATTTCTTGACCATTTTGAGACTCCTCGTCATGTCTGTGATCTCATCCGGGACTCCGAACAAACTTCGGTTAATACAAATCATCATCGAACGTTAAGCGTGCGGACCCTACGGGTTTGAGAACTATGTAGACATGACCGAGACATATCTCCGGTCAATAACCAATAGCGGAACCTAGATGCTCATATTGGCTCCTACATATTCTATGAAGATCTTTATCGGTCAAACTGCATAACAACATATGTTGTTCCCTTTGTCATTGGTATGTTACTTGCCCGAGATTCGATCGTTGGTATCATCATAACTTGTTCAATCTCGTCACCGGAAAGTCTCTTTACTCGTTCCGTAATGCATCATCATGTGGCTAAATCATTAGACACATTGCTTGCAAGGCTCATAGTGATGTGCATTACCGAGAGGGCCCAAAGATACCTCTCCGATACACGGAGTGACAAATCCTAATCTTGATCTATGCCAACTCAACAAACACCATCGGAGACACCTGTAGAGAATCTTTATAATCACCCACTTACGTTGTGACATTTGATAGCACACAAGGTGTTCCTGCGGTATTCGGGAGTTGCATAATCTCATAGTCTGAGGAACATGTATAAGTCATGAAGAAAGCAATAGCAGAAAAACTAAACGATCATTATGCTAAGCTAACAGATGGTCTTGTCCATCACATCATTCTCTAATGATGTGATCCCATTCATCAAAAGACAACACATGTCTATGGCTAGGAAACTTAACCATCTTTGATTAACAAGCTAGTCAAGTAGAGGCATACTAGGGACACTCTGTTTGTCTATGTATTCACACATGTACTAAGTTTCCGGTTAATACAATTCTAGCATGAATAATAAACATTTATCATGATATAAGGAAATATAAATGACAAATTTATCATTGCCTCTAGGGCATATTTCCTTCAGCTCCTTCGTGATTTCTAACTCCGCGGCTTTGAGCATTGCGAAGAGCTCGGGAATTGTCTTCTCCATCCCTTGCATATTATAGTTCATCACGAAGCCTTTATAGCTTGGTGGCAGTGATTGGAGAAGTGTGTCAGTAACACTATCATCTAGAAGATTAACTCCCAGCTGAGTCAAGTGATTATGATATCCAGACATTCTGAGTATGTGTTCACTGACAGAACTGTTCTCCTCCATCTTGCAGCTATAGAACTTGTTGGAGACTTCATATATCTCAACTCGGGCATTTGCTTGAAATATTAACTTCAACTCCTGGAACATCTCATATGCTCCATGAGTTCAAAATGTCTTTGAAGTCCCGATTCTAAGTCGTAAAGCATGGCACACTGAACTATCGAGTAGTCATCTGATCGAGCTTGCCAGATGTTCAAAACATCAGCATCTTCTCCTGCAGCAGGCCTTTCACCTAGCGGTGCATCAAGGACATAATTCTTCTGTGCAACAATGAGCATAATCCTCAAGTTACGGACCCAGTCCGTGTAGTTGCTACCATCATCTTTCAACTTAGCTTTCTCTAGGAACGCATTAAAATTCAGGGAAACAGTAGCACGGGCTATTGATCTACAACATAGATATGCAAATACTATCAGAACTATGTTCATGATAAATTAAGTTCAGTTAATCAAATTACTTAAGAACTCCCACTTAGATAGACATCCCTCGAGTCATCTAAATGATCACGTGATCCGTATCAACTAAACCCGATCATCACGTGGTGTCTCAAGACAATGAATTATAGCAACAGTTCATACTCAGGGAGAACACTTTTACCTTGAAATTTAGTTAAGGGGTCATCTTATAATGCTACCGCCGTACTAAGCAAAATAAGATGCATAAAAGATAAACATCACATGCAATCAAAATATGTGACATGATATGGCCATCATCATCTTGTGCTTTTGATATCCATCACCAAAGCATCGTCATGATCTCCATCGTAGCGTCATGGTCGTCTCGCCAACTATTGCTTCTACAACTATTGCTAACACATAGTGATAAAGTAAAGCAATTACATGGCATTTGCATTTCATACAATAAAGAGACAACCATAAGGCTCTTGCCATTTGTTAGATATCTTACAAAACATGATCATCTCATACAACAACGTTTATCACATCATGTCTTGACCATATCACATCACAACATGCCCTGCAAAAACAAGTTAGACGTCCTCTACTTTTTTGTTGCAAGTTTTACATGGATGCTACGGGATTCTAGCAAGAACCGTTCTTACCTACGCATCAAACCACAATGGTGTTTCGTCAAGTTTTCTGTTTTAACCTTCTTCAAGGACTGGCTGCAGTCAAATTCTATTCAACTAAAGTAGGAGAAACAGACACCCGCCAGCCACCTTTATGCAAAACTAGTTGCATGTCTGTCGGTAGAACCGGTCTCATGTGCGTGGACATGTAAGGTTGGTCCGGGTCGCTTCATCCCACAATACCGCGAAATCAAAATAAGATGTTGGTGGTAAGTAGTATGACTATCACGCATAGACCTGGCTCATGATGCCACTGTTGGGAAACGTTGCATGGAAAACAAAAAAATTACACACATGCAATGATCTATCCACGGAGATGCATAGCAACGAGGGGGGAGTATGTTTACGTACCCTCATAGACCGAAAGCGGAAGCGTTTGACAACGCGGTTGACGTAGTCAAACTTCTTCTAGATCCGACCGATCAAGTACCGAACGTACGACACCTCCGAGTTCTGCACATGTTCAGCTCGGTCACGTCCCTTGTCTTCTTGATCCGGCAAGACATCGAGGAAGTAGATGAGTTCCGTCAGCATGAAGGCGGGGTGACAATGATGGTCTAGTGATTCTCGCAGGGCTTCGCCTAAGCACCGCGAAAATATCATCGGGGGTGTAAATTGTGGAGGGGGCGCCGCATGAGGGAGTCCTGGACTAAGGGGTCCTCGTGCGTCCGGCCTGTTATCTATTTGGCTGGACTGATGGGCTATGAAGACATGAAGGCCGAAGACTGTACTTGTGTCCGGATTGGACTCTCCTTGGCATGGAAGGCAAGCTTGGCGACCGACTATGAAGATTCCTTCTCATGTAACCGACTCTATGTAAACCCTAGATCCCCCCTGTGTCTATATAAACCGGAGGGGCTAGTCCGAAAAGGATATACTGATTACCATAGTCATATAGGCTAGGCTTCTAGGGTTTAGCCATCACGATCTCGTGGTAGATCAACTCTTATAACACTCATATTCATCAATATCAATCAAGCAGGACGTAGGGTATTACCTCCATAGAGAGGGCCCGAACCTGGGTAAACATCTTGTCCCCTATCTCCTGTTACCATCGATCCTAGACGCACGGTTCGGGACCCCCTACCCGAGATCCGCCGGTTTTGACACTGACATTGGTGCTTTCATTGAGAGTTCCACTATGCCGTCAACGAAAGGTTCGATGGCCCCTTCAATCGTCTATAGCGACGCTGTCCAAGGAGAAACCTTCCTCCCCGGACAGATTTTCGTGTTCGGCGGCTTCGTACTGCGGGCCAACTCGCTCAACCATCTGGAGCAGATCGATAGCTACGCCCCTGGCCACCAGGTCAAATTTGGAAGCTTGAACTATGTCACGGATATCCGTGGAGACTTGATCTTCAATGGATATGAGACCGCAGCGATCGCTCCCCCTCGCTCCGAGGAACATGACTTAAATCTGTCATCGGATCACATCCAGGAGATGGTCCCTGGTGCTGCAACAGCCTTAGAACCGGAGCAAATCGTGCCATCTGAAGCCACAGAGTCCGCGGTGTTGGAGCCATAGTCGGACTCGGCACCTCACAATATAAGCATCAATGGAACTCCAAATTTGTCTCCGGCTATAAGTTCCAGACCATGTACGCCTGCGGACACCGAGCTGGATCGGTTATCGATTTTCGAATTTAGCACCGCAGACATCTTCCAGCACTCACCTTTGGGTGATGTGCTAAACTCTTTAAAGAACTTGTGTCGGCGTTCTGGGAACGGGGGTCCCCAGACTTGCCTGCCTGCGGCCTGCGGCGTGGCTCAAAAGGGTGCCCAGCACAGCCCGTCTTCATCGACGCAGACCCAAGACCCTCGCGAGGGGCCAAGCCTTGCGGGGCGGGCGACACGGAGCTTCCTCAATCACGGCCGCATCAGGCTGGCTCGCGTGGAGGCGGAGAGATTAAGGCGGGGTACCTCACGAGGTGCGCGTGACGCAAGCCATGACGACCAAAGGCACCAGGCGGGCGCCAGCCCGCGCAGCGTCCTCCTTTCCTCTTTGGTGCAAAGGGAGCAAGCACAGGCGAGAGCATCAAGCAAAGTCACCCGTTTTGGTGCAACGAGACCAAGACCAGTCCAATGGTAGGAAGGAAGTCATTGTGGAGCCCAAGCCAGCGTCACCACCAGAGTCTTTGGCAGGCGAGGACTAACTTTAGTCAGGATAAGTGTACCCGATGTTCCCCTTCAAAATGGCCAATTGTTGGTGCCCTTCCCGCTCAATATTTGGGAAGAGGCCCAGGGCCTTTGCCTATAAATAGGAATAGCCACCCACAGGGTAGAAAAAAGGAAAGATCGGATCGAGTAACATCACACACACACAGAGAGAGAGAGAGAGAGAAGGGTGATTGAACTCCTCCTAGCAGTTCATCCCCACAGCCAAGAACAGACCCTGGCGAGGCTGTTCTTCCTTGTATTGCTCATCATCATCAGCCCAAGAGGCAATCCACCACACCACACACTGGAGTAGGGTATTACACCACAACGGTGGCCCGAACCAGTGTAAACCCTGTGTCTCTTGTGTTGTTCTTCCCATAGCTTAGATCTCAACGGGGCGGAGGGGTGCAGGTAGGTAGAAGGCGAAATCTCCGCGCGCACCATAGTGTTCGAACCTCAAGGGTCTGCCAGAACCCGAAATCTGACATTTGGCGTGCCAGGTAGGGGGTGCACCGGAGTTTTCCCTTCCGCCACCGCCACGACCTGCCTCGCGATGAGAAGCACGTCGCCCGCTCCGGCCGCCGGCGCCAGCACGGGGGCCAGGGGGTCCGAGGCCTGGCCCCAGCCCTGCAACGGGCACGATGTGTCGGTGTACTAGAGTAGGGGTACCCTAGTATCCCGAACTTGTGCACGGGCAGTCGCAGCATCCCGCGGCAAGGCTTGCCGGGTGACCGCCAAGGTCCTCCGTGGTTTCTTTGGAGCCATTCAAGGACAAAGTATCCAAGCCAAGGAGACAAGACCCCGGCAAGAGGAGCTTGCCGGGAAGGCCAACCAAGGCATCTCAAGGAACTTGCCGCGACGCGCCACGCGTCCCGGCAAGGCCCGGTGAGCGACAAGCTCCCGGACGCGACAAGACAATGACCGCGGCAAGGCGCTTGCCGCGGCAAGCCACCACTCTGTGCCCGCGCTCCAGCACATCCACCAACGTGTCGCTCTGGGACCCTTCCAGGCATACGTGGCTGGAGGCTGTGCAGCCGGCGGTGCGCGGTGGCAAGCGGCGCTGAAAAGATTGCCATCGTGGCGAGCGGTGGCATCCCTGACGGTCCCTTTTGCACTATTTAGGCGACGCAGACGGGCATTTAATGCCCTGGTCCCCTGCCGTCAGGGTTAGGTGTGATACACTGTAGCAGGTAGCTGTACCAACCGCAACACCTTTCCATTTTTACCCTTGTTTACGTTGCCACCTGTCGGTGACCCCTTGAGCATATAAAAGGAGGCCCATGCGCAACGTAGAAGGGGAGGGGAGAGAAAGAGAACACTCATGCTCGGTCTCGTTAGCTGCTGGGGTGTACTGTAGCACTCCGCGCTCCCGAGCAAGAACTCAATACAAACCACAAAGCAGGAGTAGGGTTTTACGCATCTGTGCGGCCCAATCCTGGGTAAACTGCTCGTCTGCTTCGCCTCGATCCGCTCTTCGTGCGACCCTCGCCCCCGCCGAACCAAAAGGGACTCGGTCCGCCGGTCCCATAGGTGCTCGTGGATTAGTTCCCTGACACGATGGCCGGACCAGTTCAAGCCAACGACGCCGCCGCGCTACTGCGGTGCGACTGATCCGCTGGCTTTCTTGCTGGCGTACGAGGAGGCCATCCTCGAAGCTGGAGGTGACGATAGGGTCATGACCAACTGGCTCCCCATGGCCCTCACCGGCGCTCCACGTGCATGGCTGCTCCACCTGCCGGCAGCCTCCGTGGCCTCTTGGGAAGAGCTCCGCGGCCTCTCCCCCGCCCACCAAGCTACACCAGCACCCCCGGTCGTCGCGGCCCTCCTGGGCGGCTCACAGGCGCCGCCTACAAGTCACCACGTCAAGCCGTTCATCCGTCGGGTCAGCGCCGCTTCCACGCGGCCGGGGGCTCTCCCAGACCGGGCGGCGCCCAAGGCCGGCCTGACCTTCAGCTTGGAGGACCACCCCTCCAACTCGGCCTGCTTGGGTGCACTCCCCATGCTGTGCACACCCACCATCTGCCAGGTGGCTGTCACCAGAACTCTCATCGATGGCGGTGCGGGCCTCAGCGTGCTCTCGGTTGAGGCCTTCAACCTCCTCTGCATACCCCTGGAATGGCTGCAACCCAGCCGGCCCTTCTCAGGCATTGGGGGCAGATCATCCAGCTCCTTGGGACAGATCCGGCTCCCAGTAACCTTCGGCACCTACAACAACTTCCGCACGGAGCTGGTCAACTTCGACATCACCCCCATCGGCCTCCCCTACAATGCCATCCTCGGCTACCCAGCGCTGGCCCAGTTCATGGCCGCGACGCACCCGGCGTACAACCTCATGCAGATGCCCGGGAGCAGCGGTGTCCTCACCGTGCACGGGGACACCGGAGACGCGCTGCGAGTGCTCAAGCTCGCCTTCAAGACGGCGGCATCGGCACAGCCCGCCGACTCGGAGACGCCCGAGCCCAAGGGGGCTGCACCTGCCAAGAAGAAATAGTTGTTCACCCAAGACAAGGCAGAAACCAAGCAGATACCCGTCGATGAGGACGGGTCCACCAACGCCACTTTCACCATAGGCGCCAACCTCGAACCTCGAACCCGAGCAGGAGGAGGCCCTGGTCGGGTTCCTGCACGCAAACAAGAAGGTATTCGCTTGGGAGCCTGACCAGTTGGCGGGGATTCCTAGGAGCGTAATCGAGCATCACCTCAACATGTGCCCCAACGTGCGCCCTGTGAAGCAGAAGGCAAGGCGGCAGTCCATAGAAAAGCAGGCCTTCATCGTCCAAGAGACCCGCAAACTAGAAGCCGCTAGGGTCATTCGCAAGGTCCGATACCTGGATTGGTTGGCCAACCCTGTCGTTGTGCCAAAGAAGGGAGGGAAGGAGCGCATGTGTGTCGACTTCACCAACCTCAACAAGGCATGCCCGCAAGATCCGTTCCCGCTCCCCCGCATCGACCAAATCGTCGATTCCACCGCGGAATGCGACTTGCTATGCTTCTTGGATGCCTTCTCTGGGTATCACCAGATCAAGATGGCGGTAGAAGACGTCGAAAAGACAGCCTTCCTAACCCCGTGTGGAGTGTACTGCTACACATGCATGCCCTTCGGGCTGCGTAACGCAGGGGCGACCTTTCAGTGGCTGATGCACATCACCTTAGGCCCGCAGCTCGGGAAGAATGTTGAGGCTTACGTCGATGACATTGTGGTGAAGTCTCGGGAGGCCAGGACCCTGATACAAGACCTGGAGGAAACCTTCGCAAGCCTCAACGCAGTGAACCTGCGACTCAACCCAGAGAAGTGTGTGTTCGGAGTCCCCTCGGGCAAGCTCTTGGGTTTCCTCGTGTCCCACCGAGGCATCGAGGCAAACCCGGAAAAGGTCCAGGCAGTCGAGGACATGAGCCCGCCAAAGACCCTCAGAGAAATGCAGAAGCTCACTGGGCGCGTGAGCGCGCTAGGGCGCTTCATCTCCAAGTTGGGGGAGCGAGCACTGCCCTTCTTCCAGCTAATGAAGAAAAAGGGGCCCTTTGAGTGGACCAAAGAGGCCGACAAGGCGTTCCAGGATCTCAAGAGATACCTGACCAGCCCTCCGGTCATGGTGGCTCCGCGCCCTCAAGAGCCCCTGGTGCTTTACCTCGCTGCCACTCCCTACTCCGCCAGCGCAGCCCTGGTGGCGGTTAGAGAGGAGCGTCGAATCAAAACCACAACAGCAGCCCGGGACAAGGCAAAACAGGAACAAGGAAGGCCCACAAAAACCGCCACCGCGGCAGAGGAGGATCAGCCGCGGCAGAGGAGTGCACCGGAGGCGGAAGAGGCCCCTCTCTCGGATGGCCAGCCTCAGGAGGCCTCATCGCCTCAGGAGGCGCCATGGTCTCCGAAGGGCGCCACTAGCACTGACGCACCCAACCTCGTTGAGCACCCAGTGTACTTCATCAGCACGGTGTTGCGGGACGCGAGGGCAGGTACCCCATGCCTCAGAAGCTCCTACTCGCGCTACTGGTGGCCTCGCGCAAGCTGCGACACTATTTTCAGGGTCACCCCATCAAGGTCGTCTCGTCATACCCCTTGGAGAGAGTGCTCAGGAGCCCTAACTCAACTGGAAGGGTCGCTGAGTGGAACATAGAACTACAAGCATTTCAGCTCAAATTCAGCACGACTAGAGTCATCAAGGGAGCAGCATTGGCGGATTTTGTGGCAGAATGGACGGAGGCACCAGGCCTCAAGGCCGACGAGGATCAGTCCCTCTCCACGGGAAGCGAGGCGCCAGAAGGCTGGATCATGTACTTCGATGGGGCGTTCTCCAGGCATGGCGCTGGGGCTGGGGTGGTGCTTATATGGCCCACTCAGGACAAGCTCTACTACGCTGTACAGCTCTATTTCCAGCAAGGTGAAAAGGTCTCCAACAACATAGCGGAGTATGAAGGTTTAATAGCGGGCTTGAAGGCCGCAGCTGCCCTGGGGGTGAAACGCCTCACCATCAAGGGCGATTCGCAGCTCCTTGTCAATTTCTCCAACAAGGTGTACGAGCCGAAAGATGAGCACATGGAAGCCTACCTTGCGGAGGTCCGCAGGATGGAGAAGCAGTTCTGGGGGTTGGAGTTGCAGCATGTGCCCCGTGGCACCAATCAGGAGGCCGACGACATCGCCAAACGGGCGTCCAGGCGGTTACCTCAGGAGCCTGGCGTTTTCGAGGAGCGGCTCTTCAAGCCCTTAGCCTTGCCGTCATTATCAAACATGGCTCAGCCTCGGGAGGAGCTCCCCCAGCCACCTGCCTCAGGAGCCCCGGTCTGTGGCCCGGCCTCAGGAGCACGCCTGCTCCTGACAATGGAACCTCAGGAGGGGTGCTGGATCACGGAGCTCCGGAGTTACTTAACACGAGGGACCCTGCCGGAGAAGGAGGAGGAAGCGAAGCGTGTGGCACGGCAGGCCACGGCATACTACATCAAGGATGGAGAGCTCTACCGGAAGCGACCAAACGATGTGTCCCTGCGCCGCATCTCCAGGGAGCAAGGAAAGGAACTGCTGGAAGATATACACGGCGGAGACTGTGGACATCATTCATCATCATGGACCCTCATCGGCAAGGCGTTCCGCAGTGGGTTTTATTGGCCCACCGCACTCAATGACGCCGTCGAACTAGTGAAAGCTTGTGAGGCCTGCCAGTTCCATGCCAAGCAGATCCATCAGCCGGCCGGAGGCTTGCAGACTATACCCCTTTCATGGCCATTCGCAGTCTGGGGGCTGGACATCCTGGGCCCGTTTCCTCGGGCGCCAGGGGGCTGCCGCTACCTCTACGTCGCCGTGGACAAGTTCACCAAGTGGGATGAAGTAGAGGCTGTCCACACCATCCCCACGGGTTCCACGGTCAAGTTCATCAGGGGCATCGTGAGCCGGTTCGGGGTGCCGAACCGCATCATCATGGACAATGGTTCGCAGTTCACCAGTAACCTCTTCAAAACATACTGTGCTAACCTTGGAACGCAGATATGCTACGCTTCGGTGGCGCACCCCCGAAGCAACAGCCAGGCCGAGCGAGCCAACGCAGAGGTCCTAAGGGGCCTCAAGACCAGGACGTTCAAGAAGAATCTGGAGGCCTGCGGTAGAGGCTGGTACGACGAGCTTCAGTCCGTGTTGTGGTCCATCCGCACAACCGCGACCAAGCCAACTGGAGAGACCCCGTTCTTCCTGGTCTACGGAGCCGAAGCGGTCCTCCCTCACGAGGTCAGACGTCGCTCCGCGCGGGTCCTGGCATTCGACGAGGCACAGCAGGACGCCATGCGGGGGATGGACCTCGTGCTGGGGGAGGAACGTCGCCGAGAAGCCGCGCTGCGAGCGGCGAGGTACCAACAAGCACTCCAACGATATCACTGCCGCAACATCCGCCCTAGAACTCTCGAGGTAGGAGACCTCATGCTCAGGCGGGTTCTCTCCAGGGAGGGACTACACAAGCTCTCTCCCATGTGGGAGGGCCCGTTCAAGGTTGTTCATGTTACCAGGCCCAGCTCCGCGCGCTTGGAGACTCAGGAGGGGGTGCCGGTCCAGAACGCATGGAACATCCAGCACCTCCGGAGGTTCTACCCCTAAAAAGGCCCAGAGCCTGTGAAGAAGGCGAATGCCTGTGAAGCTGTCGCGTTTTGGAAAAGGCCCGGAGCCTGTGAAGAAGGCGAATGCCTGTGAAGCTGTCGCGTTTTGGAAAAGGCCCGGAGCCTGTGAAGAAGGCGAATGCCTGTGAAGCTGTCGCATTTTGGAAAAGGTCTGGAGCCTGTGAAGAAGGCGAATGCCTGTGAAGCTGTCGCGTTTTGGAAAAGGCCCGGAGCCTGTGAAGAAGGCGAATGCCTATGAAGCTATCGCGTTTTGGAAAAGTCCCGGAGCCTGTGAAGAAGGTGAATGCCTGTGAAGCTGTCGTGTTTTGGAAAAGGCCCGGAGCCTGTGAAGAAGGCCAATGTCTGTGAAGCTCGCTGCCCGTGACACTCTCACGTAATAATGAGTTGGGGCTGTACATGCCCCGGAGTCTCAGGAGCGCCGGCCTCAGGCCCTGGGGCTCCCTCCCACGCCCAGTGGCAGCACTTAGCTCCGCGCTGGTGAGAAGACGTCGAAGACTAGATTAGGTGCCGGACGCGGCTTTTTCATTTGCTTTTCGCAGTTGGCTTGTTCGTTCTCATTCGAACTTTTATTGAAGTTGTTGCCATCTTTGGCTTGTGGTTCTTCGACTTTTCACTCTCCTGCCTCGATTTCTCTTATGCAAGGCCTCGCGAGGGGGGGCAGCCGAGCTCCCTCGCGAGAGTTCCAGTCCTAGTCGTTCAAAGGTTTCACGACCTGGGTCCATTACAGGAGCACCCCTCCAGTCCGTGCCCCACGGGCACCGCGACACAAACACAGGGCCTGGGTCGGTCGCCCCCCCACGGCTGGGGCCGGGAACTACCCATGCGCGGGCACATAGCCAGAAGGCACGATAACGGAAGCAAAGCGACGATTAACAGCAATAACCCAAACACGCCCCCGCGGGGCTCCACACTACTGTCTTTTTACGCAGGAAAAAGGAAAAGGAAGAACAAATCAGGCGCAGCTCGCCTCACACCGGCCTACAGGGAAGACCCGAGCTGCCTCCGACGCTCAGGCAGACTCCCTCTCGCGCTTCACCGATGCGCAATGGCGGGCAGACACGCTGCCACCTCGCAAGCAGATACGACGGCACGGAGGCTGACCGCGGCCACCGCTAGAAGAGTCGCCGCCTGAAGAAGAACTAGTGAAGCTTGGGGAACCCTGAGCGCCGCCAATCACGCGAGCGCTGTCCTCTCCATCATCGCCGGAGCTGGGTTTCCGGCCGCGATCGTCGTCCTCAGGGCAGCACCCTGCGCGACGACCATCTTCCCCAAATACCCTCACATAGAGGGTGGCGTCGCCGTCAAACTTGAAGTGCAGGGTGCACCGACGGCTTAGGCCACGCGCGCGGGCGAACGTCTGCCAACCGCGGGCCAAGGCCAGGCTCCCGGCTGCGGAGATCTCCAGTGAAGCCCATGAGGCCCGGGTGCAGCAGCCGTCTGCCTGGAGCCAGAGGCCGCCCTGGGCGCCGGCTGGGAGCTCGCCGAGGAGGAAGCGAGGAAGCGGAAGCCGGGTGCTAGTCGGCTCCGCCGACCACACAATGAACTCCGGCAGCACCTCTACCGCGCAAAAGCGCGGCCTAGGGGGACGCGCGACCGAAACGCGTCCCCCGGCCGCAGCAGTCTGCCCGTCACCATGCTGGAAATCGTGTCCGCGGCCGCGGGGAGCTGCCGTGGTGGCCATAGGATGTTTGCGAGGGCGCCCTCGGCCGCGCTTGGGCGGGGGAGAGGCAGGCTCAACCTGGAGAGCCTTCCCCTTCTCTGCGGTCGAGAACCTCCTCGACGGGGCCATGAAGAAGAAGGAGAAGCAAGGGGGGATGAACTGGAAGGGCGCGCGCCGATTCGTACTTATAGCCGGCGAGGGCCAACCATCGCCCCCCCCACGACCGCAGGTAATTATGACCCGATTTTGCATGCAGGGACTTGTCCAATCCGCACAGTTGCCGAGGCGCCATGGGGAAGTGGAGACGCCCATGTCCAATCAACCGCCACGCGGCGCCCAAGGCCGCAGGCTGTTAGGGCCCGCGGCACTTCGCCCTTGCCCTTTCGCCTCCCTCCACGGCCAAGTCCGGGCGCGCCTTGGGCCCGGGGGCTACTGTCGGCGTTCTGGGAACGGGGGTCCCCAGACTTGCCTGCCTGCGGCCTGCGGCGTGGCTCAAAAGGGGTCCCAGCACGGCCCGTCTTCTTCGACGCAGACCCAAGACCCTCGCGAGGGGCCAAGCCTTGCGGGGCAGGCGACACGGAGCTTCCTCAGGCACGGCCGCATCAGGCTGGCTCGCGAGGAGGCGGAGAGATTAAGGGGGGGTACCTCACGAGGTGCCCGTGACGCAAGCCATGACGACCAAAGGCACCAGGCGGGCGCCAGCCCGCGCAGCGTCCTCCTTTCCTCTTTGGTGCAAAGGGAGGAAGCGCAGGCGAGAGCATCAAGCAAAGGCACCCGTTTCGGTGCAACGAGGCCAAGACCAGTCCAACGGCAGGAAGGAAGTCATTGTGGAGCCCAAGCCAGCGTCACCACCAGAGTCTTTGGCAGGCGAGGACTAACTTTAGTCAGGATAAGTGTAAGCAATGTTCCCCTTCAAAATGGCCAATTGTTGGCGCTCTTCCCGCTCAATATTTGGGAAGAGGCCCAGGGCCTTTGCCTATAAATAGGACTAGCCACCCACAGGGTAGAAAAAAGGAAAAATCGGATCAAGTAACATCACAGAGAGAGAGAGAAGGATGATTGAACTCCTCCTAGCAGTTCATCCCCACAGCCAAGAACAGACCCTCGCGAGGCTGTTCTTCCTTGTATTGCTCATCATCATCAGCCCAAGAGGCAATCCACCACACCACACACTGGAGTAGGGTATTACACCACAACGGTGGCCCGAACCAGTATAAACCCTGTGTCTCTTGTGCTGTTCTTCCCATAGCTTAGATCTCAGCGAGGCGGAGGGGTGCAGGTAGGTAGAAGGCGAAATCTCTGCACGCACCCCAGTGTTCGAACCTCAAGGGTCTGCCGGAACCCGAAATCTGAAAACTTGTCCTTGGAAAAGGACTCACAGCCGAACTATGTTCGGTTCGAACTAGGGGCTGACGATGGAGAATTTTGTTTCCCACCCGCCATACACTTCATAGCCACTGTCGAGGACTTAACCGACATGCCCACACCTGGCTCCGCGGACATTGACGGTACAGACAATGATGCAGATAAGGAGCAAGGCCAAGACCCGCCAGTCATCAGGCGCAAGATGGCCACCCCTTCACATGACGTGTACATGATCGATACACTTAAAAAGCCTCGCGGCAAAGAGAATGGAGATCCAGTTAAAACTCCTGAGTCACAGTGTAAGTTCCGGCACCCCAAACGCTGCCCCAAGTCACACCGCAACAACAATGGCACTGGAGAAAATAGTACTCCGGACGGCGCCGAAAGCAATGAAGACCCTGCGGGAGCAGCATTCGAGCAGGAGGAACAGGAAAACGGGAAAGCCAGCCCCGACGAACAGGCCTTACCCAGCGACGGTTCGGAGGACGACAACTACCTTCCGCTCTCCGAATATGAGGTAAGCCTCGACGATGAAGACTTCATCGTACCCGAAGAGCCCCTCGAATAGGAGCGCTTCAAGCGCAGGCTGATAGCTACGGCAAGGAGCCTGAAAAAGAAGCAGCGGCAACTTCAAGCTGACCAAGACCTACTCAATGATAGATGGACCGAAGTCCTGGTCGCCGAGGAATACGGCCTAAGTGGCCTAGCCAAAAGCTAACCAAAGCACACATCGCTCTACCAGTCCGATGACGGGGCGTTGGAGCCCACACCATCATCACACAACACGGCTGGTCGCTGACAACTCTGTACGGATAAAGAGGCAACTCAAGCCGAACACCAGACCGCCCCACCTCACCGTAAAGGCAGGAACAACGCAGGTCATGATTACCCAAACAACCTGCAGAGGGACTTGGAAAATAGAGCAGGACACACAAGACAAATCTATGGATCGCGAAAGCATGCTTCGACACGCGACAAGGGCTACCTATTCGGACGTGTCACACCTCGCCACGACCAAGCCGAAAACCATAAGGGGACGCCTTCGGAGTTACGTCGCAGTGTGGCCCAACATAGAGGCGCCACACACCTGCTTTGCTTCACCGATGAAGTAATGGATCACGAATTCCCCGAAGGATTCAAACCCATCAATATTGAATCATACGATGGGACAACCGATCCCGCAGTATGGATAGAGGATTTCATCCTCCACATCCATATGGCCCATGGGGACGATCTCCACACCATTAAATACCTCCCACTAAAACTAAAAGGACCAGCTCGGTACTGGTTAAACAGCCTGTCTGAAAACTCCATAAGCAGTTGGGGGGACTTGGAAGAGGCCTTCCTCAATAACTTCCGAGGAACACATGTCCGGCCATCGGATGCCGATGACCTAAGTCACATTGTCCAACAGCCCAGAGAATCAGCCAGCGAGCTCTAGACTCAGTTCTTAGTCAAAAAGAACCAAATTTTCGACTATCCGGACATGGAAGCCCTTGAGGCTTTCAGACACAGTGTCCGAGACGAATGGCTAGCATGCCACCTCGGCCAAGAAGGACCTAAATCCATGACAACCCTCATTGCTCTGATGACCCGCTTTTGCGCGGGAGAAGACAGTTGGCTCGCTCGTAGAAGCAATAGCGCCAGTGACCAGTGCACCTCCGAAATCCGAGACGGCAACGGCAAGCCACGAGGAAGCAAAAACAACAGTCACAATGATAATGAAAGAACAGGCGACACAGCGGTCAACGCCGGATTCAGCAACCCCAAGCCTGGTCAGCGGAAAAGGCCATTTAAGGCGAATCGAGACGAACCATCCAACCTGGATAGGATATTGGACCGACCCTGTTAGATTCATGGCCACCCCGATAAACCTGCTAATCATACCAACAGAAACTGCTGGGTCTTTAAACAGGCCGGCAAGCTCAATGCCGAACATAAGGGGAGGAGGCCGCCAAGCGACAGGGATGACGGAATGGTTCACCAACGAAATACCGGGGGTCAGAAGCAGTCTCCACCCGAGGATCAACTACTCCCAGAACGGAAATAGCAACCCGGCTTCCGCCGCCCACTCTGTACACCTACAAAGTTTGTACCGCGCATACGTCATTACGCACTCAAGATACCATGGGCATTGGTGGAAGCACAATACGGACAAGCCTGCAAGCACTCCAGTAACCTTTTTATTATTATTTATTTTATTTTTATTTCTTCCTTCACTATCCTTTTAAAAAAACAAGTGACGAACAGGATAAAAATCGGAAACTGGCTCTATCGGAGTCCGGATCCGTACACTCACCTAAGGGGCTATGTCCATCAAGGATTCCCCCCCACTGAGGACTGGCGGCGCAGACGTGCGACAGGAGGTCCAAATTAACTTTTCGTAGACAGCGCTCTCTATTTTTTTAGCCTGTACTATGCCTGTTCCTCCGCCTCCAACCCCGAGCATGTCAAATAGGCGGGGGTAGCTTATATATATATGTACACACACACACACACACATATATCATAAGTAATCATCGGCATATCGCTCAGTTACCAGTAAACAATATCCGAAATAATCATCTGTATGGTTTCCCGACAAATATGGCTCCTACGGTTATTTCACAGAAATAGCTTGGCCTAACCTGACAGGGGCTCGGTGTGGGAACAAATGAGTTGCCAGTAAAAGTCCGAACAGCTCTATAGCATACTTCGGCGTCGCAAGTTTGGCCTTATATGCATCAGCTCCGAATCATTGTCTTGGGTGAATAGTTGGGTTGCCCGGCTCCTGTGCTTGCTACCCTATGTTTCGCTCTATCGGCTAGGGTAGTAAAGGGAGAACTACTGCGATTGTGCCCTGGTCTAAACCGGACGAGCACCTCAGTAGAGAAATCCAAAAACTGACTGTCATGATGCGGCGTGAGCTGGTCAACCACTTGACGAGTTATTGGAATCTTTAGTGATTCTCCGTGTCACACAAGGGATCTTTTTCAGATCAAATATGTAAGGCACCATACACCGCATACATACCAGGGGCTATGTCGTAGCTCCACCATAAAACTCCTATGGCTAAGTGAAAGTGTTACGCCTTATAGTCCGATTGCCTGGTTCGCCGCATTATCACCTCCTTCATGGACCAAGACGTTGGATAAAGAGTGATTAAATGCTTTTCCGAACACCCCTGTATTTCCTACGAGGGGGCTGAAGCCGATGACTGGAAAACTTCCAGACTATATCAAAACGGCCGCACAGGAGGAATTCAAGCTTTCAAGCAAAACATAAATAGATTAACTATAAAATTGTTTTTTACAATTTTCATACACCTCACTCGAACATTATGTCTTTTGAGCACTAACCATCTACAAAGCGGGCGGCCTCTAGGATGTCTTCAAAATAATGCTCCGGTTATAGACGGTCCTTGCCTTTGGGTGGACCCTTCGTCGCAACATCGATGGCCTTCATCTTCCCCCAGAACGTCTTGACTCGGGCAAAAGCCATATGTGCATCCTCCATGCACGTTGACCGCTTCACCACGTCGATATGCGGCACCGCGTCAACAAGCCTTTGCAATAAACTGAAATAGCTATTTGGAATAGGCTCGGTTGGCCACAGTCGGACTACGACGTCCTTCATGGCAGCGCCGGACATCCTATGAAGTTCGGCCCATTGGGACATATGTTCATTGAGCAACAAAGGGCGCTTTGATGCGCCAAAATGCAACCAAAAAAGCTTCTCCATTGCATATCCATCCAGCGCTTGGTAATACTGCGCCGCATCGGCAGAACTCTTCGGCAAGCCCAAGAACTTGTCCGAAGAACTCCATACTTGGTTGAGCTGGGCATAGTTCGGGTCGCCGAACTTAGTTTGCAGCAGAAAGGGCTTTCCAGACGCAATCTCCCTCGCCTGTCGAACCTCCTCACGAGCCGCTCTGCATTCCGACCGCGCCCCTCTCGCCTCTTGTAAGGCCTTCTCCAGATCAACCGCTAAGGCTTCACCCTCCTTCTCTAGACATTCACAGCGGCCGGTAGCATTCTCTAGCTCGAGCATCATCGTGGATATCTTCTCTTCATATTGGCGTCGTGCAACTCGTTTGGCTTTTAATTCGGCCAATGCCTTTTTGGCCGCAGCATTGCTACGCTGGGCCTGTCCTTGGCCCGGGCCAGCTCCGCTCGAAGAACTTCAATAGCGGCAGCACCATCTGCAGCCAAATTTCAGCATCATGCTTATACCACAAAAATGTATGAGGATTGCCCCGAATACATACCTTGCGACTCATCAAGACACATATTGATTAAAGCAAGATCATCCCCTGCCACATCAAGCTTCCACTACAAATCAGCAATTTTCATAGTCCGGGAAGCGGCCAAGGCAGAAGAAGCCTGTGTTAAAAGTTGATCAGGTTAGTCCTCAAACGATCCTTTTCGATCCTCCGTTTTGCTTCCCAGCGTAAGCCAACCCGAGTATCAGGGGCTACTACCTATACACAGGCGCATCTTGGCAAATGAAACATAGCTGAAAACATTAGGTTACAAACCTCGAAGCCCTTCAGTAAGCTCATGAAGGCTTCATTTAATTCGCTCTTCGTGGATGAAATCTTCTCAATCACTATACCCATCAAGGTACGCTGTTCCCCCGAGACAGATGCTTTCCACAACATGTCCCGCAATATATCTGGAGTCTCCAGGTTCCTCGAGGCTGCCCCAAAAGCACAATCATCCTTTGAAGGAATCGGCTCACCCGTCTTCAAAATCGCTGTCGGCTGTGAGCCAGACAGTCCGGGGCCTTGGTTATCATCAGCCTGGATGGTCGGAGATCCACCTTTGGGTACTGCCTCTTCTGTCCCCTGATCTAAAGGGACCCTCCATGATGACACTTCAGAGTCATCCTCCTTATTGGGCGAGGAAGTCGGAGGAGGCGTCTCGCTCTCCAACATCTCTAGGAGGAGACTCCCCGAAGAAGAGGATCGCCCTGAAAAATTCTGTGCCGACCTGTAAAAATGCATAAAGGCATTACATGTATCTTCGGTAACAATAGCGGAGTGGGATGCTATCAAAGTACTCTAGATTCTCTTACGGTTCGGCCGAGGGCTTGTCCCCTTATTGGAGCTACTCAACGGCATCACTTTCCAAACCCAAGCCGGTCGACGGTGGCATCTTGCCCTTCTTGGGAGACCGCCCCTCCCCATCTTCGGAGGCGGCCCTTTTCCTCCTGTCCGGAGAAGGGATACTGGGTCCTTTTCCACCCCCGTCTTCGAGCGAGGAAAGGTCGATTTCTCCGGATTCAGTGTCCGACTTACCTCCGGAACCAAGGTCATCTTGGATCTTTTCGCCCTCCCCTACTGGTGCCTGGTATGTCACCAAGGCCAGCATCCTTGTTAACACGAGAGTAGCTGAGTCCTCGGGAAGGGAAGTCGGACACCTAATCAATTCCACCTTCTTTATCCAGACCTGAAAAAGGATGACACTGTTGGTATCTTGCCACTATGTAGACATCACCCACTTAGAGGTGCAGGGCTCGGTGATATAGAACCACCCCTGCTGCCACAGATCGGAAGATTTGGCGAAGGATCCTTTCAGCCAAACGGCGCTAGCAAGCTTGCTCACTGTAGCGCCGCCACACTTGGCCTGCTCCCCCTCTACCACACTCGGCTTCACATCAAAGGTCTTGAGCAACAAGCCGAAGTGCGGAGGAGTTCAGAGGAGGGCTTCGCACGTAACGATAAACGTCGAGATAAGAAGAATAGAGTCCGGGGCCAAATCATGGAAGTCTAGTCCGTAATAGAACATGAGCCCTCGGACGAAGGGGTTAAGTGCAAACCCCAACCCGCGGAGGAAGTGGGACACGAACACGACCCTCTCACCGGATCTGGGGGTGGGAATAACTCGCCCCTCGGCCGGAAGCCGATGATGGATTTCAGCGGTCAGGTACCTCGCCGCCCGAAGCTTTGCAATGTCTTCCTCCGTAACAGAAGAAGCTACCCATCGGCCTTGACGGCTAGATCCGGACATGATTGGGGCTGGTGGCGACCGAAACCCGGTTGTTGGAACTTGGGGTAGCAGGGGTTGAGGAAGAGGCAAGCGTGGAAGAAAAAGACGGGTCAGTACCCCTATATAAAGGTTGCAAATATCAAACGTCTCCTCTCGGGCCTCAAAAACTTGCTTGTTTCCAAGGAGTTGTGCTAGCTCTTTTAGCACTGCGTTGGTTTTCCCCGAAGAGGAAGGGATGATGCAGCAAAGTAGCGTAAGTATTTCCCTCAGTCTTTGGGAACCAAGGTATCAATTCAGTAGGAGGCTACACGCGAGTCCCTCATACCAGCACAAAACAAATAAATCCTCGCAACCAACGCAAATAGGGTTCGTCAATCCCTATAGGGCCACTTACGAGAGTGAGATCTGATAGATATGATAAGGTAATATTTTTGGTATTTTTATGATAAATATGCAAAGTAAAATAAAGGCAAAGTAAATAACAAAGTAAATAACTAAGTAGTAGGAGATTGATATGATAAAGATAGACCCGGGGGCCATAGGTTTCACTAGTGGCTTCTCTCGAGAGCATAAGTATTCTACGGTGGGTGAACAAATTACTGTTGAGCAATTGACAGAATTGAGCATAGTTATGAGAATATCTAGGTATGATCATGTATATAGGCATCACGTCCGAGACAAGTAGACCGACTCTTGCCCGCATCTACTACTATTACTCCACTCATCGACCGCTATCCAGCATGCATCTAGAGTATTAAGTTAAAAAACAAAGTAACGCCTTAAGCAAGATGACATGATGTAGAGGGATAGACTCATGCAATATGAAGAAAACCCCATCTTGTTATCCTCGATAGCAACAATATAATATGTGCCTTGCTGCCTCTACTGTCACTGGGAAAGGACACCGGAAGATTGAACCCAAAGCTAAGCACTTCTCCCGTTGCAAGAAAGATCAATCTAGTAGGCCAAACCAAACTGATAATTCAAAGAGACTTGCAAAGATAACCAATCATACATAAAAGAATTCAGAGAAGATTCAAATATTATTCATAGATAGACTTGATCATAAACCCACAATTCATCAGTCTCAACAAACACACCGCAAAAAGAAGATTACATCGAATAGATCTCCACAAGAGAGGGGGAGAACATTGTATTGAGATCCAAAAAGAGAGAAGATGCCATCTAGCTACTAACTATGGACCCGTAGGTCTGAGGAAAACTACTCACACTTCATCGGAGAGGCTATGGTGTTGATGTAGAAGCCCTCCGTGATCGATGCCCCCTCCGACGGAGCTCCGGAACAGGCCCCAAGATGGGATCTCGTGGATACAGAAAGTTACGGCGGTGGAATTAGGGTTTTGGCTCTGTATCTGATCGTTTGAGGGTACGTGGGCATATATAGGAGGAAGAAATACGTCGGTGGAGCAACAGGGGGCCCACAAGGGTGGAGGGCGCGCCTGGTGGGGGTGTGCGCGCCCCCTACCTCGTGGCCTCCTATTACGTTTCTTGACATAGGGTCCAAGTCTCATGTGTCTTGTTCGATGAGAAAATCACGTTCCTGAAGGTTTCATTCCATTTGGACTCCGTTTGATATTCCTTTTCTTCGAAACCCTAAAACAGGCAAAAAACAGCAATTCTGGGATGGGCCTCCGGTTAATAGCTTAGTCCCAAAAATAATATAAAAGTGGATAATAAAGCCCAATAATGTCCAAAACAGTAGATAATATAGCATGGAGCAATAAAAAATTATAGATATGTTGGAGACGTATCAAGCATCCCCAAGCTTAATTCCCGCTCGTCCTCGAGTAGGTAAATGATAAAAACAGAATTTTTGATGCGGAGTGCTACTTGGCATAATTTTAATGTAATTCTTCTTAATTGTGGTATGAATATTCAGATCCGAAATATTCAAGACAAAAGTTCATATTGACATAAAAATGATAATACTTCAAGCATACTAACTAAGCAATTATGTCTTCTCAAAATAACATGGCCAAAGAAAGTTCATCCCTACGAAATCATATGGTTTAGTCATGTTTCATTTTCATCACACAAAGAATGCTATCATCATGCACAACCCCGATGACAAGCCAAGCAATTGTTTCATACTTTAGTAATCTCAAACCTATAAACTTTCACGCAATATATGAGCGCGAGCCATGGACATAGCACTATAGGTGGAATAGAATATAATGAAGGGGGTTATGTGGAGAAGACAAAAAGGAGGAAGTCTCACATCAACAAGGCTAATCAATGGGCTATGGAGATGCCCACCGATTGATGTTAATGCAAGGAGTAGGGATTGCCATGCAATGGATGCACTAGAGCTATAAATGTACGAAAGCTCAACAAAAGAAACTAGTGGGTGTGCATCCAACTTGCTTGCTCACGAAGACCTAGGGCACTTGAGGAGGCCCATTGTTGGAATATACAAGCCAAGTTCTATAATGAAAAATTCCCACTAGTATATGAAAGTGATAACATGAGAGACTCTCTACTATGAAGATCATGGTGCTACTTTGAAGCACAAGTGTGGCAAGGATAGTAACATTGTCCCTTCTCTCCTTTTCTCTCTTTTCTCTCTTTTTTTCTTTTGGGTCTTTTCTCTTTTTTTATGGCCTTTCTCTTTTTTTGGGCCTTCTCTTTTTTATGGCCTTTCTCTTTTTTTATATTCCTCACTTGGGACAATGCTCTAGAAAATGATGATCATCACACTTCTATTTATTTACAACTCAATGATTACAACTCGATACTAGAACAAAAGATGACCCTATATGAATGCTTCCGGCAGTGTACCGGGATATGCAATGGACCAAGAGTGACATGTATGAAAGAATTATGAATGGTGGCTTTGCCACAAATACTATGTCAACTACATGACCATGCAAAGCAATATGACAATGATGAATGTGTCATGATGAACAGAATGATGGAAAGTTGCATGGCAATATATCTCGGAATGGCTATGGAATTGTGGCTGCTTTGAGGAAGATATAAGGAGGTTTATGTGTGAAAGAGCATATCATATCATGGGTTTTGGATGCACCGGCGAAGTTTGCACCAACTCTCATTGTGAGAAAGGGTAATGCACGATACCGAAGGGGCTAGCAAGGATGGAAGGGTGAGAGTGCGTATAATCCATGGACTCAACCATAGTCATAAAGAACTCACATACTTATTGCAAAAATCTACAAGTCATGAAAAACCTTGGTACTACGCGCATGCTCCTAGGGGGATAGATTGGTAGGAAAAGACCATCGCTCGTCCCCAACCGCCACTCATAAGGAAGACAATCAAATACCACCTCATGTTTCAAATTTGTTGCATCACGTTTACCATACGTGCATGCTACGGTACTTGCAAACCTCAACACAAGTATTTCTCAAATTCATAACTATTCAACTATCACGACTTTGATATTATTACCTCCATGTCTCAAAACAATCATCAAGCATCAAACTTCTCTTAGTATTCAAAACACTCTTAAGAAAATTTTACTAATCTTGAATACCTAGCATATTAGGATTTTAAGCAAATTACGATGCTTATTAAGACTCTCAAAATAATCTAAGTGAAGCATGAGAGATCAATAGTTTCTATAATACAAATCCACCACCGTGCTCTAAAAGATATAAGTACTAGAGCAAAACTATATAACTCAAAAGATATAAGCGAATCACATAGAGTATTCTAACATATTCCAAATCATGTATGGCTCTCTCAAAAGGTGTGTACAGCAATTATGATTGTGGTAAACTAACAAGCAAATACTCAAATAATACAAGACGCTCCAAGCAAAACACATATCATGTGGCAAATAAAAATATAGCTCCAAGTAAAGTTACCGATAGAAGTAGACGAAAGAGGGGATGCCTTCCGGGGCATCCCCAAGCTTTGGCTTTTAGGTGTACTTAGATTATCTTGGGGGTGCCACGGGCATCCCCAATCTTAGGCTCTTGCCACTCCTTGTTCCATAATCCATCAAATCTTTACCCAAAACGTGAAAACTTCACAACACAAAACTTAAAGTAGAAAATCTCGTGAGCTCCGTTAGCGCAAGAGAATAAAATATCACTTCAAGGTACTGTAATGAACTCATTCTTTATTTATATGGGTGTTATACCTACTGTATTACAACTTCTCCATGGTTTATAAACTAATTTACTAGCCATAGATTCATCAAAATAAGCAAACAACACAAGAAAAATAGAATATGTCAAAAACAGAATAGTCTGTAGTAATCTGTAGCTAGCGCAAGATCTGGAACCCCAAAACTTCTAAACTAAATTGCTGGACGTGATGAATTTATATATTAATAATCTGCAAAAATAATTAACTAAATAGCACTTTCCAAATAAATATGACAGCAGTTCTCGTGAGCGCTAAAGTTTCTGTTTTTTACAGCAAGTTCAGCAAGACTTTCCCCAAGTCTTCCCAACGGTTCTACTTGGCACAAACACTAATTAAACACACAAAAACACTAGCAAAACAAAGGCTAGATAATTTATTTATTACTAACAGCAAGGAAAAATATTGGGTTGTCTCCCAAAAATATTGGGTTGTCTCCCAACAGCTAGGCATTGGTAATTTTAATGATGCTCACAAGAAAGACAAGAATTGAAGCACAAAAGGAGCATCATAAAGCATGTGACAAACACATCTAAGTCTAACATACTTCCTATGCATAGGCATCTTAAAGGCAAACAAATTATCATAGCAAGCAAAAACTAGCATATGCAAGGAAGCGGAAAGAAACATTAGCAATCTCAACATAACGAGAGGTAATTTAGTAACATGGAAATTTCTAAAACCATATTTTCCTCTCTCATAGTAATTACATGTAGGATCATAAGCAAATTCAACAATATAGGTATCACAAAACATATTCTTAACAGGATCCACATGTATGCAAAGTTGACACTCTTCCAAAATAGTGGGATTAACATTAACTAAAGTCATGACCTTTCCAAACCCAATTTTAATATTATTGCAAACATTATAATCAATCTCATATTCATCATGGGGTTTAAATAAATTTTCAAGATCAAAAGAAGAGTCACCCCAATCATGATCATTGCAACAAATAGAGGACATAGTAAAACTAACATCGCCAAGCTTAGGGTTTTGCATATTATTAGCACAATTGACATTCATAGAATTTATACTATCATCATTGCAATCATGCTTTCTATTCAGAGATCTATCATGAATCGCTTCATAAAGTAATTCATCACACTTTTCAGATTCACGAATTTCAAGCAAAACCTCATAAAGATAATCTAGTGCACAAAACTCACTAGCAATTGGTTCATCATAATTGGATCTCTTAAAAAGATTAGCAAGTGGATAAGGATCCATAGATCTTAGGTTCTCTGTTTAGTAATAAATAAACAACTATTTCAACCATACGAGCAAACAAGAAATGGGCGAAAAGAGGCAAATAGAGAAAGAGAGGGAGGATAGAGAGAGAGGGCGAATAAAACGGCAAGGGCAAAGTGGGGGAGAGAAAAACAAGAGGCAAATGGCAAATAATGTAATTCAGGAGATAAGGGTATGTGATGGGTACTTGGTATGTTGACTTTTGCGTAGACCTCCCCGGCAACGGCGCCAGAAATCCTTCTTGCTACCTCTTGTAGCACTGCGCTGGTTTTCCCCGAAGAGGAAGGGATGATGCAGCAAAGTAGCGTAAGTATTTCCCTCAGTTTTTGAAAACCAAGGTATCAATCCAGTAGGAGGCTACGCGCGAGTCCCTCGTACCTGCACAAAACAAATAAATCCTCGCAACCAACGCAAATAGGGGTTGTCAATCCCTATAGGGCCACTTACGAGAGTGAGATCTGATAGATATGATAAGGTAATATTTTTGGTATTTTTATGATAAAGATGCAAAGTAAAATAAAGGCAAAGTAAATAACAAAGTAAATAACTAAGTAGTAGGAGATTGATATGATAAAGATAGACCCGGGGTCCATAGGTTTCACTAGTGGCTTCTCTCGAGAGCATAAGTATTCTACGGTGGGTGAACAAATTACTGTTGAGCAATTGACAGAATTGAGCATAGTTATGAGAATATCTAGGTATGATCATGTATATAGGCATCACGTCCAAGACAAGTAGACCGACTCTTGCCCGCATCTACTACTATTACTCCACTCATCGGCCGCTATCCAGCATGCATCTAGAGTATTAAGTTAAAAAACAAAGTAACGCCTTAAGCAAGATGACATGATGTAGAGGGATAGCCTCATGCAATATGAAGAAAACCCCATCTTGTTATCCTCGATGGCAACAATACAATATGTGCCTTGGTGCCCCTACTGTCACTGGGAAAGGACACCGCAAGATTGAACCCAAAGCTAAGCACTTCTCCCATTGCAAGAAAGATCAATCTAGTAGGCCAAACCAAACTGATAATTCGAAGAGACTTGCAAAGATAACCAATCATACATAAAAGAATTCAGAGAAGATTCAAATATTATTCATAGATAGACTTGATCATAAACCCACAATTCATTGGCCTCAACAAACACACTGCAAAAAGAAGATTACATCGAATAGATCTCCACAAGAGAGGGGAGAACATTGTATTGAGATCCAAAAAGAGAGAGGAAGCCATCTAGCTACTAACTATGGACCCGTAGGTCTGAGGTAAACTAATCACACTTCATCGGAGTGGCTATGGTCTTGATGTAGAAGCCCTCCGTGATCGATGCCCCCTCCAGCGGAGCTCCGGAACAGGCCCCAAGATGGGATCTCATGGATATAGAAGGTTACGGTGGTGGAATTAGGGTTTTGGCTCCATATCTGATCGTTCGGGGGTACGTGGGTATATATAGGAGGAAGAAGTACGTCGGTGGAGCAACAGGGGGCCCACGAGGGTGGAGGGCTCGCCTGGTGGGGGTGGGCGCACCCCCCTACCTCGTGGCCTCCTGTTACGTTTCTTGACGTAGGGTCCAAGTCTCCTGTGTCTTGTTCGATGAGAAAATCACGTTCCCGAAGGTTTCATTCCGTTTGGACTTCGTTTGATATTCTCTTTCTTCGAAACCCTAAAACAGGCAAAAAAACATCAATTCTGGGCTGGGCCTCCGGTTAATAGGTTAGTCCCAAAAATAATATAAAAGTGGATAATAAAGCCCAATAATGTCAGAAACAGTAGATAATATAGCATGGAACAATCAAAAATTATAGATACATTGGAGACGTATCAAGTTGTACCTAAGCGACGGTTGGGTTTCCCACGTTTAGGTCGAGAGTAATCCCTTAAAAAAGGGAGGCACAATCTCCGTTTGGACAAGATGCACCAATAAGGCCATGTCCTGGGACGTGGGGTGACGGGCCGGCTAAAACGGTTCGCAAGCAAAGGCCGGGCAAGCATGGTGTCATATTACCAAAAAGTGGTCGGTGGGTTGAACTCATGAAATATTATATCCTCTATGGTTGTGCATACAAATATGGACACAATCATTACATCTAAAGATCAACTAGGAGTTTGGAAGGGGGAACCCATCTTGCAATGCCAAAGACAATCTGCGTGCCGGACTCCTCGTCATTGAAGCCAGGTTCTGGGGCTACTGAGGGATTCCTCGACTAAGGGGTCCTCGGGCGTCCGGCCTGTTATCTATTGGGCCAGACTGATGGGCTGTGAAGACATGAAGGCCGAAGACTGTACCTGTGTCCGGATTGGACTCCCCTTGGTGTGGAAGGCAAGCTTGGCGACCGACTATGAATATTCCTTCTCATGTAACCGACTCTATGTAAACCCTAGATTCCCCCCGGTGTCTATATAAACTGGAGGGGTTAGTTCGGAAAGGGTATACTCATTACCATATTCATATAGGCTAGGCTTCTAGTGTTTAGCCATCATGATCTCGTGGTAGATCAACTCTTGTAACACTCATATTCATCAATATCAATCAAGCAGGACGTAGGGTATTACCTCCATAGAGAGGGCCCGTACCTGGGTAAACATCTTGTCTGTCGGATTTCGGGTTCTGGCAGACCCTTGAGGTTTGAACACTGGGGTGCGCGCGGAGATTTCGCCTTCTACCTACCTGCACCCCTCCGCCTCGCTAAGATCTAAGCTATGGAAAGAACAGCACAAGAGACACAGGGTTTATACTGGTTCGGGCCACCGTTGTGGTGTAATACCCTACTCCAGTGCGTGGTGTGGTGGATTGCCTCTTGGGCTGATGATGATGAGCAATACATGGAAGAACAACCTCGCGAGGGTCTGTTCTTGGCTGGGGGGATGAACTGCTAGGAGGAGTTCAATCGCCCTTCTCTGTCTCTCTCTGTGTGATGCTACTCGATCCGATCCTAGCTAGTTTCTCTTTTGGCTTCTAGATTCTCCCTCGTTCATTGCCCCTCTACCCTGGGGGTGGCTAGTCCTATTTATAAGCAAAGGCCCTGGGCCTCTTCCCAAATATTGAGCGGGAAGGGCGCCAACAATTGGCCATTTTGAAGGGGAACATCTGGTACACTTATCCTGACTAAAGTTGGTCCTCGCCTGCCAAAGGCTCTGGTGGTGACGCTGGCTTGGGCTCCACAATGACTTCCTCCCTGCCGTTGGACTGTTCTTGGTCTTGTTGCACCGAAACGGGTGCCTTTGCTTGATGCTCTCGCCTGCGCTTGCTCCCTTTGCACCAAAGAGGAAAGGAGGACACTGCGCGGCTGGCGCCCGCCTGGCGCCTTTGGTCGTCATGGCTTGTGTCACGGGCACCTCATGAGGTACCCCGTCTTGATCTCTCCGCTGCCTCGTGAGCCAGCCTGATGAGGCCGTGCTTGAGGAAGCTCCGTGTTGACCGCCCCGCGAGGCTTGGCCCCTCGCGTGGGTCTTGGGTCTGTGTTGATGAAGATGGGCCGCGCTGGGCCCCCTTTTGAGCCACACCGCAGGCCGCAGGCAGGCAAGTCTGGGGACCCCCGTTCCCAGAACGCCGATAGTAGCCCCCGGGCCCAAGGCACGCCCGGACTTGGCCGTGCGGGGAGGCGAAAGGGCAAGAGCAAAGCGCCGCGGGCCCTAACAGCCTGCGGCCTTGGGCGTCGCATGGCGGTTGACTGGACGTGGGCGCCTCAACAACCGCTCGAGTTGATAAGGGAGCGGCATCTGCCTAGGCTTTGCTTTTTTTGCTTTCTCCGGTTGCTGCTCAGATCCCCTTTCTTGCGCCTCTCCTTCCTTCCTCCAAAATTTCCAGATCTACTCTGACCGCGTGACCTAGGAAGCCATGGCGCCTCGTCAGTCCCCGGCCGGAGCTTGGTACTCATCTGCCCTGGACTCGCTGAACGTGTCGGAGGCGAGCCTCGCCCGGTTGCACCGGATGGCGGCGGCGCAGGGCATCGACGGGGAGAAGGTGTTCAAGGTCGGCTCCGCCACCCCTGAGGGCCAAGGGAGCACCTTCTATCCGTTCTTTGTAAGCGTCATTGCTGCTGGCCTGGTGCCTCCCTTCTCCGAGTTCTTCTTCTCTGTCCTCCGCCATTATAAGCTACAGGCTCTGCATCTCCACCCTAACTCCGTCCTTCTCCTGGCAATCTTCGCCTATTACTGTGAGGCTCAGGTAGGGGTGCAGCCCTCAGTGGCCTTGCTGCACCACTACTTCTACCTCCGGACCTCTCGCGGTCCTGCTTCCGCGTGCGCGAGCTTCATCGCGTACGGTGGCGCCATTGCCATTTCGAACCCCGGGAAAAGGATTGAGGGCTTCAGGAGCAAGTGAGTCTTGGCAGATGCTGGGCTCATCCACCCTCGGCTGATCTTGCCCACGGAGCAACCCACGAGCTCCAGCGATTGGGGTCAAGCGGAGCTCGCGGACCCTCGCGCGAAGCTGGTGTTGGAGAAGATGGACGCGGATCTGAGGCCGGCCAACATGGCGGCGGCGAAGCTGACCGGCGCGTCGCTGCTGAGGGAATTCCTAGAGCACCAGCTGGCTCCACTTCGGCAGTACTCACTTCCGATGTGGAGGCCCCATCCGAGCCCCGCGGCCTTGGCCGACGAAGATTTGGCTGCGGTCCTCCAATCTCTGGTCGGGGGCGATGTGGCAAGGTTGGAGGGCGCTCCTACGCCCTTGTTCCTCCGCGACGACTGGGAGCAGGTAGTGGAGTCCATGCCCGTCTTCAACGGGGACGGGCCCATGCCCATGGAAACTCCCGGGGAATCGGTGGACGTGTCCTCCGACGACTCCAGCAAAGAGGAGGAAGGAGGGGAGCGGGAAAAAGGGCCTGACTCCGAGGCGACTGACGGAGAGTCGAGGGCTCCCCTCCCCCGGCGTAGGTCCCGCGCTCTTCGCCTCTCTCCGAGCGATGATGACGAGGATGATGACGAGCAGGGCAGCGGGAGCTTGCCCCCGATCCCGAAGAAGGATAGGACCGGGCTGATCTCCCATGGGTCTGCCCCGGCCCCGAGGCGGACCGCAGACGCGCCTTCCCCTCCCGAGCTTCCCAAGGTTGACCCTTCCAGCTGGCTTTCAGGCTTCAAATTTGGCCGAAGGCTGCCTGAGCTCACTGGCGACGACCTGTAAGCGCTTGATTCTTGTCTTTATTTCTTGTTCTGCTGCTAAGGCTTGACGTCCACATCTCTTGGACAGGCTGGCGCCCGCAGCAAAGAAGCCGAAGGGAGCTCCTGAGGTTCCATCCGAGGCAGCGCCTCTGCCCGCAAAGGAAGGTGACCGCGATGCACGGGCTTCTCCTGCCCGGTTGTCCTCGCGAGGCCTGGCTGAGCCAGCTGGGGCGAGCTCAGCCCCCATGGCCCAAGTGACTCCCGAGGTGCCTTTGCCTGCTGCCGCCACTACAGCCGTTGGGGCGCAGCAGGCCCCGCCTCAGGATGCTGTGGTCGCCCTGTCGCCCTCTCCTCCTACTCCACCGACTGCTGTCTCTCCGACTCCTCCTGCTGTTCTGGATCGTGCTGCTGCTGAGCTGGACCGGCTGTGGCAGGATCTTCTTGGCGCCGACCCTCGCTTGGTGGCCGGGCGCTTGGAGCTGGCTTCAGGATGGATTCGCTCCGATGCTTCGATTCAGGCGGTACTGGTCCAGGCCTCGACGGCTTGCGATGAGGAGAGGCAGGCCATCCTTGAGGCGAAGGCTGCTCGTGACGCAGCCCTGGGGGAGGTGGTCGACGTCCGTGGTCGCTGCAAGGCGCTGGAGGACGAGCTGCAAGGCCTGCGGGACCAGCTCGCGAAAGAGGCCCGCCTTCGCCAAGAGCAGGAAGAAGGCGTGAAGGCTCGCGAGGCGGCCGTCAAGGAGAGGGAGGTCAAGCTCAGGAGGCGCCGTGACCGCCTAGGCGCACTGGAGCAGGAGTTGGCGTGAGGAAGGTCGAGCTGGACGACAAGGCCCAGGTTCTTGCCGAGGACCGCGTGGCCTTCGCGGAGATGGAGGCGAAGGCTCGCTCCTCGCTGAGGACGCTTTACGACAGCGGCCTGGAGAGCCCGTTGGCTGGCGCCAAGGACGGCCCCGCCAAGCTGCTTCCCTTCCTGGTTCACGCTCTTGAAGATGTCGCCCTTGGCCTTGGCCCCACGGCCGAGGCCGAGGCGCGTGTCCTGTCTTCTGCAGCGCTGACGCGGGTCCTCACCCACATCTACCTTCGCGATCCCAGCGTCGACCTCGACAGCCTGCTGGAGCCAGTAAGCGGTGAGCGTGCCGCTGCCGCTACCGAGGCCGTGAAGGGTCGTGCGGAGGCTCTGCTGGGGAAGCTCCAGGCCTTCAGCACCAAGCCGAAGCAAGGCGCTGCCGACCCCGCTGCTCCATGAGGCGAACCCACTCCGCGCTGCTCCACCGCCGACAAGTGACTCCGTTGTGGCTCCTGTCCCGCCTTTAATTTCTGCACATGTATCATGCGTCGGGGAGGCGTTTAAACTTGCGTTTGGCATTGAGATAACAGTGTGGACTATAATATTTGCTTTTGAATTCCTTGAAATTTACGCTTTTCCTTCCTACTTGCTTATGTTCTACGCCGGCAGAGCCCGGCCCCGCGCATACCTCAGCCGCCATTAGCCCCGACCGGAAACCAGGACGGGACCAAGGAGTGAGGGGCTACGTGACAAGTTAGGCTCCTGAGTCGCGATGCTCAGGAGTCCCCCTTGGCGCATGAATAGCAAGTAGGGAGGTGTGATGTGGGTGGATCTACCGTTCTACGTCTGCAGAGCCCGGCTGCGCACATACCTCAACCGCCGTTTTCCTTTCGGAACTAAGGAGTGAGGGGCTACGTGACCAGTTAGGCTCCTGAGTCGCGATGCTCAGGAGTCCCCCTTGATGCTCAAACGGCCTTCGTACCTTGGCTCTTCTCGGGGAGAGACGCGCGACAAACCAGGCCTGGGAGGGTCTGGCCGGGTGGCGTGCGTCTGGGCATGACCCAGGCGCAACCCCCATGCCCAGCCCCCTCACGTGGCACTCCCGAGGGGAGGCGTTACGATGAGGCTAGACACTGAGCTCTGGGCTCCCTGAGGTTGATGCGGCCCGGGGGCCGCCCTCAGTTGTTTATCACCAGCGCGGAGCATAGCGCTTCCGTATGTGTACGGGCATAGCCGCTCCTCGGCAGTGTCGTCAGCCAGCGCGGAGCATGGTGCTTCCACTGGTACGTGGGAGGGGGATCCCCTTTGGGAGGAGCCCCCGGGGCATGTACAGCCCCGCCCTGACACGTGGCTGGCACGGTAGGGCCTGGCGAGGTGTATCTGGGCACCCGTGAGCCAGCGCGGGACTCACGGGGCCCTACCTCTAGGTGGGTTGCGTCTGGCACTGGGCCTTATCTTGTGATGTGTCCCTGCAAATTTGGTTAGATGCCGGCACTCTACGTCCTCAGGTCCCGGCCCTCGATCCGGTCTCAGCCGTCGCTGGTATGCCAGGTCGCGATGCCGTGGACAAGGCCAGAGGGTGAGGGCTGGAGAGCCAGGAAGAGCCCTGCGTTGCGATACTCAGGTACCCCCCCCCCTTTAACGTGCAAGTGGTCGGCATGGAGAAGAAGAGGTGTCGTGGACAGGCATCAAACAATCAAGCATGGTGGGTCGAACGCATAGCCGGAAAAAAACGCAAAAGGGATACATGCCGCTGGGTCTGGCCCGAGCGACTTGGGGGATGATGCGGCCCGAGGGGCGCCCCCAACAAGGTAAGCTAACAACATGAAATAAAAAGGATACATGCCGTAGGGACGGACCCACACGGCCTGGGAATAATGCAGCCCTGGGGGGCGCTCCCAGCTGGAAATGAAACTTGAAAGATGTCACCTGATGATGTTGAGGACGAAGGAGTGTTGGCGTAGCAGACTCGGTGGGCTGCGGAAGCCGATCCTCACGAGCCCCCAGGCCTAGGGGCCTCGGGAGGCTCCGGAGGCGCTGGTGGCTCCTCGCGGACCATCTCCATCTCCGCCAGGGCTGCGGAACGCCTGGCCTCTTGAGCCTCCATGATGCCCCTTATGAGGCGCTGGTGCGTGGCAGCCGCGTTCGGCAAGCCGTAAGGCATGCGAACGTAGCTGTGGGGCGGACCTTCGCAACGCCCCACTCGCGAGGGCCGGAGGCGCTCCAGAGAGGCGACTTGATTGACCCCTGGTATGTCGATGCAGACGCGCAGCCCACCATCCTCGCCTGGATGGGGAGCCACAGCTGGTAGGCGGCGGCCGCCTTTCATGACTCTTGACTCCTGTAGCTCCTGAATGGCCTTGCTAACGAACTCCTGACGGTCTGGCTCTCCTTGCCTTACTCCTTCTTGAGGGAAACGTGCGTCGAAACACGCCTCCATGTGGTGCCCAAGCGCCTCCCTCGTGACCTTAGCCAGGTCGGTGGCCCTCCAGGGGAGAGCCTCCGAGCCCTGCCTGAGGAGGGCGCCAGGCGCGCTTTCCTATGCGATGGAAGGAGGTTCCCCCTGGGCAAGCGCGGGCCCTGAGGGGCTTGCCTCCTGAGGGGCCGGGCTGGATGATGTCTTCTTCTTCTTGGGGGCGGTCTCGGGAAGCCTCCTGCTTCCGCGATCCGGGTCTTCCAGCTATGCGGCCTGAAAGGCTCGTTCCAGGGAATACACCGCGTCCTTCTCTTCACAGGGCACCGTGATGACTCCAGCACTTCCTGGCATCTTGAGGATGTTGTAGCCGTGGTGAGTTACGACCATGAACTTGGCCAGCGCTGGGTACCCAAGGATGGCATTGTACGGCAGGCGAATGTGAGCAACGTCGAAGTCGATGAGCTCGGTGCGGTAGTTGTCGCGTGCCCTGAAGGTGACAGGGAGGCAGACCTGCCCAATCGGGACCGTGGAGCCGTCGGTGACTCCGGAGAAAGGCTTGGTTGGCTGAAGCTGGTTGTAGGGCACTTGGAGATTGTTGAATGTTTCCACGGACAGGACGTTGAGCCCTGCCCCGCCATCGATGAGGGTCCTGGTGACCACCACGTTGCTGATGATTGGGGAACAAAGCATCGGGAGGACTCCGGCTGTGGCCGCACACTTGAGCTGATCTGCTGAGCTGAACGTGATGGCGCACGCCGACCACCTGAGAGGGCGCGTGGCTTCGAGCTTGGGAGGACTGCATTCACTTCGCGGGCGAACTGCTTGAAGATGTGTTGAGAGGCTGGGGCTTGAGCCCCGCCCAGGATGCAGGGGATCGCGCGCGGCTCTTGGAAGCCCCCAGCCCCCTCGTCCTGATGGCGGTCCTCGTTTCTCCTTGGCTGCGGCGGCAGCGGAGGGAGGCCTGCGTTGCCTTGCGGGCGATCCTCGCGAGGCTGATCCCTCCAGTCTCCCTCGCGAGGCGGGTCTTGCCAGCGATCCTCGCGAGGTCGATCGCGCCACCCTTGGCGCGGGCAGCGGTCTTCCCAGCGTCCTGCATTCCTTCCTCCTCCTCGACTGTAGCCCCGGTCACCGCGGTCGGGGCGACGGCCGATCCTTCCTTCTCGCACGGCTCGGAGCTCTTGACATTCGTTGGTGTTGTGGGTGTGGAGGTCATGGTACACACAGTACCGACTGCCCTTGGAAGATTCGGGCTGATCTCTGCCCCGCTTGGTGTCTGGTTCTGCCGCGAGCACGGCAGCCCCCTTGCGCTTCACATCCTTGGCCTTGGGCTTCTTCTCTTCTGGGTCTGCGGCAGGCAGCTCAAGGAGGGAGAGACGCCCTTCCTCAGCCCTGGCGCACTTGGTTGCCAAGTTGAACAACTCCAAGGAAGTACACAGGTCTTCATGCATCGCCAGCTCCTCCTTCATCTTGACATCACGCACGCCGTCGGAGAAGGCTGAGATGATGGCCCCCTCGGTCACCTTGGGAATCTTGAGGTGTGCGTTGTTGAAGCGCTGGGTGTACTTCTGCAGGGTCTCTCCGGGTTGTTGCTTGATGCGGCGCATGTCGCTCACGGCGGGTGGCCGGTCGCTAGTACCTTGGAAGTTGGCGATGAAGCGGGTGTGCATCTCGTCCCAGGAGGAGATCGTGCCTGGAGCCAGGTTCAGGAGCCAGGTGCGGGCCCCGTCCTTGAGCGCCATGGGAAACCAGTTCGCCATGACCTTCTCGTCTCCGTTGGCAGTTTCGATGCCCAGCTCATAGAGCTGGAGGAACTCCGCAGGGTTGGCCGTGCCGTCGTAATGAGGAGGCAGGTCTGGCTTGAACTTGCCGGACCACGCGACGCTGTGTAGCTCGGTGGTGAAGGCACGGCAGCCTGCTGTGGCCACGGGAGGCCTTGGGTGGCGGAGAGCTTGGTCTTGCATGTCCCCACGCACTGCAGCTGGGAGCAGCGTGGGGTCTTGACGTGCGGGAGCAGGAGCATGGTCGCGACGTGCTGGAGCAGGGAGCGCCCGGGCAGCTTCTTGCGGGCGAGGGACTTCTTGGCAGCTCTGCTCTTGCCGCGCTGGCACCTGACGGAGCGGGTTCCGCCCAGGGGCCACGCGCCTTGGAGCTGTTGGGGAACGTTGCAGAAAACAAAATTTTTCCTACTTGTTTCACCAAGATCATCTAGGAGTTCATCTAGCAACGAGTCATTGGATGCATCTACATACCTTTGTAGATCGCGCACGGAAGCGTTCAAAAGAACGGTGATGATGTAGTCGAACACGACGTGATCCAAATCACCGATGACCAGCGCCGAACGGACGGCACCTCCGCGTTCAACACACGTACGGGACGGGAGACGTCTCCTCCTTCTTGATCCAGCAGCACGACGGCGTGGTGGTGGATGCAGGGCGTCACAGTAGCAGGGCTTCGCCTATGCTATCAGAGGGAGATGTAACAGGGAGAGAGGGAGGCGCCAGGGGCTGGGGTATGAAGTCCCTCCTCTCCCTCACTATATATAGGGGTGCCAAGGGGGGGGGCGCCGGCCCTAGTAGATGGAATCTACTAGGGGGGGCGGCGGCCAAGGGTGGGGGGCTTGCCCCCCAAGCAAGGGGGCGCCCCCTCTAGGGTTCCCCCCCCAACCCTAGGCGCATGGGCCCTTGGGGGGGTGGCGCCTCAGCCCACTTTGGGCTGGGTTCCCTCTCACTTCAGCCCATGGGGCCCCCCGGGATAGGTGGCCCCACCCGGTGGACCCCCGGGACCCTTCCAGTGGTCCCGGTACAATACCGGTGACCCCGAAACTTGTCCCGATGGCCGAAACAGCACTTCCTATATATAATTCTTTACCTCCGGACCATTCCGGAACTCCTCGTGACGTCCGGGATCTCATCCGGGACTCCGAACAACATTTGGGTTACTGCATATACATATCTTCACAACCCTAGCGTCACCGAACCTTAAGTGTGTAGACCCTACGGGTTCGGGAGACAAGCAGACATGACTGAGACGACTCTCCGGTCAATAACCAACAGCGGGATCTGGATACCCATGTTGGCTCCCACATGCTCCACGATGATCTCATCGGATGAACCACGATGTCGAGGATTCAATCAACCCCGTATGCAATTCCCTTTGTCAATCGATATGTTACTTGCCCGAGATTCGATCGTGGGTATCCCAATACCTCGTTCAATCTCATTAACGGCAAGTCACTTTACTCGTACCGTAACGCATGATCCCGTGACCAGACACTTGGTCACTTTGAGCTCATTATGATGATGCATTACCGAGTGGGCCCAGTGATACCTCTCCGTCATACGGAGTGACAAATCCCAGTCTTGATCCATGTCAATCCAACAGACACTTTCGGAGATACCCGTAGTGCACCTTTATAGTCACCTAGTTACGTTGCGACGTTTGGTACACCCAAAGCACTCCTACGGTATCCGGGAGTTACACGATCTCATGGTCAAAGGAAAAGATACTTGACATTGGAAAACTCTAGCAAACGAACTATACGATCTCATGCTATGTTTAGGATTGGGTCTTGTCCATCACATCATTCTCCTAATGATGTGATCTCGTTATCAATGACATCCAATGTCCATAGCCAGGAAACCATGACTATCTGTTGATCAACGAGCTAGTCAACTAGAGGCATACTAGGGACATGTTGGTGTCTATTATTCACACATGTATTACGATTTCCGGATAATACAATTATAGCATGAATAAAGACAATTATCATGAACAAGGAAATATAATAATAATGCTTTTATTATTGCCTCTAGGGCATATTTCCAACAGGAGCCATGGCGCCTTCTTGAGGAGGAGGCGGCTGGGGCGCCCCCGGAGCTTCGTCGCCTGCGCGGTGCGGGGTGCGATGCAGCGGAACGGACGGCGCAGGAGAGCCCCCTGCGGCGCGGACGAGCTCGGCGACGCGGTCGAGCCATTCTTCGTAGACGTCGTCGACGGGACGGTAGCGCAGGAGCTCATTTTCCGCGATGAGCGCAGCTCGAGCCTCCATGGGTACGCGGAGCGCGCGGGACGAAGAACCAGCTGGGGTGAGCGAGGGAGTAGCGGTGCGGCCGTCTTGCCGCACGGACGGATGCTGAGACGGCGCTTTCTGCTCGTTCCCCGCCGGGCCGGTGGTGGCGTTGACGGCAGGTGACGGGGAACGGCGAGGATGCCCACCGACAGGAGCCATCTAGGCGACGCGGGAAGCAAGAGCGGCCCGGCGCTCGGCGCGGGCCTGACGAGCGTCAGACATGGACGCGACGGTCGGAGGAGAACGGGGTGGTGGAAGACGAATTCCGGCGCACCCCTACCTGGCGCGCCAAATGTTGGATTTCGGGTTCCGGCAGACGCTTGAGGTTCGAACAATAGGGTGCGCGCGGAGATTTCGCCTTCTACCTACCTGCACCCCTCCGCCTCGCTAAGATCTAAGCTATGGAAAGAACAACACAAGAGACACAGGGTTTATACTGGTTCGGGCCACCGTTGTGGTGTAATACCCTACTCCAGTGCGTGGAGTGGTGGATTGCCTCTTGGGCTGATGATGATGAGCAATACAAGGAAGAACAGCCTCGCGAGGGTCTGTTCTTGGCTGGGGGGATGAACTGCTAGGAGGAGATCAGTCGCCCTTCTCTGTCTCTCTCTGTGTGATGCTACTCGATCCGATCCTAGCTAGTTTCTCTTTTGGCTTCTAGATTCTCCCTCCTTCATTGCCCCTCTACCCTGGGGGTGGCTAGTCCTATTTATAGTCAAAGGCCCTGGGCCTCTTCCCAAATATTGAGCGGGAAGGGCGCCAACAATTGGCCATTTTGAAGGGGAACATCTGGTACACTTATCCTGACTAAAGTTGGTCCTTGCCTGCCAAAGGCTCTGGTGGTGACGCTGGCTTGGGCTCCACAATGACTTCCTCCCTGCCGTTGGACTGGTCTTGGTCTCGTTGCACCGAAACGGGTGCCTTTGCTTGATGCTCTCGCCTACGCTTGCTCCCTTTGCACCAAAGAGGAAAGGAGGACACTGCGCGGCTGGCGCCCGCCTGGCGCCTTTGGTCGTCATGGCTTGCGTCACGGGCACCTCGTGAGGTACCCCGCCTTGATCTCTCCGCCTCCTCGCGAGCCAACCTGATGAGGCCGTGCCTGAGGAAGCTCCGTGTCGTCTGCCCCGCGAGGCTTGGCCCCTCGCGAGGATCTTGGGTCTGTGTTGATGAAGATGGGCCATGCTGGGCCCTCTTTTGAGCCACGCCGCAGGCCGCAGGCAGGCAAGTCTGGGGACCCCCGTTCCCTGAACGCCGACATTGTCCCATGTCTCCTGTTACCATCGATCCTAGACGCACAGTTCGGGACCCCCTACCCGAGATCCGTCAGTTTTGACACCGACATCGCACATGGCTAACAATTGATGTTGTGTGTTCTAGGCGCCCCCTCCCCACATATATATAGGTGGGAGGGGGAGGGGAGCAGCCAGGGTGCGCCCCAAGTAGGCCAAATCCTACTCGGGGTCCTCCCCAATTCGGCCTCCCCCTACTGATGACCACAAGTATAGGGGATCTATCGTAGTCCTTTCGATAAGTAAGAGTGTCGAACCCAATGAGGAGCGGAAGGAAATGACAAGCAGTTTTCAGTAAGGTATTCTCTGCAAGCACTGAAATTATTGGTAACAGATAGTTTTGTGATAAAGTAATTCGTAACGGGTAAAAAGTAATAAAAGTAAATAAGGTGCAGCAAGGTGGCCCAATCCTTTTTGTAGCAAAGGACAAGCCTGGACAAACTCTTATATAAAGCGCTCCCGAGGACACATGGGAATTATCATCAAGCTAGTTTTCATCATGCTCATATGATTCGCGTTCGTTACTTTGATAATTTGATATGTAGGAGGACCAGTGCTTGGGTACTGCCCTTCCTTGGACAAGCATCCCACTTATGATTAACACCTCTCGCAAGCATCTAAATTATGAAAGAAGAATTAAGGCAAACCTAACTATAGCATCAAACATATGGATCCAAATCAACCCCATACGAAGCAACGTGATAACCCACAAGTATAGGGGATCGCAATAGTTTTTGAGGGTAGAGTATTCAATCCAAATTTCTTGATTCGACACAAGGGGAGCCAAAGAATATTCTCAAGTATTAGCAGCTGAGTTGTGAATTCAACCACACCTGGAAACTTAATATCTGCAGCAAAGTATTTAGTAGCAAAGTAATATGATAGTAGTGGTAACGGTAGCAAAAGGTAACAGTAGTAAAAGTAGTGTTTTTGGTATTTTGTAGTGATGATAGCAATAGCAACGGAAAAATTAAATAAGCGAAGAACAATATATGGAAAGCTCGTAGGCAATGGATCGGTGATGGAGAATTTTGCCGGATGCGGTTCATCATGTAACAGTCATAACCTAGGGTGACACAGAACTAGCTCTAGTTCATCAATGTAATGTAGGCATGTATTCCGAATATAGTCATACGTGCTTATGGAAAAGAACTTGCATGACATCTTTTGTCCTACCCTCCCGTGGCAGCGGGGTCCTTACGGAAACTAAGGGATATTAAGGCCTCCTTTTAATAGAGTACCGGAACAAAGCATTAACACATAGTGAATACATGAACTCCTCAAACTACGGTCATCGCCGGTAAGTATCCCGATTATTGTCACTTCAGGGTTAACGGATCATAACACATAATAGGTGACTATAGACTTGCAAGATAGGATCAAGAACTGTCATATATTGATGAAAACATAATAGGTTTAGATCTGAAATCATGGCACTCGGGCCCTGGTGACAAGCATTAAGCAAAGCAAAGTCATAGCAACATCAATCTCAGAACATAGTGGATACCAGGGATCAAACCCTAACGAAACTAACTCCATTACATGATAGATACCATCCAACCCTGAAAGCACAAGTGCTCCCTAGGTGGTTTTGGTAATTAATGTCAACATATCTCTTGTTGGACTAACACTTTTACCTAGTATGTTTCAGATAAGTTCAACAATAGAGTGGCATGGACTAGAGGATGTGGAACCCTTTCAAGATGCTAAGGACAAAGGATTGGCTCAAGCTTCAAGATCAAGACTCTACATTTTCTATTTTAGTGATCCAAGATCACATTGATTCTATAGTAAAAGCCAATCCTATCAAGAGGGGATGAGGTGTTGCTTAATGGTTTGCTTGCTCAAAGTGCTTAGTGATATGCTCCAAAACCCTCAACTACCTTCCCACATCCACATATGACCTAAACCAAAAGTCAAACTCGGCCCCACCGATTCTATCTATCCGGCGCGACCGAGTTTCAAATGTCATAGCCACTGCCACAAACCCTAGCAAATCGGTTTCACCGATAGGGATCACGGTCTCACCAAGATGGGATTGTAATCTCTCTGTGTATGTCCATTACCAAAATCGGTCTCACCGAGTTTGAGCAATCGGTACTACTGAGATTACAATGCAAACCCTCTGGTTAGCTTATTACCAAAATCGATCCCACCGAGTTTGTGTAATCGGTCTTACCGAGTTTGCCTGACCAACTCTCTAGTTAGCTTATTACCAAAATCGGTCCCACCGACACTACTAGGGAAAAGCCTAGCAGCAGCGTGGGTTTTCGGCCTTTTAGTAGCGCGGGGGCCGGCGCTACTAATAAGGCGCTACAGCTAACGTATAGCAGTAGCGCTGGTCCACCCGTGCTACTGCTACACAAGTGTTGCAACAGCGTGCTTAAAGGAACCTCGCTGCTGCTAATAGCTATAGCGCGCTTCCCTTGCGCGCGCTACTGCTACAACCGTGCTGCTGCTAACTTTTCTCCACTCGCTACTGCTAATTTTAGTATTTTTTTGTTTTTTCGGCATATTTGTTTTGTATTTGAACATGCTTTATAGAAGAATCTTTAGCACATACAAATGTCATCATAGCATATACATACAAATAGTCTCGTCATAATCATCATCCAACACAAAGTGGTATGTTGTCATCATCTCGAAAATAGCGATACATGCAAGTCTCGAATACTTGCAACTACAACGTCATCCATCTAAACAAAGGTATACGCGAGAAGAGCTATCACTATGAGTGAGAGCGGAACTATGCAGTACATGAGTGTCACGACCGGTTTTCCAATAAAAATATTTATTGAGAAACCAATCTTTTGAGTCCAGTATGAGAGAAATCCTCCTCACTGGTAGACAAATTCTTGATACAATAAGCCAGTAGCATAAAATATATTACAGGGTCGAACTACGGTTGCTCAACCAAATTATTACAAGCACGCCAATAATTATACATAATGGCGGACATGACACAGTGGTGTGGAGGCATACTACTGACTCGAGGATAGGGCGGTGGTGGAAAAACACAGCGGGGAGAGAGATACAAGACTCTAAAACTGTCATCTCATCAAGCGTCGAGGTGAGGCTCGATGAATTTATTTGGTAGCGGAAGCGGATATAATACAGTGACCAAATCCAGCGTCGCACGAGACTGACTGGGACTCCTCTAGGCGTCGGACTCGCTATCAAATTCTTCATCCATGAGATCGCCTTCGTCAGCATCTGGCCAAATCAACAAGCCAGTGAGTACTTTGAAAGTACTCGCAAGACAGTTCGGACGTAAGATATAACAAATGCATGCATGAATGCGTCATGATTAATTCACCAATGTACATTCAAAAATTAGCATAACGAAGTAAGTAAAAGGGAAACGGCGGTAGTTCGCCTGAAATCCCAACAAAACATAAATGAAAACCGATCGGGTGTCTGAAGCGACGCCTCGAAAGGTGAACAAATAAATATAAGGAAATGATGCCACAGTCGGGCGTCTTAGCGACACCACATAAACGGCTTTAAAAGAAATGCCACAGTCGGACGTCGGGGCGACATCACAGAAAGGGCTTTAAAAGAAATACCACAGTCGGGCGTCTTAGCGACACCACATAAAGGGCTTTAAAAGACATGCACCAGTCGGACGTCGGGGCGACATCACAGAAATGGCTTTTATTGAAAGTAAGTAATAACAATGCCACAGTCGGACGTCTGAGCGACATCGCAGAAAGGGCTTTTATTCACAAGGAAATAATGCTCATAATAAATATTCAATTCATGAAAATAAACGGGTTAGTCCATCCACAGGAATAATCATTTAACCGGACTTAGCACTCATGCGATTCACCGGAGTCTCTGTCATCAAAACTGACATTTGGTCAGGATAAGTTAATATCGAACTTGGACATGGAATAGATGATTCGAAGGAATATATGACTCTGCAGAGTTTGTACAAAAATTTTCCCACAGCCAACGGATTTCCGTAGTCACGAAGGACTAGTTCCGTTTACGGTTTTTCGGAAGAAAACACAGCTAACCAGTACACACCCATCCTACCTCTCGATGCTAGGAATCACCCTAGACATCGTCCAAGAAAAACTTTTGAGACGGGGAGATCACAATCTCGAATAGCATGGGATCAAATTTATATACGCGCGCTCTAAGGGGTGCCCCCCTCTCGGTCCCAACCGGAAACACCCATGCCCCCTGACCGGATGACTGGCTTTAATCCAGGGCCATGGAACCATCATCACGGCCTCTCCTTTTTGGTGTGTACCAGGAAAGCGGTTTACAACTTACTAAGCCATATTCCTTGCGGAAAACATGTGGTAGTACAGGGAAGGAGGAATGGAAGGAACTGGAATGATATGAGTTGACATTGAAGTCACATGGTCTGGCATAAGCCTGGCATGCTACAACACTGCCATCTTACCCATCCTCATGCCAACACATGGCCATGCATACTCACATCCATCCACTCATGGATTTCCGAAACTTACTTGCCTCATCGTTGCAGGTAACATGACATTCGTCGGTATGTTCATCAACATGCCATAAACTACTTAATGCAAACATGCCAAAACAATCATCATATCAAAAGTTCAAACATGCTTGCCTGGTTCGGAGTAGTCGGAGCCTAGCTCGGTGAAGTTCGCGGCTCCGTCACCTCCTTCGGTATCTACGGTATAAAGAAAATATATGCGCTATCGTAAATACCAAGAGGTGCACAAAAAGTATTCCAAATATTTTTCAAATAAATCTGATAAAAAACTAGACAAAATTTTAAAGAGGACAAAAAAAGAATCAATCGAAAATACTTTTCTGTTTAAAAGTTATAAAGTTTTTTTGTCCAGGGACTCATCTATAATGAAACAGAAGGTTTCCAGGGGCTAGCTTATAAAAACAGAAAACGTTCCAGTCTTGAATACGCCAGCCCAGAGGGGAAAGCGTATTTTTCCCGAAGGCGTTTTCAGAAAACGATTCGTTTAAAAGGATCTGAGAGGCTGACGGGCGGGTCCCACTCGTCAGGTTTAAACTTTCAAACGGGGGACGAAGCTCGTCGGCGCCCGAGAGCCGCGGTGGTCGCCGGCGGCGATCCACGGCGAGGCAGGGAGATCAGAGGGTACCTCCGTGTTCAAGGGCGTCCTTCCGCGTTGGTTGGTGGTGGTGGTGGCGGTCGGCGAGCACCACGTCGACGACGAGCCTTGCTCCGGCGGACGGCGGTTTGGTTGGTCGTGGGACTCGTCGGAGGGAGCTGCGAAGGCCAAATTGAGGAGGGGGTTAGACTTCTGGAAGCTAGAGGAGGTAACTGACGGGGTTTGGGGCGCCGGAGACGGCCTCACCGGAGCGAATCGAGGTGGAGGCCGAGGCGGAACGGGGCAGCCGGAGTCGGGGGAGGAGACCTCCTCGAGGCCCTCCTGGTGGCTTGGCAGGGTCTTGGAGAGGTGCAGTGAGGGTGTGGGGGTCGTGAGCGAGCTCGGGGTCCTTTTTATAGGCGATCCGAGGCGGTGGCCGTGAACGGGGATCTCCGGTGAAGGTTACGGCGGCGCAGTGCTTGGTCGGGGGAGATTAGGGAGTTGGGCGTCATCGTGGAGGTTTACTGGTTCCATTCAGACGCTAACCTCAGCGGGATTCGGTTGCTTAGGGGGAGCTCGACGGAACGGGGCGGCGCGGGCCCGTCGGCGACACAGAGCGTGCCCAGTGCCTGCCGGGCCACGGCGACGGTGCAACGGGGTGTGCTGGCGTGCATGAGGCAATGCGGAGCTACCAGGAGGATTGGGTGGCGCCGAACGGCGTTGAGCCGCCGTTCTGCTCTCTGTCGGCCGCTACGGTGGTTCGGCCGCCGCAAGACACGCCGGCGCAGGCGGGCCAGGGCGCCGCCGACGCCGGGAAGGCCCCAAGCGCACGTGTGGTGCTCCAGACAGGAGGAAGAGGCGGCGAGGAACGTGCCAAGGGCACTGTCTACGCGTGATTGAAACTGACGAACGAAAACGACACTGAACTCTGAATTTTTCTGAATATGAACAGCAACAGTGCATGCCAAGTGTTCAACAGAATGAATTTGGCCTCTGGGGATTTTTCCTTGAGCTGATTTTTGGTGGAGTGGCTACTCATTGCTCCAGTAGACTGCCTGAATTTTGGTGGAATTTTTGGACAAGTGTAGATATGAATTTCACCAAATTTGGCAAATCTGGTCCAAACTTGCAGAGACTGAAATTTGAAAAATTTGAAAAGAGGAGGAGTGGATCAAGATGGTTCTGGGTTGTGGGTACAAAGGACTATCCAGGAGAGTTGGTTTGAGGTCAAAACTCAAATGAAAAAGGGTACTTGCTTTGAAAATCTCTCAGGCTCCAAATAATTTGCAGAAATGATTTGAGGGAAAAAAATAATTAGAATAAAATCCAAAACTTTCTTGGATTAGTTGGGACAGAGAACTTAGGTTGATTACAAGGAGGAGGGGAGGTTTTGGAGGGGTTTTACCACAGGGGCAAAATACAAAGTCATGGGTGGTTTCCAAGATATGAAAATCCCAAATTTTCATAGAGTTTCTTTTTAAAAGAAAAAGATTAAACTCCCAAAATAATTTGAGAGGGAACCAACAGAGAAGAAGTTTCAAAAGATCAAACACCATAGTTTGAAGAAAAATAAAATCCTTGCCAAAGAAAAGGAAGTTTTTAAGAGGAAGGATTTCTGGAAAAGAAATTTTAAATGCCCTCTTTTAAAAAAAATCCAACAAAGTTTTTGATGAAAACCAATTAAAATTTTTTTGGAGTGTCACAACACCTACCCCCTTAGGAAAAATCTCGTCTCCGAGATTTCAGCTGATCCTTAAATAAGTATGGATGTTCTGTCCGAAGAAAATCCTCTCTTTCCCAAGTTGCTTCACTTTCGGTGTGATTGCTCCACTGAACTCTGAAAAACTTGATGGTCTTCTGTCGGGTTCTCCTTTTAGACTCCTCTAATATTTTTACTGGGCGTTCCCGATAAGTGAGGTCTGGCTGCATGTCAATGTTCTCATGGGATACTTGCTTCTCTGGTTTGCTTACGCACTTCCTTAATTGAGAGACGTGGAACACGTCGTGAATGTCGGACAAGTCTTCGGGTAAGTCTAGCTGGTAGGCTACAGTACTCTTCGTGCCACTATGCAGAATGGTCCAATGAATCTTGGTGCTAACTTTCCTTTAATCTTAAACCGTTGTAGTCCCCTCATAGGTGATACTCGTAGGTACACAAATTCACCGGGTTCAAAATTGACCCCACGATGTTTCTGATCGTAATAACTCTTCTGTCGGCTTTGAGCGGTCTTGAGTCGGTCCCTGATTAGCTTGACTTTTTCCTCGGCTTCTTTGAGCACGTCTGGGCCGAAGATACGGCTATCTCCGGTCTCTGACCAATTTAGCGGGGTACGACACCTCCGTCCGTATAGGGCTTCAAAAGGTGCCATTCGCAGGCTGGCCTGGTAGCTGTTGTTGTATGCGAACTCGGCATATGGCAGACTTTCTTCCCAACTGGTTCCATAGGTGAGGACACATGCTCTCAGCATGTCTTCTAAAATTTGGTTTACGCGTTTAGTCTGTCCATCAATCTGGGGATGGTAGGCGGTACTGAAGGCCAATTGATTTCCCAGAGCCTATTGTAAATGATCCCAGAATCTCGAGACAAATTGAGTGCCTCTGTCGGATATTATAGTCTTCGGGACTCCATGCAGACAAACTATACGGGAGAGATAAATCCAGGCAAGCTTCTGAGTGTTGTAGGTTGCCTTTACTGGAATGAAATGTGCCACCTTGGTTAATCCATCGGTGATGACCCATATGGCATCATTCCCGTGTCGTGACCGAGGTAGTCCGATAATAAAATCCATCCCTATTTCATCCCATTTCCACTCAGGTATTTTGTTTGGTTGCAGTAGTCCGGCTGGTTTTTGATGCTCAACTTTTATGCGTTGACAAGAATCGCAACATGCAACGAATGTGGCTATGTCCCTCTTCATACCGTGCCACCAAAATCTTTCCTGAATATCCTTATACATTTTGGTTCCTCCAGGGTGGATTTAATATGGAGTGGTGTGTGCTTCAGCTAGGATTTGCTGTCTGAGGTCTTCTATGTTTGGCACGCAGAGTCTGTCTCCGTACCATAATATTCCATCATCGCCCATGACAAACTCCGAGGCCTTGCCCATACTCACCTTTCTTTTAATTCCTTCAATGCTGGGGTGACCATGCTGAGCTTCTTTAATTCTCTCCACAAGGTCGGGCTTTATTACCAAGTTTGATATGGTGCCTTCCGCGATCATTAACAAGTTGAGTTTGGAAAATTCTTGTTGGAATTCAGGTCTTAAACTTTGCAGACTGTTTTCGTCGGAGCTGGGGTTCCGACTAAGAGCATCGGCCACTACATTTGCTTTCCCTGGATGATAGTGGATACCAACATCATAATCCTTTACCAATTCCAACCAGCGTCGTTGCCATAAGTTTAGTTCTGGCTGTGTGAAAATATATTTGAGACTTTTATGGTCCGTGTATATTTCACATAGATTCCCAAGTAAGAAATGCCTCCATTCCTTAAGTGCATGAATGACTGATGCCATTTCTAAGTCATGAGTGGGATAATTTTCCTCATGCTTGCGGAGTTGTCATGAAGCGTATGCGACAACCTTGCCTTCTTGCATCAACACGCACCCGAGACCTTTTTGGGATGTGTCACAATACACCTCAAAGTTTTTGTGTATGTCTGGCACAATTAATACCGGTGCTGTGGTTAATTTCCGTTTTAACTCTTGGAAACTTTTTTCGCAGGCTTCTGTCCATTCAAACTTCTTGTCCTTCTTGAGCAACTGCGTCATTGGCTTGGCTAGGGTGGAGAATCCTTCAATAAATCTGCGGTAATATCCTGCCATTCCCAAGAAACTTCGTACGTCCGTTACGCTGGCTGGTGCCTTCCAGTCAAGTATGGCCCTGACTTTCTCCGGGTCCACTGCGATACCGTCTTGGGTCAGCACGTGACCTAGAAATCCTACTTGTCTTAGCCAAAATTCGCACTTGCTGAACTTGGCATACAATTGATGTTTCCTGAGTTCTCCTAGCACAATCCTGAGATGTTCCGCATGCTCTTCTGGTGTCTTGGAGTATATCAGAATATCGTCGATAAATACCACAACGAACTTGTCCATAAACTTCATAAAAACTTTGTTCATGAGGTGAACAAAATATGCGGGGGCGTTTGTTAATCCAAAAGGCATAACTGTGAACTCATATAGTCCATATCTGGAGGTGAAGGCTGTTTTGGGGATATCTTCTGTTCGCACTTTTAATTGATGGTATCCTGACCTTAGGTCAATCTTTGAGAATACCTTGGCCTGAGCGAGCTGATCAAATAAATCATTTATTCGTGGCATCGGGTATTTGTTCTTGACTGTGACCATGTTAAGTGCTCGGTAGTCTATGCACAATCTTAGTGTTCCATCCTTCTTTTTGGCAAATAAAATTGGTGATCCCCAAGGTGAGGAGCTGGCTCGAATGTATCCCTTGTCCAGTAATTCCTTTATTTGTTTCTTCAACTCAATCAATTCGGATGGTGCCATTCTGTATGGTTTCTTGTATATGGGGGTGGTTCCTGGTGCTAGCTCAATGCTGAATTCTATTTCTCGGTCTGGTGGCATGCCTGGTAGTTCTTCGGGAAATACATCTGGAAATTCACATACCACTGGAACCTTGCTTAACTCAGAAACGTCCACCTTATTTAATCTTGGCTGCCGGGGTATTTTTCTTTCTTTGGCTGATACTCTTATTGTCTTCCCGTGGTGGTGCGTGAGAATTACGGTCCAGTTGAAACAGTCAATAAAACCTTTGTTGGTGGTTAACCAGTCCATCCCTAGGATGACATCCAGTCCTTTATTTTCCAACACAATAAGATTGGCGTAAAATTTCAATCCTTCGAACTCAATGACCACATTCTGACAGTAACTCTGAGTAACTTGCTGAATCCCAGGGGACTTGATGATCATGGATTTTTCCAAGGGAAACATCGAAAAATTATTTTGCAAAGCAAAACTTTTCGAAATGAATGAGTGAGAAGCTCCAGAATCAAACAAAACCGTTGCAGGTATTGTGTTGATAGGAAACGTACCGAGTACGATATCCGGAGCATTTTGTGCTTCTTCTTTGGTCACGTGGTTTAGATGACCCTTCCTGTGGTTGTTGTTGGGGTTGAAATTGTTGCGCTTGGGCGCTGAATTATTTCCACCATTGTTTGGCTTCGAGGTCGAGTTCCTTGGCTTGGGGCACTGTTTGGCATAGTGCCCTTCTTCTCCACAAGCGTAGCAAGTAACGCATGGGCGATATGTGAACTCTTTGTCCCTTGCATGGAAATTCTTGGTTGGGCGAGAGATGTTTGTTGTAGGTTTGTGTGTCCCACCTTTCTGAAAATCTGTCCTGCTTCGGTGGTTGCGTGCAAGAGTAGTCTGGTCTCTTTTTTGCTTACTAAATCCTCCAAGCTACGTCTCTCATTTTCCAGAGTAATAGCTTTGTCCACTAGTGTCTTAAAATCTAGAAAAGTGTGAACGACCAGTTGGCATTTAAGCGCAGGCGCCAGACCGTCAAGGAATTTCTCCATCTTCTTGCTTTCAGTCATACGTTCTTCATTAGCGTAGCGGGACAATAGAGTAAATTGACCGTTGTATTCTGACACTGTCATGTTCCTTTGTTTGAGGTCATCGAACTCTCTCTTCTTGATTTTCATAATACTCTTGGGAATGTGTGCACCACGGAAACCTTCCTTGAAATCATCCCAGGTTATATCATTTTCGTTGGGGTGCATGTGCAGAAAATTCTCCCACCATGATGCAGCTGCTCCTGTGAGATAGTGCGGAGCATATAGTACTTTCTCGAGATCTGAACATTTTGCAATAATTAATTTTCTCTCCATATCTCGAAGCCAATCCTCGGCTTCAAGAGGCTTGTCAGTATGAGAAAATGTTTGGGGACGTGTCTTCTGTAGCTCAGATAACTTGGAATGCTGCTGATACTGTCCATGGTGATTTCCCATGTTGATGACTTGGTTCATCATTTCCCGATGTTGTTGCTGACTCTGCTCATAAAGGCGGCACATTTGTGAAAGTGCCGATTCACTGCCCTGTTGGCTTGACTGTCCCTGAGTGAACTCGTTGCTGGGTTGTGTATCATAATTTTCCTCTGGTGGAGTTGGCATGGAGCGAGTCCAAGGACGAGACATTTTTCACTCTGGGGATATATTTTGTAAAACCCATAAGAAAAGCGGAAAGAGTCGCAAAAACAATTCCATAAATGCATAAAGCTGGCAAATAAAATTAAATAACCAAGCTTACTTAAGAAAAACAAATCGATTTGCGCACGGAGAAGGACTGCTCATTACATATCTTACACGCGGGCGGTAATTATACAATACATCACTCAGGATATGCGTACATAATCCTGACATGTTATTCATGGCTAGTGTACTCCTCCAGATCCTACATGATGCGCAAACAGGCTACTTCCCACAACCTATGTACATATAAACATATCATACAAAGCGGTACATTACATGGCGGCTAAGCGTACTCAGGCGGAGATGTTGACGATCTCCTTTGCCCTGCCGAGGGTGAGGCATAGCGAGGCTGGGGACTCGACTTCCTCCTCACTGATAGGCTCCATACGAGTAGAGTTGCGCTCGGTGGACGGAGCGGGTGCCAGGGGCGGAACAACACGAACAGGAGTGGGCGCGCAGGGTGGTGCAGTGCGCGCTGGAGTGGGCGCAATAACTTGGTTGAACTCTTCGGTAGAAGGCAGGCGACGAGTAGGTGCATAAGATGCTAAGGACGAGACCAAAGTCAGTGGCGGTGCGGTGGGTAGGAGCTCCCTCCTGTTGGCAGCACAGCCATGAACTGAGTCCATGCGGGCAGCCACGAAGTCGTCCACCAGGTTGTCGAAGGCTGCCTCCAGGGCCCGGAGATACTCAATGAGCATCTCAAAAGCCTCGTCTCATTCTCCTCTGGGGCAGGAGAATGCGTAGTGACAGGTGTGAGGCACATGGCATGGAAGATAACGGTAACGACGAGTCTTCATCATGGGGAGGACATCCCTGAGACGAGCTATCGCCTCGCGGGCTGCCATCTGCATAGCATGCCTCTCCGTAGGCATGGCTCTTCCCAAGAACCGGAAGCGGCGTAACTCACCACGCCCTCCCTTGAACTGCACCGTGGCCTGGTGCATGGTCAGACTGTCGTTGACTCGGTGCTGGCAGAGTGTGAAGACTGGGCGCACAGATGGCCCCATCGCGACCTGAACGATGAAGGAAAGAAGCTTGACGAACCCATCGGGCACGTTGGCGAAGGTCTGAGACTCGCAGCTGTTGTCGGCCATCTACAAAAGTAGGCAAAAATTCTGCATGGTCAGATCATAAATTTATGCTTACTGACAGAAAATGACTACAATCAAGAAAATACGAATAGGCTCAATCATGCTAATAACCAATTAGCGATCGCACCTAGTGGCTTCCTACAGTCAGCCTGGCTCTGATACCAAGCTTGTCACGACCGGTTTTCCAATAAAAATATTTATTGAGAAACCAATCTTTTGAGTCCAGTATGAGAGAAATCCTCCTCACTGGTAGACAAATTCTTGATACAATAAGCCAGTAGCATAAAATATATTACAAGGTCGAACTACGGTTGCTCAACCAAATTATTACAAGCACGCCAATAATTATACATAATGGCGGACATGACACAGTGGTGTGGAGGCATACTACTGACTCGAGGATAGGGCGGTGGTGGAAAAACACAGCGGGGAGAGAGATACAAGACTCTAAAACTGTCATCTCATTGAGCGTCGAGGTGAGGCTCGATGAATTTATTTGGTAGCGGAAGCGGATATAATACAGTGACCAAATCCAGGGTCGCACGAGACTGACTGGGACTCCTCTAGGCATCGGACTCGCTATCAAATTCTTCATCCATGAGATCGCCTTCGTCAGCATCTGGCCAAATCAACAAGCCAGTGAGTACTTTGAAAGTACTCGCAAGACAGTTCGGATGTAAGATATAACAAATGCATGCATGAATGCGTCATGATTAATTCACCAATGTACATTCAAAAATTAGCATAACGAAGTAAGTAAAAGGGAAACGGCGGTAGTCCACCTGAAATCCCAACAAAACATAAATGAAAACCGATCGGGTGTCTGAAGCGACGCCTCGAAAGGTGAACAAATAAATATAAGGAAATGATGCCACAGTCGGGCGTCTTAGCGACACCACATAAAGGGCTTTAAAAGAAATGCCACAGTCGGACGTCGGGGCGACATCACAGAAAGGGCTTTAAAAGAAATACCATAGTCGGGCGTCTTAGCGACACCACATAAAGGGCTTTAAAAGTCATGCCACAGTCGGACGTCGGGGCAACATCACAGAAAGGGATTTTATTGAACGTAAGTAATAACAATGCCACAGTCGGACATCTGAGCGACATCGCAGAAAGGGCTTTTATTCACAAGGAAATAATGCTCATAATAAATATTCAATTCATGAAAATAAACGGGTTAGTCCATCCACATGAATAATCATTTAACCGGACTTAGCACTCATGCGATTCACCGGAGTCTCTGTCATCAAAACTGACATTTGGTCAGGATAAGTTCATATCGAACTTGGACATGGAATAGATGATTCGAAGGAATATATGACTCTACAGAGTTTGTACAAAATTTTTCCCACAGCCAACGGATTTCCGTAGTCACGAAGGACTAGTTCCGTTTACGGTTTTTCGGAAGAAAACACAGCTAACCAGTACACACCCATCCTACCTCTCGATGCTAGGAATCACCCTAGACATCGTCCAAGAAAAACTTTTGAGACGGGGAGATCACAATCTCGAATAGCATGGGATCAAATTTATATACGCGCGCTCTAAGGGGTGCCCCCCTCTCGGTCCCAACCGGAAACACCCATGCCCCCTGACCGGATGACTGGCTTTAATCCAGGGCCATGGAACCATCATCACGGCCTCTCCTTTTTGGTGTGTAGCAGGAAAGCGGTTTACAACTTACTAAGCCATATTCCTTGCGGAAAACATGTTGTAGTACAGGGAAGGAGGAATGGAAGGAACTGGAATGATACGAGTTGACATTGAAGTCACATAGTCTGGCATAAGCCTGGCATGCTACAACACTGCCATCTTACCCATCCTCATGCCAACACATGGCCATGCATACTCACATCCATCCACTCATGGATTTCCGAAACTTACTTGCCTCATCGTTGCAGGTAACATGACATTCGTCGGTATGTTCATCAACATGCCATAAACTACTTAATGTAAACATGCCAAAACAATCATCATATCAAAAGTTCAAACATGCTTGCCTGGTTCGGAGTAGTCGGAGCCTAGCTCGGTGAAGTTCGCGGCTCCGTCACCTCCTTCGGTATCTACGGTATAAAGAAAATATATGCGCTATCGTAAATACCAAGAGGTGCACAAAAAGTATTCCAAATATTTTTCAAATAAATCTTATAAAAAACTAGACAAAATTTTAAAGAGGACAGAAAAAGAATCAATCGAAAATACTTTTCTGTTTAAAAGTTATAAAGTTTTTTTGTCCAGGGACTCATCTGTAATGAAACAGAAGGTTTCCAGGGGCTAGCTTATAAAAACAGAAAACGTTCCAGTCTTGAATACGCCAGCCCAGAGGGGAAAGCGTATTTTGCCCGAAGGCGTTTTCAGAAAACGATTCGTTTAAAAGGATCTGAGAGGCTGACGGGCGGGTCCCACTCGTCAGGTTTAAACTTTCAAACGGGGGACGAAGCTCGTCGGCGCCCGAGAGCCGCGGTGGTCGCCGGCGGCGATCCACGGCGAGGCAGGGAGATCGGAGGGTACCTCCGTGTTCAGGGCGTCCTTCCGCGTCGATTGGTGGTGGTGGTGGCGGTCGGCGAGCACCACGTCGACGGCGAGCCTTGCTCCGGCGGACGGCGGTTCGGGTGGTCGTGGGACTCGTCAGAGGGAGCTGCGAAGGCCAAATTGAGGAGGGGGTTAGACTTCTGGAAGCTAGAGGAGGTAACTGACGGGGTTTGGGGCGCCGAGACGGCCTCACCAGAGCGAATCGAGGTGGAGGCCGAGGCGGAACGGGGTGGCCGGAGTCGGGGGAGGAGACCTCCTCGAGGCCCTCCTGGTGGCTTGGCAGGGTCTTGGAGAGGTGCAGTGAGGGTGTGGGGGTCGTGAGCGAGCTCGGGGTCCTTTTTATAGGCGATCCGAGGCGGTGGCCGTGAACGGGGATCTCCGGTGAAGGTTACGGCGGCGCAGTGCTTGGTCGGGGGAGATTAGGGAGTTGGGCGTCATCGTGGAGGTTTACTGGTTCCATTCAGACGCTAACCTCAGCGGGATTCGGTTGCTTAGGGGGAGCTCAACGGAATGGGGCGGCGCGGGCCCGTCGGTGGCAGAGAGCGTGCCCAGTGCCTGCCGGGCCATGGCGACGGTGCAACGGGCTGTGCTGGCGTGCATGAGGCCACGCGGAGCTACCAGGAGGATTGGGTGGCGCCGAACGGCGTTGAGCCGCCGTTCTGCTCTCTGTCGGCCGCTACGGTGGTTCGGCCGCCGCAAGACGGGAAGGCGCCAAGCGCACGTGTGGTGCTCCAGACAGGAGGAAGAGGCGGCGAGGAACGTGCCAAGGGCACTGTCTACGCGTGATTGAAACTGACGAACGAAAACGACACTGAACTCTGAATTTTTCTGAATATGAACAGCAACAGTGCACGCCAAGTGTTCGACAGAATGAATTTGGCATCTGGGGATTTTTCCTTGAGCTGATTTTTGGTGGAGTGGCTACTCATTGCTCCAGTAGACTGCCTGAATTTTGGTGGAATTTTTGGACAAGTGTAGATATGAATTTCACCAAATTTGGCAAATCTGGTCCAAACTTGCAGAGACTGAAATTTGAAAAATTTGAAAAGAGGAGGAGTGGATCAAGATGGTTCTGGGTTGTGGGTAAAAGGACTATCCAGGAGAGTTGGTTTGAGGTCAAAACTCAAATGAAAAAGGGTACTTGCTTTGAAAATCTCTCAGGCTCCAAATAATTTGCAGAAATGATTTGAGGGAAAAAAATAATTAGAATAAAATCCAAAACTTGCTTGGATTAGTTGGGATAGAGAACTTAGGTTGATTACAAGGAGGAGGGGAGGTTTTGGAGGGGTTTTACCACATGGGCAAAATACAAAGTCATGGGTGGTTTCCAAGATATGAAAATCCCAAATTTTCATAGAGTTTCTTTTTAAAAGAAAAAGATTAAACTCCCAAAATAATTTGAGAGGGAACCAACAGAGAAGAAGTTTCAAAAGATCAAACACCATAGTTTGAAGAAAAATAAAATCCTTGCCAAAGAAAAGGAAGTTTTTAAGCAGAAGGATTTCTGGAAAAGAAATTTTAAATGCCCTCTTTAAAAAAAATATCCAACAAAGTTTTTGATGAAAACAAATTAAAAATTTTTTGGAGTGTCACAATGAGATGGCGGTTACTAGTCCTCTCTCGCGCTAGCGTGAACCTCAAGTAACTAGCTTCTCCTTCTTGTCTGCTTTTGAAGCCTTTATGGCTAGCGTCCGAGAACCCATTCACTTGCGCCTGACACTCATGCCACTCGTTGTACACCCCCGGAACCTTCCCTTTGTACATGACATAGCAGTTCCATCTCGCCATCAAGAAACTAGGTACCTATTAGAGATGCATGTTCATGAAGAGGATGTATAATCATATATATGCAACAAAATATACTAGAGAACACCGAAAAAGAAAGGGTTAGCAACTAGATGCAACTAGGGATTGTGGACATCACAAAGTTGCATCGCTACAAATAGTATACAAGTTCAACCGACACATATCATCATCATCGGCATCATAAATCACCAGAAGTTCCATCCTTCCATATCATCGAGGATGGACCCTAGCTTCTTGAATGGTGTGAGGTCTAGACGTTGCATGCCTATGCGAGTTCGGACGTCAGCTCGCGATATAGGGCCATGGTGGAACATCCCCTTCTCATCGACGACTTCTTTCATGATGATCGTTGCAATGTCGCTTTGGATGCGAAAGAAGTCATCTCTAAGTTTATAATCTGCTTCTCCATGAGATTCTAGCCACTTGTGGATATGATCATCATTTATGCTTCTCATGCGAAGCTTTTGGTGATCCGTGTTGAACTGAATCATGAGATGGAGGATGTAGAATCCATCCTTCTTGCTTGGTTTTGGAGCTTGGATGCGGGAGAAGTTAGTTTTATGCGCGAAACCCATCTTCTTGTTCCTTTGTTTCCTGATCTGCATGTGGCCACCTCTAAAGCTGAAGCCTTGGAGAGCATCATCTAGAATATTCATTATGTGGGTGTAGTCTTTTTTCTCGTAGTCTCTGGAAGGGTCAAAATACACGGCGTGGGAGACTTGCGGATAAAGAACGATGAGGACGACGCGCCCGTTGCTGCGGGGAAAAGACACCTCAAATTATTCCCCATAGAGAGAGAAGGAATGATTGAAATGTATGAAAGGGTTGTTCGAAACTGACTTACTTTGGATGATAAGGCACGAGGACAATTTTGGCATGACCTTTGCTAAAAAATGGACATATCGAGCGCCTGAAATTCACCGGAACGGAAATGAATCAACATTCCGGCGTAACATAGGCAACTCGGATCATTTACCAAAACATGACATGTCCAAAACATGACATATCCACATATCACATGTCCAGTTCAAATTTGCATATAAATTCAGAAAATTTTGAAACCTATCTAAATTCATAACTAAATATATAACCTAATTAACATAACTAAAACCTAAGTAAATTAACCCTAGCTAGCAGAGAGAGAGAGGGGGGGTGGTTTACAGAGGGTGCAAGGCGAGGAGGCAGGCCCGACGGCGGCCGAGGTTGGGAGGGGAGGAAGCAGAGGAGGGAGGCGAGGGCCGACGGGTCGGGGGCGAGCGCCGGCGCCGGGGGCGAGCGTGCCTGGGTCGGGGGCGGCGGGGTCGGGCGCGGCGGGGTCGGGGGCGGCGGGGTCAGGGGCGAGCGCGCCGGGGTCGGGGGTGAGCGCGCCGAGGTCGGGGGCGGGCGCGGCGGTGCGACGTGGCCGGGGAAGAGAGAGTGGGGATTTGGGGGAAAAGAGGCGGGATGAAGCAGGGAGAGGGAGAATTTTGGGTTAAGTGGACATAGCAGTAGCGCGTTTTCACGAAACGCGCTACTACTATTACGAGCAGCTATAGCGATTTTCTGCAGAAACCGCTACTGCTATCTTGACTAGCTGTAGCTCTTTTTCACTAAAGCGCTACTGCTATAACCAGTTTCCCTTTTTTCTTTTCCTCAGCATAATAGGAACATATATATTACATCATTGGACCCTTGCATAATAATGGCTAAGTGTGTATACAAAATAGGAACATATATATATTACATCATTGGACCCATGCATAATAATGGCTAATTAAGTGTGTATACAAAATAGGAACATATATATATATATATATTACATCATTTGACCGATTCCTCAGCGCTGACGTTTTCCTTTTTGAGTAAGCTTCTTTCCCTTCTTGTTCGTCGAAGAATAATTGAGCCCCTCATTGTGACTTTGCCTTTTCCATGGAGTACGATTTTTCTTTCGTAATGTAGTATTGATTCTTCTTTTGACGTATACTTCATCATCATCGTCATCTTCCCTCATTGGGTTGCCGTACTGATCATAGTCTTCCTCGTTGGCGACTCCATCCATTCCAATGATGTTTCTTTTGCCTTTCCTCACGACAACACGGCTGGGATTGCATGGGTCGGTTATGAAGAAGCATTGTGTCACGTGCTTAGCGTGTACCCATGGCTCGTTTTTTGCGATAGCGTTCACGGTAGCGCTCTTGGCGTCGGGTATAGTCATGGTAGTGAAAATCCGGCTTTCTCTTTCGACATTCTTAGCCCATCTGACACGGAACATCGTCGTGTTGTGCAGTCCAGAGTAGTCAAGCTCCCAGATCTCCTCGACCCTTCCATAAAATCGTTCAGTTGCGCCGTTGTCACTGCCGGCCATGCATTCCATCGTCACCCCTGAGTTCTGATATTCATCACTGTCCATATCTTTGGCCTCCGTGTAGAACGTGTATCCGTTGATATCATATGCCTGATAGGTTACGAGGTTGGGCGAGGGGCCATGTGCTAAGGCGTATATGAGCAATCCGTCCTTAGAGCCCTCCTCCGGGGGATTAGCAATAATATGCTCTTTGAACCAATGCAGGAAAGTGGAGTTGTGCTCTCTAGTAACTTCGGCGTCCGTCCTGCATACCCCCCGGTCACGATACTTCTTTGCGATAATTTCTTTGTGCAGTGCCATGAAAGGATCTACCTCGTCTAGGTGTTGTAGCACTACCAAGTTTGCTCTATCAAAGTCGCTGCGTCGATCTGAGTATGCCATGTGCAGTTCCTTGTGACCATTGCAGTGACCTTCTCCTTCGAGCCTCCCATCGTGCTTGTTAACGGGCAAACCAGCACTAACACCAGGCGGCTGGTCTGCGCCATATAGAAAATTCTCACAGAAAGATATGCACTCTTGTGTCAAATAGCCCTGGACGATGCTTCCATCCGGACGGGACATGTTACGAACGAATCCTTTGATGATCCCATTCATCCTCTCAAACGGCATTATGTTGTGCAGGAATGACGGCCCCAGGTCTATTATGTCATCCAGAATATGGACACACAAATGCACCATCACGTCAAAGAACGCGGGCGGGAAGTACATCTCAAGCTCATTCAGTATCACAACGATCTCTTCCTGTAGCCTTCGGAGCTGCTTCACACTGATCGACTTTTGAGAGATGACGTCGAAAAAGTTGCAGAGACCAATAAGCGTGTCACGGACGTGCTTGTCCATTATCCCTCTAAGGGCAACAGGTAATATTTGCGTCATCATCACATGACAGTCATGAGACTTCATCCCGCTGAACCTTTTCTTGTCTGTGTCTAGATATCTACTTATCTCGCCACAGTAACCGGAACTAACTTTGACTCCGGTAAGGCACTTAAAGAATTGACGGATCTCAGCCTGACTTAAGGTGAAGCAAGAAGGGGGGCAATAATCCTCATTCTTTATTTTCTTGCCCTTCTTCTCCCGTTCCTCTGTCTCTGTCTCTGTCTCGTCTGACATTTTACGGGGCGGCATGTGCAGATCTTACCTGATTTTCAAATCTTGCAAGTCTTTTCTTGCCTTCGGCCCATCCTTCGTCTTATCCAGCATGTTCATCAGTGTTGCGAGCAAGCTCTCAAGGACATTCTTACAGATATGCATTTGATCAAGGCAATGAGGTGTATCGAGTTTGTGCCAGTACTCCAAGTCCCAGAACACAGACCTCGTCTTCCATACCTTTAGCAGCGGCTCCGGCGCCTTTCTCATCGTCTTTCCTGGCGCGGGGCACTCCTTCCAGTTTTTCAACAGCTCATCGATTTCAGCACCACTCCGCTTACGTGGAGGTCCTCGATGCTCAGCGTGACCATTGAATAGATCTCCACGGTTTCTCCACGGGTCGTCCTGTTCGAGCCATCTTCGATGCCCCATGTACACGATTTTCCCAGACCCGCCATCTTTCCTTGACGTTAGCTGCTGAGACGTCGTATCATCCATGCACCGCGTGCATCCGCAATATCCATGGCACACCTGGCCTGCCACATATCCATAACCAAGATAGTCGTGCACTGTCGTGATCAGCACGGCTCTCAAGTTGAAATACTCGCCTTTGCTGGCGTCCCATGTCTTGGCCGGTGTTTTCCATAACGTGTCTAACTCCTCCTGAAGTAGCCCCAGATACAAATTAATATTATTTCCTGGTTGTTTCAGCCCTTGAATAAGCATGCTCATGTGAATGTACTTCGATTTCATGCACAACCAGGGGGGGAGGTTGTACATCCATACAAACACGGGCCATGTGCTATGGTTGGTGCTCTGGTTGCCAAACGGATTCATGCCATTGGTACACGCGCCGAGCACGATGTTCCTTGGATCACATTCAAAATACCGATAGAAGCTGTTCAACGCTCTCCACTGGCTTCCATCCTTGACGTGTCTCAGCTTCGGATCATCTCCATCGTCGGGCTTCTTCCTCTCCGCGTGCCAGCGCATTAGCTTTGCTTCCTTGGGATCTAAAAAATACCTCTGGAGACGGGGAGTGATCGGTAAGTACCATACCACTTTCTGGGGACATTTCTTCCTGGCCTTCTTGTATCGAGAAGCATTGCACACCAGACAACTTGTTTTTTCCGCGTGCTCATTCCGATAAATTATGCAATCGTTGATGCATGCATGGTATCTAACGTGTGGCAGATCAAGAGGGCACACGATCTTCTTGGCCTCATCAACACTACTAGGACATAGATTACCCTTAGGAAGAAACTCAAGCGGGTCACCTCAGGATTGCAACCATCATACAATGGAGTGTTCGAGTCTACCACCAGTTGCTCCAGCTTAGCCTCCTCTCTAGAAGCAGCTCTCTCAGTACTCGTCTCCTTGCGAAGCAATGCTTGAACATGAGGGTCCCGCACGATTGAACTTAGTACCGACGAAATCTGCTGCGTGGAGTCCATGTCATTCTCTCCGCCGCCATGTCCGGCCCCTTCTCCGCCGCCATGTCCGGCCTCTTCCCCGCCGCCATTATCAATCATCTCTTCGTCTTGCCCCGTGTCATCATTGCCTGCCCCGTCGGCATCCTCAACATCGTCATCCTCATCTTCGGTTATCCATCGAGTATAGCCATCCATGAAACCAGTCATGAGCAGGTGCGCTTCGACACGACCATCGACATGGGGGTCAAGCCAAACTATTCCTTTGCATTTTCGACACGGACATAAAACCTCTGTCAGGTTATTTTCCTTCATGTCCTGCACCGCCGACCGCAACCACCTGTCCACCATCGTTCCACTGACCATCATCAACTCTGCACGGTAATAATAAACAAATTTATTATAAAAATGTGTGCATTCATCAAAGTCATACAAAAATTCAGCATGACCTTCCTTAACAATAGGACATATATAGATCTAGAGTTTGCCCGGAATTCGCCGAAACGGAAATAAATCAACATTTCGGCAAAACATAGGCAACTCAAATGCACAATTTGGCGTCAACTCATGCCACACACACAATTTCCATAAAAATATCACACACATGCATAAACATATTTCCATTTTGTAAAAGCATGAAATATTAATCACACCTCTATCTCGAGATCGAGCACACGGTGGAGATGATGATGTAGGGAGGTCAAAAGTGCACAAAGCTCTTCTTGACAAAGAAAGATCTAGTTAGGGGGCAAATAGGTCACTTAACTAAATGCTACATGTACCTAGCTAGCTAATTTAGGAGGAGACAACTTCAACTAGTGGAGGGGGGAGGAAAAAGAGAAAGGAGATGAATTAATGGGGGTGGTGTAGTTATAGCTAGGAGTAATGAAGAGAGAGAAAGGTAGGTAGAAGAGGGAGAGTAATGGGGGGAGAAGTATTGAGGAAGAAGAAGAGTGAGAGAGGGAGGATGTGGGAGGTAGGGGAAAGGGAGGAGAGGAGATGGGGAGGGGGAGGTGGAAAAGGTGGTGGGTGCTGCGTCTTAGCAGTAGCGCGGGAGAGAAAGCGCGTTGCTGCTAAGAGCGTAGCAACAACGCGCTTTCCTGTCACGCGCTACTGCTAAACGGGCCAACCCTGTGCACAATTTCAAAATTAGCAGCAGCGAGGTGACAAAAAAGCACGCTGGTACTATGGCATTAGCAGCAGCGGGCTCCCTGGCACCGCGCTACTGGTAAACTTATGTCGTTGTGTACTATCGGTGGATTTTTGTAGCAGCGCGGTTTAAGCGTCACGCGCTACTGCTAAGTTTGCACCAGCAGCGAGCTTTCCGTAGCCGCGCTGCTACTACTTAGCAGCAGCGCCTGTTTTTATGCCGCGCTGCTGCTAAGATTCTGTGTATAAGGTTTTCCCTAGTAGTGCGAGTTTGTGTAATCGGTCACACCGAGATTACATTATGCCCTAACCCTAACCATATCGGTCCTACCGAGTTGCATCTTAGCTCCACCGAAAATCCTAACGGTCACTAAGTTTGCTGAATCGGTCCGACCGAGTTTAACCATTCGGTCCCACCGAGTTTGGCAAATTGTGTGTAATGGTTAGATTTTGTGTGAAGGCTATATATACCCCTCCACCCACTCTTCATTCGTGGAGAGAGCCATCAGAACATACCTACACTTCCAATACACATTTTCTGAGAGAGAACCACCTACACTTGTGTTGAGGTCAATATATTCCATTCCAACCATATGAATCTTGATTTCTAGCCTTTCCCAAGTTGCTTTCCACTCAAATATTCTTTCCACCAAATCCAAATCCTGTGAGAGAGAGTTGAGTGTTGGGGAGACTATCATTTGAAGCACAAGAGCAAGGAGTTCATCATCAACACACCATTTGTTACTTCTTGGAGAGTGGTGTCTCCTAGATTGGCTAGGTGTCACTTGGGAGCCTCCAACAAGATTGTGGAGATGAACCAAGGAGTTTGTAAGGGCAAGGAGATCGCCTACTTCGTGAAGATCTACCGCTAGTGAGGCAAGTCCTTCGTGGGCAACGGCCGTGATGGAATAGACAAGGTTGCTTCTTCGTGGACCCTTCGTGGGTGGAGCCCTCCGTGGACTCGCGCGACCGTTACCCTCTGTGGGTTGAAATCTCCATCAACGTGGATGTACGATAGCACCACCTATCGGAACCACGACAAAAACATCCGTGTCTCCAATTGCGTTTGAATACTCCAAACCCTTCTCTTTACATTCTTGCAAGTTGCATGCTTTACTTTCCGCTGCTCATATACTCATTGCCTGCTTGCTTGATATGTATTGTGTTTGTTAAACTTGTGCTTAAACTCCACTTAAACTTAAGAATATTAAAAACTGCAACTTTTGGCACTTAGTGTCTAATCACCCCGCCTCTAGACACCTCTTCTCGATCCTTTCAATTGGTATCAGAGCTTTGGTCTCCATTGCCTTGGTTTAAACACCATTGGAGGAAGATGGATGTGTCTACTTTGGGGAGTCTTAGACATAGAGTGCCTATTCTTGATGGAGAGTATTTTCATGAGTGGAAAAATGAAATGCTTGAGATTTTCAATGAATATCATTTGAACAAGTACATTACTAGCCCTTGTGCACCTCATGTTGATCCTTTGCACCCTACCCTAGATGAAGATATTGACATGATTCGCAATCTTAGAACTGTTGAGCTCATCATTAAAGGCTTGCCTAGAAACTTGATTAGATGTTTGCCTACTCTCAAGTGTGCCTACACCATATCGAGATTTCTTGAGGAACGATTTCCAGATTATTCCTTGAAAAATTTAGACGAAATTCTCCATAAGTCTATTTCCTTGAGTAAGATGAACTCTAGTGATCCTAGCTTTGGTGATTGTCTATTTGAGCTTATCAATCTCATGCGTGCTAAAGGAAATGTAGGGATCATTAGCGATATCATATCCGAAGCTATTAGAATTCATAAAGGTAACCATTGTGATGATCATTTATCTAATGAATTACCCTCTCTAGGAATTGATCAATCACAAGATGATGTTGAACATGGATACTATGATGAAGATGATGATAGTGACTATGATCTTGATGATGCAATGAGGCATTTTGGTCTTATGGCAAATCTTCACGACTACATGGCTGGAGGAAAGGAATGGGTCCTTGATAGTGGATGTACTGATCATATGACCGGAGATAAAGATATGTTCCGTGAGCTTGCTGAAAACGACGGCCCTTGAAAATATGTCACTTTTGGTGATAATTCAAAGGGTAACTTGGTAAGGTGGCCATCTCACATGATAGCTCCATACAAAATGTCATGCTCATTGAATCCCTTGGATACAATTTACTTTTAGTTTCTAGACTTGCGGATTTCGGTTTCAATGTCTTATTCACTGAAGTAGATTGCCAAGTGTTTCGTAGAGACAATCATAAAATGGTCTTTACCGGTATACGTAGAGGATATCTTTACATTGTTGATTTCACTAAAAGGGCTCAACCTAGAACTTGCTTATTTACCAAATCTTCTAAAGGCTGGTTGTGGCATAGAAGACTAGGTCATGTTGGTATGCGAAATCTTGATAAGCTTATTAAAGGTGATCATATCCTTGGAATAAAAGATGTCATATTTGACAAGGATAGACTTTGTAGTGCCTGTCAAGCAGGGAAACAAGTTGGAGGAAGTCACCGCGCCAAGAACATCATGATCACAAGAAGACCACTCGAGCTACTTCACATGGATCTCTTTGGTCCAAATGCCTACAAGAGTCTCGGTGGTAACTCATTTGGTCTAGTCATAGTTGATGATTTTTCAAGATTTACGTGGGTGTTCTTTCTTGATGACAAATCGCAGGTCCAAAAGATCTTCAAAAACTTCACTAGGAAGGCCCAAAATCAGTTTGATGTGAAGATCAAGAAGGTTCGGAGCGACAACGGAATGGAGTTCAAGAACGCAAATGTGGACACCTTTCTTGACGAAGAAGGGATTTCACACGAGTTCTCGGCTACGTACACACCTCAACAAAATGGAGTTGTTGAAAGGAAGAACCGGACTCTTATCGAGATGGCAAGAACGATGCTTGATGAGTACAAAACGCCAAAGCACTTTTGGGCGGAAGCGATTGAGACCGCTTGTCATGCAACAAATCGCTTGTATCTTCATAAGCTACTCGGCAAGACGGCATACGAGCTCCTCACCGGTAACAAACCCCAAGTTGGATACTTTCGAGTATTCGGCTCAAAGTGCTACATTCTTGATAAGCATCATCGTTCTAAATTTGCTCCTAAATCGCATGAAGGTTTCCTACTTTGTTTATGGCTCAAACTCTCACACTTACCGTGTCTACAACAAGTTCACCCGAAAGGTTGAAGAGACGGTAGATGTGAAGTTTGATGAATCTAACGGCTCGCAAGTAGAGCAATTGCCAATTGATGTAGGAGACAAAGACCCTTCGGAAGCAATTCAAGACTTGTCCATTGGCAAGATTTGTCCAACGGAAGTGAAGGAGAGTACCTCGTCTGTCCAAGTGGAAGCTTCTACCTCGCGACAAGGTGAACCAAGAGTTGATACGGAAGCATCCACAAGTGGGACACGCCAAGATGAAGAAAACAAGGAAGCACACCAAGATGAACATCAACAACCTCCTTCTCCACCACGACAAGAGAACAACAACATCAACAATGAAGAAGGCCAAGAAGAAGCACAAGATGAAGAGGATGTTCCACCCCGACCCAAGCAAAAGCTTTCACGAGTTCGAGCAAGAATTGCTAAGGATCATCCTGTCGAGCAAATCTACAATGATATCCAAACCGGGAGAATCACTCGCTCTAAAACTCGTTTAGCTAACTTTTGTGAACATTACTCATTCATCTCTAGCATTGAACCTATGAAGGTTGAAGAAGCATTGGAGGATCCGGACTGGATAAACGCTATGCATGAAGAGCTACACAACTTTGAGAGAAATCAAGTGTGGACATTGGTCGAGAAGCCCGACAACAACCACAACATCATTGGTACCAAATGGGTGTTTCACAACAAGCAAGATGAAGATGGACAAGTGGTTCGCAACAAAGCACGTCTCATCGCCCAAGGCTACACTAAAGTTGAAGGTATGGACTATGGTGAGACATATGCTCCCGTTGCTAGACTTGAGTCCATTCGCATCTTACATGCTTATGCTAATCACCATGATATCACCTTGTACCAAATGGACATTAAAAGTGCTTTTCTAAATGGAAAAATTGAGGAAGAAGTTTATGTTAAGCAACCTCCCGGCTTCGTCAATCCTAAGAAACCTAATCATCTTTACAAACTTCACAAAGCCCTTTATGGTCTTAAACAAGCTCCTAGAGCATGGTATAAATGCTTAACCAAGTTCCTTATTGAAAAAGGCTTTGAAATTGGTAAAATTGATTCTACTCTTTTTACTAAAAGGGTTAATGGAGAACTATTTGTGTGCCAAATTTATGTTGATGATATCATATTTGGTTCAACTAACCCTCATTTTAGTGAGAAGTTTGGAAAGCTAATGTCGGAGAAGTTTGAGATGTCTATGGTGAGTGAACTCAAATTCTTTCTCGGTTTGCAAATCAAGCAAACTAAGGAAGGTACCTTTGTCTCTCAAACGAAGTACACCAAGGACTTATTCAAGAAGTTCAATATGCAAGAATGCAAAGGTATGACTACACCCATGCCTACTAGTGGACATCTTGATTTGACCAAAGATGGTGAACCGGTTGATCAAAAGGTTTATCGCTCTATGATTGATTCATTGTTATATCTATGTGCCTCTCGTCCCGATATTATGCTAAGTGTGTGCATGTGTGCATGATATCAAGCTGCTCCTGAAGAGTGTCATCTTAAGGCTATGAAAAGGATAGTGAGATACCTAATCCATACACCAAATTTTGGCATTTGGTATCCTAAGAGGTCCTCTTTTGATCTTGTTGGCTACTCCGATTCAGACTATGCTGGAGACAAGGTTGATAAAAAATCCACTTCAGGTAATTGTCAATTCCTTGGTAGATCTCTTGTGTCTTGGTCTTCCAAGAAACAAAACTCGGTATCCTTATCCACCGCCGAAGCGGAATACATTGCCGCTGGTTCATGTTGTGCTCAATTACTTTGGATGACCCAAACTCTTAAAGATTATGGGATATATGTGAAACATGTTCCATTGCTATGTGACAATGAAAGTGCTATTAAGATTGCTCACAATCCGGTGCAACATTCTCGAACTAAGCACATTGAAGTTCGTCATCATTTCATTCGAGATCATGTTGCAAAAGTGGACATTAACCTTAAGCATGTTCGCACCGATAAGCAATTGGCAGATATATTCACTAAACCACTTGATGAGAAAGTGTTTTGCAGGTTGAGAGGTGAATTGAACATCATTGATGCTTCAAACTTGGAGTAGGAACTCCATTTGATACATGCGGGGCATGAGCCTATGACTAATCCTCGATATTTCTCTTATGATGCTATTCATATGTCTTGGATATATTTGTACCTTGCATGGTATCTAACCCGTGTAGGTACTTGGATGAATATAAATCTATGAGATTGCCACACACTCACATCTTGAGCAATTTCTACATCACCAAGTCTCTACACAATGGTGGTTGAAGACAAGGAAGCACGAAACCATTCAAACATGTCCTTTGGCAAATTATATGTTGAGTCTCATGATTGTCATGTTGGATACACATGTGCTCTTCCTTGCAAAGCTAACCCATGTAGGTAGATGAACTCAAACTCCAAGTGGTGCTCCCAACTCTTGATGAACTACATCAACCTTGAGCAACCCACACAAGTTCAACTACATGATCAAGATCAACACCACTACCCAAGGTATGTTATTCCATCTTAGAGAAGCTTTACTCCAAGTCATGAGCCAAAGCAACCCGAAAAGATGTGAATACATCAAGATGCTTAAACGAAAAATGGTATCCCCATTCTGAGCTTAAACGATGAGTATGACCTATGATCAAGTGTTCTCACTTGACTCCTAAGTCAATATACTCTAACATAGGTGACTTTGTCACCGACCATTTCTAGATGAAGTTCTCTAGTGTTTCTCCGTGCTTTTGCATTTGCATATTTGTTTCCCCTTTCAAAAAAAAAACTTCATCCAGAACTTTTAGTTTCTTTTCTTTCCTTTTTGTTCTGCATTTTCTGCATCCAATTCATTGCAAATCTTTCAGTAAATTCCTTGCATATCCTTGTGAGATCTTACTTGTCTAGTGAGCTGAGGTGACAAGTGGTTTCACTCTGATGAACTCGGTCACACAAGTTTGTTCTCTTTGGCCCAACCGAAATCTTTCAGTGCAACCGAAGCACACAACTCGGAGTCACCGATTCCATCACAGGAAAACCAACTTGCCACTTATTCCTGATTTCTGTTTGCTCCAGCTCCACTCAATGATTCTTGTCCTCTACCAGCATCATATTAGACATGCTGCTTTTCTCTGTGACTCAAGGACCAACCCATTTGTATCACATGTCCAGAAGAGCCCTTCTTGGAAATTGGTGTCAAAGGGGGGAGAGAGAGATCACATCAAAGCTTAATCCTTCCTATAGGGGGAGAAAGAGAGAATACTCAGGGGGAGAGAGTTTCTCAACTAGGAGAAAGTAATATCATCAAAGACCCCAGATGCTTGGTGTTCAAGAGGATAGATGTCACATGTCTTTAAGAGGGGAAAGACATGTTTGGTTGCTTGCTTTAGCTCAAGCTCTGTTGTTTCTTTTTTGTTGCTCTGATTTTCCGTTCCCTATCTTCTCCCAATATCCCATGCAGATTCAGGGGGAGCAAGACATCTAAGGGAAGGAAATCTCTGATTTTATTGCATATCTTTACCTTTGGGGACATGTCTATATCCAATGTGGTACTTAGTACTCACTCTACGTGTCATCCCAGTCTTGGTTCTCTTGTGGTTTCTCTTGCTTGCTCTGGTGAGTAGGTGTATCTGTGTTATTTAACCTTGTTTGCGCAGGTTCATCCCATCCTAAGCCAACTCAAGACCACAAGGTAAGTATATGCATCACAGTCATGTGAATGAGAAATTCTTGCTGATGTACATACTGTTTGCAAGGACTCATGAGCATGAAGGTACATTTCTCACATTCACATCATTTTCTCTGATGCATATAGCCAAGATACATGTAACACATTGCTTACTCTGTCATGTTTACGCATTCACATGCTCCTACATTCAATATTCACATGATTGCATACATGTAGGGGGAGCCTATGCATGTTACATGTCTTTCCAAAGCTTTACATGCTATCCTCTATATCTTTATCTAAAGCTTTGATGTATGTTGTCATCAATTACCAAAAAGGGGGAGACTGAAAGCACAAGAGCTCCCTGGGTGGTTTTGGTAATTAATGTCAACATATCTCTTGTTGGACTAACACTTTTACCTAGTATGTTTCAGATAAGTTCAACAATGGAGTGGCATGGACTAGAGGATGTGGAACCCTTTCAAGATGCTAAGGACAAAGGATTGGCTCAAGCTTCAAGATCAAGACTCTACATTTTCTATTTTAGTGATCCAAGATCACGTTGAGTCTATAGGAAAAGCCAATACTATCAAGAGGGGATGAGGTGTTGCTTAATGGCTTGCTTGCTCAAAGTGCTTAGTGGTATGCTCCAAAACCCTCAACTACCTTCCCACATCCACATATGACCTAAACCAAAAGTCAAACTCGGCCCCATCGATTCTATCTATCCGGCGCCACCGAGTTTCAAATGTCATAGCCACTGCCACAAACCCTAGCAAATCGGTTTCACCGATAGGGATCTCGGTCTCACCAAGATGGGATTGTAATCTCTCTGTGTATGTCCATTACCAAAATCGATCTCACCGAGTTTGAGCAATCGGTACTACCGAGATTACAATGCAAACCCTCTGGTTAGCTTATTACCAAAATCGGTCCCACCGAGTTTGTGTAATCGGTCTCACCGAGTTTGCCTGACCAACTCTCTGGTTAGCTTATTACCAAAATCGGTCCCACCGAGTTTGTGTAATCGGTCACACCGAGATTACATTATGCCCTAACCCTAACCATATCGGTCCTACCGAGTTGCATCTCAGTCCCACCGAAAATCCTAACGGTCACTAAGTTTGCTGAATCGATCCGACCGAGTTTAACCATTCGGTCCCACTGAGTTTGGCAAATTGTGTGTAATGGTTAGATTTTGTGTGAAGGCTATATATACCCCTCCACCCACTCTTCATTCATGGAGAGAGCCATCAGAACATACCTACACTTCCAATACACATTTTCTGAGAGAGAACCACCTACACTTGTGTTGAGGTCAAGATATTCCATTCCAACCATATGAATCTTGATTTCTAGCCTTTCCCAAGTTGCTTTTCACTCAAATCTTCTTTCCACCAAATCCAAATCCTGTGAGAGAGAGTTGAGTGTTGGGGAGACTATCATTTGAAGCACAAGAGCAAGGAGTTCATCATCTACACACCATTTGTTACTTCTTGGAGAGTGGTGTCTCCTAGGTTGGCTAGGTGTCACTTGGGAGCCTCCAACAAGATTGTGGAGTTGAACCGAGGAGTTTGTAAGGGCAAGGAGATCGCCTACTTCGTGAAGATCTACCGCTAGTGAGGCAAGTCCTTCGTGGGCAACGACCGTGATGGAATAGACAAGGTTGCTTCTTCGTGGACCCTTCGTGGGTGGAGCCCTCCGTGGACTCGCGCGACCGTTACCCTCTGTGGGTTGAAATCTCCATCAACGTGGATGTACGATAGCACCACCTATCGGAACCATGACAAAAACATCCGTGTCTCCAATTGCGTTTGAATACTCCAAACCCTTCTCTTTACATTCTTGCAAGTTGCATGCTTTACTTTCCGCTGCTCATATACTCATTGCATGCTTGCTTGACATGTATTGTGTTTGTTAAACTTGTGCTTAAACTCGACTTAAACTTAAGAATATTAAAAACTGCAACTTTTGGCACCTAGTGTCTAATCACCCCCCTCTAGACACCTCTTCTCGATCCTTTCACTTACCGTCCAGCAAGCCTACGATGGAATTACTCACGCACGGCGGTGAGAATCATGAAATTGGTGATGGAGGATGGTTGATGATGACGATGGCGACGGATTCCCCTCTCCGGAGCCCCGAACGGACTCCAGATCAGCCCTCCCGAGAGGTTTTAGGGCTTGGCGGCGGCTCCGTATCATAAAACGCGATGAATTCTTCTCTCTGATTTTTCCCCCCGAAACACAATATATAGAGTTGGAGTTGAAGTCAGAGGAGCTTCAGGGGGCCCACGAGGCAGGGGGCGCGCCCCCACCCTCGTGGACAGGTGGTGGGCCCCTCGCCTTCATCTTTTCAAGGTATTTTTTTATTTTCCAAAAAGTTGCTCCGTGAAGTTTCAGGTCATTCCGAGAACGTTTGTTTCTGCACATAAATAACACCATGGTAATTCTGCTGAAAATAGCGTCAGTCCGGGTTAGTTCCATTCAAATCATGCAAGTTAGAGTCCAAAACAAGGGCAAAATTGTTTGGAAAAGTAGATACGACGGAGACGTATCACAACGCATAAACTAGGGTTTAAGCTTCTGTCACTCTAGCAACCCATCATCTACTTATTACTTCCCAATGTCTTCCCCTAGGCCCAAACAATGGAGAAGTGTCATGTAGTCGATGTTCACATAACACCACTAGAGGAAAGACAACATACATGTCATCAAAATATCGAACGAATACCAAATTCACATGACTACTTATAGCAAGACTTCTCCCATGTCCCCAGGAACAAATGTAACTACTCACAAATCATATTCATGTTCATAATCAGAGGGGTATTAATATGCATAAAGGATCTGAACATATAATCTTCCACCAAATAAACCAACTAGCATCAATTACAAGGAGTAATCAACACTACTAGCAACCCACAGGTACCAATCTGAGGTTTTGAGACAAAGATCGGATACAAGAGATGAACTAGGGTTTGAGAGGAGATGGTGCTGGTGAAGATGTGGATGGAGATTGACCCCCTCCCGGTGAGAGGATTGATGGTGATGACGATGGTGACGATTTCCCCCTCCCGGAGGGATGTTTCCCCGGCAGAACAGCTCCGTCGAAGCCCTAGATTGGTTCCGCCAAGGTTCCACCTCGAGACGGCGGCGCTTCGTCCCGAAAGCTTCCTTCTGATTTTTTTGCAGGGCAAAAGACACCTTATACAATAAGATGGGCATCGGGGGCCTACCAGGTGGCCCACGAGGGAGGGGCGCGCCCCCCACCCTCGTGGACGGTGGGTGGCCCCCCTCTGGTGCTTTCTTCACCCAATATTTTTATATATTCCAAAACTGACTTCCGTGGAGTTTCAGGACTTTTGGAATTGCGCAGAATAGGTCTCTAATATTTGCTCCTTTTCCAGCCCAGAACTCCAGCTGTCGGCATTCTCCCTCTTCATGTAAACCTTGTAAAATAAGAGAGAGAAGGCATACGTATTGTGACATAATGTGTAATAACTGCCCATAATGCAATAAATATCGATATAAAAGCATGATGCAAAATGGACGTATCAACTCCCCCAAGCTTAGACCTCGCTTGTCCTCAAGCGGAAGCCTATATCGAAAAATATGTCCACATGTTTAGAGATAGAGGTGTCGATAAAATAAAAATACGGACATGAGGGCGTCATGATCATTCTTAGAATAGCAACATATATATATGTAGTCATATGATTTATTATGCTAAAGTAACAATCTATTCACAATGTAAAGTATGAATCAGAAACTTCATTGAAAAGTAGCAAACTATAATCTCAGTCATTGAAGCAATTGCAATTTATCATAACATCGGAAAGAGTCAATATAAGAGCTTTTCAGCAGGTCCACATACTCAACTATCATTTAGTCTTTCACAATTGCTAACACTCACGCAATACTTATGGGTATTATGTTTTAATCGGACACAGAGAAAGATAGGGGCTTACAGTTTTGCATCCCCACCTTTTACCTCAAGGGTAATGTCAACAATAATGCTTTATGAAAATCCACATCCAATTAGATATATATATATCAGGATCTTTCCAACACATAGTGCTTGCCAAAAGATAAAGTGTAAAAAGGAAAGGTTAAGATCACCATGACTTTTGTATAAGGTATAAGACAAAAATAAAAGATAGGCCCTTCACAGAGGGAAGCAGAGGTTGTCATGTGCTTTTATGGTTGGATGCACAAAATCTTAATGCAAAAGAACGTCACTTTATATTGCCACTTGTGATAGGGACCTTTATTATGCAATGTGTCGCTTTTATTTCTTCCATATCACAAGCTCGTATAAAGCTTATTTTCTCCACATTAATAGATCATACATATTTAGAGAGCAACTTTTATTGCGTGCAACAATGAAAACTTACTTGAAGGATCTTATTCAATCCATAGGTAGATATGGTGGACTCTCATGGCAAAACTGGGTTTAAGGATATTTGGAAGCACAGGTAGTATCTCTACTTGGTGCGAAGGATTTGGTTAGCATGAGGGGGAAAGGAAAGCTCAACATGTTAGATGATCCATGACAACATAATTTATTTCATATATAAGAAAACATAACCCATTACGTTGTCTTCCTTGTCCAACATCAACCGTTTAGCATGTCATATTTTAATGAGTGCTCACAATCATAAAAGATGTCCAAGATAGTATATTTATATGTGAAAAACTCTCTTTCTTTATTACTTCCTATTAATTGCAACAATGACAAAAACTATGTTTGTCAACTCTCAACAACTTTTATTCATCATACTCTTTATATGTGAAGTCATTACTCTCCATAAGATCAATATGATCTCTTTATTTCTTTTTATTCTCCCTCTTTTTTTATTCCTTTTTTATTCCCCCAAGATCCTAGAAAGATAACCAAGCCCTCGCCTCAAAACTAATCTTTATTATATGTAGCTCACGGACTCGATTACATATGTCAGGATCAACATAAAACTCAAAGCTAGATCATACTAAACTTTATTCTACTAGATCAAGATATAACCAAAAGGATCGAACTAAGAAAAATGGTAAAGATAGGAGTGTGATGGTGATACGATACCGGGGCACTCCCCCAAGCTTGGTAGTTGCCAAGGGGAGTGCCCATACCCAATACTCAGTTCTCCTTCTTCGGAGGTGGGGATGATGGAGTTGTTAATGAAGTCGTGTCACACATCGAGCGTAGGAGATTCTCCAATTTGCGAATAATGCCCTTGAGTGCGGTGATGTATTCTTGCAACAAAATATTCTCACGAGTGAGATACTTGTTTTGCACCCGAAATATTTCAATCATCTTGAAAGCTTCTATTTCAGCAGGGGTAAGATGGTTATAGTAAGGTTGAAGGATGTCTTCTTCTTCTGCTGCCGGAGCTTGATCCTCCATGGCCTTCTTGATTCTATCACCCTTGTTTATCTCCCCAAGTTCTTCTCTCTTCATCTCTATCTTCATTAGCCAAGCATCGTTGCCCGCGTTGTTGGAGGAAGGGGATGACATGATGCCTAGCCTTCACTGGTGCGCGTCGGTCCTAAACAAACGATTTTTAACCCCTTTCCACGATGGCATTCGGAACCGTCGCCAAGTGAGTGTGGGCGATAGGGGGGTCCTTTCCACACGACCCAAAAACCGTTGGGGATATGCCCTCCTGGCACACACGCTCGGCAAAATGAGGTCGTGTGCGATCGGCGAGCACTCAAATACAGAAATACATACAGTAGTGCTAAAAAATACAATTATACAGGCGAAATCATTTTCGGTCGTAAGTACATCCCACATAGTTAATCACCACTAAACGTTTTCGTTCGTATATACATCCCGCACAGTCACTACAAGGAAAACATTTGCGCAAGGTGGCGTATCACAAATAGTTTTGAAGAGAATGTCGTGTGTGATTGTTCATTGATCCAACATGGTTTATTCCTAGAAACTGTGTGTGTTGCCTGAGGTCATCACCGATGGTGGTTTCCCATTAACCGTTTGCAATAGGAAACCCAAATTAGCAAGCTAATTGGCCAATTAGCGGGCTAATTGCCCTATTATTAATAATCCATTTCCTAATCTAATTGACATTCATATTAAGCACATAATATATTCCATTTACATATTAAGGAAGCAGGATTTCATAATTGAAATACATCACAGTACAACATGATATAGCTTCAGCACTCAGCTACCCCATTACACAACTGCACCAGCAGCAAGTTTCACATGCAACATCTAGAACCTTCCAAAATTAGCATCATAGATAGTACATAGAGAGATGCATCTCATGTGGAAAACTACTGAAGCGGAAGGCGAATATTGAGCCTTCATTCATGTTGAAGGTCTTTGCAACTTTAGGCCAGCGCCTGTGGATGATTGACCTTCCATCCTTCGACCTCTTCAGGAACACTTCAATATTGAACCGTGGGTGTTGTATGAAAACTTTCCTCGCCTCCTGACCATAGAGGTTGTTTGAGAGGTAATCATCAGTGAAGCCTGAAAACAAGGATGTGCCTAAATATCTTCTCTATATTGGAAATGGGGCAAAGGAATACAAAAAGGCAAGGTATAATAGTTATTACCATCTTGTAAACCTCAGTGCTTCCCATTGTTTCCCTACAACACATATAAGGTAGTTAGTCATCATGCTAAGTAAGGGTTCGCATGCTATCAGTAAAATATGTTGATGATAAATAAGCACATTGCAGATTCATCACATTAATTCAAGCCACATGGAAAACCCATTTATCCAAACCAAGCATGATTAAGAACTAGGAAATATAGCACTTGTATATGTTTCTCAAGTATGAAGTGCAGCCAAATTCGATTTATTCCTCACATGGTATAAAATAATAGAATGCAGCCACAGCAATTGAACATCGCATTGCAGAATTGAACCAAGCAGATAACTAAACACCACAACAAATGAATCAAACATTAACTAAGCACCACATTGCACAATATAACATACTCCTAATAGAAGATCAGACAGTTAACCAAACCAAGCATGCTTAACAACTTGGAAGTATAGCAATTGTATTTGTTTCTCATGTATTTAGTATAGCCAAATTCAATTTATTCCTCACATTGTATACAATAAGAGAATGCAGCCACGGCAATTGAACATCCATTACAGAATTGAACCAATCAGTTAACTAAACACCACAACAAATGAACCAAACGTTACATGAGCACCACATTGCACAATATAACATACTCCTAATATAAGATCAGACAGTTAACCAAACCAAGCATGCTTAACATCTTGGAAATATAGCAATTGTATTTGTTTCTCATGTATTTAGTACAGCCAAATTCGATTTATTCCTCACATGGTATACATTAAGAGAATGCAGCCACAGCAATTGAATATCGCATTACAGAATTGAACCAAGCAGTTAACTAAACACCACAACAAATGAACCAAATGTTAACTAAGCACCACATTGCATAATATAACATACTCCTAATAGAAGATCAGATAGTTAACGAAACCAAGCATGCTTAACAACTTGGAAATATAGCAATTGTATTTGTTTCTCATGTATTTAGTACATCCAAATTAGATTTATTCCTCATATACAATAACAGAATGCAGCCACAACAATTGAATAGCGCATTGCAGAATTGAACCAAGCAGTTAACTAAACACCATAACAAGTGAACCAAGCCACAACAAATGAACCAAGTAGTTTAGTAAACGCCAATTGAACAATATAACATACTCCTAATAGAAGCTCAGGCAGTTAACCAAACCAAGCATGCTTAACAACTTGGAAATATTGCACCCTGAAGAATTGAACATCACATTTGCAGAATTGAACCAAGCAGTTAATTGAACATCACATTGCACGACATATAGAACATATGCACTATAGCAGAAGATTGCATGGTAAAAGTAGATAGCACAATTCACTTAAATTTGTAAAGAAAAGGCAGTAGCTAGCAAACTGAACATGGGTCCTTATAAATAAGACAAGCTACTCCTCATTCTCGGGGATATCGATGACTATTGGCTCCTTGGACATGGAAGAGGGTGAGGCCTCCGCATCGTGGGTTCCCTCGTTGTAGTGGTGAGTTGCCTGAGCCACTCCGGGCACCAACCTGCTGGATCTCGAGATGAGGTAAGCATGTGCACGCTGAGAAAATACCTCGTAGTCTTCATCGAAGGCACCGACGGTGGCCTCGAGATAACACCACGAATTGTCGTTTAAAGCAGCCAACCGCATCGCAGTGTCGGCGCGCGAGGCGTCAACGGTGTCCTCGACAGCGAGGTGCTCCTCCAAGATCTAGGGGTCGGCACGAATGGCAGCCATCGCGCCCTCATCCGCGCATGCGGCCACGATTTTCATCTTCACTGCCAAATGCTCCTTGAGGTCCTGGCTATACTGCATGCACCATGTCTTAGGCTGGCGCTTATTTGGTGGAGGGGTCGGTGATTTGGGTGGAAGGTGTCGCGCTCGCGCTGGCGGTCGGGGAATGTGGGACGTGGAAGGAGGAGGAGGATAGGGGTCGAGTGTGGATTACCTGCCTGGATAGGCGAGGCCGAGTAGCGTGAAGGAGGGTCGCCGACGAGGAGGCAGCGGCGCTGCCAGCAAGGAGTGAATGTTTCAACTTGGAAAGGAAGGCAGAAAGAGGGGAAATGTTGCTTTTGGTAAGGGGGAGGGGGCGGGGAGGTAGATATTTCCACGGAAGCCGAAAATTTGGAATCGCTTCAAACAAAAAACTGGCACGCAAAGTGTCATCAGACAAGGTCCCTTATTCAGACACGGTCCGAAGGTATTTTGTGTTGCATCTCACACGGTTGGTTATAATAAACTGTGTGGGATCTAGTTGATTTTTGGTCTTGATTTGAATTGCATAATGGGGTCACAGCGGCCATGGATGGTGTTTGAATTGCTAGACCTTTTATCTGCAGTGATCATAAAAGAATTGGAATTATTCGGGGTTTGTTTGGACATTTTTATGCATTAAGTGAGTTTTCAATGCATTTATGTGCATAATTAAAATTTGAGCTACATGCACATGCTCTAGTGCATATAATTTCTTTGAAAAATCAAATCTTTGTGCTTGGGTCCCATGCAAGAAATGGGAATGAATTTAAACCACCATGGCACCATTGATTGTCGGCAAAACATTGAGATGCCTGGTTTTTCAAATTCTAGTAAATCCAAAACTCATCTGAAATTCATGAAACTTGGCATGCTATCATGGAGCGACATCAACATGTCGTGGTACAAATTTTGTCCCATTTGGGGCAGGTTTGGGTATATGCTTCTCACAAACCGGAGATTCTCACAACAAGCATGATGGTTTTCGGTAGGGAACGTCCCACCTATGGGGACAAAACGATATCCATTGCCTCTTATTGATTTCAAGTTTTTTCTCATGTTAACATAGAACAACAGGAGTGTTGTGTGAATTTTTGTGATTTTTCGGGGTTTGTTTGGACATTTCTATGCATTAACTGAGTTTTCAATGCATTTATGTGCATAATTCAAATTTAAACTACATGCGCATGCTCTAGTGCATATAAATTGGTTGAAAAATCAAATCTTTGTCCTTGGGTGCATGATTAGGTCCCATGCAAGAAATGGGAATGAATTTCAAACACCGGGGCACCATTGATTGCCGGTAAAACATTGAGATGCCTGGTTTTTAAATTCTAGTAAATCCAAAACTCGTTTGAAATTCATGAAACTTGGCATGCTATCATGGAGTGGCATCAACATGCCGTGGTAAAAATTTGTCCCATTTGGGGCAGGTTTGGGTATATGCTTCTAACAAACCAGAGCATCTCACAACAAGCATGATGGTTTTCGGTAGGGAATGTCCCACCTTTGGGGACGAAATGATATCCACTGCCTCTTATTGCTTTCAATTTTTTTCTTGTGTCAACAAAGAACAACAGGAGTATTGTGTGAATTTTTGTGATTTTTCGGGGTTTGTTTCGACATTTTTATGCATTAACTGATTTTTTTTCATGGATTTTATGTGCATAATTCAAATTTGAACTACATGCACATGCTCTAGTGCATATAAATTGGTTGAAAAATCAAATATGTGTCATTGGGTGCATGCTTATGTCTCATGCAAGAAATGGGAATGAATTTCAAACACCGGGGCACCGTTGATTGCTGGCAAAACATTGAGATGCCTGGTTTTTAAATTCTAGTTAATCCAAAACTCGTCTGGTGTGCAGGTTCACCAGGAAGTGTGTGAGATGTTCAACACAGGATTTGTGCATCTCTTCAACGCAAACGGTTTAGTGAAGCAGTAAAGCAGCAGAAAAAAAACCAAAAAATATACGTGCTGCCACACACTCCGTGTATCGTGCGAGCAAGCGTCAGTTGACGGGACGCATGCGAGTAGTCCGTCGCGCGGGCATACCAGGAGGCATGCGTGCAGGTGTGTGTGTCGATGGGGAAGCGTGCGAGTAGCTGTGTGAAATGATGGTAGGAATGGCAGACGTCCGCCACGCAGGCTCACCGAGAGGCGAGACAACTTTTGACCGCAGCCTGCCTTGCTCCCACTTTTCCGTATTAATTGCGCGCCCGAGCCGCCGGCCATAATAGGCGGCCGCACCCCCGGTCCACAGCAGTCACCGACGTATGTACTCCGGAGAGTATGACAATGCCGCCAAAGTGCACCATCGGAGGGAGTGGCGACGCTGGGGCTGGTGAAGCACCTGCACAACGCGTCAAGCTGGCCACAGAGGTTTCCGTTGCCGCCGACGAGGTCTCGAGCAGGCAGCATCACGACCTTGAATTCATCGGCGCCATCATGCCCCCCCCCCAGCTGGAGCCGGAGGTCAACAGCAACTCCGGCAACAACTGCGATTCCGACGGAAAACTGGTCAGTCACCTACATATATGTTTGTGCCTTTTTCTTCCTGATCTTGAGAATTGATTTCGAATGTCCTACATGTTATGCCATTTTTTCTTTTAGATCGGTAAGTACACAGATGAGGCTCCGTCTAGCACCGCCGCCGGATGTAGATCTTGGACCCGGCTGTGCCGCCAGAAGCGCCCCCCTAGACCTGAGGAACCAGTAGAATCTCCGGCGGACCGCATCAGCGATCTCCCGGACAACATCCTTCGGGAGATCATCTCCCTTATCCCCACCAAGGATGGCTGCCGCACACAAGTCCTCGCATCTCGGTGGCGCACTCTGTGGCGCACCGCGCCTCTTGATCTCGATTGTCGTCAGCTATCTGTCGATGATGATTCTGAACTCCCCGGAGCCATCATCTCCTCCCATGGGGCTCCGTTCAACGCATCTGCATCCTGGCATGCTACCTGCTGGACACACCCTACACGGTGGCCGCCTGGCTGACATCCTGTCAATTCAATAAACCCCAACAGCTTGAGTTCTACCATTACTACAGTGATAGGTTACCACCAATAGCTACATCTGTGCCCTCACCACCGATGCCCATCTCATGGTTTTCCTCCTCTATCTCTCTCTCTGCGCCGCCACCTTTACCCGGTGCCATCTAGCAGACAGTCTAGTACAAATGCTTCGACTGCCACTACTGAAAAAACTTGCGCTTATGTTGGTTCATCTGTTAGAGGCCTCACTACACAGCATCATCCACTCCAGCTGCCCTGCACTGGAGCGTTTGATGCTTGTTTTTGGAGCAGGAATCGATATCCCTTGTCTCAAAATAAAGTCGCCTCACCTTCTAAGCATTGGAATTAGTTTTGAAGGACAGGAGCTCATCATCGAAGATGCCCCTTCACTTCAAAGGTTGGTCCTTGATTGTTGTTATAAACCTAGGCAAATAAATGTGGTCTCTGCGCCTAAAATGGAGACCTTGGATGCAATTCGTGATCCGTTTAAATGGTTCGAGATGGTGTTTGCCTCCACACCTACTGAGGTACTGTAAATTTTTTGCGTACACTTTTGTAATAAGCATTTTTCATTTGTGCGCATAAGTTAAGTATCAACTTGGAGTACACTTTCCGTGCTAATATCATGTTCTATGCTCAATGAAGTGCTTCTCCATCATATCAGTGGTGGTGGATTCTGTCAAGACCTTATATATCAGTATGTGGTGTTTTGATCTCAACATCATTATTGCCTTGTTGCAATGCTTTCCAATGTCTGGAGAATTTGTATATAAAGTGATGATTTCACGCACATTGAAAGCCCATATATAATGTATTATAATTAATCATTCAGCAAGCACTCTTTCAACACAATCTTTTTTAGACATTAACTGTTTTCAATCTTCATCTCTATTTAGGCAACAACACATGGATAAAAAGGTATAACCAATCGATGGTTGATGAAGCACGGGGATTTTCTCAGATCTCATGACATTCGTTTGAAGACAGTAACGTTGGAACGATATTCATCCAACAGTGCAAACACTAGCTTTGTCAGATTCTTCATGTTGAATGCGAGGGCACTATTGTCCGTGAGGATTAAGTTTTTCAACAAGAAATTACTCACGGCTACAAGTGTTGAAGAGCATAAAAAGAAGTTTCTGGTGGACCTAAGGGCTTCTGATCGTGTTCGGCTTCTATTTACAATAGCTTGTGGTCATCATGGAGCAGTAGAATTATTGTATTAGGATCTTGATTTTATGGATCAGACTGATACATTTGATTGTAATCGTCGAAAACTTTGGTTGAGTTAACTTTCATTGTCCTATTCAATCTGGGTTATGTGTAAACCTGATGAATAATTAATCCTTATGCTTTTGTACCTTCTGTAAGCTGGAGTTAGACATTGTTGCCCTTTTCAACTAGGGTTTGACCCACATTTTCTTTCATAGTGGGCCAATGGCTTGCCATTTCTTTAATTAAGACATAAATATTATAAGCATTCACAACATATGGAAAGAGCCTCACTCTCGCGGGATCTTTGAGATCTTTGTTCATTACAGAACTGCAAGTTCTTAGCGCCCACCAGCACCCACAACCTTATTTTCAGCTAGCACACCAAATGGGATTTAATTGTTACTAAGAAAAGCTGCATGGTAGTGGCAAATTTGGATTTGCCATTTGGGACCCAGGAGGAAAAAGCCTATCCAGGGCGGTGCCGACTCGACAGTAAACATTGAGAAACCTGGTTTTAAAATTACTGTAAATCCAAAACTTGCCTCAAAATTAGTCCAATTTGGGATAAGTTTTGGTACAAACTTCTTACAAACCGGAGCTTCTCTCAAAAAGGATCATGGTTCCGAGAGGGACCTTGTCACCTATGTGTGTGAAACGAAATACACTGTCTCTTCCTGCCTTGATTTATTTTACAAAGGCAACATGCAACTATAGTAGCGTCGTCCTAAAAATATGAAATTATTCACAGTTTGTTTTGCCTTTTAATACATTATTTGAGTTTCCTAGGCATTTTGGAACGTACTTTGGTGTGTGCAAAGGTCATGTGTTTACTAGCCAAACATGTAATTGGATGTTCAATCTGTTTATGGAATCAAGTCCTTATAAGTTATAAGTACATATGTTGTTGTTCTGTGTGCAATGACATCACACACGGAGCATACAGGGGAACCCGTCGGTGATGATTTCATCAATCGCTGACAATTGTATACCACCAAGCGTTTGCCCACAACACACATGACTTATTAGCAGCAATCATCTGTGTTATTATCAGTCTTCGCACACATTTCTGATTACAGACCTCTTTGTCGCGTATAACACACATCTTGTTATATTGAACCGTTTCTGTTCTCTTGGCTCAAAGCAAACAGTTTATCCGATTGAACTGCATGCCGTATATTGCAGACACCTTGATCTGGCTGACCATTTCTTTTGTGTTGCCTAATCACAAATAGTTCATCCGAGTGAACCGTATGTTGTATATCGCACACACCTTCATTTGGCTGCCCGTTTCTTTTGTTCCTCATCATCGCAAACAGTTAATTGAACTGAATCGTATGCCCTGCATCGCACACGCAACCAAAATCTGAACTGTGTTTGATGCATCCTCCATCGCAAATGTTTTGCACCTTTTTGACGGGTTTTTACACCACCATTTGCGATTATTGCATCACACACAGTTTCATCGAAGGGTCTTTGATCGTAGTGTCGCGTTAGCAGCATCCTGCAGTGGTGCTTGGAAACTCTGGCAGAAACAGCTCAAAACAAAAGCAGGAGATATTTGCGTGGTACGGTGGTCAAAACCTTTGGGAGATTATATAATGAATTTTTACCGACCAAAAGAAGTATCGTGCAAGAAATCGGAGTCCGGAGGGCACACAAGGTGCCCACGAGGTAGGGGGCGCACCCTCCACCCTCGTGGATGCCTCGTATACTTTCCGGACTACTTCTTATTTTCCTATTTTCTTAAATATTCCAAAACAGAGAAAAATTGCCATTAGAGTTGTTTTGGAGTGTAACATCCCAAATTTTCAATTTAGAATGTTATACATAGGTCATCTATGCATATCATATTTTATTGCATTTCGTTTTGCGATCCTCGAATTTCTAAGCAACTCAAGGACCCACGGAGAGAGTTGGGGATTTCAAATATCGAAACAAGGATCACTTTGGTTTTAATTATTTTTCTCTCCGAAAATATTTCATATTAAAATATAAGAGAGGAGATAATATGACTTCTCCAAATAAAGGGAATATTGGAGGAAAATATTAAAAATCAAATAAATAATTCTTTTTGACTTTTATTGCTATTTTATTTGAATTAGGAAAAATATGTTTTTCGTAATTGCATTAGAGGCCCAAATAAATGTTCACTTTGTCCGCAATATTGTTAGAGGACCGTGAAAATTTATTTCAGGACTTTTGAACACCGTTTAGTATTTCTTTTATTTGTTTTTCCGCATCACGATTATTTAAAAAAAAGTGCACCGACCTAACTGGCCGTGCCCGACCCAGACACCGCCCGGCCGGCCTTTAAAGGGCGAGGCCCGAAGCCCATGGGGCTGCCAGCCCCGCCCCGAAACCCTAGCGCCGCCGCCACTTCGCGCCGTCGCCGCCTCGCGACGCCGCCTCCCCGTCGCGTCGCCGTCGCCGACCGCCCGCCCGCTGGATTCGTCGCCACCATCGATCCCGCCGCCGCCGCCACTCGCCGGAGGTAGAAACCGCCGCCGCCACCTCGGTTTTTCTTTGAGAATCGTTCAGTTTTTTTATAAAACCCTACTTTCATTTTTTATTAGATCAGTTCGGTTTTTTGGTTTAGTTATTTAGCGGACGTTCGTCCGTACGTTTGTTTTAACAAACGTTGTTCGTCAGTTAGCCGCAGACAGCGAACGTTCGTTCGTTAGCCTGTTCGTCTCATTTTATTTTCCAGGGTTTTCCCACGGTTATTTTCGATCGCGATTTCTGCCCTAATCTTCGTTCTAGTATATCTTTTCGCTCGTTTATCCAAATCAGGTGAAACAAGAGCCTAGATCTTCATCTCGAAGTCCTCTTTCTGTTTAACCAACTTGAACAAGATTTTGGTACTGCAAAAATTGACTTTAGTCCAGATTAGTAAACGAATCTTGTTTCTTTTATAGTTTGAGTTTCGTTGCTCCGTTTGATTTGATTCTTTTTGCAAATCAAATCTCTTCAATTGAGTTTTTAGATTTGATCTTCTTATTTGAGTTTTACCCATGCATCTTTGCTTGAGTGCTTATGTATGTTATTGTTTGTTTATGATAGAATTCCCGGAGTGCGAAGCGTGCTACTACGAGTCTCTAGGTTTTGCGGATCGTCTGCAAGGCAAGTAACACTTTGATCATACCCATTTATTACCCGGTTTTATGCATTATTTTCAACCCTCACACATTGCATGAGTAGGATCTCTTAACATGTGGGTCTGGGAAGTAGCTGATGAGGTAGAACCTATTACCTGTGTTATTATCAAACCCTTGGGAGTCACTTCTATGTTATGCTTATATTGCCATGCTATGCCCGTAGACGTGGTTTGGGTTTGAGTGTAACCATGATAGATGTGAGTTGTTAATTAATGGTTCAACTTAACGTGGCAACTTTAATACACATCTGGGTGGATTGCTTGTGGGCACCTGGAGAATCCAGTGTTGTCCAAGAATATCCCGGAGTACCTGTGTGATCATCCTACGGTCCGCCGCCCAGGCTCAAAGGGATCATAAGATTATTCATGCTAGAAACTTCTGTGTGCAGCCACAAGCCATTATGGGCTCTGGCATAGTTGAGTATGTTGCGTGACCTCTTTCAGTGGTGGGCTAGCAGATGTAGGGGATAGTAGGTGTAACTTTCCACCCAGGGTAAAGAGTTAATGCTTCTGAAAGACTGTGTCTTGGTCATCTGTTTCTCAAACACCATGTAGTGCAAGAAATCAAACAGAGGAGATCGAGTCTTGTGGGGAAAAGTGCGCAAACCTTTGCAGAGTGTATAAACTAATCATGGTTAGCCGTGTCCCCGGTTATGGACATCTTGAGTATCTGGTACATGAATTATTGATTTGATCTCATCACTCTAAAATTAATTTGACAGGTGTTAATGACTACTTTAATTGGGATTGAGTTGGAGGAACCTTCTCAATTATGTTTCAACTACCATGATAGTCAAATAAAACATATTCCTTTGTTGTAGGAAAAAAATGGCTTTTTGCAAAACAATATAACCATAGAGCCTCCACCAGCCATATATGCATGTAGTGATAGCATTTATCTGTTCATTGCTCTACTGTGTTATATTGCCAGCACATTCCATGTGCTGACCCATTTCGGGCTGCAACATATCATGTTGCAGACTTTTTAGACGACAAGTAAGGTGCAATAGGTCGTTTGTCATGCACTCAGCTATGCTGTTGGAGTTGATGGACTCACTTTATCTTCCAAGCCTTCCATTGTTATCTTATTTAGATGGCCTTAAGCCATAGTTATTGTAATAAGTTCTCTTTTGAGACATTCGATGTAACAAGTGTGTTATTTCTACTCTGTTATAATTCCATTCGAGTACTGTGTGTGTCAGCATTACCGATCAGGGATGACACTGAACACAGAGACTTGACCATCTGAGGTCGGGTCGCTACAAGATGGTATCAGAGCACACGCTGAATGTAGGACACGACCACTAAGATGAGCCATAGGTCACTCTTCTCTACTCATTTATGACTCCTCTCCATTTTCTACTCTTTAGGATGGCGGACTCAAGGAACAAGTTTACACAGCCGGATAAAGATACACCCTTTGGACGACACTTGAAGGAAGTCACTAGGTATCTGAACATCGGAATACCAAGCTTCACCGGGACCCTTTGGATGACACTTGAACGATGGTTGATTCGAGTTCAAGTTCCAGGAAGGACATTCATGCCAGTCACTGAGCCCATAGAGTTTTCCTTTGATGCACCAACATGGAGTCTAGGCAAGAGCATGGCAGCCCACATCGCCATGGGACGCATCGGCGAAGTTTATCACAAGGAGCTTAAGGACACTATCTACCAGATATGTGGACGCCGAGATGAGTAATGGGAGATGATCAGCACCAGGAAGGACAGGTCCATTGCAGCCCTCATCCAGGAGTTAAATCATCACATTCGTCGCCAAGAGAACCAGATGTGCGCAAGCATGATAGATTTGAAGAAGGCGATGAACAGGATCACAGAGCTAGAAGAGGAACTCAAGTCTACACGCGATGGATATGAGGAGGAAATGACGATACTTGTGGAGATGAATGACGACCTGACAAGGAAGCTAGGAGTTTTCATGGGAGACCCCGCGCCAGGAGAAGACGACAAACCCAAGGAGATTCGTTTGGAAGACTACATCATCATCGACGACACCGACTCCGACCCTGATGGTAGTGATGATGATTACGAAGATGAAGCTGGAGCAGATATCATGGAGTCTTCCACCGATCAATATTTCTAGATGACCACCATATGATTAGTAGCACCCGTTGTATATAGTAGTAGTCCGATCACTTTTGTAACGATAGTTCTAGACCGATGGTATGCCCTTGCTTGATTGATTGAGTGATATGATATGATTGTGTTTGTCACATGTGCATATGGGTAGTGTTTTCTCATTAGACCTCAGTCTATTCTAATCTCTCCCCTCTAAACCCATTAGATGCCTCCGAGACGTGACCCCAGATTTGCTTTTCCACCGGAGCTCACTCAGTTGATCCAGTAGCAGAATACACTGATGCAGTTGCTAGTTCAGAATTAGGGCAACAACAACAACCACAATAACAACAATACACCCCCACCACCTCCAGTTGACAACTTATTCCGTTTTCTAAGGTTAGAGCCGCTGGTGTTTTCCAGTAGCACCGAGCCCATAGTTGCGGATGACTGGCTACGCAGGATTGGAAGGGAGTTAACCACTGTCGGTTGCACAGATGCTGAGAAGGTGCGTTTTGCCGCACACCAATTGGATGGACCCGCAGCCACATGGTGAGAATATTACACAGCCACTTTCCTCATATCCTATGTTACTTGGGAGCAGTTTCAGCAAGCATTCCGTACTACTCATGTCTCAACTAGAGCCATGAGTATGAAGAAGCGTGAGTTTCGCAACTTACGCCAGGGCAACCATACTGTAGGGCAATACGTGGAGGAGTTTAGCAAGCTAGCTCGTTATGCCCCAGATGACGTGGCCACCGGTGCCGTGAAACAGGAGAAGTTTATGGAAGGGCTGAACGATGAGATGAGTGTGCAGTTGATGGTGGCAACATTCAACGACTACCAGGAGTTGGTAGATAAGGCTCTTATGATTGAAGGGAAGCAGTAGCAGATTGAGAGCCGCAAGAGGAAGTATGGGCAAGGAAAGTACAATTCAGGAGCTCGGCAGAAACCCCGTTTCACCCCGAACCCGAGAGGATTTACCCATGACCATGGAGGCCATAGCTACAATGGAGGAATTACGCATAACCACGATGGACCTAGGAATGGAAATGGGAGTGGAGCAGGCAGCAACTAGAACCGCTCTAACCCAAGCACGCCTGCCAAGAAGGATTTAAGTCACATCACTTGTTTCCAGTACGGGAAGACTGGACACTACGCCACTGAGTGTTCTAAAGCAAAGAATGGAAATGGCAATGGAAGCTCTGGGAAGAAGCCCAACCCTTTCAACAAGAGACAACTAAACCACGTGAATGTGGAGGAGGTTGAGGAGCAGCCAGATGCAGTTATCGGTAAGTTTTTGGTTAAGTCATTTACTGCAGTAGTTCTTTTTTATATCGGTGCATCGCATTCATACATTTCAAGGGGATTCGTGGATAAATATAAGTTGCCCACTAATGTACTTAGGACACCCATGTTAGTAACCTCACCAGGAGCGGAGTATATGGCAAGTCAGGGATGTTTTCATATGCCATTGACCATAGGTAGGCATGTTTTCCCCTCAGACTTGATAATTTGGGAATCCCAAGGATTGGATGTGATACTCGGTATGGATTGGCTATCGATGTATGGAGGAAACATCAATTGCACCAGTAAGTCAATTCTGCTCACCACACCGGAAGGGAAAAGGATTAAGTATGTATCCAGGTATACTCCTAAGAGGGCCCAAGTAAATTCTCTTACGAGAGTTGTACAGGAGGAAGTGCCCGTAGTGAAGGATTTTCCATATGTATTTCCAGAGGAACTACCAGGTATGCCGCCAGATCGAGATATTGAGTTTTTGATAGATCTATTGCCAGGCACCGGACCAATATCGAAGTGTCCATACCGGATGCCCGCAAATGATCTAATGAAGTAACGATCAAGAACAAGTACCCACTGCCAATGATCAATGATCTGTTTGACTAGCTGCAAGGAGCAAAAGTATTTTCCAAGATCGATCTTTGATCAGGATACCACCAGCTGAAGATTTGAGAACAAGATATACCTAAGACAGCTTTCACCACCAGGTACGGGTTGTATGAGTATACGGTTATGTCATTCGGATTGACTAACGCCCCTGCCAATTTCATGAGTATGATGAACAAGGTGTTCATGGAGTTCTTGGATAAATTTGTCGTGGTGTTCATTGATGACATTTTGGTGTACTCGAAGAATGAAGAGGAGCATAAGGAGCATTTGTGCTTAGTTCTCGAGAAGCTCAGGGAACACCAGTTATATGCCAAGTTTAGCAAATGTGTGTTTTGGTTGAAAGAAGTTGGATTTCTTGGACATGTTATATCAGGAGAAGGTATAGTAGTGGATCCTACCAAGGTTCAGTCAGTCACTGAGTGGTTGGCACCCACCTCAGTTGGAGAGATCCGCAGTTTTCTTGGACTCGCGGGATATTACCGACGATTCATTGAGAATATTTCCAAGATTGCGAAGCCCGTGACGACATTGTTGAAGAAGGACACCAAGTTCCATTTGACTGAAGAATGTGAAGCAAGTTTCCAGGAGTTGAAGAAACGTCTAACTATAGCCCCAGTGCCGATTCTGCCAGATATATGCAAAGACGGAAGAGTTGTTTTGTATGCCTCACGTCAACTTCGACCGCATGAGTTGAATTATGCCACCCATGATTTGGAGTTAGCGGCTGTAGTGCATGCGCTCAAGACCTGGAGACATTTTCTTATTGGAAACCGTTGTGATGTGTACACGGATCACAAGAGTTTGAAGTACATTTTTACTCAGAAGGAACTGAACCTCAGGCAGAGGAGATGGTTGGAGCTCATAAAGGATTATGATATGAATTTGCACTATCATCCAGGAAAGGCCAATGTCATAGCAGACGCTTTGAGCCGGAAGAGTTGTGTCAATACCTTAGTAATAGGAGGTTTGCCAAAGGAGTTAGCAGAAGATTGATAACCCACAAGTATAGGGGATCGCAACAGTTTTCGAGGGTAGAGTATTCAACCCAAATTTATTGATTCGACACAAGGGGAGCCAAAGAATATTCTCAAGTATTAGCAGCTGAGTTGTCAATTCAACCACACCTGGAAACATAATATCTGTAGCAAGTGTTTAGTAGCAAAGTAATATGATAGTAGTGGTAATGATAGCAAAAGGTAACTGTAGCAAAAGTAATATTTTTGGTGTTTTATAGTGATGATAACAATAGAAACGGAAAAGTAAATAAGAGAAGAACAATATAGGGAAAGCTCGTAGGCATTGGATCAATGATGGAGAATTATGCCAGATGTGGTTCATCGTGTAGCAGTCATAACATAGGGTGACACAGAACTAGCTCCAATTCATCAATGTAATGTAGGCATGTATCCTGAATATAGTCATACGTGCTTATGGAAAAGAACTTTCATGACATCTTTTGTCCTACCCTCCCGTGGCAACAGGGTCCTAGCGGAAACTAAGGGATATTAAGGCCTCCTTTTAATAGAGTACTGGACCAAAGCATTAACACATAGTGAATACATGAACTCCTCAAACTACGGTCATCACCGGGAGTGGTCCCGATTATTGTCACTTCGGGGTTGCCGGATCATAACACTTAGTAGGTGACTATAGACTTGCAAGATAGGATCAAGCACTCACATATAATCATGAAAACATAATAGGTTCAGATCTGAAATCATGGCACTCGGGCCCTAGTGACAAGCATTAAGCAAAGCAAAGTCATAGCAACATCAATCTCAGAACATAGTGGATACTGGGGATCAAACCCTAACAAAACTAACTCGATTACATGATAAATCTCATCCAACCCATCACCGTCCAGCAAGCTTACGATGCGATTACTCACGCACGGCGGTGAGTATCATGAAATTGGTGATGGAGCATGGTTGATGATGACGACGGCGACGGATTCCCCTCTTCGGAGCCCCAAACGGACTCCAGATCAGCCCTCCCAAGAGAGTTTAGGGCTTGGTGGTGGCTCCATATCGTAAAACACAATGAATCCTTCTCCTTTATTTTTTTCTCCCCGAACAAGAATATATGGAGTCGGAGTTGAGGTTGGTGGAGCTCCAGGGGGCCCACGAGGCAAGGCGGCGGGCCCAGGGGGGCAGGCACGCCCCCCACCCTCATGGCTAGGGTGTGGGGCCCCTGGCCTTGATTCTTTGCCAGTATTTTTTATTATTTCCAAAAATAATCTCCGTGGAGTTTCAGGTCATTCTGAGAACTTTTGTTTCTGCACATAAATAACACCATGGCAATTCTACTAAAAACAGCGTCAGTCCGGGTTAGTTCCACTCAAATCATGCAAGTTAGAGTCCAAAACAAGGGCAAAAGTGTTTGGAAAAGTAGATACGACGGGGACGTATCAACACCCCAAGCTCAAACCTTTTCTTGTCCTCAAGCAATTCAGTTGACAAACTGAAAGTGATAAAGAAAAACTTTTACAAACTCTATTTGCTCTTGTTGTTGTAAATATGTAAAGCCAGGATTCAAGTTTTTCAGCAAAGATTATGAACTAGACATATTCACAATAACTCTTAGGTCTCATGTTTACTCATATCAATGGCATAATCAACTAGGGAGCAATAATAATAAATCTCGGATGACAACACTTTCTCAAAACAATCATAATATGATATAACAAGATGGTATCTCGCTAGCCCTTTATGAGACCGCAAAACATAAATGCAGAGAACCATTAAAGATCAAGGACTGACTAGTCATTGTAATTCATGGTAAAAGAGATCCAGTCAAGTCATACTCAATGTAAACTAACAATAATGAATGAAAATGACAGCGATGCTCTCCAACTGGTGCTTTTTAATAAGAGGATGATGACTCAACATAAAACTAAATAGATAGGCCCTTCGCAGAGGGAAGCGGGGATTTGTAGAGGTGCCAGAGCTCGATTTTGAAATAGAGGTGAATAATATTTTGAGCGGTATACTTTTATTGTCAACATAACAACCAAGAGATGGCGATATCTTCCATGCTACACACATTATAGGCGGTTCCCAAACAGAATGGTAAAGTTTATACCCCCCCTCCACCAACAAGAATCAATCCTTGGCTTGCTCGAAACAACGAGTGCCTCCAACTAACAACAGTCCCAGGGGAGTTTTGTTTGCAATTATTTTGATTTGATTTGCATAAAGCATGGGACTGGGCATCCCGGTGACCAGCCATTTTCTCGTGAGTGAGGAGCGGAGTCCACTCCTCTTGAGAATAACCCTCCTAACATGGAAGATACGGACAGCCCTAGTTGATACATGAGCTATTCGAGCATACAAAACAGAATGTTTATTTGAAGGTTTAGAGTTTGGCACATACAAATTTACTTGGAATGATAGGTAGATACCGTATATAGGTAGGTATGGTGGACTCATATGAAACAACTTTGGGCTTTATGGGATTGGATGCACAAGCAGTATTCTCGCTTAGTATAGGTGAAGGCTAGAAAAAGACTGGGAAGCGACCAGCTAGAGAGCGACAACAGTCATGAACAGGCATTAAAATTAATCAACACCGAATGCAAGCATGAGTGGGATATAATGCACCATGAACATAAATATCGTAGAGGCTATGTTGATTTTGTTTCAACTACATGCGTGAACATGTGCCAAGTCAAGCCACTCGAATCATTCAAAAGAGGATACCACCCTATCGTACCACATCACAACCATTTTAATAGCATGTTGGCACCCAAGGTAAACCATTATAAGCTCCTAGCTAATTAAGCATGGCATAAGCAACTATAATCTCTAATTGTCATTGTAAACACGTTTATTCATAATAGGCTGAATCAGGAACGATGAACTAATCATATTTACAAAAACAAGAGAGGTCGAGTTCATACCAGCTTCTCCCATCTCAATCAGTCCATCATATATCGTCACTATATTGCCTTTCACTTGCACGACCGAATGATGTGAATAATAATAACAGTGCACGTGCATTGGACTAAGCTGGAATCTGCAAGCATTCAATAAACAGGAGAAGACAAGGCAATATGGACTCTTGGTTAAATCAACAATAATGCATATAGGAGTCACTTCAACAATTTAATCATGGTCTTCTCCTAATCAACCCCCAAAGAAAAGAAAAGAAATAAAACTATTTACACGGGAAAGCTCCCAACAAGCAAAAGAAGAAAGGGAAATCTTTTTGAGTTTTGTTTTTAGTTATTAATACAAGCATGGAAATTAAAACTAGCTAAAAGCTACAACTAATTTTTTTTGTTTTTTTTCTTAAGGTTTATCGAACACACAAGAAGAAAGCATAAAAAGGAAATAAACTAGCATGGATATTACAATTAAAAAGTATGAGCACTGACATCTAGCAATGAGTGTGTGAACATAAATGTAATGTCGATGGGAAATACGTACTCCCCCAAGCTTAGGCTTTTGGCCTAAGTTGGTCTATGGCCACGGCTGGCCTGGCGGATATCCAAAGTAATAGTTGGGGTCGTACTGTGAAGAAGCCTCGGGTTGCCACTGGTTGGCAATCACCTCCGGATCCCACTGGTAATCAAACTATCATGGAGGATCAAATTGTGGTTCCGGCTCTGTTGATGTAGGGTTCCGGTAAGCGTGAATGGCTTCCAACGGAACAAGGTACTTGCCTGCAGATAAATCAAACAAGGAAGGAGCAGGCAGGGTAATAGTCTCAGGATGATGTTTATCAAAGAACATTTTGTATTTAAGCTCATTTTCCCTATTCTTAACAATAAAATCATGTGCTACCATACTCTTATAATCTAAATAAACAGTAGGCAGCAATTTTTCTTCCTTTTCGTAGTGCCTAATAGGTATGTTATAGTATGCAGCAAGGCGTGAAGCATAGACACCTCCAAAGATCGGGCCCTTTGTACGGTTCAGACTTAACCTTTTGGCAATAATACCGCCCATACTAACAGAGTCATCACCGAATAAACCATGGAACAAAATAATAATATCAGGAACACTAAGGTTTCCACAGTTTCCGCGACCAATTAAGCAACGACTAGCAAATATTGCAAAGTAGCTTAAAAAAGGAAATTGTATGCTAGTGATTCCTGCAACGGAAACTTTCCTAGTTTCCCCTACAGTAATAGTGTCAATAAACCCGTCCACATCTCTATGATGTGGTTCCTCTAAGCTACCCTCGAAAGTTATTTTGCAAACCCTGTAGAATTCATATAGTGACATCTTCTTAACCACATCATATAAATGAAACTCTACTGAAGGAGGTGACTCCCTAGGATAATAGTAGAAGTTTTGCACAAAAGTATTGGTGAGTAAGAGATATTGTTCGCGTTGGTCGCGGAGGAAGTCGGTGAGGCCTGCATTCTTAGCCAATTCATAAAAATCATCATAAATCCCGGCTGCTCTCAAGAAATCATCGGAAGGCCATTCACACGGCCGAACCTCCGCGGTGCGAGGCAGATTATATTTGGGCCTCTCTGCTTCTTCACTTTGCTTTTCCTTCGAGCTTCGGCTAGATGAGCCCCTCAAAAATCTCTTCATTATTTCCTGAAAAATTCTGAAATTTTGAGTAACTTCAAATAAAAGTAAACCAAACTCAACAAAATTGATAGCAACTACTCCTACAAGTGCCTAGAGCCTATATCATGCATTAGAACTACTTGGAACCATATAAATTTGACATGCAAGCTCAAGAACATGGTCACCTAGGCAGCACAAATTTGCAATGAATAAAGCACTAGAACAAAAACTAATTGGACCAATGGAGGAGTCACATACCAAGGAACAATCCCCCAAAGGAGTTTTGTGAGAGGTGCTTTGAGCAAGGAGATCAAAAATCGTAGCAAAATGAGCTAGAACTCGTGCTTGAGTTGGATGGTGATTTTTTGGGGAGGACGAAGTGTGTGGGTGCAGGAATAAGTGGAGGGGAGCCACCGTGGGCCCACGATGCAAGGGGGCATGCCCAGGGGGTGGGGCGCGCTGTGGACCCTCGTGGCCAGGTGCTTGCTCCCCCTGCTATGTTCTCAGTGCCAAATATTCTCAAATATTCCAGAAAAAATCATATTAAATTGGCAGGGCATTTGGAGAACTTTTATTTTCGGGATATTTTTATATTGCACGGATAATTCAGAAAACAGACAGAAATTACTATTTTTGCTTTATTTAATATAAATAACAGAAAGTAAAAAGAGGGTACAGAAGGTTGTGCTTTCTAACTTCATCCATCTCATGCTCATCAAAAGGAATCCACTAACAAGGTTGATCAAGTCTTGTTAACAAACTCATTTCGAGTAACATGAAACCGGAGAAATTTCGAATGACACTTTGTTACCTCAACGGGGATATGCACATCCCCAACAATAAGAATATCATATTTCTTCTTGACAGTAGGAAGAGGAAATTCAAAACCTCTAAAAATAATTAATGGAATTTTTCCAATAGAATTGATACTATGAACTTGATGTTGTTTCCTCGGAAAGTGTACCGTATGCTCATTACCATTAACATGAAAAGTGACATTGCCTTTGTTGCAATCAATAACAGCCCCTGCAGTATTCAAAAAGGGTCTTCCAAGAATAATAGACATACTATCGTCCTCTGGAATGTCAAGAATAACAAAGTCCGTTAAAATAGTAACGTTTGCAACTACAACAGGCACATCCTCACAAATACCGACAAGTATAGTAGTTGATTTATCAGGCATTTGCAAAGATATTTCAGTAGGTGTCAACTTATTCAAATCAAGTCTACGATATAAAGAGAGAGGCATAACACTAACACCGGCTCCAAGATCACATAAAGCAGTTTTAACATAGTTTCTTTTAATGGAGCATGGTATAGATGGTACTCCTGGATCTCCTAGTTTCTTAGGTATTCCACCCTTAAAAGTATAATTAGCAAGCATGGTGGAAATTTCAGCTTCCGGTATCTTTCTTTTATTAGTAACAATATCTTTCATGTACTTAGCATAATGATTCATTTTAAGCATATCAGTCAAACGCATACGCAAAAAGATAGGTCTAATCATTTCAGCAAAGCACTCAAAATCCTCATCATCCTTTTTCTTGGATGGCTTAGGAGGAAAGGCATGGGTTTCTGAACCCAAGGCTCTCTTTTCTTACCGTGTTTCCTAGCAACAAAGTCTCTTTTATCATAACGTTGATTCTTTGATTGTGGGTTATCAAGATCAATAGCAGGTTCAGATTCTACATCATTATCATTAATTGCTAGGTTGAGCATCAACATGAACATCATTATTAACATTATCACTAGTTTCATGTTCATTACCAGATTGTGTTTCAGCATCAGAAATAGAAATATCATTGGGATTCTCAGGTGGTTTAGCAATAGGTTCACTAGAAGCATGCAAAGTCCTATCATTTTTCTTTTTCTTCCTTTTAGAAGGACTAGGTGCATCTATATTATTTCTGTGAGAATCTTGCTCAATTCTCTTAGGATGGCCCTTAGGATACAAAGGTTCCTGGGTCATTTTACCACCTCTAGTCATAACTCTAACAACATTATCATTTTTATTACCATTTAATTCTGTCGGGTGGTAGGTGCGACATATGCCAACGGGTGGCTTATCATTGTGGGAGCCAGTAAGACGTCGCCGGTGCCTGGAAACGGGATGAGGCGAAAACATGCACGCCGGTGAATCTTACCCAGCTTCGGGGCTCTCCGTGGAGATAACACCCCTACTGCTGCTCTGCGGGGTCTCCGCATGATCACTAGATGGACAAGTAGCTACACAATGCTCCTTGAGCTGTTCGGTGGGAGGAGGAAGAAGGGCACGGCTAGCCTGCTTCTTCTCCTTGTGTGGTGTCTAAAACTAGCTGGGGGTTCAACCCTTTGCATGGGTGCCCCGGGGGGTTTATATAGGCCTACCCCCCGGGGGTACAATGGTAATCCGACTGGGCGCGGGGCCCAGCCGTCTGTGACTGCGCTTGCCGGCTTCTGCGCCGGCTGCTGGGGCCCGCCGACTGGTGGGTCCCGCCGGCTTCCGGCCCCTTGGTCGACAGGCAGGCCCCACTGTCCAGGACCTGGTCGGCGGCTGGTTACTGTTGCTCTATCTTGGTGACGTGGGCTTCGTCGAGGTAGGCGTGGCTACAGTGCCGCCGCCCGGCGGGCGATTGCTGTAGCCTCACCGTGTCTTGTCTCCTTAATGGGGCGTCTCCTTCGAGGGAGACGGCAAGCTGGCTGCGGGGAGCCGGCTCTGCCTTGGGCCAACTGGGGGAGGCGTGGCCGCCTTCGGGTGTCTCTCTGCCCGAAGGGGCCCACCGCCCGTGGGCCGTACTGGCAGCCCATCGTGGATGGCATCAGGGTCATCATGGCAACAGTGTTGCGCCGGACGGGGTCACCCGTACGGCGCATTGTGCCGATCGTGCTCCGGGATTTGGGGGTGGCAGGCTTTACTGTAGCCACGCCCCGTCTCATCGCCGCTAGGTGGATGCAAACTTTGAGGGTACGGTCTCGACCGCTTTATGGGAGCCGGCTTCTTGGAGTCGGCCTCCTCGCGGCCGGCTTCTCGAAGTCGGCCCTCCCATGGCTTTCTTCATGAGGGCTAAAGTTGGGCCGCTTTCCGAAAGCCGGCCTGGGTGACAGCCAGCAAGGGGAAGGCAGCCCCATGCCTTGGATTCTTGAGAGCCGGACGGGCTCGTAATTTTTTCAGAAGGGCCAGGGGAAGCCGGCTAGGCTACCCATGGCTACTTACTCCGACAGTAGTCCCCGAAGCTAATCGAGCTTCGAGGCGGACAAAGGGACGAGAAGCTTGGTCAGCTTCCTACCCTGAAGAGCCGGCTTTGCTGGTGTATGCCGATTTCGGGGAGCCCTGCGTCTTGCAGGCGGGAAAGTGGTCGACCCGCGTGCTGACCGCGGGCCCTCCCGCGGGCCACGTGGCAGCAAGACCCTGCCAGCGCACATGCGCGACGGGACACCGCCGCAGGCCCGGGCCCGCCACTCCTAGGCCTCGGCCCGAATGCTGATCTTCTGCGGCCCAGGTGGACCGCTCGCCTTCCCGTGGCGATTTTATTTCGCCGTTGGGGCGCAATAAACGCGGGACGTGGGGGAGTGGGCACGATCGATCCCCACGTTTCCCCACGCCGCGCCTCGTCGGCTCCGCCACGCGAGCCTATAAGTAGGGGGAGGAGGGGGAGAGACAGAGGTTTGCACGCTCTCTCTTGCTCCGCCCCTTCTCGTCCTCCTTTCTTCCTCTCGTTGCCGCCGCAGCCTCCCGTCTCAGCGCCGCCGCGCCGCCACATCGTCTTGCTCCCATGGCGCTGTCGAGCTCGTGGGATGGCTCCAACGTCCATGAGGACCATGTTGAGTTCCTCCGCCAGACTCGGCGCCCGCCCGACGCCAACCTCGTGCGGGTCTGCCTGGCGCCAGAGACGGAGATCTTGCTGGCACCGGAGGAGGGCGAGCGGGTCGTCTTCTACTCGCACTTACTGCGCGGCTTCGGCCTTCCGGCGAGTAGATTCCTGCGCTCCTTCCTCGAGTTCTACAATATTCAGCCGCATCACCTCACGCCCAACGCGGTGATGCTGCTGTCGGCCTTCGTCTCTCTCTACGAAGGTTTCTTGGGGCTGCTCCCCACGCTGGAGATTTTGGGGGAATTCTTCCAGAGCAAACTCGGCACCGTCGTCGCAGGCGTGCCCGCCCCCTGCGGGGCCTACATCGCCATGAGGAGGTCGGGCGAGAACAACCCGTTCCCGTCCATCCCCCTGATCCAGTCGGTGAAGATCTGGCAGAAGTCGTACTTCTACGTGAAGAACGTCGCCCAGCAAGGAGACCACGTCAACATGCCGGCTTACGTAGCCGGCCCGCCGGCTGGGAGGCAGCCCTCATGGAGTTTCCGGTCCAGGTCACTGTCTCAGGCCGGGAACGCCGCCGTCTCCCAGCTTCGGGTGATGATCCAGTCGGAAGGCCTGAGCGGGGCCGACTTGGTGGCCGCCTTCGTGGAGCGCCGGATACTTCCTCTCCAAAGCCGGCCCCACATGATGTGTCAGATGAGCGGCCGCTTCGACCCAAGCCGGCTGAGCACCAGGGAGATGCCTCATGCGGAGGTGTCGTACATGGTAAATCATATCTCCAATTGCAAGCTTGCCGAGGACTGGCGATACGGCAAGGTGCCATATTCTCGCGCCAACCCTCCGCCCGTGGTAAGCTTTCCTCTCTTTCTTCTTTTTGTTGGTAGCCGGCTTTATGTTGGCCGGCTTCTGATCGGTCGGTTCTTCTTAGCAGAACCCCCTTCTTCCGCCGACGACCGGGGCAGCAGGGATAGAACGCCAGTACGTCCCCAACCGCACGGTGGACGACGTCGACGACCCGGATTTGGGGGTGGCCGCCATGGAAGATGCCGTCGTGGGGGACGACGCCGAGCCCGGAGGCACAGGGCTTATCGCCAGCTTCGAGGACTGGCCGGATGATGCCGAACCCGAAGTCACCCCGCGTCGCCAGTCGGCGGCCGACCATCAGGGCGCGGGCTTGTCCACTGCGCCGGCTGCCAGCGGCGGCGCACAGAAGCGCCGGGCCGCGTCAACCCTCTTCGGCAGTCGGCCGAAGAAGTCCAAAGCCTCCACCGTGGCGACCAAACGAGATGAGGCGGCCGCGAAAGCGGCCCGCTTCCGCAAGGCGGTGAAGCAGCCTCAGGCGGTATCAGCGTGAGTCGTCGATTGCCTGGTCGCATGCTTTTCATCGTTCTCTCCTGTTCGAACATTCTTCCTAACCTTTTCCCGCTCGCGGGACAGGGCGCCGCTTTCCCTTGAGCGGGGTCCGGGCGGCTCCGTAGTTGGGCCGACTGGAGGGTCTTCGGGCTCCCGCCGCGTGGACCCCCGCGCCGACCTCAGGGAGGCCACGGAGCGGAACGCCGTGAGGCGCGGGAGGAGCGTGAGGCGGCGAAAAAAGCGGCCGCCCAGGCAGCGAGGGAGCAGGCCGAGCGGCAGCCAAGGCCCAGGCGGAGGCGGCAACCGCGGAAACGGAGGTGGAGGGTTCGCGTAACCAGCCTCCGCTGCTCGCCATTCCCCTCCGAGCCGTGGCCCCTGACACCCCATTGCCCCTGGCGGAGGAAATCGTCCAAGACCTGCCGCTAATGGAGAGGAGGGAGGACCTCGTGGTCTTCGCGGGGAGAGCACCACCGGCAGCGCCAACCGGAGCGGGCCAAGGCGGCCAATTGTCAGCGGCGCCAGAGGAGCCGGCCGGGGCTGAGCCGGAGGACGGAGCCGACTTCGAGGTGCAGCCGGTGACGCGTCGGCGCGCAGGGGGAGGCGCCGAGTTGCGGGCGCCGGCCAGTCGGTGGAGGCTCTGGAGGCGGCCAGCACCGCCACGTCCGAGTGGACTCCCAGCGGGGGGACTGGCGAGCTGAATGTGGCGGCTCAAGAGGTCCGGAGCCGGCTTCAAGCTCAAGCCGCCCTACTGCAGCAGTACACCCAGGAGTTCCTGTCGACGCGGGCCGCCATCCGGGTGAGTCTTTCATTCTTGGCCGCTTTGGTCTCTTGATTCCTTCCGTGGGGGCGCGTAAGCGCACCCACTGGGTGTAGTCCCCGAGATTCGGGCCGACTGCTGAGCAGTCGGGTCGGATCTTTCCTGACGACTACCTTATTTTTCTTCCTATCTGAACTTCCAGGAATATCATAACTCCCGAGCTGCCGCCTTCAACTCCCAGGCTCAGGAGTTGGGTCGGAAGACCGACGACCTGGCCAACAGCCGAAGTAAGTGCTTGATCTTGTCTGTCTCCTGTGGGGGCGCGTCAGCGCACCCACTGGGTGTAGTCCCCGAGATTTGGGCCGACTTGTGAGCAGTCGGGTCGGATCTTCCTTGACGACTTTTTCCTTATTGTTTTTTCGTGCTTTCAGGGGCCAACGCCGACTTGAGGAGGGAGCTCGGCGAAGCGCAGGCCGCCCTTTGTACCAAGGATGCTGAGTACGCTGCCTTGGTCCAGGAGCGTGACCGCCTGGCCAAGAAGCTGGCTGACCAACAGGAGAGCCACAAGGCGGCCCTGCAGAAAGCGCGGGATAGCGAGGCCACCCTGAAGGTAGAGTTTGAGACCGAGGCGGCGAGCTGGGCTGAAACCCGGCGAGCGCTGGATGAAGGCTTCGGCCGCATCGAGGACTTGATCGACGGTAAGCCGCCTTCCTCGCTCCTCTCCTGCCCCTTGCCGCCTGGGTTTTGGCCTGACTTGTGCTGCTGCCTATTTTCTTGTGCATACTACTTTCCCGGCTACTCCGCCTTCGCCGCCCAAACCATCGAGGCCCATCGCGAGGCGCGCCGTCAGGCGGGGGTCAACATCGCGCCGGACGCGAATCGGACGCTTGAGGAGCAGCTCTTGGCTGTCCAAGCGCTGCAGCCGGCTCACCGGATGCTTCGCCGGCTCCAACGTGCCGGGGCGCAGGTGTTGGCCACCCTCTGGCTCGGCGAGACGATCCCCCGCACCCCAAGCCGGACTGCCAACTGGCTGGAGGTCGCAGTCGGTCGCTTTGAAGCTTGGAAGGCGTCGGCGGCCCGTCTTGGAGCCGGGCGGGCGTTGGAGTTCGTTCGAGCTTGGTACCCAGGGCTGAACCTGGACCAGCTGCGCACTTGGCGGCTGGAGGCCGACGCGGAGCTGGAGGAGGTGCGGCCGGCTATCGCCCAACGTGCTTCGAGGATCGCCGAGTGCACCGACATCAGCGTTTTTGCACCTGAAATCAATGATGACGGCGTTGCCCAACCGGAGGAGTAGTTCGGGCTGAACCCGGCGGTGGTCAAGGACTCGGCAGAGGAGATCGCCTCCGGCGACGAGGGCGAGGATGACGAAGAAGAGGACGGTGAAGACGTCGAGCCGGCTAGTGGAACAACCGGCCAGCCTCAGGCTGACCGCGCCTCTAGCAACGAGGCGCGTGGAAGCGCGCCCTCTGCGGGAGGCGGTGATCAAGCCGAGGTTCGCCTGCCGGCCACTCCTTCAGCCGGCACAACCGTCTCCGCCGACCAGCCCGGCTCATCGGTCGCTCTGCCAGCTTGACCTGCCGTCCTTATTTTTCTTGCTTGTTGCCTTTTGAACAATCTTTATTAAGCTTTCGCAGTTCCACCCACTGGGGGTGTATCCAAACTATGTTGAATGTTGGCCTCTTGGAGGTCTTTTATGTAAATATTATTATGTGCATGTTTGGTTTCCATTCGCGTATGCTTTTTATCCTTAGGCTTTTTCCTTTGCCGCCTTCCCTCTTTGGGGGAGGCAAGTACTCGAGCTTTCTTGGATTGAAGTGAAGTGAATGGAAACCGGCCGGCTACTCTGGTAGTTGGTCGGTGGTAGGCGGCAAACCGGCTTTCGTTATATTAGTCTGTCGGTCCCTGGCCATTTTTCGTGTGGGCATCCTTTCCTGCTTTTGACTCTTGCCAGCCGGACAGCCGGTTCTTCGAACTGCGACTTTGGCAAGAGCTAAGCCTGGGTGTCGGCACACTACTTGTCTGACCGCGGGTAGGACTTCTAATATAACTCCAGTCGGCCAGTCCCCGGGCCAACTAGTCGAACCCGGTGCCGGACGGAACAAGTAAATGAAATGACAAGGTCATAAGCATGATACTTTTCATTCATAGATAAAAGATGGCAGTCCCCGAGCCCTCCTCGGGGGGCCTATTGTCTCGTATTTAGTACAAAAGTTAGCGTGATACGTACTGCATTTCAACTGTAAAATCTTCGAAGGAGGTTGGCGTTCCATGGTCGTTCCGACTCCTTGCCGGAGTCGTCTCTCTTGCGTGCGTTGGGCTTCTGCGCGTCGATTAGGTAGTAGGAGTCGTTGCCTAGAGCTCTGCTGATGACGAAGGGGCCCTCCCAAGGGGCCGAGAGCTTGTGCTGGCCGGCTGTTCGCTGGATCAGCCGGAGCACAAGATCGCCCTCTTGGAAAGATCTTGGCCTGACCTTCCGACTGTGGTAGCGGCGCAAACCCTACTGGTAGATGGCAGACCGGCTGAGGGCTAACAGCCGGCCTTCTTCCAGCAGGTCGACGTCGTCTTCTCGTGCTTCCTTGGCCTCCTCCTCCGTGTACATGGTTACCCGGGGCGAGTCGAACTCGATGTCGGTTGGGATGATCGCCTCGGCACCGTACACGAGGAAGAAAGGAGTGAAACCGGTTGACTTGTTTGGGGTAGTGCGCAGACTCCAGAGGACAGCCGGCAGCTCATCGAGCCAACAGCCGGCTGAACGCTCCAGTGGTGCGACCAGTCGGGGCTTGATGCCAGAGAGGATGAGGCCGTTGGCTCGCTCGACCTGGCCGTTTGACTGCGGGTGGGCGACGGACGCTAAGTCCAGCCGGATACCTTGGGCTGCGCAGAAATGTGCCAAGGCTCCTTTGGCAAAATTCGTGCCATTGTCGGTGATCATGCTATGTGGCATGCCGTACCGAGTTGTTATGTCTGCGATGAATGTCACAGCAGTCGGCCCATTCAGCTTCTTGATCGGCTTTGCCTCAATCCACTTGGTGAATTTGTCCACGGCGACGAGCAAATGCGTCATGCCGCCGCGCGCCATCTTGAATGGGCCCACCATGTCCAGTCCCCAAACGGCGAAGGACCAGGTGAGGGGAATGGTCTTGAGTGCCGAAGCCGGCATGTGTTGCTTGGAGCTGACGAGTTGGCACCCTTTGCAATATTTAACTAATTCTTTGGCGTCATCCAAAGCAGTCGGCCAGAAGAAACCATGGCGGAAAGCTTTGGCGACGAGTGATCTTGAGGCCGCATGGTGGCCGCATTCTCCTTGGTAAATGTCTCTGAGGATTGCAATGCCCTTCTCTTGCTCGATGCACCGTTGGAGGACTCTAGTGACACTGCGCTTGACGAGTTCTCTGTTGACGATTGTGTACGCTCCGGCTCGACGTTGGACTTGTCTTGCCTCTGTTTCGTCAGCCGGAAGATCTTGGTTTACTAGGAAGTTGAGGATGGACTGAGCCCATGACGGAGCCGCGACTTCTCCTACTGCCAATGTGGCTACTGCCACCAGGGTGGGCGGGCTGGGTGGTGAAATGCTGGTGTCGGCCCCCAGCTGTTGTGTTGGTGCAGTCCCTGGGCCGGCTACTGCAGTCCCCGAGCCGGGTGTGGCAGTCCCCGAGCCGGTTGCCGAAGTCCCCGGGCCGACTACTGAAGTCCCGGGGTCGCCTGCTTGGTTCTTCAAGCCGGACCCGGCCGCGTCGGGGTCAGGCGATACGAAGATGGAATCGGACTCTGTAGACGGCTTGATGGACGGCTTGAGGAGGCGTTGTAGAGCGACGCCGGTTGGTATTGCTTGCCGAGTGGAGCCTATTCGAGCCAGGGCATCGGCTGGCTCATTGTCGGCTCGCGGTACGTGGAGGAACTCGCATCCTTCAAAGTATCCACTGAATTGTTGAACCAGGAAGCGGTAGCTTGCCATATTTGCGTCCTTGGCGTCCCAGTCGCCGGATGATTGCTGAACCACCAAGTCTGAGTCGCCATAACATAGGATCCGGCGGATGCCGAGTTCCTTGGCAAGCCGGAGCCCGTGTATGAGTGCCTCGTACTCGGCTACATTGTTGGAGGCGGCAAAGTGAATCTGCAGCGTGTATCTGAGCTTGTCGCCTTTGGGAGAGGTAAGGACGACGCCGGCTCCCAAGCCGGTGCGCATCTTGGACCCGTCAAAGTGCATGCGCCAATGGGTGGAGTCGGGAGCCGGCGGCAGGTACTGGGTCTCGGCCCAGTCGACGAGGAAGTCGGCCAGTGCTTGGGACTTGATGGCGGTGCGGGGCTGGTAGAAGATTGTGTAAGGGGCCAGCTCGATGGCCCATTTCGCCACCCGGCCGGATGCGTCCCGGCTGCCTATGATCTCGGCCAGCGGGCGGTGGATACGACCATGACGGGATGCTCTTGAAAGTAGGGCTTCAGCTTCTTGGCGGTGAAGTACACGCCGTAACACATCTTCTGGTAGTGCGGGTAGTTCTGCTTTGAAGCGGACAACACATCGCTCAAATAATACACCGGCCTCTGGACCGGCTGGGCTCGGCCTTCTTCTGGGCATTGGACTACGATGACGGTGCTGACCACCCGGCTGGTTGCGGCAATGTAAAGGAGCATGGGCTCTTTCTCAGTTGGCACCGCTAGGACGAGCGGCGTGGCCAGCATCTTCTTCAGCTCGTGAAAAGCTTGGTCGGCCTGGTCGTTCCACTCGAAGTGAGTGCTCTTCTTCATGAGGCGGTAGAGGGGGAGAGATTTCTCTCCGAGCCGGCTGCTGAAGCGGTTCAAGGAGGCCAAGCATCCGGTGAACTTTTGGATGTCTCGAAGCTTGGTGGGGATCGCCATTCTCTCGATGGCCTTGATCTTCACCGGGTTGCATTCGATGCCGCGTTCGGAGACCAGGAAGCCTAGGAGCTGGCCGGCTGGCACTCTAAACACGCATTTCTCGGGGTTGAGCTTGATTTGGAACCGGCGTAGGTTCTCAAACGTTTCTTTGAGGTCTTCCAGCAAGGTGCCGCGCTTCTCCGTCTTCACCACAATGTCGTCCACGTAGACGTCAGCGTTTCTGCCGAGTTGCTTGAGGAGGCACTTCTGCATGCAACGCTGAAAAGTGGCACCGGCATTTCTCAAGCCAAATGTCATAGTCAGGTAGCAGAAGGCTCCAAATGGCGTGATGAAGGTGGTCTTCAGGCGGTCGTCCGGATCTAGCTTTATCTGGTGATATCCTGAGTAAGCATCCAAGAAAATCAACAGCTCGCATCCGGCCGTGGAGTCTATCACTTGGTCAATCCTCGGCAGGGCAAAGGGATCTTTAGGGCAGGCCTTGTTGAGGCTTGTGTAGTCTATACACATGCGCCACTTGTTGTTCTTCTTTAACACGAGGACCGGGTTGGCAAGCCACTCTGGAAAGAAGACTTCCATAATGAAGCCGGCTGCCAGAAGCCGGGCTATCTCCTCCCCTACAATCCTTCTCTTTTCCTCTGATAGTCGGCGGAGGGGCTGCTTGACTGGTTTCGCGTCTTTTCGGACGTGTAGTTTGTGCTCAGCAAATTCCTTCGGAACACCCGGCATGTCCTTGGGGGACCATGCAAAGATGTCCCGATTCTCATGGAGGAAATCGGCGAGCTCGCCTTCCTATTTGCTGTTCAGGCTTGCCCCGATGACGGCAAACCTCTCGGGGTGCTCGGGGTCAAGGGGTATCTTCTTGGTTTCTTTGGCCGGCTGGAAAGATCCTTGGGCATCATACTCCTTGGGGTCGGGGGACTGGTTTGGCTGCTCGCTGGCCATGGCCACGACCCGGTCCAACATCTTCTTCTCTTCGGCAATCACAAGGGACTCGGCAAGCCGGCTGCTAGCGGCAGCGCACTCGGAAGACTTCTTGTAATCGCCGGCTACGGTGATGACGCCCTTGGAACTTGGTATCTTCATCTTGAGGTATGCATAGTGGGGAACTGCCATGAACCTGGCCAAGGCGGGTCGACCAAGCAACGCGTGGTAGGGGCTCTCCAGGTCCACCACTTCAAACCAGATTGCTTCCCGGCGGAAATGCTCCTAGTCCCCAAAGAGTACATCAATCTTGATCTTGCCAATGGTGGCGCAGGACAAGCCGGGTACGATGCCATGAAACACCGTCCGAGTAGGCATGAGCTGCTTCGTCTTGACATTTAGCTTCTCCAGGGTGTCACGGTACAGGATGTTGATGCTGCTCCCGCCGTCTATCAGCACGCGGGAGAAGCGGGCAGCGCGTCTGTCCATCGCAAGGGTGGCTTCCAGGACCAACGCATAAGAGCCGGGAGACGGCATCACCTCTGGATGGTCGGCCCGGCTCCAGCTGATGGGTTTTTCTGACCAATGCATGTGTCCGGCGGGGTTGGCAGCGACCACGCTGACTTCCTGGTGCTCTCGGCGTTTGCCGCGCTGGTCTTCGAGCTGGCTTGTAAAGACGATGTAGGTTGCTTGCTCGTCGGGGAACTCGTCGTGCACGGCTCCGACTGCGGGCCGAGCGGCCGGAGGCGGCGGGCCGGCAGGCGGAGGCGGCGCGAGCCCCTCGCCTTTAGAGATTCGGGTGAGCCAATGGCACTTCCGGGTTGTGTGGTTGGACGGCTTCGCACCACTATGGAATTTGCACGGGGTGTCGAGAGTTTGCTCGTAGGAGAAAGCCGGCTGCCAAGCCGGCCGGCCGCCCTTGGGCTTCTTGGGCGCGGGTCGCCCTTCAGGGAGCGCGTCTTCGACCGTGGCCACCTGCCGACTGGCGGGAGGTGGCGCAGGGCCCTTGCGCTTGTGGTCATTCGGGTGTGGGCGTCGGCCGGAATCCCCTGCCGGTGTCTTGGGCGCCGGGTTGAGTACTTTCCCGGATGCGTCTACCCGGAGCTCACTCTTCATCGAAGAGTCGGCGGTGGCGTATTTGTCTGCTATGTCCAGAAGCTCGTCGAGGGTGGTCGGCTCGTCGCAGAGGAGCTTGTGCTTGAGGAGGGTACCTTCTCGGCACCCGGCAGTGAAGTATTCGATGGCTTGCACCTCGTGCACCCCCTCGCAAGAATTGCGGAGCTCGGCCCAACGCGTGAGGTAGTCGCGAGTGGACTCGGCTGGGCCCTGTACGCACAGGGAGAGCTGCCTGGGCTTGGGGGGCCGCTTGTAGGTGCTGGTGAAGTTGCGGATGAAAGCTTCAGTGAAATCTAGCCAGCTGTTGATGCTGAGAGGCTTGAGGCTGTTGAGCCAGGTCCGTGCCATGCCTTGCAGCATGAGGGGCACGTACTTCACGGCAACGCGCCGGTTGCCATTGGCTATGCTGACCGCCGTGGAGTAGTCGATCAACCAATCTTCCGGCTTCACGGAGCCGTTGTACTTGGGCGTGTCTCTTGGGAGCGAGAACCCTTTGGGGAAAGGCTCGTCGCGGATGCGGGGGCCGAAACAAGGCGGGCCGACATCCTCTTCTTCTTCCGGCACCAGGGATCGCGCCAGGCGGTCGATCCGATGGCGGGCGTCGTTCTCGCCGACTCTTTCACGGCGACCTAGTCGGCCGCTGAGAGTCGGGTGCGCCACTGGCGGCGGGGTGGGATATCTCTCTCCACGGGGTCGAGGCGGAGGCGGGTTGCCCTGCCATTCCATGGCTCGAGGATGGCCGTCTGCGTCTCGCTCGATGGAGATTCGGGTTCGGCTTCGGCTAGCCGCCGGCTCTTTCTCGCGCCGTGCGCGGGCGTTGCTCGTGGTCGGTGTCCGGGACGTCACGCCGTGATCTCGGCGCGGGGGAGGGCTTCCCGCGCGGGCGTCGTCTTCGTGCCGCCGTGCGGCCGTGTCAATCAGTTGCTGGATGCGCCGGGTCATGTGGGGGAGTTCTTCGGCCTCCAAGCCGTCCAACTCGTCCACAGCCGCCTGGGCGGCACGCAAGTTCTCGAGCGGAGTGGCATAGACCGGGCGGTCGACTCCCAGCATGTCGGTGGTGACGGCACCGCGTTGCTTGACAATGCCGGCCCGGCTTGGCCCGCCCGAGGCCGGCGTGCCGAAGGCGGCGCGGTTAGCTTCGCGCTGGTAGGCCTCAGTGAGGCGTCTCACGGAAGCCAGCCTCCGGCCCTCTGCGAGGAGGGCGAGGCGGCGTGCCTCCAGTGCTTCGTCGTCGGCATCAGCCGGGAGGGGGGTGGACAAGTCGTGCGCCGCCGCGTGCGGGGCGTTGTGGGCGCTCTCGTCAGCCGGGCCGCCGTGGCCGACGACCATCACTTCGGTGGTGACAGTATCGCGGCCGTCGGTCCGAGGAAGCGGGTCGTTGTGGATCGCGACGTTGGTGGGGAAGGTGTCGAAGGAGGCCGTGTCGGAGTCGACAGGCATCGGGTCGGTGGAGCCAACCGACTCGAGATCCACAGCAGGCTTGTTGGAGACATGGAGCTGGCCGAGGAGGTTGGCGAGGTGGTCGGTGCCCGCATCGGAGGCGAGCTCGTCGGAGATGAGGGTTTCGTCGAGGAGATTGGCGAGGCTGCTCGCCGCGCAGATGCTGGTGACGCCTTGCAGTGCGTCGTGGCAAGCGCCATCGGGCGTGTCGGGCTGGCTACGCTCGTTGGGGAGGAAGAGGGTTCCCGTCCAGAACAGGTCTCCGGACGACGGTGCACCTGGCCCCACGGTGGGCGCCAAATGTCGGGTGGTAGGTGTGACATATGCCAACGGGTGGCTTATCATTGTGGGAGCCAGTAAGACGTCGCCGGTGCCTGGAAACGGGATGAGGCGAAAACATGCACGCCGGTGAATCTTACCCAGCTTCGGGGCTCTCCGTGGAGATAACACCCCTACTGCTGCTCTGCGGGGTCTCCGCATGATCACTAGATGGACAAGTAGCTACACAATGCTCCTTGAGCTGTTCGGTGGGAGGAGGAAGAAGGGCACGGCTAGCCTGCTTCTTCTCCTTGTGTGGTGTCTAAAACTAGCTGGGGGTTCAACCCTTTGCATGGGTGCCCCGGGGGGTTTATATAGGCCTACCCCCTAGGGGTACAATGGTAATCCGACTAGGCGCGGGGCCCAGCCGTCTGTGACTGCGCTTGTTGGCTTCTGCGCCAGCTGCTGGGGCCCGCCGACTGGTGGGTCCCGCCGGCTGCCGGCCCCTTGGTCGACAGTCAGGCCCCACTGTCCAGGACCTGGTCGGCGGCTGGTTACTGTTGCTCTATCTTGGTGACGTGGGCTTCGTCGAGGTAGGTGTGGCTACAGTGCCGCCGCCTGGCGGGCGATCGCTGTAGCCTCACAGCGTCTTGTCTCCTTAATGGGGCGTCTCCTTCGAGGGAGACGGCAAGCTGGCTGCGGGGAGCCGGCTCTGTCTTGGGCCAACTGGGGGAGGCGTGGCCGCCTTCGGGTGTCTCTCTGCCCGAAGGGGCCACCGCCCATGGGCCGTACTGGCAGCCCATCATGGATGGCATCAGGGTCATCATGGCAACAGTGTTGCGCCGGACGGGTCATGGTCACCCGTACGGCGCACTATGCCGATCGTGCTCTGGGATTTGGGGGTGGCAGGCTTTACTGTAGCCACGCCCCGTCTCATCCCCGCTAGGTGGATGAAAACTTTGAAGGTACGGTCTCGACCGCTTTATGGGAGCCGGCTTCTTGGAGTCGGCCTCCTCGTGGCCGGCTTCTCGAAGTCGGCCCTCCCATGGCTTTCTTCATGAGGGCTAAAGTCGGGCCGCCTTCCGAAAGCCGGCCTGGGTGACAGCCAGCAAGGGGAAGGCGGCCCCATGCCTTGGATTCTTGAGAGCCGGACGGGCTCGTAATTTTTTCAGAAGGGCCAGGGGAAGCCGGCTAGGCTACCCATGGCTATTTACTGCGAAAAATTCATTGAGCAAATCATTTTGAGCTTTAAGTACTTGTTCTACTTGAGTGGTAACCATAGAAGCATGTTTAATAATGATTTTAAGTTCACCTTTAACTCTAGTGTTCAATCATATAAGCATTTTGTTTCAATTGTCTACCAAAGTAAGCATTGAAGTCTTCTTTCCTAACCATAAAATTATCAAACTCATCCAAACATTGGCTAGCAAACTTAGTAGGAGGGATTTCAGCTTTATCATATCTATAGAGAGAATTTACCTTTACTACCTATGTCGGGTTATCAAGACCATGTGTTTCTTCAATAGGTGATGGATTAAGACCATATATTTCTTCAGCAAGCGGTAAATTAAGACCATGTATTTCTTCAATAGGAGGTAAATTCTTAACATCTTCAGCTTTAATACCCTTTTCTTTCATGGATTTCTTTGCCTCTTGCATATCTTCAGGACTGAGAAATAGAACACCCCTTTTCTTCGGAGTTGGTTTAGGAATAGGCTCAGGAGCTGGCTCAGGAAGTGTCCAATTATTTTCATTTGTCAACATATTATTCAATAGAATTTCAGCTTCATCCGGTGTTCTTTCCCTGAAAACAGAACCATCACAACTATCTAGGTGGTCTCTGGAAGCATCGGTTAGTCCATTATAAAAGACATCAAGTATTTCGTTTTTCTTAAGAGGATGATCAGGCAAAGCATTAAGTAATTGGAGAAGCCTCCCCAAGCTTGTGGGAGACTCTCTTCTTCAATTTGCACAAAATTATATATATCCCTTAAGGCAGCATGTTTATTATGAGCAGGGAAATATTTAGCAGAGAAGTAATAAATCATATCCTGGGGACTACGCACACAACCAGGATCAAGAGAATTAAACCATATCTTAGCATCACCCTTTAATGAGAACGGAAATATTTTAAGGATATAAAAGTAGCGCGTTCTCTCATCATTAGTGAACAGGGTGGCTATATCATTTAATTTAGTAAGATGTGCCACAATAGTTTTAGATTCATAGCCATAAAATGGATTAGATTCAACCAAAGTAATTATATCAGGATCAATAGAGAATTCATAATCCTTATCAGTAACAAAGATAGGTGAAGTAGCATAAGCAGGATCATATTTCATTCTAGCATTCAGAGTTTTTGTTTAAGCTTAGCTAATAATTTCTTAAGATGACTTCTATCGTTGCATGCAAGAAAGTCTCTTTTAGTTTCTTCATCCATAACATAGCCCTCAGGCACAATAGGCAATTCATATTTATTAGGAGAGCCTTCATCATCACTTTCATCAATATTATCAGTTTCAATAATTTCATTCTCTCTAGCCCTAGCAAGTTGTTCATCAAGAATTTCACCAAGTGGCATAGTAGTATCAAGCATAGAAGTAGTTTCATCATAAGTATCATGCATAGCAGAAGTGGCATCATCAATAATATGCGACATATCAGAATTAATAGCAGAAGCAGGTTTAGGTGTCGCAAGCTTACTCAAAATAGAAGGTGAATCAGGTGCAGTGCTAGATGACAGTTCCTTACCTCCCCTCGTATTTGAGGGATAAATTTTTGTTTTCGCGTCTTTCAAGTTCTTCATAGTGACCAGCAGATATAAATTCCAAGTGACTCAAAGAATAGAGCTATGCTCCCCAGCAACGGCGCCAGAAAATAGTCTTGATAACCCACAAGTATAGGGGATCGCAATAGTTTACGAGGGTAGAGTATTCACCCAAATTTATTGATTCGACACAAGGGGAGCCAAAGAATATTCTCAAGTATTAGAAGATGAGTTGTAAATTCAACCACACCTGGAAACTTAATATCTGTAGCAAGTGTTTAGTAGCAAAGTAATATGATAGTAGTGGTAACGATAACAAAAGGTAACGGTAGCAAAAGTAATATTTTTGGTGTTTTATAGTGATGATAACAATAGCAACGGAAAAGTAAATAAGCGAAGAACAATATATGGAAAGCTCGTAGGCATTGGATCAGTGATGGAGAATTATGCCGGATGTGGTTCATCATGTAACAGTCATAACATAGGGTGACACAGAACTAGCTATAATTCATCAATGTAATGTAGGCATGTATTCCGAATATAGTAATACGTGCTTATGGAAAAGAACTTGCATGACATCTTTTGTCCTACCCTCCCGTGGCAGCGGGGTCCTAGCGGAAACTAAGGGATATTAAGGCCTCCTTTTAATAGAGTACCGGACCAAAGCATTAACATATAGTGAATACATGAACTCCTCAAACTACGGTCATCACCAGGAGTGGTCCTGATTATTGTCACTTCGGGGTTGCCGGATCATAACACATAGTAGGTGACTATAGACTTGCAAGATAGGATCAAGAACTCACATATATTCATGAAAACATAATAGGTTCAGTGCTGAAATCATGGCACTCGGGCCCTAGTGACAAGCATTAAGCATAGCAAAGTCATAGCAACATCAATCTCAGAACATAGTGGATACTAGGGATCAAACCCTAACAAAACTAACTCGATCACATGATAAATCTCATCCAACCCATCACCGTCCAGCAAGCCTACGATGGAATTACTCATGCACGGCGGTGAGCATCATGAAATTGGTGATTGAGGATGGTTGATGATGACGACGGCGACGGATTCCCCTCTTCAGAGCGCCGAACGGACTCCAGACCAGCCCTCCCGAGAGAGTTTAGGGCTTGGCGGAGGCTCCGTATCGTAAAACACGATGAATCCTTCTCCTTTATTTTTTTCTCCCCGAACATGAATATATGGAGTTGGAGTTGAGGTCGGTGGAGCTCCAGGGGGCCCACGAGGTAGGGGGCGCGCCCCCCACCCTCGTGGCTAGGGTGTGGGCCCGCTGGCCTTGATTCTTTGCCAGTATTTTTTATTATTTCCAAAAATAATCTCCGTGGAGTTTCAGGTCATTCCGAGAACTTTTATTTCTGCACATAAATAACACCATGGCAATTTTGCTGAAAACAGCGTCAGTCCGGGTTAGTTCCATTCAAATCATGCAAGTTAGAGTCCAAAACAAGGGCAAAAGTGTTTGGAAAAGTAGATATGATGGAGATGTATCAAAGATCTCAGGGAGCTTCGTTTGGAGATCGTCCCTAGAAGTTTTGTTGCAGCATTGGAGGTTCAATCAACATTGTTGGGAAAGATTCGTGAAGCTCAGAAGGATGGCAAGGAAATTGCGGAGATAAAGGAGAAGATGTGTGAAGGAAAAGCCAAAGGTTTTCGTGAGGATGAGCACAACACCTTGTGGTTTGAGGACCGTGTATATGTGCCCAATAATGCCGAGATTAGGAAGTTGATACTACAGGAAGCTCATGACTCACCATACTCGATACATCCTGGAAACACCAAGATGTATTTGGATTTGAAGGAGCATTTCTGGTGGACTGGTATGAAGAAGGATATTGCTGAGTATGTAGCCGTATGTGATGTATGTCAGGGAGTGAAGGCAGAACATCAGAAGCCAGCAGGATTACTGCAGCCTATGCCGATACCCGAATGGAAGTGGGACAAGCTTGGCATGGATTTTATCACCGGATTACCTAGGACCCGGGCGGGATATGATTCTATCTGGGTAGTAGTGGATCGCTTGACCAAAGTAGCTCACTTTATCCCAGTGAAAACCACCTATACTAGTGCAAAGTTGGCCAAGATATATATGACCAGGATCGTATGTCTGCATAGAGTTTCGAGGGCCATCGTATCAGATAGAGGAACACAATTTACTTCGAAGTTTTGGCACCAGCTGCACCAGACTTTGGGTACCAGGCTAGAGTTCAGTACAGTTTTTCATCCGCAGACAGATGGACAGACCGAGAGAGTCAATCAGATTCTGGAGGACATGTTGAGAGCTTGTGCGCTAGATTATGGACCTAGTTGGGATGATAATTTGCCCTATGCGGAGTTCTCATACAATAACAGCTACTAGGCCAGTTTGAAGATGGCACCATCCAAAGCCTTGTATGGAAGGAGGTGCAGAACATCGTTGATGTGGGATGAAGTTGGAGACCGTCAGTTGTTTGGACCAGATTTGATTAAGGAGTCCGAAGAAAAGGTTAAGCTAATTCGAGATAGACTGAAGGTAGCTCAGTCCAGGTAGAAGAGCTATGCAGACTCAAAACGCAAGGAGGCAGTCTATGCAATCGGAGACAGAGCATATCTCCGTGTGTCACCACTACGAGGAGTTAAACTTTTGGAGTTAAGGGAAAGTTAGCCCCGAGATTGGTAGGACCGTACAGTATTTTGGAACACATGGGAGAGGTTGCCCACAAGTTGGAGTTACCCAAAGGACTGTCAGGAGTTCATGATGTGTTTCACGTTTCCTAGTTGAAGAAGTGCCATGCAGAGATGGCCGATATTCCCTTGAGAGATACAGTGCCCCTGGAAGCAATTTAGTTGGATAGTGATTTGACATATGAGGAGAAACCTGTTAAGATTCTCGAGGTTGCCAGCCGAGTTACTCATAGCAAGGTTATAAAGTTTTGCAAAGTTCAGTGGAGCCACCATACCGAGGATGAAGCCACCTGGAATGAGAGGATGATCTACGCAAAGACCACCCACACCTATTTTCTAGCCAACCCGAATCTCGAGGACGAGATTCATCTTAAGGGGGGTAGGTTTGTAACATCCCAAATTTTCAATTTGGAATGTGTCATGGTTTTTTCAGGGCAGATGTCCTCGTGAAAGGACTTAGTTGTGCAGCCATCGCTATGGGTTATCTTAAAGGGGTTTAATTGGACAAGGGACACGAGAGTTTTATACTAGTTCGGCCCCTTTGATGAAGGTAAAAGCCTACGTCTAGTTGTGTTGGTATTGCTAGGGTTTCGATGACCAGGGAGCGAATCTGCTTTGCCTGGCTCTCGAGTTGTTGTGTGTCGTCCTTAAACCGCTGCCGGGTCGTCCCTTTATATACACAGGTTGACACCCACCGGTTTACAGAGTCCCGAGGCCGTATCATAAACGTGTCCGGCTCGGTCTCTATCCTTCCTATCTTACAATAGAAGTTACATGAGAAAGTCAGTTTATATCTATAGGCCTTAACCCTCCTTTGGGCCTTGGGCCTTCGTAAAGCGCCACCACCCTTACGTCTTCATGGGATTTTAATATTCATAGAGTTAACCCGGCTACTCCTGGCCGGTTTACATCCAGTAGTAATATCCCCAACATTAGGCCCCAGATTGATTTGAACTTGTTCATGTCAATCTTCAACACTTAGAAAAATTACTCCTTTGCATCTTCACTTTGATCTTGTAAACCGACGTGACGTCATACTCCAGGATCATGAAAAATCGCCATGACGTCACTTTGTTATTTAAAAATGATACATCTCACCTTCAGTTAATGAGCCTCCGACAATCGAGGCGACCGCTCCGTTAGGTATCCAATATTCAGGCTCATCGATTCTCGCGCCTATCACCTCTCCACTTACCTTATAAATAGGACCAAGGGTCATTTTCTTTTCCCCATTCGTCTCTCCGCTTCTTCTTCCTCCCCGCGACACCCCTGCACCCGAGCGCCGCCGCCATCGTCGAGCTTCACCTCTGCATCTCCGTTGGCTGCTGCATCAACTTGGTTACATCAAAAAGACGCGGCGCATCTCCGCTACCTCAACCGCTGCTGTAAGCCTCTCCTCTTTCCTCTGTAGATCCGTTAGGGTTCATGCGGGTTCATGTCGCTCTCCTCGTGTTCTTCGTCAACCCATAGATAGCAGAGCTTGATCTTGATGTGTTCCGCATAGTAGCTATGAAACTCCTTATCTTAGCCATTTGATCCAAACCTTAAAAACATCGTAACTTGATCTGGACCTTTTGTGAACTACTTCAGGACCAAACTTTTAAGTTTCAGTATTTTTCCTTTTCCTGACTTACGGTAGATCCAAAATTTCAATGCAATCTTGTGAAACCTGTTTTACCTTACTTAGTCATTCTTGCCTTAGATCTGTACCTTCTTTATCACATAGGCGGTTTACCCTTGTAGAGAGTAATCTATTATATACCATTAGTCCCCTTGTAAACCGGCAATCCCTTTATCTCTGTTGTCATACTCCGGTTTAATAATATGTGTGTATCTCTGTTTCCGCTTATCGCTTTGTCATTTATAATGGTATCAGCCTCCGGTTTACAAATTTCACATACTTGGATTCCTTTGTCCTATTATACCTTATGCATCACCATGAATGAATTTTAAACCGGCATTTCTTTCCAGCTTTTCACTTGCAATGGCCAAGCAGTTTTATTCCAGCAACTGGGCTCCCTCCCGGGTTACAGAGGAGCAACTGAATGGAATGGTCAAGATCGGTACCTTACCAAAGAAGAATGAGATCCGATGGCGAGTTCCTGGGCCGGAGAATCCTCCTACTCCCAAGAAGGGTGAAGTAGTGGTGTTTGTTGATCACATAGGTCGTGGTTTTAAACTGCCCGGATCGAAGTTTTTCTAGGATGTGCTTGCCAGCTTTCAACTCCACCCTCAAGATATTGGACCCAACTCGGTATCCAATATATGCAACTTTCAAGTTTTTTGTGAAGTGTATCTACAAGAAGAGCCAACTGTTGAGTTGTTCCGAGATTTCTTCTATCTAAACCGTCGCACTGAGTTTGTAGATGGACCCAATACTGAACTTGGTGGCGTCTCTATTCAGAAAAGAAAAGAGGTTTAATTTCCTCATGCCAAGTTGCACAGTCACCCCAAAGAATGGAATCAAACTTGGTTCTACTGTAGAGACACCTCCCCTGAAGATGAGAACCCTCTGCTGGGTTACCGTGCCCACCGTCTTGCCAATACTCATCCACTTCCACAATGACTAAGTGCCCAGGAATGGGCCCCGTATGCACCTCAACTCGCCAAGCTAGGATCCTTCTTGGCTAACGTTTTACAGGTGTAGACTTCGTCCGTTGCTGCATATCCTGGAGTATCTTGCCGTTAAGTCGCCGCTCTGGCTTAATGTGCGAGTATACTGGTGAAGTAGAAGACTCCCAATGTCATATCAATATTCAGCTAACAGATGAAGAAGTCACTGAGTCTGTCAAGAAAATATTGAACGAATCGGAAACTGTCTGTCGCCAAACCGGATTAAACCCCTTTTACACGCAAAACAAACCGCCTGCTGTAAGGTATTGTTCTTCCGCTTTACACTTGATATCTTAAGACTGTACAATCTTTGAATACCCTCTGCTTATTTTTAAACAGGGTGATGATCCGTTATGGAAAAAGAAACCTCAAGAAAAAGCGGCAAAGCCTTCCTGTCCTAAAACAAAAGCCATCAAGAAAACCACAAAGAGGAAGGCACCTGAACGCATCAGTTTAGAACTGGATGACGACCCGGATGAATCGGAAGTTGAGGTAGAACTTGATTCACTTGGTTCACTTTTCATGCATCTCATTAACAATGATACTTATCAAGAGGACGTTGAGGGCAGCCAAGTTGACGATGCAGAGGTAATTATCCTTTCCCCCGGTTCAGACTCTCTGCCAACACAAAAAATCTGTCAAGCGGTCCGGAAAGTAAGCTTTTCTCATCCTCTTGCTCACTTGGATCCAACATTTATTTTGAAGAAACAGCAGCACGAGGCTCGCCGCACAACCCGGCACAGCGGTCAAAAGGTCACTTCGACCGGTTTACCGGACACCCCGGTTCGAAAACGCCTATCTGAGGTCTCACCCACTTCTGACACTTCTTATCCCAAGGCAGACTATTTCCGACAACCTCTTAATCCGTCCGATTCGAATTATCAAGTGACACCTCCTTCATCCTCTAGCGAGTCAACAGCGACCCAACTCCCTCCTCTCAAAACCATAGCTGGGTAAGTACTTCACCCCCTTCTTTTGATGGTTCATACTTTATATGCTATGCTAACCTTTGCATCTTGTTCTTTTTAGAGCCAAAGCCAGACCCAGTAAAAAGGCTCGGGTGAATAATCCGCTCGAAGACCAGGTGGTTATTGAACCGGAGAAAACTGCTGAACCGGAGGGTCCAAATACTGAGGCCACATTTGATGAACCACCCCCTCAAGAATCATATCACTGATGAACAAGCAGAAGCTAATACTGCTATGCCAGATGATGAACCGGCAAATCCAATCCGGACTGATGACAGACCTTCTAGTCCAGTGAGAACTACTAACACTCCATCAACTCCAGAAAAGGCTGCTGGAGACAAAGATGGCGAGGTTATCATTACTGGTATTGGTCACACCTCTCCTGGCCATCCCGTTATTTTGGCAAAACATAGTGCCAAGGAAGAGCGTGCTGCTATGGAGAAAGGCAAATGGAGCACTGATTTATCCAGCTATGCCCATCTTAGTGCTCAAGAACTCCACTCTGGTTTCCTAAACCGTCTACACTCAAACCATGATTATGAAGCCGGTCTGGTGAATCTAATGAAGGAGCGCTATGAGGTATTGACATACCTTTTCCTTTCTTAAGTCCAATTATAAATACCAACTCTAGTAGCCCCCAAGGGCCGGTTTATGATAGCAATCATAAATCGGGACTTTGTAATATCTCAATCATTGCATGCTTATCCTCCATATGTCAGGTAATCATGTGAAATAAACCGGTACTTAATTCTTGTATTCATGTAGTTTTCATCTGTGTAGCCCCCAAGGGCCGGTTTATCTTTCTAAGGTAAAGCGGGTATGGAATCAATGCTTCAACTTTGAACTAGGGGTGGGCATAAAAACCGACAAACCAAAAACCGAACCAAAGCCGAAACCGAATAGACCGAATTTTCGGTTTTTTCTACTGTCACAAAGAATTTCGGTTTTCATGTCCACTAACCGAACAAAATTCAGTAGGTTCAGTTTTTATCTCGGTTAACCGAAGAAAAACCGAATAACACGACTCAGTGTAACGAACAACGCAAAAGACGGCGCAGACGAAGCCGCGCAGGCGCTCAGCAACGACTCGCGGGAGTCACGCGCCCACGATCGAGCACAGGATCGACCGCCACCAAACACATCATGCATGCCGCATGGGCCTACCTGGACAACATGCATGCAAGGCCCAACTCACGTGGGCTCTTTTGTAAAGGTTGTGCGTGCCCGCGCGTGCAGCATGCGAACGGCTGACCACGCGCCTATGCCATTTGACTCGTTTAGTCCCACCTCGCCCGACTAATGTGTTGAGGCAGATTTTTTGCCTATATAACAGGGTGCCGTTGCAGCACTCTAGGCACAGATACTTAAACTATGGCGCTTCGGTTTAAAACCGAAAACCGCACTGAATATTTGGTTAACCGAATTTTCGGTTACCTATTTTCAGTTGCCATTTTTGGTTTTCTGTTTTCCTAACCGAATTTAATGAAAAACCGATTGGTAGAAACCGAAATTTTGGTTTATACCGAACTCCCACCCCTACTTTGAACAGATGTACATTAGCCCCCAAGTGTCAAGGATAATGCGTGCATTGTACTTGGGACTTTGCAAAAATTTCTGATGATAGAACCAATAGGCATTAGCCCCCAAGTACAAAGTGCATAACTTGTTATACGCTTGGTACTTCAAATATACATAGCCCATCAATGATATATCTTGCCTTTGCAGGCCAAGCTGAGTAAAAGGGATGCTCAAACCGCTGACCTTTAGGAGAACGTCAAATCTCAGCTAGCAGAGGCTTCCAAGGCCAAGGAAGAGTTGACACATGCCTTAGCAGCCATGGAGAAACTAGAAGAAACCTTTAACAAAGAGCGTGCAGACTGGGAGATAGAGAAGGCCGGTTTAACAAAGAAGGCCGAAGACGCAGAGGCAGCCCTAAAGCCGATGGTTGAAGAACTCACCGGCTTAAAACGGCAGATTAATGCCATGACCTCTGCTGTATTTGGTGAGTCTTCATATGAAGTTTTTCCAATTCATAATATCTTATCCATAGTCGGTTTACTGATGTTTTACCATGACAGGGACCCAGATTACCCATCTGGGCTCCGACATGCGGATGAAGCTTAAAGAGGCCTATACTTTGATAGAACAGCTGTATTCTGGATCCCAGCAAGCGATTTGCACGACATCTTATAATAAGCCTCCTCCAACGCTGATAAAAGAAACCATCAAAAAGCTGGCCATGCTGCCTGCCCGGTTGGATGAACTAAAGATATCAGCCGCAAGGTCAGGTGCACTGACCGTGCTAATCTGGGCCAAGGCGTGGATTCTAGATCTGGAACCGGCAGATATCATCAAAGGCTATCCTGGTGTGAAGGAAGACGGCTCAGATTTCAATAATGACGATCTCCGAAGGCTGACAAAGGAAATGCGGCCTATAGCAAGTAAATTGGCGGATGACACAGATCTATCTCATTTTCAACCTGTTTACGATGCTGAAGGGAAAAGACAGCCCGCGCTGATTCATAATGTAGAAGATCTTGTTCCGCCAATCCGTAAGCACACTTACGCTCCTGACATTGACCCTTCCACCCTTATTCATGAAGAAGCCATTTTCAAGCCTTAACTGGAATCGATTGGTCAATGATTGATTTCCAGCGACTGGGTAGGGATGAAGAGAATGTGACCGCTCAAGATGACCCTCAATCGTCAAGCCGTCCAGATGAGGAACCATAAACCGGAGGCCGGTTTATCAGCTGCAGTCTGTCACTCTTATTAAAACAAATATTCAATTTGGGCTGGTTAAAGCGCCTTGTAATAGGATAGTGTGAACACTTTATCAGCCATGCCATCGAGCATGTTTGTTTTGCTTGATACTGAGAACTTGCCATGCCTTTGGTATCTATCCTATGCATAGTCCAGTATGGCTTTTATTTAACATGTTCCTGCATATAAGAGCTTGAAACTGTCCTAGTGGTTTACCACTGGACGGGTCATGATGCCCCAAAAAATATATACATAACTTGGATAGATAACCAAGATTCAAATAACCAGATATAAAATAGATGATACCTATGATATATCTCGTTGGCTGACCAACGGTTGGTAAAGTAAGGGTGAAAACACCAATCTGGAGTGTTGATAACTCCTTGTCCTCTTGCCGGTTCATATAAAAACAATACCGGGTTATAATAACCACCGGTTTATTCGTATAATGCTAGTGACATCTAGTCAAAAACAGACTGGAGCAACTTACTGCCGGTTTAGAACTGATCATGTACTGACAACTGAGTGTTGAAAGCCACGCCGGGTTGTAATAAACACCGATTTATCAAAAAAAAATCATAAATCCCTTACCAAAAGATGTTTTAAAACGGCAAATCTGAAAGAAATATACAAGGCTTTTCATGGGCTGCCAGGCCCTAAATCGAGGCTTTTCATGGGCTGCCAAGCCGCTGAGTTAAACCATTTCGCAAAGCCTTTTAAGATGGACCTCAATCTTTAACCAATCATCATTTTAACTTTGACAAGTTCAGGGTCTATGAGATTGACTTGTCAAATGTTCGATGGGTCATACGAGGTTTACCTGGACGGAGTGGCTTACTTAAAGAGGCAGGATAACCCGGGGTTTTAGGTGAATACACCTGGCTTCCAAGCCTGGCTTGATAGCCTATTACAAGGGTGCAAGATCGTTGTTCTTTGAGAAGCAAGGAGCCCCCAAGTAATATTTGAGCTATGCTCAGTGGTTACCTATGTTTGAGTTGCGCTTGATGCAACATACTCTCTTTGGTTCCACATAATTTCCTTTTGGCTTTAAGCCTATCAAAAGGTGTAGCTATGGTGTAAATACAACCAAGCCCCCTAGTGATTTCCCTTTTTGGTCTTAAGCCGATCAAGAGGTGTAGCTATGGTTCAGATACGACCAAGCCCCCTAGTGATTTCCTTTATATCTGGGTGGCTTTATAGGCCGGGTTAATAGAACTCTGCTTTGTAAGTAGAAGCCCCATGGAACCACACATGATGTAAAAAAGAACAGAGACCCCGCTTTAGCTAAGGCTCCGGTTAATTATATAATATATACATTGTCATAAGTATGTACATAAGAAGAGCCCGTGGCTCAAGTATAGTAAGGCCGAAGAAGAGCTATATTCCATGGCCGCTGGGTCTCCTCCTCCATTTGCATGAGTCTTTGTGCTCTCGAACATCGATAAGGTAGTATGATCCATTGTGCAAATTTTTGCTGACCACAAAAGATCCTTCCCAAGGTGGGGATAACTTGTGCATATCAGTCTGATCCTGGATGAGCCGAAGCACCAGATCGCCCTCTTGAAAAGTTCTGGTCTTAACCTGGTGGCTGTCATAACGTCGGAGATGTTGTTGATAAATCGCCGAACGTGTTGCTGCTAAATCACGCTCCTCATCTAACAGGTCCAGCGAGTCCTGACGTGCTTTCTCATTCTCAGCTTCAATGTAAGCCGCCACCCGGGGCGAGTCATGACGGATGTCACTAGGAAGAACCGCCACTGCTCCGTAAACCATGAAGAAAGGCGTGTAACCCGTAGATCTGTTTGGTGTGGTGTTGATACTCCATAACACGGGAGGTAACTCCTCCACCCAACAACCCGGCGTCCGCTTTAGAGGAACCATAAGCCAGGGTTTGATACCTCTCAAAATTTCTTGATTTTCCCTCTCTGCTTGACCATTAAACTGGGGGTGAGCCACTGACGCTACATCAAGCCGGATGTGCTCACGTTGACAAAATTCCTCCATAGCACCTTTGGACAGATTAGTACCATTATCAGTTATAATGTTGTGTGGAAAACCAAACCGGAATATCACCTTTTTGATGAATTGAACCACCGTGGCTGCATCACACTTACTGACTGGCTCTGCCTCTACCCACTAAACTTGTCAACCAACACCAATAGGTGGGTCTTTTTGTCCTTGGATCTCTTAAAGGGTCCAACCATATCGATCCCCCAAGTTGCAAACGGACAAGTGATTGGAATCATTCTCAACTCCTCGGCCGGAACATGGGCGCGACGTGCAAACTTCTGACAACCGTCACACCTCTTTACTAAATCCTTAGCATCAGCATGAGCCCTCAACCAATACAAACCGTGACGAAAAGCCTTAGTCACCAAGGATTTTGAACCGGCGTGGTGACCACAATCTCCTTCGTGGATTTCTTGCAAAATCTCACAACCCTCTTGAGAAGACACACAACGCTGAATTGCTCCTATGACGTTGTAATGATGTAACTCCGCATTGATAATGGTCATTGACTTGGATCACCGGATTATCTGCCAGGCCAAGGTTTCATCCTCCGGTAACTCACACCGGTTCATGTAAGCCAGGTACGGGACTGTCTAATCTGGTATAACATGCAAAGCCGCCACCAACTGGGCCTCCGGGTCAGGAATAGCCAACTCCACCTCTGTTGGTATCTTGACCAACGGATTATGGAGTACATCGAGAAAGACATTAGGTGGCACCGGTTTACGCTGAGAGCCTAGATGACTTAAAGCATCTGTCGCTTCATTCTTTCACCGGTCTATATGGTCAACTTGATAACCTTTGAAATGACCAGCCACTATGTCCACCTCCTGTCAATATGCAGCCATGAGTGGATCCTTAGAATCCCATGTGCCAGATACCTACTCAGCCACCAGGTCCGAATCACCGAAGCAGTTAACCCGGCTTAAGTTCATCTCCTTAGCCATCCGCGGACCGTGGAGTAAGGCCTCATACTCAGCTGCATTGTTAGTAGTAGGGAACATTAAACGGAGAACATAACAAAAACTTGTCACCTCGTGGGGAAGTTAATATAACTCCAGCCCCCGAGTCCTCCAATTGCCTGGACCCATCAAAGTGAATAGTCCAATAAGTGTTGTCTGGCTTTTCCTCTGGTGCCTGCAACTCTGTCCAATCATTGATAAAATCCATGAGTGCTTCAGATTTGATCGTTGTGCGAGGTGTATATTTGAGCCCGTGAGGTCCAAGCTTAATAGCCCACTTGGCAATCCGGCCAGTCGCCTCTCTGTTTTGGATGATATCTCCCAAAGGGGCTGAACTAACCATTGTGATAGGATGACCTTGAAAATAATGTTTGAGCTTCCGACTTGCCATAAAAACCCCATACGCCAGCTTCTACCAATGCGGATATATCTGCTTTGATTAGATAAGCAGCTCACTGATATAATAAACTGGCCGTTGAACTGGATACTCCTTTCCAGCCTCCTTACGCTCCACAACAATAGCCACACTAACAGCCCAGGCATTAGCAGCCACATATAGCAATAAGGGCTCTTTATCGACCGGAGCCGCAAGGACTGGCGGTTCAGCTAACTGTCTCTTTCTCAAAGCCGCAATCCGGCCCGCTAGACGCTGAACGACATTGATACATGCTGGTTTAGCCAGAGAGGTGATAGTTGTGATCTTCTCCGGATTAGCCTCGATGCCCCTGTTAGACACCAGAAAACCCAAGAGCTTGCCTGTCGGAACACCAAAGACATATTTGTCCAGATTAAGCATCATCTTATAAACCCGGAGGTTGTCAAAAGTCTCTCTCAAGTCATCTATCAATGTTTCCTCCTTCCTGGACTTCACCACAATATCATCCACATATGCATGAACATTGCGCCCAATCTGCTTATGAAGAAAATTCCGAACACAGCGTTGATAAGTCGCCTGGGCACTCTTGAGCCCAAAGGGCATAGAGACATAGCAGAAGGCTCCAAAGGGAGTTATAAAGGTTGTCTTCTCCTGGTGCTTAACTGCCAGTTTGATCTGATGATAACCAGAATAAGCATCCAGAAAACACAAATGGTCACAACCTACCGTTGAAGGAAATATGCCTAGAGGCAATAATAAAGTTATTATTTATTTCCTTATTTCATGATAAATGTTTATTATTCATGCTAGAATTGTATTAACCGGAAACATAATACATGTGTGAATACATAGACAAACAGAGTGTCACTAGTATGCCTCTACTTGACTAGCTCATTAATCAAAGATGGTTATGTTTCCTAACCATAGACAAAGAGTTGTTATTTGATTAACGGGATCACATCATTAGGAGAATGATGTGATTGACTTGACCCATTCCGTTAGCTTAGCACTCGATCGTTTAGTATGTTGCTATTGCTTTCTTCATGACTTATACATGTTCCTATGACTATGAGATTATGCAACTCCCGTTTACCGGAGGAACACTTTGTGTGCTACCAAACGTCACAATGTAACTGGGTGATTATAAAGGAGCTCTACAGGTGTCTCCAAAGGTACATGTTGGGTTGGCGTATTTCGAGATTAGGATTTGTCATTCCGATTGTCGGAGAGGTATCTCTGGGCCCTCTCGGTAATGCACATCACATAAGCCTTGCAAGCATTACAACTAATGAGTTAGTTGCAAGATGATGTATTACGAAACGAGTAAAGAGACCTGCCAGTAACGAGATTGAACTAGGTATTGAGATACCGACGATCGAATCTCGGGCAAGTAACATACCGATGACAAAGGGAACAACGTATGTTGTTATGCGGTCTGACCGATAAAGATCTTTGTAGAATATGTGGGAGCAAATATGAGCATCCAGGTTCCGCTATTGGTTATTGACCGGAGACGTGCCTCGGTCATGTCTACATTGTTCTCGAACCCGTAGGGTCCGCACGCTTAAGGTTTTGATGACAGTTATATTATGAGTTTATGCATTTTGATGTACCGAAGTTTGTTCGAAGTCCCGGATGTGATCACGGACATGACGAGGAGTCTCGAAATGGTCGAGACATAAAGATTGATATATTGGAAGCTTATATTTGGATATCGGAAGTGTTCCGGGTGAAATCGGGATTTTACCGGAGTACCGGGAGGTTACCAGAACCCTCCACCCCCCCGAGAGGTATATGGGCCTTAGTGGGCTTTAGTGGAAGAGAGGAGAGGTGGCCAGGGATGGGCCGCGCGCCCCTCCCCCCTAGTCCGAATAGGACAAGGAGAGGGGGGCGGCGCCCCCCCTTCCTTCTCTCTCTCCTCTTTCCCCCTCCCGAATCCTATTCCAACTAGGAAAGGGGGGAATCCTACTCCCGGTGGGAGTAGGACTCCTCCTGGTGCGCCCTCCTCCTGGACGGCCGCACCTTCCCCTGCTCCTTTATATACGGGGGCAGGGGCACCCCTAGACACACAAGTTGATCCACGTTATCATATTCTTAGCCGTGTACGGTGCCCCCTTCCACCATAATCCTCGATAATATTGTAGCGGTGCTTAGGCGAAGCCCTGCGACGGTAGTACATCAAGATCGTCACCACGCCGTCGTGCTGACGGAACTCTTCCCCGACACTTTGCTGGATCGGAGTCCGGGGATCGTCATCGAGCTGAACGTGTGCTAGAACTCGGAGGTGCCGTAGTTTCGGTGCTTGATCGGTCGGGCCGTGAAGACATACGACTACATCAACCGCGTTGTGCTAACGCTTCCGCTGTCGGTCTACAAGGGAACGTAGATCACACTCTCCCCTCTCATTGCTATGCATCACCATGATCTTGCGTGTGCGTAGGAAAATTTTTGAAATTACTACGTTCCCCAACAGTGGCATCCGAGCCTAGGTTTTATGTGTTGATGTTATATGCACGAGTAGAACACAAGTGAGTTGTGGGCGATATAAGTCATACTGCTTACCAGCATGTGATACTTTGGTTCGGCGGTATTGTTGGACGAAGCGGCCCGGACCGACATTACGCGTACGCTTACGCGAGACCGGTTCTCCCGACGTGCTTTGCACAAAGGTGGCTAGCGGGTGATAGTTTCTCCAACTTTAGTTGAACCGAGTGTGGCTATGCCCGGTCCTTGCGAAGGTTAAAACAGCACCAACTTGACAAACTATCGTTGTGGTTTTGATGCGTAGGTAAGACTGGTTCTTGCTTAAGCCCGTAGCAGCCACGTAAAACTTGCAACAACAAAGTAGAGGACGTCTAACTTGTTTTTGCAGGGCATGTTGTGATGTGATATGGTCAAGACATGATGCTAAATTTTATTGTATGAGATGATCATGTTTTGTAACCGAGTTATCGGCAACTGGCAGGAGCCATATGGTTGTCGCTTTATTGTATGCAATGCAATCGCGCTGTAATGCTTTACTATATCACTAAGCGGTAGCGATAGTCGTGGAAGCATAAGATTGGCGAGACGACAACGATGCTACGATGGAGATCAAGGTGTCGCGCCGGTGACGATGGTGATCACGACGGTGCTTCGAAGATGGAGATCACAAGCACAAGATGATGATCGCCATATCATATCACTTATATTGATTGCATGTGATGTTTATCTTTTATGCATCTTATCTTGCTTTGATTGACGGTAGCATTATAAGATGATCTCTCACTAATTATCAAGAAGTTTTCTCCCTGAGTATGCACCGTTGCGAAAGTTCTTCGTGCTGAGACACCACGTGATGATCGGGTGTGATAGGCTCTACGTTCAAATACAACGGGTGCAAAACAGTTGCCCACGCAAAATACTCAGGTTATACTTGACGAGCCAAGCATATACAGATATGGCCTCGGAACACGGAGATTGTTGAGGATATTACTACTGGGCGTAAACCGGCCTATCTGGGCCGGGTTAACTTCGTCAGTAGTTAAGTATGTTGAAGCCCAAGAAGACAGAGGAGGGCTCAAGGCCCATGGTCGGTTCAAGGCCTGTAGCCGTAAACCGGCGTTAGTAGTTAACCTGTATTGTAATTTAGGAATAAGTAGAGACCAAACCGGACACATCTATGAGCCGGTATTGGGACTCCGTAAGCCGACGGGAGTCACCCGTGTATATAAGGGGATGACCCGGCGGCGGTTCAAGGACAACAGACAACAACTCGAGACATAGGCGAAGCTTATTTGCTCCCTAGTCATCGAAACCCCCATCAATTCCATCACAACTAGACGTAGGCTTTTACCTTCATCGAAGGGGCCGAACTAGTATAAACTCTCTTGCGTCCTTGTGTCCGCTTTAACCCCTTCAGGCTAACCCGTCGCGATGGCTCCACGACTAAGTCCTTTCTCTAGGACATCTGCCGTGACAAAACCACGACAGTTGGCGCCCACCGTGGGCCTATCGCACTATGGTTTCCGGTTCTTGGAGGGCCGCTTTGAAGGACTCGAGGGCTACGCTGTAGGCCGGATGACTAAGAGTCGTTGTGGCAAGCTCTACATCGACGACGCAGGCTGGGGCCCCAAGGCCGGCTCAATTGAGTACGGGTACCGGGTCCCCTTTGGTAGCATTCACGTTTTCATTGGCAAGATCGGTGAACCGGGCCCTGAGCCGGACATCTGCACCGACCTCGTCGAGACGGCTCAGCGTGCGCAATCCGCCCGGGTTAAACCAGCCATGAAGCGTGCCTTCGTGGGAGTCATCCATGGAGGAAGTTATGAGGACGGATCGGAGTTTCGCGGGGCGACTGTCGTTTGTTTCGGTGACGAATCTTCGACCGGAGAAACCGAATCTCTTTATCAGCTACTACTCCATTATCCATTGCAAGATCTATCATCGGTTGCGAAAGTTGCTCAGGCTGATTAAAAAAAAGGAGCAGCTGCCTTGTCCATCATTGGAAAGAAAGACAGAATAACAGCCATGCATGGCACATCTACACTCATATTTGGTCCGATCAAATTCTAGTCTGCGCACGGATCATTTGTCGTCCGGATAAATCAGGTGATATTCATCCGAGTCTACTTTTAACACATATTGTTTTTTGTCAAAAAACAATCTATTTTTGCTGCAATGTTTTTATGCAGGATAATTATTTATGACAAATGTATTGTTATACCGCGGACATGGAACGCGTGCCGGCATAGTTTTGCAGTGGCGTTCTTCCGGGCCATGTTGCTCGATGGATACACATGAAAATCGCCGCCCCCACTGTTCGGTTTACATCCGTCCACGCATGCGGCTGACTCATTGTCCACGCCGGTTTACAAACATCACGGCCGACTCACCCGTCTGCACTGGTTTACCACACTGTGGCCGGTTCACCCGTGATTAATTTCAGCTTCATACAGTTATCATCAACTTCATGGCGGGTTATTTCTGGCTTGAACACATCAGGTGACACGCATATGAAATATATTTGATTAGCACATATTATTTTTATCAAAGAGCAGTTTATCTTTGCCTTGGTCTGCAATATTGTTTATGCAGGGCAATTGTTCATTACAAATGAGGCGTTATGTTACGGGCACGGAGCACGCGCTAGCAACGTTCTGCACTGGTGTTTCGTCCGTGTCCTACCACCCGGTGAATGAACGTGAGAAGGTTGCCATCCCCGTGGCCCGGTTTACATCAGCTTGCCGGGACCGCGCCCGCGATTAACTCGCTCGTCCGAGCCAGTTTACGACACCGGTGCCGATCTTCCCCGTCCGCACCAGTTTACAATGCCACGGCCGACTCATCTGTCCGAGCTGCCTCTGATGTTGCGGTCGTCCTTGTCGTCCGTCTCTCGCGGCCTGGTCTACATCAACATACCGGGCCGCACCTGTATGCATGAGCTGTTTCTTGAGTATGAACATGGGTAACCCGCCTTTCTTCCCACAAATTGGAGGAAAAATATCATCAACCATCGTCTGCACTGGATGGTTCAATGGACATGCACACAAGTCACCGCTACTATAGTTTGGTCAAACTTCAAGGAGCCAGTTGGAAGGAACCATTGGCCGAGTTGCTGACACGGCTCATACGGGATCATTTATAACCCGCCGCAGTCACCTCAACCTTCTGTGGATTCACATCGTGCTGTCAACACCAATGATATACAAGTTATGCCGGTTTATATCACGGTCAAATATGGAGAATCTCAAGCCAACTCCTCGAGTCACCTTGAGACTTGGGGGCTACAATGATATGACTTAGAAGACGTTGCCGGTTTTCAGTGAAGTTAAGAACCCCAATACGTTGGAGGGAAAGATAACCCGGTCCCGGGTTCACATCGTGCTGTCAGAAGGTTTCCGGATTAGAAAGTATATGACATTTACAAAATCCCGGTTCAATGAAGAAGTTTCGGGTCATCAGAAAAGGATTCCGGTTTACAATCCGGTACAAGGGAAATTTGTTCTCCAATAAAGCTCTGAAGCTCTCAAATATGGTTTAAGAATTTCTGGTTCAAAAAGGAATTAACTTCTCGCAAGTTCGAGTTTAAAGGCCGTCAGAAAATTTTCCGACTGAAAATGAAGATTCCGGTTTAAAGTACGGTTTAAGGGAAAGATGTCTCCCACAAAGCTTTGAAGCTCTCAATATCCAGTTCAAGATCCTGGTTCAAGAAGAATTTATCTCTTGCAAAAAGTTAAAAATTGCCAAAGAGGACCTGCTGCCATGATGCGCGGTTCAAACATGGGTATCCCGCCTTACTATACCTGAGCCATTGGCTATACTTATGTACATATTACGACAATGTATATATTACAATTAAATATAATAAACTCGAACCTTAGCTAAAGTGGGGTATCTATTCTTTTACATCATGTGAGGTTACACGGAGTTGCTCTAAAGCGGCCTCCGGTTTACCCCTTGAGTTCGCTTTGCTAAAAGCATCGTGTTATATCACTTGGAGGATTGGTCATGTCCGAACCAATACCATGCCTCTTGATAGGCGAGAGCCACCAGATCACTTGGGGACTTGGTCATGTCTAAACCAGTCATGCCTCTTGATCGGCCTAAGGCCACAGAATCACTTGGGGGCTTGGTCGAACCCGAACCATGACCATGCCATTTGGTCGGCATAAATGCCATAGAATCACTTGGGGACTTGGCTGACTAGAACCATAGTTACACCTAACGGGAGCTTGGTCGTGTTTGGCCATGGTAACGCCATTTGATCAGCTTAAATAAACCTTTTTTGGCAAACGTTTTTGTCGTTGCTTTTGCTTCACATTTTTCTTTGAAGGGGGGTTTTTGCTTTTCATTGTGTCTTTTAAACTGACAAATTTTTTTAACCAATCAATTGACGGAACACAGTTCACGTCAATCCGGAGACTATTTGTCCGGTTTGATCCTTGTTGTTAACATCCTCTTATGGAGTAACACGGTGTTTATTATAACCCGGCACGGTTTACATGGTAAACCAGCGTCATATATATATACAGGAGCTGTTATCTCCTCCAACAGTGTGGGTTTGCAAAACTCCGCTTCAAGCTAGCCAAGCCAACTTCACACTCAACGATGGCAGGTATTATGTATCTCAAAAATTTGATCATATACTTAAAATTTTGTTTTGGATGTTTTGATTTCATATATACAGACATCATATTCCGCCTGACGGTACAACCGCGGTGGCACTTGACGAATTTCTTATTTCAGAAAGTGTTTTGGAAAGTTCATTACCACAGGAGGAACAAGTTATGCACGAAGGCATATCAACATCAAAGGTATCAGCTAGCCTATTACAATGCAACATGGTGCCCATAATAATATAATTGTTTTTCACAAAGGAGAGGCAGTTTTAAAACCGGCTTCCGATTCAAGCTTGGCCACCAGCCTGGCCTGATGGTTGTGGGTCATCCTGCACCGCTTCAGCTTCCGTTTCTCTACCCAGTGGCTGGAAATCCACAGTTGTCCAGTCGATTCCCATTAATGCTTGAAAAACAGCTTCATCATGGATCAGCAATGACGGGTCAATATCGGGAGCGTAAGTATGCTTACGGATTGGAGGGATCAGATTTTCCGATTCATGGATTGGTGCAGCTATTCGCTTGTTCTGACTGTCATATTGGGCTTGATAATGAGACAAGTCTGCTTCCTCAGCCAGTTGACAAGCTAGCAGACGTACCTCCCAGTTTATTGCTCGCAGATTCGCTTCGCCAAATTTTGACCCATCTTCCTTCAAGCTGGGATAGCCCTGAGACGCTTCAATAGGATCAAAATCCGGCACCCAGGCTTTTGCCCGGATTAAGGCATTGATTGCACCGGTTCGAGCAGCAGATTTCTTCAGCTCTTCAACCCGGGCAGGAAGCACCGACAGTTTCATTAGAGTATCTTGAATCAAAGTGGGCGCCGGTTTGTTATGAGATGCGGTACAGATGATCCGCTGGGCACCAGTATACAATTGTTCAACCAATGTATAGGCGGCTTTTAGTTTCTTCCGCACATCTGACCCCAAGTGATCAATGCGTGTCCCTGAAATACCATAAAGGGTTAATAAACCGGCGACTCTGTCAGAAGGCAGAGCCAATTCAGAAGGCAAACTGGCTTACCAAAGATAGCAGTAGTCATGGCATGCACGTGCCGCTTTATGCTGGTCAGTTCATCCGCCACTGGTTTTAGTGCAGCCTCGGCATCCTCTGCTCGTTTGATCAAAGCGGACTTTTCAGTGGCCCAATCCGCCCGCTTCTTCTTGAAGCTCTCCTTAAGCTGTTCCATGGTGCTTAAAGCGCTGGCCAATTCCTCTTTTGCTTTGGAGGTTTCGGCCTGTTGGGTTTTCAGGTTTTCTTGGAGATCGGTGACTTGGTTTTCTTTCGTCTTCAGCTCCACCTGCATGCATACAAATATATGCTTCAACAAATCGTTATAAGGATTCAAGTACCAATCACATAACAAGTTATGCACTGAGCACTTGGGGGCTAATGCATATTCGGTCTTCATCTTTCAATTGCTTACAAAGTCCCAAGATCAATACAAGTATTCAACTTGGCACTTGGGGGCTAATGGCTATTTGCTCGTATATATTCTGATGCGGCAATTTCAATTACTTAAAGTACCGATTTAACTACGTTAAGTTGAACCGGCCCTTGGGGGCTACATCAGCAAACTTCAAAGCATCAAGATTTATATTGGTAAGTCCCGGTTTGAAAGAATATAACAAACTGGCCCTTGGGGGCTAGGAGAGTCAGCAAGAATGGAAGCATACAAGCAGGAAGGAGCATATGGAAGTTACCTCATATTTCTCTTTCATCATATTAACCAGACCGGCTTCATAGTCGCGACTGGTATACAACCGGTTCAGATAGCCGGAATGGATATCTTGGGCGTTCAGAGCAGCATAAGTCGTCAGATCAGCGTTCCACTTGCCTTTGCCAAAGGCAGCAAATTCTTCCTTGGCAGAATGTTTGGATAAAGCGACAGGATTGCTTGGCTCAGTATGGCCAGTGCCAGTAATGACAACCTCATCATCTTGGGTACCGCCGGTTTGCACTGGGGCTGTTGGCTTGCTAGTAGGTTTTGCTAGACCGGTGGAACTTTCAATCCGGATGGGACCTGTGGGCTGATTGACAGGACCTAAGGCGTCAGTAGGTCTCTCATCAGCAATCAGATCATCGTCCTGCTGCGGTGGATCGTTGGGTATATCCTCAGGAATAGCCGCTTCAAGATTGGGTGTCTTGCCTGGTTCAAGAATGACATCTTCTTCGGCCGCTTTGTCCAGGCGGGCCTTCTTGCTTGGCCTAGGTTTGGCCCTGAGAAGAATAACAAAATCAAATACAACGTATGTTCTAAGGCAATGTACTGCAAACATCACAATAACTATAGCTTACCCAAGCACCATTTTGAGCGGTGGGAGCTGAGTAGCCGATGACTCGCCAGAAGATGAGTGGGAAGTAACCTGGTAATCAGAGTCAAACGGATTAAGAGGTTGACGAAAGAAGCCCACTTTAGGACAAGCACTGATAAGAAAATTAGAGACCTCGGAATGGCGTTTCCGAACCGGACTGTTCGGTAAACCGGCGGAGGTAACTACCTGGCCGCTGTGCCGAGTGGTGCGGTGAACTTCGTGTTGTTGGGTCTTCATAAGAAGTTTAGGATCCAAATAAGCAAGAGGATGAGAAAATTTAACTTTCCGGTTTGCCTGACGGATTTTTTGTGAAGGCAAAGTTTCTGAATCGGAAGAGAGAATAATTACCTCTGCAACATCCGCGTGGCTGGCTTCAGCATCATCCTGACAAATATCATCATCAATAAGATGCATGAAAAATAAACCAAGTGAGTCAAGCTCTACCTCAAAGTCCGGATTATCCACCTCATCATCAGGGGCCGGATTAGAAGATGCAGTGGTTCTTTTCCTGTGGGTAGTCTTCTTCACAGCTTTAGTCTTTTGCCGGGTTGCTCTTTCCGGTTTTTCTGGTTTTTCTGGTTTCTCCTGCGGCAGTTTTTTGCTCCAAAACGGATCATCGCCCTGATTATGCAGACACTAATATTAAAAACAATGACCAGACATATCAATAACAGATTCACCAAAGAGAAAAATCAAAGTCTTACAGCTGGCGGTTTGTTGGTGGCACAGAAGGGAAGCAGGCCAGTTCTAGCGCAGACGTATTCCGGTTCATTCAGTATCTTATGCACAGCCTCTGTGATTTCTTCACCGGAGAGCTGGAGTTTTGAATGTCGCAGTGGGTCATCAACACTGTCGGTATACTCGCACATCAAACCGGAACGCTGACTAAGGGGCAGTATGCTCCATGATATCCAACAGCGAGCGAGATCAACCTCTGTTAAACCGTTGGCCATAAAGGCTCTGAGCTTTGACAGCTGGGGAGCATATTTTCTTCTCTCTTGGGAGTCAATCTTTGAGGAAAAGGGTGTGTATTGCTGAGCCGCTCCGAACGAAAGCCAGGCAAGGGATTCTCACCAGCAGGGGAGGTGTCTTTGCAGTAGAACCATGTCTGATTCCACTCCTTGGGGTGACTGTGCAGCTTGGCGTGAGGGTATGTGACCTCTTTCCTTTTCTGAATCGCCATGCCACCCAACTCCGTATTAGAGCCATCAGTAAACTCAGTACGGCGGTTTAGATGGAAAAGATCTCTAAACAATTCCACTGTGGGCTCCTCTTGAAAGAACACCTCACAGAGCACTTGGAAGTGGCACATATTTGTAACAGAGTTGGGGCCAGTGTCTTGCGTATGGAGTTGGAAATCGGCTAAAACATCCCGGTAAAATTTAGAACCGGGCGGCTTAAAGCCCCGGGCTAAGTGATCTACGAAAACAACAACCTCTCCTTCTCGAGGTGTGGGAGGTCATTCTTTGCCAGGAGCCCTCCAATGGATGGTATCTTTGCTGCCTAAAGCGCCAATCAGGACTAAATCGTCCAGTTGATCCTCTGTGACGCGAGAAGGAACCCAATTGCACTCATATACTTGCTTGGCCATGATGGAATCTACAAGGTAGAAGATCCCAGTTCAAAAATGCATTTGATAAAGGTACGTTGGTATGGGCACTGTTAAACCAGAGACAGAACTATCTGAACCGGAGTTTCATGAAGCAACCAACATCTGGCGGTTCAACAAGGGGACTAATGGCATATACCGGTTTGGAAAATTTTCTATAAGGTTAAACCGCCTGATCTAAGCATTGAAAAGCTGAGATTGCGGATGGACAAGTACGCACAAACAGGTTTCACAAGATTTCTTTACAGCATTGGATCTGAAGCAAGTTCAGAGAAGAGATAAATACTTAGAGGTTCAAAGGAGCAGTACCGAACCAATGAGCAAAACGTTCATATAGACCCATGGTTTGAGATGCATAAGTAAAGGCGAAGGTCAAACAACTATCATTGCACAGAATAAAGATTTGCGAATTCATCTAAATATCTATTGTATGAGAAAGAGGCAGACGATGAACACTGAAGAACTGTGAAACCCTAGGCCAGATCCGCGGGGGAAAAGATAAAAGATTTACCGGAACTGAGGAAGATATGGAAGGTTGCCGTGATGTTCTGGTGCGCTCAGGTTGATGCAGCGGCCAAGGATGAGGCAGAGGTCGACGGCGGCGGCAGAGCTCCGAGGCTGGTGACGCGAGGAAGATGAAGAAGGCACGGAAGGAGAAAAGAAATGACCCTTCAGTCCTATTTATAAGGCGAAAGAACATGAGTCAGGCGCAACAATCAAGGGGCCACAAAACGGAGCTGTCGCCTCGATTTCCGCCGATCTATTAAACAAAGAAGCATAATGGATAGCTTCGTTATGACAGGTGACGTCACTCTGGTTTACAGCAATCAGAGAAGATGACATCATGGCGGTTTACCAATTTGTAAGAAGACATTGAAGGTGAAGCTTTTATTAAAGGATTGACATGAACCCGTTCAAATCAATCTGGGGCCTAATGTTGGGGATATTACTACTGGGCGTAAACCGGCCTATCTGCACCGGGTTAACTTCGTCAGTAGTTAAGTATGTTGAATCCCAAGAAGATAGAGGAGGGCTCAAGGCCCATGGTCGGTTCAAGGCCTGTAGCCGTAAACCGGCGTTAGTAGTTAACCTGTATTGTAAGTTAGGAATAAGTAGAGACCAAACTGGACACATCTATGAGCCGGTATTGGGACTCCGTAAGCCGACGGGAGTCACCCATGTATATAAGGGGACGACCCGGTGGCAGTTCAAGGACAACAGACAACAACTCGAGACATAGGCGAAGCTTATTTGCTCCCTAGTCATCGAAACCCCATCAATTCCATCACAACTAGACGTAGGCTTTTACCTTCATCGAAGGGGCTGAACTAGTATAAACTCTCTTGTGTCCTTGTGTCCGCTTTAACCCCTTCAGGCTAACCCGTCGTGATGGCTCCACGACTAAGTCCTTTCTCTAGGACATCTGCCGTGACAAAACCACGACAGAGACCGAAAGGTCGAGCGTGAATCATATAGTAGATATGATCAACATAGTGATGTTCACCAATGAAACTACTCCATCTCACGTGATGATCGGACATGGTTTAGTTGATTTGGATCACGTAATCACTTAGAGGATTAGAGGAATGTCTATCTAAGTGGGAGTTCTTTAAGTAATATGATTAATTGAACCTAAATTTATCATGAAACTTAGTACCTGATAGTATCTTGCTTGTTTATGTTTGATTGTAGATAGATGGCCCGTGCTATTGTTCCGTTGAATTTTAATGCGTTCCTTGAGAAAGCAAAGTTGAAAGATGATGGTACCAATTACACGGACTGGGTCCGTAACTTGAGGATTATCCTCATTGCTGCACAGAAGAATTACGTCCTGGAAGCACCGCTGGGTGCCAGGCCTGCTGCTGGAGCAACACCAGATGTTATGAACGTCTGGCAGAGCAAAGCTGATGACTACTCGATAGTTCAGTGTGCCATGCTTTACGGCTTAGAATCGGGACTTCAACGACGTTTTGAACGTCATGGAGCATATGAGATGTTTCAGGAGTTGAAGTTAATATTTCAAGCAAATGCCCGGATTAAGAGATATGAATTCTCCAATAAGTTCTATAGCTGCAAGATGGAGGAGAACAGTTCTGTCAGTGAGCATATACTCAAAATGTCTGGGTATAATAATCACTTGATTCAATTGGGAGTTAATCTTCCAGATGATTGCGTCATTGACAGAATTCTCCAATCACTGCCACCAAGCTATAAGAGCTTCGTGATGAACTATAATATGCAAGGGATGAATAAGACTATTCCCGAGCTCTTCGCAATGCTGAAAGCTGCGGAGGTAGAAATCAAGAAGGAGCATCAAGTGTTGATGGTCAACAAGACCACTAGTTTCAAGAAAAAGGGCAAAGGGAAGAAGAAGGGGAACTTCAAGAAGAACAGCAAGCAAGTTGCTGCTCAAGTGAAGAAGCCCAAGTCTGGTCCTAAGCCTGAGACTAAGTGCTTCTACTGCAAAAGGGACTGGTCACTGGAAGCGGAACTGCCCCAAGTATTTGGCGGATAAGAAGGATGGCAAAGTGAACAAAGGTATATTTGATATATAGATTATTAATGTGTATTTTACTAGTGTTCGTAGAAACCCCTCGGTATTTGACACTGGTTCAGTTGCTAAGAGTAGTAACTCAAAATGGGAGTTGCAGAATGAACAGAAACTAGTTAAGGGTGAAGTGACGATGTGTGTTGGAAGTAGTTCCAAGATTGATATGATCATCATCGCACACTCCCTATACTTTCGGGATTAGTGTTGAACCTAAATAAGTGTTATTTGGTGTTTGCGTTGAGCATGAATATGATTTGATCATGTTTATTGCAATACGGTTATTCATTTAAGTTAGAGAATAATTGTTGTTCTGTTTACATGAATAAAACCTTATATGGTTACACACCCAATGAAAATGGTTCATTGGATCTCGATCGTAGTGATACACATATTCATAATATTGAAGACAAAAGATGCAAAGTTAATAATGATAATGCAACTTATTTGTGGCACTGCCGTTTAGGTCATATTGGTGTAAAGCGCATGAAGAAACTCCATGCTGATGGGATTTTGGAATCACTTGATTATGAATCACTTGATGCTTGCGAACCATGCCTTATGGGCAAGATGACTAAGACTCCATTCTCCGGAACAATGGAGCGAGCAACTGACTTATTGGAAATAATACATACTGATGTATGTGATCCGATGAGTGTTGAGGCTCACGGTGGGTATCGTTATTTTCTGACCTTCACAGATGATTTGAGCAGATATGGGTATATCTACTTGATGAAACACAAGTCTGAAACATTTGAAAAGTTCAAAGAATTTCAGAGTGAAGTGGAGAATCATTGTAACAAAAATAAAAAGTTTCTACGATATGATCACAGAAGTAAAATATTTGAGTTACGAGTTTGGCCTTCAGTTAAAAACAATGTGAAATAGTTTCACTACTCACGCCACCTGGAACACCACAGCATAATGGTGTGTCCGAACGTCATAACCGTACTTTATTAGATATGGTGCGAACTATGATGTCTCTTACCAATCTACCACTATCGTTTTGGGATTATGCATTAGAGACAGCTGCATTCACGTTAAATAGGGCACCATCTAAATCCGTTGAAACGACACCGTATGAACTATGGTTTGGCAAGAAACCTAAGCTGTCATTTCTTAAAGTTTGAGGTTGCAATGCTTATGTGAAAAAGTTTCAACCTGATAAGCTCAAACCCAAATCGGAGAAGTGCGTCTTCATAGGATACCCAAAAAGAAAATGTTGGGTACACCTTCTATCATAGATCCGAAGGCAAGATATTTGTTGCTTTGAATGGATCCTTTCTAGAGAAGGAATTTCTCTCAAAAGAAGTGAGTGGGAGGAAAGTAGAACTTGATGAGGTAACTATACCTGCTCCCTTATTGGAAAGTAGTTCATCACAGAAATCTGTTCTTGTGACTACTACACCAATTAGTAAGGAAGCTAATGATGATGATCATGTAACTTCAGATCAGTCACTACCGAATCTCGTAGGTAAACCAGAGTGAGATCCGCACCAGAGTGGTACGGTAATCCTGTTCTGGAAGTCATGTTACTAGACCATGAAGAACTTGCGAACTATGAGGAAGCGATGATGAGCCCAGATTCCGCGAAATGGTTTGAGGCCATGAAATCTGAGATATGATCCATGTATGAGAACAAAGTATGGACTTTGATGGATTTTCCCGATGATCAGCAAGCCATAGAAAATAAATGGATCTTAAAGAGGAAGACGGACGCTGATAGTAGTGTTACTATCTACAAAGCTAGACTTGTCGAAAAAGGTTTTTGACAAAGTTCAAGGTGTTGACTACGATGAAATTTTCTCACTCGTAGCGATGCTTAAGTCTGTCCAAATCATGTTAGCAATTGCCGCATTTTTATGAAATCTGGCAAATGGATAAACAAAACTACATTCCTTAATGGATTTAAAGAATAGTTGTATATGATGCAACCAGAAGGTTTTGTCAATCCTAAAGGTGCTAAACAAAATATGCAAGCTCCAGCGATCCATCTATGGACTGGTGCAAGCATCTCGGAGTTGGAATATACGCTTTGATAAGTTGATCAAAGCATATAGTTTTATACAGACTTGCGGTGAAGCTTGTATTTACAAGAAAGTGAGTGGGAGCACTACAGCATTTCTGATAAGTATATGTGTATGACATATTATTGATCGGAAATAATGTAGAATTATTCTGCAAAGCATAAAGGAGTGTTTGAAAGGATTTTTTCAAAGAAAGGCCTCGGTGAAGCTGCTTACATATTGAGCATCAAGATCTATAGAGATAGATCAAGACGCTTGATAAGTTTTTTCAATGAGTACATACCTTGACAAGATTTTGAAGTAGTTCAAAATGGAACAGTCAAAGAAAAGAGTTATTGGCTGTGTTACAAGGTGTGAAATTGAGTAAGACTCAAAGCCCGACCACGGCAGAAGATAGAAAGAGAATGAAAATCATTCCCTATGCCTCAGCCATAGGTTCTATAAAGTATGCCATGCTGTGTACCAGATCTATTATATACCCTACACTGATTTTGGCAAGGGAGTACAATAGTGATCTAGGAGTAGATCACTGGACAGCGGTCAAAATTATCCTTAGTGGAATAAGGATATATTTCTCGATTATGGACATGACAAAAAGGTTTGTCGTAAAGGGTTACGTCGATGCAAATTTTGACACTGATCTAGATGACTCTAAGTCTCAATCTGGATACATATTGAAAGTGGGAGCAATTAGCTATAGTACCTCCGTGAAGAGCATTGCTGACATAGAAATTTTCAAAATACATACGGATCTGAATATAGCTGACCCGTTGACTAAACTTCTCTCACAGGAAAAACATGATCACACCTTAGTAATCTTTGGGTGTTAATCACATAGCTATGTGAACTAGATTATTGACTCTAGTAAACCCTTTGAGTGTTGGTCACATAATGATGTGAACTATTGGTGCTAAATCACATGGCAATGTGAACTAGATTATAGACTCTAGTGCAAGTGGGGGACTGAAGGAAATATGCCCTAGAGGCAATAATAAAGTTATTATTTATTTCCTTATTTCATGATAAATGTTTATTATTCATGCTAGAATTGTATTAACCGGAAACATAATACATGTGTGAATACATAGACAAACAGAGTGTCACTAGTATGCCTCTACTTGACTAGCTCATTAATCAAAGATGGTTATGTTTCCTAACCATAGACAAAGAGTTGTTATTTGATTAACGGGATCAGATCATTAGGAGAATGATGTGATTGACTTGACCCATTCCGTTAGCTTAGCACTCGATCGTTTAGTATGTTGCTATAGCTTTCTTCATGACTTATACATGTTCCTATGACTATGAGATTATGCAACTCCCGTTTACCGGAGGAACACTTCGTGTGCTACCAAACATCACAACGTAACTAGGTGATTACAAAGGAGCTCTACAGGTGTCTCCAAAGGTAAATGTTGGGTTGGCGTATTTCGAGATTAGGATTTGTCACTCCGATTGTCGGAGAGGTATCTCTGGGCCCTCTCGGTAATGCACATCACATAAGCCTTGCAAGCATTACAACTAATGAGTTAGTTGCAAGATGATGTATTACGAAATGAGTAAAGAGACCTGCCAGTAACGAGATTGAACTAGGTATTGAGATACCGACGATCGAATCTCGGGCAAGTAACATACTGATGACAAAGGGAACAACGTATGTTGTTATGCGGTCTGACCGATAAAGATCTTCGTAGAATATGTGGGAGCAAATATGAGCATCCAGGTTCCACTATTGGTTATTGACCGGAGACGTGCCTCGGTCATGTCTACATTGTTCTCGAACCCGTAGGGTCCGCACGCCTAAGGTTTTGATGACAGTTATATTATGAGTTTATGCATTTTGATGTACCGAAGTTTGTTCGGAGTCCCGGATGTGATCACGGACATGACGAGGAGTCTCGAAATGGTCGAGACATAAAGATTGATATATTGGAAGCCTATATTTGGATATCGGAAGTGTTCCGGGTGAAATCGGGATTTTACCGGAGTACCGGGAGGTTACCGGAACCCCCCGGGAGGTATATGGGCCTTAGTGGGCTTTAGTGGAAGAGAGGAGAGGTGGCCAGGGCTGGGCCACGTGCCCCTCCCCCCCTAGTCCGAATAGGACAAGGAGAGGGGGCCGGCGCCCCCCCTTCCTTCTCTCTCTCCTCTTTCCCCCTCCCGAATCCTATTCCAACTAGGAAAGGGGGGGAATCCTACTCCCGGTGGGAGTAGGACTCCTCCTGGCGCGCCCTCCTCCTGGCCGGCCGCACCTTCCCCTGCTCCTTTATATACGGGGGCAGGGGGCACCCCTAGACACACAAGTTGATCCACGTGATCATATTCTTAGCCGTGTGCGGTGCCCCCTTCCACCATAATCCTCGATAATATTGTAGCGGTGCTTAGGCGAAGCCCTGCGACGGTAGTACATCAAGATCGTCACCACGCCATCGTGCTGACGGAACTCTTCCCCGACACTTTGCTGGATCGGAGTCCGGGGATCGTCATCGAGCTGAACGTGTGCTAGAACTCGGAGGTGCCGTAGTTTCGGTGCTTGATCGGTCAGGCCGTGAAGACGTACGACTACATCAACCGCGTTGTGCTAACGCTTCCGCTGTCAGTCTACAAGGGTACGTAGATCACACTCTCCCCTCTCGTTGCTATGCATCACCATGATCTTGCGTGTGCGTAGGAAATTTTTTGAAATTACTACGTTCCCCAACAGCCGTAGCATCAATAATCTGATCAATATGAGGGAGGGCAAAGGGATCAGCTGGACAAGCCTTGTTCAAGTCTGTGTAGTCCACACACATAAGCCAAGTGCCGTTTTTCTTAAGAACCAACACCGGATTAGCCAGCCACTCCGGGTGAAAGACATCCACGATAAACGCTACGGCCAACAGCCGAGCTACCTCCTCACCAATAGCCTTACGCCTTTGTTCGTTAAAGCGGCGGAGAAACTGCCTGACTGGTTTAAACTTAGGATCTATATTAAGTGTGTGCTCAGCGAGTTCCCTCGGTACACCTGGCATGTCAGAAGGCTTCCATGCAAAGATGTCCCGATCCTCACGGATGAACTTGATGAGCGCGCTTTCGTATTTGGGATCCAGGTTAGCGCTGATGCTGAATTGCTTGGATGAATCGCCAGGAACAAAATCAACCATCTTAGTGTCTGTAGCCGATTTAAACTTCAACGCCGGATCATGCTCCGTAGTTGGTTTTTTCAAAGAAGTCATGTCTGCCGGATCAACCTTAACCTTATAAAAATTCAGCTCCTCGGTGGCACAAACCGATTCAGCATAAGCCGCATCACCCTCTTCACATTCCAAAGCAATCTTCCTGCTCCCATGTACTGTGATGGTCCCCTTATGAACCGGCATCTTAAGATGTAGATAAACATAACACGGCCTCGCCATGAACTTGGCATAAGCCGGTCGTCCGAACAGGGCATGATACGGACTCTTGATTTTCACCACCTCAAAAGTCAATGTTTTTGACCTTGAGTCATGATCATCTCCAAAAGCCACCTCTAGGGCTATCTTGCCCACTGGATACACAGACTTACCGGGCACCACACCATGAAAAATGGTGTTCGACGGTTTAAGATTCTTATCTGTCAATCCCATACGGCGGAAGGTATCATAGTAAAGGATATTGATACTTCCTCCATCCATAAGCACCTTGGTGAACTTATAGCCCCCAACTTGAGGTGCCACCACTAAGGCCGGATGACCCGGATTATCAACCCGCGGTGGGTGATCCTCTCGACTCCATAAAATTGGTTGTTCAGACCAGCGCAAATACTGAGGCACTGCCGGTTCAACAGAGTTCACGGCCCTCTTGTGAAGCTTATGATCACGCTTACACAAGCTAGTGGTGAAGACATGATACTGCCCACTATTCAACTGCTTCGGATTGCTCTGATAACCCGACTGCTGCTAGTGATTCCCCTGATGGTTATAACCTCCCTGATTGCCCTGATTACCTTGATTACCATGTCCGGTCTGATGGCCTTGGAATCCTGAACCGGAGCTGCCGCCTCCATAACCCAGCCCATGAAAACCACCTCCTGAACCGTCGGACGGGCCATTGTCGTACTGAAACATATTGGAATTTTTGAACTCCCGCATGATGAAACAATCCTTCCAAAGATGTGAAGCTGGCTTCTCCTTCGATCTGTGCTTTGGACAAGGTTGATTTAACAGGTGCTCCAGATTGGGGCCTGACGCTCCACCCCTCTGAGGCGGTTTGCCCTTACGACGCTGACCGTTATCCTGGGTGTTGGTGTTAGCCACGAAGTCTAGGCTATTATCTGTTTTGCGCTTGCCATTATTCCCATGACCTGCCGGATTGTGCTGCTGCCCCTTGGCATTGCTGTTCTTTTTCCCCTTCCCCATTTTGTCATCCTCTGACTCAGGGTCTTCGGAACTATCTGAATCAGCATATTTCACCAAAGCAGCCATAAGGGTTGACATGTCATTGCAGTGGCGTTTGAGCCTCCCTAACTTCAGTTTTAATGGCATAAACCGGTAATTGCCCTCCAACATCAAAACTGCTGTATCCACATTGATGCGATCTGACAAATGCAGAATAGCTGAGACTCGCTTCACCCAATGGGTTGTAGACTCCCCATCTTCTTGAACACAAGCGGCCAGGTCCACAATCGACATAGGCTTCTTACAAGTATCTTTAAAATTCTGGATAAACCGATGTTTTAACTCAGCCCATGACCCGACGGAGTTAGCCAGTAAACTCTTCAACCAAGTACGAGTTGTCCCCTCCAACATCATGGTGAAGTACTTAGCACACACCGCTTCATCCACATCCAGCATCTCCATCGCCATCTCATAACTCTCAACCCATGACTCGGGGGGTAAATCGGCAGTGTAATTGGGCACCTTACGAGGTCCTTTAAAATCCTTGGGCAGTCGTACGTTACGCAAAGTGGGGGTGAGACACGGCACCCCTAAAGAACTGAAGAGCATGCCTGGCTCCACTGAAGTGGTAGGACGAACCGGAGTAAGCTGATGAGCCACATGATATGCTGCTAACTCAGCTTCTCGACGTGCACGACCATGATCCACCACATCCTGCGCATTAGCACCACCACTTGTCGGGTTATGCCCTCGCGGCGAGTTACGGTGACGTGCACTGCTTGACATGGCCGGTTCCTCCTCAACATGCCTGCTGTAGCTCCGACTCAGACGGGGGCTGGAATGAATCCTCTCACGACTATGCGAATAAGCCTGGTGGTGGTTTAAAGTTGTTTGAAGGAGCTCTCTAGCTCGTCGTGTCTCAATCGCCACTGGTGACTCGCCGTCAATTGGGAGGGCTGCCAATCATGAAGCGGCGTCCACAATGTTATCCAACGGGTTGGAGTAATGCCCTGGGGGCGTCGGAACGTACTGTGGCACAATGTTGTTCTGACAACGCGGGTTCATCGTGCGAGGCTGAACCGGTGCTCCTGTTACCGGTGCCTCAGTTTGGTTTACCACCTGCTGGTTACTGGTTCCTGCCCCTGGCATGTTGAAGAGATTTCTTGGTTCATAGCCCGGCGGGAGGTGCGATCGGTATCTCCTCCTCATGACATCGTCTGAGGCACTCTATCCAGCCTAAGCCGGTAGGCCTGAGCTTCCAACTCGGCCCGTTCTGTAGCCATCCTGGTGTTCTCTGTTGCCAGGTCCGCTTTAGCCTGAGTTATCTGATCTTTCACCTTTGCAATCTCCGCATTGTGCTGATCTCAGGTCGCTGCATCCACTTCTGCTACCAGCAATGTTGCTAAGGCGTCGAACAAATCAGACAGAACCTAAGCCGGAGGCGGCGCAGAGTCCCCTACTCCTGCTGGCGTTGTTGTTGCTGAACCGGAGAGCATTGCTGCGGCGGTAGAAGAGTGTTGCGCTGGTTGTGTACCGGCCATGAAGACCGCGACCCGGCTTGGCAGATCGAGGGGGTCCGGAATACTGTTGCCATCGGAACCTCCACTAATCCGGTAGTCCTGCAGCTGATACAGCGACTCGGTCTCTCCGATTGAAGACTCGTCACCAGAACAGACAACGGTTTCCCCATTATATGCCGGTCCGTCCTCATATTCCACTCCATGGATGACACCTACGAAAACATGCCTTGCTGCAGGCTGAACCTGGGCAGGGCTTGCACGCTGAGCTGTCTCGATGATGTCGGTGCAGGTGTCTGGCTCAGGGCCCGGTTCGCCGATCTTGCCGATGAAGACGTGAATCCTGCCAAAGGGGACCCGGTACCCGTATTCAATTGAACCGGCCTCGAGACCCCATCCTGCATCGTCGATGTAGAGCTTGCCGCGACGACTCTTAGTCATCCGGCCCATAGCGTATCCCTTGAGTCCTTCAAAGCTACCCTTCAAGACCTCGAAACCATCGTGCGATAGCCCCACAGTGGGCGCCAACTATTGTGGTTTTGTCACGGCAGATGTCCTTGTGAAAGGACTTAGTCATGGAGCCATCGCTACGGGTTAGCTTAAAGGGGTTAAGTCAGACAAGGGACACAAGAGTTTTATACTAGTTCGGCCCCTTCGATGAAGGTAAAAGCCTATGTCTAGTTGTGTTGGTATTGCTAGGGTTTCGATGACCAGGGAGCGAATCCGCTTTGCCTGGCTCTCGAGTTGTTGTGTGTCGTCCTTAAACCGCTGTCGGGTCATCCCTTTATATACACAGGTTGACGCCCGCCGGTTTACAGAGTCCCGAGGTCATATCATAAACGTGTCCGGCTCGGTCTCTATCCTTCCTATCTTACAATACAAGTTACATGAGAAAGTCGGTTTATATCTATAGGCCTTAACCCGCCTTTGGTCCTTGGGCCTTCGTAAAGCGCCACCATCCTTACATCTTCATGGGCTTCTAATCTTCATAGAGTTAACCCGGCTACTCCTGACCGGTTTACATCCAGTAGTAATATCCCCAACAGAATGTTATACATAGGTCATCCATGCATATCATATTTTAATGCATTTCATTTTGCGATCCTCGAAATTCTAAGCAACTCAAGGACCCACGGAGAGAGTTGGGGATTTCACGTTTTTCATATTTGAATTTATCAAATATCGAAACAAGGATCACTTTAGTTTTAATTATTTTTCTCTCCAAAAATATTTCATATTAAAATATAAGAGAGGAGATAATATGACTTCTTTAAAATAAAGGGAATATTGGAGGAAAAATATTAAAAATCAAATAAATAATTCTTTTGCACTTTTATTGTTATTTTGTTTGAATTAGGAAAAATATGCGTTTTTCAAAATTGCATTAGAGGCCCAAATAAATGTTCACTTTGTCCGCAATATTATTAGAGGACCGTGAAAACTTATTTCAGGATTTTTGGACTCCATTTCGTATTTCTTGTATTTGTTTTTCCACGTCAGGATTATTAAAAAAAAAGTGCACCGACCCGGACACCGCCAGGCCGGCCTTTAAAGGGCGAGGCCGAAGCCCGCAGCGCCGCCACCCCCGCCCAAAATCCCAGCGCCACCGCCTCGAAAATCGCACCGACGCCGCCACTTCACGCCGCCGCCGCCTCGCGACGCCGCCGGCCACCCGCCCGCCAGAGCCGCCGCCGACCGCCCCCCAACCGGAATCGCCGCCGCCACCGATCCCGCCGCCGCCTTGGTTTTTCTCTGAGAACCGTTTGGTTTTTTTTATAAAACCCTAGTTTCTTTTTTTATTAGATCGGTTCGTTTTTTGTTTAGTTATTTAGCGGATGTTCGTCCGTATGTTCGTTTTAACGAACGCTGTTCGTCGGTTAGCTGCAGACAGCGAACGTTCGTGCGTTAGCCTGTTCGTCTCGTTTTATTTTCCAGGGTTTTTCCGCGGTTATTTTCGATCGCGATTTCTGCCCTAATCTTTGTTCTAGTATATCTTTTTGCTCGTTTATCCAAATCAGGTGAAACAAGCGCCTAGATCTTCGTCTCGAAGTCCTCTTTCTGTTTAACCAACTTGAACAAGATTTTGGTAATGTAAAAAATTGACTTTAGGCCAGATTAGTAAATGGATCTTGTTTCTTTCGTAGTTTGAGTTTCGTTGCTCCGTTCGATTTGATTCTTTTTGCAAATCAAACCTCTTCAGTTGAGTTTTCAAATTCGATCTTCTTATTTGAGTTTTACCTGTGCATCTTTGCTTGAGTACTTATGTATGTTATTGTTTGTTTATGATAGAATTCCCGGAGTGCGAAGCGTGCTACTACGAGTCTCTAGGTTTTGCGGATCGTCAGCAAGGCAAGTAACACTTTGATCATACCCCTTTATTACCCAGTTTTTATGCATTAGTTTCAACCCTCACACATTGCATGAGTAGGATCTCTTAACATGTGGGTATGGGAAGTAGCTTATGAGGTAGGACCTATTTCCTGTGTAATTATCAAACCCTTGGGAGTTACTTCTACGTTATGCTTATATTGCCATGCTATGCCCGTAGACGTGGTTTGGGTTTGAGTGTAACCATAAGACTAGCCACAATGGAGAGTAACATACACTAGTAACATACACATATTCCTAGACTATGTTACTACCTTCATAGTGGGTAGTTGCTTAAGTGTGGTAACATATAAAGATTCATTTATTAGGGTATTGACTCATATTGCATTGGGACATGTGATGTTACAGTAACTAGCTAAGTTACTACGACTACCTCTCTCTTCATTAACTCATTGCCACATAAGCAATTTGCTGAGTTGGACTCGATGTTACTACTGAAGTTACTTCCACTTTGGCTAGTCTAACAGATGTGAGTTGTTAATTAATGGTTCAACTTAAGGTGGCAACTTTAATACACATCTGGGTGGATTGCTTGTGGGCACCTGGAGAATCCAGTGTTGTCTAAGGATATCTCGGAGTACCTGTGTGATCATCCTACAGTCCGCCGCCCAGGCTCAAAGGGATCATAAGATTATTCATGTTAGAAACTTCCGTGTGCAACCACAAGCCATTATGGGCTCTGGCATAGTTGAGTATGTTGTGTGACCTCTTTCAGTGGTGGGCTAGCAGATGTAGGGGAAAGTAGGTGTAACTGTCCACCCAGGGTAAAGAGTTAATGCTTCTGAAAGACTGTGTCTCGGTCATCCGTTTCTCAAACACCATGTAGTGCAAGAAATCAAACGGAGGAGATCGAGTCTTGTGTGGAAAAGTGCGCAAACCTCTGCAGAGTGTATAAAATAATCATGGTTAGACGTGTCCCCGGTTATGGACATCTTGAGTATCTGGTACTTGAATTATTGATTTGATCTCATCACTCTAAAATTAATTTGACAGGTGTTAATGACTACTTTAATTGGGATTGAGTTGGAGGAACCTTCTCAATGAGGTTTCAACTACCATGATAGTTAAATAAAACATATTCCTTTGTTGTAGGGAAAATTTGGCTTTTTGCAAAACAATATAACCATAGAGCCTCCACTAGCCATATATGCATGTAGTGATAGATTTTATCTGTTCATTGCTCTACTGTGTTATATTTCCAGCATATTCCATGTGTTGACCCGTTTCGGGCTGCAACATATCATGTTGCAGACTTTTCAGACGATGAGTAAGGTGCCATAGGTCGTTTGTCGTGCACTCAGCTATGCTGTTGGAGTTGATGGACTCACTTTATCTTCCAAGCCTTCCGCTGTTATCTTATTTAGATGGCCTTAAGCCATACTTATTGTAATAAGTTCTCTTTTGAGACATTCGATGTAATAAGTGTGTGACTGCTACTCTGTTATGATTCCATTCGAGTATTGTGTGTGTCAGCATTACCAATCCAGGGATGACACTAAACACATAGACTTGACCGTCTGAGGTCGGGTCGCTACACGGAGTCGGTTTACTTACCGTACCACATACCTATTCCTTTTTGGAGTCTGAAACATTCTGGAAAGTGTCCCTTATGTACTCCTCCATGGTTACGGTGTCAATAACATTGGTTTCAACATTTATGGGATTACCTAAGATATAATGCTTGATTCTTTGACCGTTCACCACCTTCGGATTTGGGCCTTCAAAGTTGTTGATTTTTATGGCACCGGAACGATAGACCTCCTCGATAACGTAAGAACCTTCCCATTTAGAGAGGAGTTTCCCTGCAAAAAATCTTAAACGAGAGTTGTATAACAAAACATAATCACCTACATTAAACTCACGCTTTTGTATCCTTTTGCCATGCCATCTTTTAACTTTTTCTTTAAACAGTTTGGCATTCCCATAGGCCTGGGTTCTCCACTCATCAAGTGAGCTAATGTCAAATAGTCTCTTCTCACCGGCAAGTTTGAAATCATAGTTGAGCTCTTTAATGGCCCAATATGCCTTATGTTCTAGTTGGAGAGGTAAGTGACATGCTTTTCCATAAACCATTTTGTACAGAGACATACCCATAGGATTTTTATATGCAGTTCTATAGGCCCATAATGCATCATCAAGTTTCTTGGACCAATTCTTTCTAGATCTATTAACATTCTTTTGCAAAATTAATTTAAGCTCTCTATTACTCAGTTCTACTTGACCACTAGACTGTGGGTGGTATGGAGATGCAATTCTATGATTAACATCATACTTAGCAAGCATTTTACGAAAAGCACCATGAATAAAATGTGAACCACCATCAGTCATTAAGTATCTAGGGACTCCAAACCTCAGAAAAATAACTTCTTTAAGCATCTTAATAGAGGTGTTATGATCAGCACTACTAGTTGGAATAGCTTCTACCCACTTAGTAACGTAATCAACAGCAACTAAAATATGTGTATACCCATTAGAGGAAGGAAACGGTCCCATATGATGAAAGCCCCAAACATCAAATGGTTCAATAACAAGTGAATAGTTCATAGGAATTTCTTGATGTCTACTAATATTACCAATTCTTTGGCATTCATCACAAGACAAGACAAACTTACAAGCATCTTTGAAAAGAGTAGGCCAATAAAAACTGGATTGCAAAACCTTATGTGTAGTTCTATCTCCAGTGTGGTGTCCTCCATAAGCCTCGGAGTGACACTTGCGTAGGATCTATTCTTGTTCATGCTCCGGTACACTACGTCTAATAACACCATCTACTCCTTTATAAAGGTGTCGGTCATCCCAGAAGTAATGTCTTAAATCATAGAAAACCTTTTTCTTTTGCTGGTATGTGAAACTAGGTGGTATGAATTTAGCAACAATGTAATTAGCATAATCAGCATACCATGGGGCAGTACGAGAAGCATTTATGACAGCTAATTGTTCGTTAGTAAAACTATCATCGATAGGTAGTTGGTCATCAAGAACATTTTCTAACCTAGACAAGTTGTCTGCAATAGGGTTCTCAGCTCCCTTCCTATCAATAATGTGCAAATCAAATTCTTGTAGCAAGAGAACCCATTTAATAAGTCTAGGTTTAGCATCTTGCATTTCCATAAGGTATTCAATAGCAGCATGATCAGTGTGAACAGTTACTTTAGAATCAACAATGTAAGGTCTGAACTTATCACAAGCTAATACAACTGCTAAAAATTCTTTTTAGTAGTAGCGTAATTTCTCTGGGCACTGTCTAGAGTTTTACTAGCATATTGGATAACATTTAATTTCTTATCATCTCTTTGTCCTAGAACAGAACCTACAACATAATCACTAGCATCACATAATTTCAAAGGGTAAATTCCAATCAGGTGGCTGAACAATAGGTGCAGAAATCAAGGCTTTCTTAAGTATTTCAAATGCTTCTACACAATCATCATCAAAGACAAAAGGAACATCTTTTTGTAAGAGATTAGTCAGAGGCCTAGAAATTTTTGAGAAGTCTTTAATGAACCTACTATAAAAACCGGCATGACCAAGGAAACTTCTTATACCTTTAATGTCCTTAGGACATGCCATCTTTTCAATAGCATCAACTCTAGCTTTATCAACTTCAATACCTCTTTCAGAAATTTTATGCCCCAAGACAATACCTTCATTAACCATAAAGTGGCACCTCTTGTTGGAAATATGCCCTAGAGGCAATAATAAAATGGTTATTATTATATTTCCTTGTTAATGATAATTGTCTGTTGTTCATGCTTTAATTGTATTAACCAGAAACCGTAATACATGTGTGAATACATAGATGACAACATATCCCTAGTGAGCCTCTAGTTGTCTAGCTCGTTGATCAATAGATGGTTATGGTTTCCTGGCCATGGACATTGGATGTTGTTGATAACGGGATCACATCATTAGGAGAATGATGTCATGGACAAGACCCAATCCTAAGAATAGCACAAGATCGTGTAGTTCGTTCGCTAGAGCTTTTCTAATGTCAAGTATCGTTTCCTTAGACCATGAGATTGTGCAACTCCCGGATACCGTAGGAATTCTTTGGGTGTATCAAACGTCACAACGTAACTGGGTGACTATAAAGGTGCACTACAGGTATCTCCGAAAGTGTCTATTGGGTTGGCACGAATCGAGACTGGGATTTGTCACTCCGTATGACGGAGAGGTATCTCGGGGCCCACTCGGTAATGCATCATCATAATGAGCTCAGTTTGACTAAAGTAAAGAGTTACTCACAGGATCATGCATTACGGAACGAGTAAAGAGACTTGTCGGTAACGAGATTGAACAAGGTATCAGGATACCGACGATCGAATCTCGGGCAAGTAACATACCGATAGACAAAGGGAATTGTATACGGGATTGAATGAATCCCCGACATCGTGGTTCATCCGATGAGATCATCGTGGAACATGTGGGTGTCAATATGGGTATCCAGATCCCGCTATTGGTTATTGGCTGGAGAGGTGTCTCGGTCATGTCTGCATGGTTCCCGAACCCATAGGGTCTACACACTTAAGGTTCGGTGACGCTAGAGTTGTAACGGGAATAGTATGTGGTTACCGAAGGTAGTTCGGAGTCCTGGATGAGATCCTGGATGTCACGAGGAGTTCCAAAATGGTCCGAAGGTGAAGATCGATATATTGGACGAAGGGTATTGGAGTCCGGAAGTGTTCCGAGGGTACCGGGCTATGGCCAGCATGACCGAAAGGTGTTTCGGGAGCCCCATCAAGTGTTGCAGGGCCTCATGGGCCAAGGGGAGGGGGCAAAGCAGCCCACTAAGGGGTTGTGCGCCCCACACCCTTTTCCCACATTACTTGGGGAGGTGGGGAGCCTCCACCTGGCTTGGGAGGCAAGCCTCCACCTGCTTGGCTTGGGGGGCAAGTCTCCCTAGGGTTTCCCTAGGGAGATCCAATCTTCCCTAGCCGTCGCCCCCTAGGGTAAACCCTAGGGTGCTTCCCCCTCTCCCCTTCCCCCTATATATAGTAAGGGGTGGGAGGGCTGATATACCCTTCCCCTGGCGCAGCCCTCCCCCTCTCCAACTCCTCCTCCTCTTCTGTAGTGCTTGGCGAAGCCCTGCCGGAGAACCACGAGCTCCTCCATCACCACGCCATCGTGCTGCTAGAGTTCTCCCACAACTTCTCCTCTCCCCTTGCTGGATCAAGAAGGAGGAGATGTCCCCGGGCTGTACGTGTGTTGTACGCTGAGGTGCCGTCTGTTTGGCGCTAGATCGGATCTTCCGCGATTTGAATCGCCGCGAGTACGACTCCATCAATCGTGTTCTTGTAACACTTTCCCTTAGCGATCTTATAGGGTATGAAGATGCACTACCTCTCTCTCTCCCTCTCCTTACTAGCATCTCTTAGATTGATCTTGGTGACACATAGGAAAATTTTGAATTATTACTACGTTCCCCACAGTGGTAACAGAGCTAGGTCTATGCGTAGATTCTTTGCACGAGTAGAACACAAAGTAGTTGTGGGCGATGATTTGGTCGATTTTCTTACCGTTACTAGTCTTATCTTGATTCGGCGGCATTGTGGGATGAAGCGGCCTGGACCAACCTTACAAGTACGCTTACGTAAGACTGGTTCCACCGACAGACATGCACTTGATGCATAAGGTGGCTAGCGGGTGTCTGTCTCTCCCACTTTAGTCGGATCGGATTTGATGAAGAGGGTCCTTATGAAGGGTAAATAGAAATCTGCATATCACCGTTGTGGGTTTTGCGTAGGTGTCGGTGTCAAAACCAGCGGATCTCGGGTAGGGGGTCCCGAACTGTGCGTCTAGGCCGGATGGTAACAGGAGGCAAGGGACACGAAGTTTTACCCAGGTTCGGGCCCTCTTGATGGAGGTAAAACCCTACGTCCTGCTTGATTAATATTGATGATATGGGTAGTACAAGAGTAGGTCTACCACAAGATCGGAGAGGCTAAACCCTAGAAGCTAGCCTATGGTATGATTGTTGTTCTGTCTGTTGTCCTACAGACTAAAACCCTCCGGTTTATATAGACACCGGAGAGGGTTAGGGTTACACAAAGTCGGTTCCAATGGTAGGATATCTACATATCCGTATCGCCAAGCTTGCCTTCCACGATAAGGAAAGTCCCTTCCGGACACGGGACGAAGTCTTCAATCTTGTATCTTCATAGTCCAGGAGTCCGGCTGAAGGTATAGTCCGGCCATCCGGACACCCCCTAATCCAGGACTCCCTCAGTAGCCCCCGAACCAGGCTTCAATGACGATGAGTCCAGCGCGCAGATTGTCTTCAGCATTGCAAGGCAGGTTCTTCTCCAAATTCCGTGTACCTGTTGAATAAAGTCTGGTTTCTTGTAAATGTTGCGCTCCTCGTCTTCTACGCCCAATAATGGCCGTCTCCCACGTGTCAAATGAATATGAAAAGTCTGAGTGTTTTTACATCCACACCCCTAGCCGCGTAAATGAGCCGCCCATTTAAGGGGACGAGGATTTAGATCCAAACCACACCTTCTCCCCTTCGCGAGTGTTCATTAGAGCGCATCCGACAAAGGTCCATACCACCATGGCCAGCCGTCGCAACTCCTCCTCTCGCCCTTCCAGCCCTCAGCCTGGATATTGGGAGAGATGCTCCATCCCGCATAGCGAGCTAGTGACGCTCCAGACCAAGGGATTTCTCCCCCCGGCCTATATGGTCCCGGTTCGAGACGGTCTTGCCATCTATAATGGCGGAGAGCAAGCGAAGAGTGCCCCTAATCCCTCCAAAGGAGAGCGGGTGTGCCTCGTCCCTTATTTAATAAGGGGCTCGGATTTCCAATCCATCCATTTCTCCGGGGGCTCCTGGAGTTCTATGGCCTCCAGGTACACAATCTCACACCTGCCTCCGTATTGCATATCACGGGCTTCGTAGCCCTCTGCGAGCTGTTCTTGGGTGTTGAGGCTCATTTTGGGCTGTGGAAAGAGCTATTCTGCCTTGTGCCCCGTTCTCAGAATGGGTCGATATTTCAAGTGGGCGGAGCCGAAGTGTGGCGCATCGCCTGAACCGGATATCTATCCGGAACCCCAAAGAAGGCGTCCGAGGACTGGCCTTCGGAATGGTTTTACATATAGGACATCCCGCTGCCGGATCCTGTCCGGATCGGCCTTCTTGAGTTCGACAGTGCTCCACTAAAGAAGCGCCTAAGTTGGCGTCCATGGAGCCCTCAGAGGGAAAGTGACAAGGACATCTGTTACCTGATGGGCCGGATAAGATTGTTAGCTCATTTCGGACTGACCATGATCGGGGTCATGGCCGCATGCATCATGCGAGGGGTGCAGCCGCTACAGTACAGAGGCCACCCCATGTGGGACTTCAACGGGGAGGACGACGCCACCCGCTACGGCCGTCAGGGGCCGGATTCGGCTGCGGCTCTAACAAAGACCTTGTCCGCTTTGTACAAGGGAGAAGAGGAGGATTTTCTCCGCGTCGACCCAAAGGGTGGATTTTCTATGTACAATCCCCCAAGATGGGTAAGTGGTCATATTTACCTGCCCATTCGTTTTATATTCCCATTGTCAAATATTCAGTCTAACGACTTCAATGCAGGAGCTGCGCTAGGCTATTAAAGAAATGAACAGCCCTCCTCCACAACCCGAGGACCCAGGACGGTCCCTCGGCCTGGCCTCTCAAGAGGATCCGGACTTATTTGTGGAGCTGATTGATGGAGTGTTTGATCAATTGAGCAAGGACAACGCCTTGGTGGCCATTACAGCCGATTACCCAGGGCTAATCCCGGCCTCCCAGGTAACTGAGATCGGAGTCTCAGTACCCCGAATAGGGGTCCGCTGTCGGTGTCAAAACCGGCGGATCTCAGGTAGGGGGTCCCGAACTGTGCGTCTAGGATCGATGGTAACAGGAGGCAATGGACACGATGTTTTACCCAGGTTCGGGCCCTCTTGATGGAGGTAAAACCCAACATCCTGCTTGATTTATTCTTGATGATATGGGTATTACAAGAGTTGATCTACCACGAGACCGTAGAGGCTAAAACCCTAGAAGCTAGACTATGGTATGATTGTTGTATATTTCTATCGACTAGCCTGGCCTCGGTTTATATAATGCACCAGAAGCCTAGGATAACAAGAGTCCTAGCCGAATACGCCGGTGGGGAGGAGTCCTTGTCTTGATCGCCAAGTCTTGTGGAATCTTCCTTGTATGCGATAGCTGTCCGAACTGGCCCATGAGTATACGGCCATGGGGGTCCTCGGCCCAATCTAACAGATCGGGAGATGACGTGGTGAGTACCCCCTAGTCCAGGACACCGTCAGTAGCCCCCTGAACCGGTCTTCAAGTTAGGGACGCTCCTCGATTCTTCCGAACTGCTCTTCATCTTCGGTTGACGGTCCTGAAAACTGGTTCAACAAATCTTCTCATCTTCGATCTTGAGGATCGCCGAAATGCATTCGACGAGTTTACATGTCGGGTATCTGAGGAGCCCCTTTAAGTTTCCGGCCTTTATCAATGCCTTGTTATTTTTATGCCACACCTTGGGTTTGAAGTTGTTCCTGGGAGGCAGTGTCCTCTTGCGTCCGAGCTCTAACGCCGGACTGCATTCGAGGTATCTTTTGCGGCCGAGCACCAATGCCGGACCGCTTCCGAGCTCCAATGTCGGACTATGTCCAAGCTCCAATGCCAGACTGTATCCGAGCTCCAACGCTGGACTATATCTGAGGTGTCATATCACCTTGGTTCAAAAAAGTTGAAGGAGTTTAGCCAAGCTTAATGCTGGAAATGCCCTCTATGGAGCCAGCAACTAGCGCCCGAGCTTTATGCCGGACTGTGGGCCGATTTTTTGTCAATATTTTTTATTATTGCAATTTATTCTCTGCCGAGATATATGGCCATTAGCCCTCAAGGTGTGTATCGGTTTAAAACCCGAGATGCACCTGAAGGATGACGTAAGACCGCTGATCCTAGTAGCCGCTGAGACTCGGGTTGATTTGTAAAATCGGCCTGAGGATCAAGTCCTAGCTCGGTAGGATACTTCGGGACACAAAAAGCAGCATGCTCAGTCCTCGAGACTCAGGTTGGGTGCGGCCGACCAACCTGAGGATCAAAATCTCCTCGGAAACTGTATTACACTTAAAATTTTCTGCATTGGATAGGCAATGCAGTAGCCCCCGAGACACTGGTCAGGTGGCAACACCAGATCAGGGGATCGATGTGCCCCTTTAATATTTGTAAATAATAAGCCCGAAGCCCAGTAGCCCCCAAGCCTTAATGCGGGCACGGGTGGCCGAATTAAGGATCGATATCCATAGTAAAATTACAAATTATGTGTAATGACTCTATGTATCCAAGTACTTTACGTCATTAATGCTCGGATCCGCATTGTACAAAACTTTGTTGACCGACCATCGGCTTCCACCTCCTCGGCCAGTAGCTGAGGAGTGTTTGTCCTACTTTATAAAGCCTTTATGAGGGCAAAGATTTACGACAAACAAGGCAATCTGGCCATATGGTTTTATAAACAAAGGTATGCAGAGAGATATGTTATATTACTGTTTAACAGAAGAAATGTCTTCCAAAGAAAATAGTCCCGCTATCGATCCTTTCTTTGGGTTGTCATGCTAAGCATGATCATGAAACCTCAGCTCTAATGTAAGAGCAAAATATTGAGGATTTAGTTTGGGAGGCCAATTAATAGCCCCGGTAGTGTTCGGCGACAGTCGAGGTCAAGCCGTAAACACTTCGGCCATTGTTATGAGTGGCCCATCATTTAACACAGTCATCGGATCGCTAACCAGTTTACGCTTATTATGATAGTCAGTTTTCGGCTTTCTCCACTAAGGTGCTTAACCGTGTGAGCTGGAAGCACAATCGCAGTGGTTCTCCCTTTGCACGCCTAGCCGAACAAAGCGGAATGTAGGAAGCAAGTGCAGGAGCCGGGCAACCCAACTATTGACCGAAGACACAATTCGAAACCGATGCATATATAGCAATATCCAAGAATGTTTTTGCCGAATCTATAAAGGTGTCCGACATTGCACTGCGAGACTTGTGCTGAAAACACACAAATAGTTTAAAAGTGCCATAAGCTTGGAAAACCAAAAAAAGTCAGTAAAAACTTGACGTCCGAACAAGATCAAGTGTTCGGTGCCAGTCCGAAAATTGGTCTTAGAAAAAAAAGAGTGCTTCTGTCGTGCTTTAACATTACACATCCGATCTCAAGACTTCAAGCGGGTCAGCCTACGGCAGCAGCCTCCTATCCCGAAGGCGGAGTGCTTCTCGTTAGACCAGTTTAGCGAACTAAACTCGAGCGGTCACTAGAGAGAAAATGGGTTATCTGGCTATTGACCACACACTCACGTCAAAAAATGAGCGATAGAAAAAGACTTTGCAACGACCAAGAAGAAAACACATTTACTATAAAATAGCTCATATAAATTTTAAGAGCCCCCAAGTGACTTGAGTAAAAGAATGATTCCATGTACCGAAGTACTTATATCATATCTATGTTCAACCAAACTTTAAACGCGTCTTAACCGACCGTTGGCTTCTCCCTCTTCGGTCAAGGACTAAAAAGTGTTATGTACTCCATCGGTCGAGAATATCTACGGTGTTTCCAATAACCAGGCAATCAGGCCATAAGGTTGTAACAGACAAAGCGCGCTCAGGGAACTTATGCTATATTACTGCAAAGTGTAAGAAGCATCTTCAAAGAAAATAGTACCCCCACCGATACCTTTCTTTGGTGCTCATTGTTATTATGAGACTTGTGCAATAGATTTTTTGTACTCATGAGTTCCGTTGTGTGCCGGCCATCATTGAAAACAATAAGAGCGCTAGCTTTCGGCTTCACCCAGTCTGAGGTCCGGCTCGGGTGACCCGATCGTGACAATCGCAGAGGTGCTCCCTTTACTCCCTAGACGAACAATCGGGAATGTAGGGGTAAACACAGGAGCGAGGCAACCCAGCTTGCAAATCGCTTAAGTCAATATGGTGCATATTGTGGCGTAATACACGAACAAGGAACGAAGCCGTACAAGTATAATCATATGCAAGAGGAAAAGCTTCATAAAGGAAGCCCCCAAGTAAACGGGGTATTTGAATTATGCGTCACAAACAAAGTTTGGACAAGGGAATTTTTTACAAGAAACTTTTTCCCAAAAAAGTATAATGCTTGGTCGAACCGAACACAAGTTAAAAATTAAAACTTTGAGCATGAAAGCGACTTAGCTGCTTAATGTGTTTGGCATTGATGACGCGGTCCGAGCTTGATGCGGGACAAGGTTCCATCCCCCAAGCCGGTCCCGAGGTGGCGGAGCGGAGAGCTCGACACACCGAAGTGGTGACATAGCACGGTCAATGCAGACCGGCAGAGTGATGCCGAAGTCCCCGGATCATTTTCCTGTGCACAAAAAGTAGTGCAAACCGGAGATAATAGTAATAATAATAATTAAAAAATCGTTGCATAATAAATAATTTATGCAAAGTGAGTAATAAAAGAAATATGGCCTGGCGCCGAAGTCAATGTCGATGCAGGGCGTCGGCATGATGCGGTAAAGGCGTGGCAAAGCCTGAATTCACAGGCCGGTCCGAGTTCCGGATGCGGCATTCGCCGGACTATGTACGGAGACTGACTGAACCACCGTGCGACCGTCGTTAATGCGGCCACCATTTGATAGACCTGTGTACATATGATGGACAAGCCAGAGTAATAATTCCTTGGAAAAAATGAACCCAAACAAGCAAAAAATACTGGGATTAATAGCACCTGGTTTATTTGTTGTAGCAATCTGAAGGAAGGTGATTCCCGAAATTGGGACTCGATCCGCGCACCCATTGCCTGATGGGCGATAAAACGATGGCATGGCAATGCTGGCAAAGGTTGGCTCGCCGAGGCAAAGCCCTCGGTCCAGCTAACGTGACGGAGCTGGCCGGCTAGTGACGCCGAAGTGTCCGGAGTAGGTTGATGAAGAGAAGGCGAATCCCCCAGTCCAGCCTCGATGTCAGCCGATGAGTCGAAGTAGGTCGGCGTGATGGACACCAGCTTGAAGAAGCAATAGTGCGGCCGTGGCGATGCAGGTCATGACGTGGTCGATGCCGGCTTGATGAAGCGACCGTGCGGTGATGCCGGTATTCCTACTCCGTGTAATCCGTGGGGCGGTGATGTTGATGATGATTTATCCTTCGTGATGCCTGTCTCTTGTTTGGCTTGCCGAGATGATGATCCGAAGAAGTTGAGCTTGGCTCAACAAAGTGACGACGTGTCTAGCACAGGTCGGCAGCCGTGGAACAATATTGCCGGACTGGTTTGACACCAGCATGATGTTGAAGATCATGTTCAAAAGATCTTAAAGTTAGTGGGATGTGTTCGGGAACAAAACACAATACCCCATACAAAACTTCCTTCAAAAGGGATGTCCGAAATCCCGTTCATAAAAAAGACGAAATCGGGTCGGATTTGTTTTCACGCAGAAAACAGATCCGAAAAGTGATGCACTAATCGGAAGGTTCCTGGAGTTTGGATGGTCGGATCGAGCTAAAATTTTAAGAGGTGGTAGATATAGGAATTCCGAAGCCGATCAACGGTTGGATCTTCCAAAGGACGTTCGAGCTAGAATCTGGACACCACGCCCTAAACTCATCCAGATTCCCGTCCAGATTTGACAGGGCTCCGGTATATCGTAGATTGTCGGAGATTCCTCCATCGGAACTCAACAAAATTTTCCAGAGTTGTTGTAGACTCAATTCCGCACAATTCCACCAAAGGGATCGTCAAAGCGATGCTCTAAGAGGTGCTGGCAGCGGATACAAGTTTGCTATTCGGAAAAAACAGCACGGTCGCCCGAGGGCAATGTTGACGTTGAGCCCCCGAGCTCCATGGATGATTCCTCCATGATCTTGATAGAGATCGGAATTGATGTTGATGAAGGCCCTTGTCCGAACATGACGATCAGAGATGGAGCATGGTCCTCGGTCGAGCCAGGTGACCAGTTGAGCCGGCGACGAAGATGCCGGCATCGCAGTTGACCTGCAGACGAGCCATGGATTCTTTTGCCGATCACACAGCGGAACTCTCAATGAAAGTACCAATGTCGGTGTCAAAACCGGTGGATCTCGGGTAGGGGGTCCCGAACTGTGCGTTTAGGATCGATGGTAACAGGAGGGAAGGGACACGATGTTTTACCCAGGTTCGGGCCCTCTTGATGGAGGTAAAACCCTACGTCCTGCTTGATTTATTCTTGATGATATGGGTATTACAAGAGTTGATCTACCACGAGATCGTAGAGGCTAAAACCCTAGAAGCTAGCCTATGGTATGATTGTTGTATATTTCTATCGACTAGCCTGGCCTCGGTTTATATAATGCACCAGAGGCCTAGGATAACAAGAGTCCTAGCCGAATACGCTGGTGGGGAGGAGTCCTTGTCTTGATCGCCAAGTCTTGTGGAATCTTCCTTGTATGCGGTAGCTGTCCGAACTCGCCCATGAGTATACGGCCATGGGGGTCCTCGGCCCAATCTAACAGATCGGGAGATGACGTGGTGAGTACCTCCTAGTCCAGGACACCGTCATCTGCCCTCTCGTGTTTTCAGTTTCCTGATTACAACCGAACTTTGCAGGGGAGGTTTTTGAGACGGGAGGCCGAACCTGCGGCGACAAGCCAACGAGGGGCCGCAGGGCCCCGTGGGCAGAAAAGAGGTGCAGTTTGGGCCGAGGCGTCAGCGCAAAGGTATGGCGTGCCCCCTTATCCAGGTGTTATACCTTCAAGGAATATTAGCACTCGTGCTCTCTTCAGGACAAAGAGACCTCGCCGGACTATATCCGGAGAGGCTGCCAATCGCGCCTCCACCAGCCAGGCTCCAAAGCCTGGTTCGGAGGCGGGGGCGAACACAAGGCGCGCACCGGACGCTCCTCCGACGGAGGATGTGGACAGGTTGTCTGCCACCCACTCTGAGGTGGAGAGTGCCATGAACCACAGGCATCGCCGGACAATTTTTCTCGATGCTTGTTTCTCCCAAGAGGCATTAGATGCCTTTAATTCGGGAGATGCGTACCTCTGTGCCGCTCAAAATGGTCTAGCCAGAGCCACGGAGAAATATGTAAAAGACATACAGGTAAGAAAATTTTGGTAATTATATATATATATGCCAGTAGCCCTCGAGACTTGAAACAGTTAGAATAACTGATTTAAGGATCATTTGTTATGCAGGTTCTTACAGAAAAGAATTCCCTACTGTCCAAGGAGCTGGAAGAGTGCAAAGCCCAACTTGAGGCCGCACTAGCCGTGGCAGGGGAGCCCAAGGAGACCCCCTCTGGTAATATACACTTCGAAAGATAAGTATTTTGCGAAGCACGGCATGGGTGCGAATCTGACAAATGAAATTGCAGATGGCGTCGGATTGAATCCGGAAAGGCAACACCTCCTACGCCAGCTGAAGGCTGGTGAGAAGGTGCTGACAAAGGTGAGGCGGGAGAAAAACGATCTCCAAGATGCCAACATCAAGCTGGGCGTCGACCTGAAAGATGTTCGTGCCCAGCTGTCAGACTCCGTTAAGGAGAATCAGCGGCTTCGGTGCGGCATATTTAGTAAGTGCTTGAACGAACCTTTGAAAAAAAGTTCGGCGGGGAAGTCGACTAACAGAGTAATGTCTGTAGGTGTGCTAACAGGTCGTCCTGCAAAGGAGATGCCCGGTTCTACGGGTGACCTTGTTCCCGAGCTCTCGCAACTGCTCGAGCGAGTTCGGAAGGCGATGCAAGGCGTCGCCCAGGCCCTGTGGTCATCCATCTCCATGCCCGAAGGTCTTGGAGAGCTTGCGGAGAAGCTAAAGGGAGCACGGCGGCGTTTCCGATTGTGGAAGATATCGGCCTGCCGTCAAGGCGCTAGAGAGGTCTGGGCCATGGTGAAGACGCGGTACACCAAGGCTGACCCCAACCACATGGCTGAGGTCGGTCCTGTGGGGCCTGATGGGAAGGAGATTCCTGTAAGCTTAGTATACGGCCAAGTAGAATTCGCCGCAAAGTATTCCCAGCAGGACTGTAAATTAGACAGCCTGTTAGATGGTATTGAAGAGGAATACAATCAGTCAGAATGACTATGTAATTTAATTGACATTTATAATGCCTTCTAGCCGGATTGTAGATCGTTTGTCATGGCCGACCTTTTCGCTTCAGCCTCGGGACCTGACGGTCCGGAGTGTGTCCGAATTTTCATGCGGTTATATAAGAACCGGGGAATGCATGGAGACCAGGCATAGGGGTCATTAGTGCGTGAACAGACAAGTGCTCGACTAGTTATGTTATATGACATGGTTAGTAAGAAACATCTTCCAGGGAGAATAGTTCCGTTAGGGGTTCCTTTCCCTGGGAGGCATGCCCTAAAGTGCATGTCCATTCTGCGAAAAAGACGCGGGAAAAGGCATCTGGGGGCGCATAAATAAATAAGTGAAAAGATCATCTTTTAGGTCACCGACCGAATATTCCCTTAAGAACGCTAGCTTTTGGCTTCACCCAGTCTGAGGTACACATCCGGCTGATCCGGCAGTAACAATTGCAGAGGTGCTCCCTTTACCGCCTAGCCGAATAATCGGGAACGTAGGGGTAAGCACAGGAGTCAGGCAACCCAGCTTGGCCAAAACTTAAGTCATATCGATGCATATAATGATGAAATAAAAGGTACATGCGGAAGTGTAACACATGTGTTGGGCATGAAGCCCGTATAAATAAGCTTCTGTTAAAAGAAGCCCCCAGGTTTAATGAGTGCGAATAGCACGTCATTTGATGAGCCTTTAAAGGCTATAAGAGAAAGGAAGGGGAGAAGGAGAGAACTGTAAGACAGACAGTATATAAAAAATGGACAGAGGAAGGAGACGAACACAGAGTCCGGCGCTAGGCATAGAATCTTTGGAGACGGGCTGCGTTCCATAGGTTCGGCTCGAGTCGGTTATCCGATGCATCTCGCAGGCGGTACGCTCCACCAGTCAGGACTTGGTCAATTATGAAGGGACCTTCCCACTTGGGCTTGAGTTTGTCCTTTTTCTTGTCTGGCAGGCGTAGAACTAATTCGCCAATGTTGTAATTTTTGGCCCATACTTCTCTGCTTTGGTATCTTTGAGCCCGCTGTTGATAGAATGTGGAACGGGCTTTTGCCACGTCATGCTCCTCCTCCAATGTGTCCAAACTGTCCTGCCGATCGAGTTCTGCTTCTCTTTCTTCGTACATGCGCACTCGAGGTGAGTCATGAATTATGTCGCAAGGCAGAACTGCCTCTGCGCCGTACACCATAAAGAATGGTGTGTATCCGGTGGTGCGATTCGGCGTGGTCCGCAGCCCCCAGAGTACGGAGTCGAGCTCCTCTACCCAGTGCGTGTTAGATTCCTTGAGGGACCGCACTAATATGGATTTGATGCCGCTCATGATAAGACCATTTGCACGTTCGACCTGACCGTTAGTTTGTGGGTGATAGACAGAAGCATAATCGAGCTTGATGCCCATGTTTTTGCACCAGAGTTTTACCTCGTCGGCCGTAAAGTTCGTGCCGTTATCAGTGATGATGCTGTGGGGGACGCCGTAGCGGTGTACAACCCCGGATATAAAGTCTATCACCGGTCCGGATTTGGCCGTCTTAACAGGCTTGGCTTCTATCCATTTGGTGAACTTATCCACCATGACCAGTAAGTATTTTTGCTTGTGGGTTCCGCCTTTAAGGGGTCCCACCATGTCAAGCCCCCAGACCACGAAGGGCCAAGTGATGGGGATAGTTTGGAGGGCGGTGGGTGGCATATGGCTTTGGTTTGCAAAGAGCTGGCAACCGGCGCATCGTTGGACTAAGTCTTGGGCGTCTGCTCGGGCCATCAGCCAATAAAAGCATGTACGGAAGGCCTTGCTTACAAGGGACCGAGCTGCAGTGTGATGACCGCCGAGTCCGGCATGAATTTCAGCCAGGAGGTTCCGCCCTTCCTCTTCGGAGATGCACCTTTGAAGTACTCCGGTAGTGCTTTTCTTATAAAGCTCTCCCTCGTGGACTTTGTAGGCTTTGGATCGCCGCACTATGCAGCGTGCCTCATTTTGGTCCTCGGGGAGTTCCTGCCTAGTAAGGTAGGCAAGGAACGGTTCTGTCCACGGGGCGATGACAGCCATTATTACGTGGGCTGAAGGTGTTTTTTCATTGGCAGAGCCTCCGATTGTGTCAGAATGTTCGGTGTCGGGTAGTGCGGTTGGGTCTGGGCTGTTATTGTTCGGCTCCCCTTCCCATACTACGGATGGCTTGAACAGCCTTTCCAAGAAGATGTTGGGGGGGACTACATCGCGTTTTGCGCCGATGCGTGCCAGGACATCTGCCGCCTGATTATTTTCTCGGGCTATATGGTGAAATTCAAGCCCTTCGAACCGAGCTGACATTTTTAGGACGGCGTTGCGATAAGCTGCCATTTTTGGATCCTTGGCATCGAAGTCTCCATTTATTTGGGATATTGCGAGGTTCGAGTCCCCGCGCACCTCTAGGCGTTGAATACCCATGGATACTGCCATCCGGAGACCATGTAAAAGGGCCTCATATTCGGCTGCATTGTTGGAGTCTGTGTACATAATCTGGAGTATGTATTGAACTGTGTCTCCTGTGGGGGACGTCAAAACGACGCCAGCCCCTAGTCCGGCCAACATCTTGGAGCCGTCGAAATGCATGATCCAATTTGAATATGTACCGTGCTCTTTAGGGAATTCGGCCTCCGTCCATTCTGCGACGAAGTCGGCCAAAACTTGCGACTTGATGGCTCGCCGTGGCTTATAAGTTATGTCAAACGGGAGGAGCTCAATGGCCCATTTTGCAATCCGGCCCGTTGCGTCACGGTTGTTTATAATATCGTTAAGTGGTACTTCCGAGGCTACTGTTATTGAACACTCTTGAAAGTAGTGTCGTAGCTTCCGAGATGCCATGAATACTGCATAAGCAATCTTTTGATAATGCGGGTACCGTGATTTGCATGGAGTGAGGACAGTGGACACATAATAGACCGGCTTTTGAAGGGGGAATTTGTGTCCGTCCGTTTCTCGTTCGACGACGAGCACTGCGCTTACAACCTGATGTGTTGCTGCAATGTACAATAGCATTGGTTCGCCAATGTTTGGCGCGGCCAGGACTGGGTTTGTTTCCAATATGGCTTTTATTTCCTCGAGTCCGGCCATGGCTGCATCCATCCATTCAAAGTGTTCGGTGCGCCGAAGGAGGCGGTAAAGGGGTAGGGCCTTTTCTCCCAAGCGGGAGATAAAGCGGCTTAGAGCCACCACGCATCCGGTTAACTTATGTATTTGTTTGAGGTATTTTGGGATATCCAATTGTGACAGAGCTCGGATCTTGGCTAGATTTGCTTCAATTCCTCTATCGGATACAATGAAGCCCAAGAGCTTTCCGGCTGGAACGCCGAAAACGCATTTTTCCGGGTTGAGCTTGATGTCGTATGTTCGGACGTTATCAAATGTGAGCCTCAAGTCGTCTACTAGAGATTCGACATGTCTTGTTTTGACGACCACATCATCTACATATGCCTCCACTATTTTGCCGATCTGGTTTGCCAGACATGTCTGAATCATGCGCTGATATGTTGCACCGGCGTTTTTGAGCCTGAAGGGCATTGTGTTGAAGCAGAATGGGCCGTATGGTGTGATAAATGCTGTTGCGGCTTGGTCTGGTTCTGCCATCTTGATTTGATGGTAGCCGGAATATGTGTCGAGGAAACAAAACGAATCGTGTCCTGCGGTGGCGTCGATAATTTGATCGATGCGAGGGAGGGGGAAGGGATTCTCTGGGCAAGCCTTGTTAAGGTCTTTAAAATCAACGCACAGGCGCCAGGATTTGTCCTTCTTTGGTACCATCACCAGGTTTGCTAGCCAGTCCGGATGTTTTATATCTCTGATGAATCCGGCCTCCAATAGCTTTGCTAGCTCCTCTCCCATGGCATGTCTCTTAGGTTCGGAAAAATGCCGAAGAGCTTGTTTGACAGGTTTGAATCCTTTTAGGATATTTAAGCTGTGCTCGGCCAGCCTGCGTGGGATTCCTGGCATGTCTGAAGGGTGCCAGGAAAAAATGTCCCAGTTCTTTCGTAGGAACTCTCGCAGTGCGGCGTCTACATCAGGGTTTAACTGTGCCTCGATGGAAGCTGTTTTATTGGGGTCTGTTGGATGGACCTGGAATTTGACTATTTCGTCCGCCAGTTTAAAGGAGGTGGACTTGGATCTTTTGTCGAGTGCCACATCGTCCCTATTCACCATGGAGCGCAGCGCATTCAGTTCCTCAGCCGCTAGGGCTTCGGATAGTGCCTCGAGGGCCAATGCGGCTGTCTTGTTTTCGGTGCGGAGTGTATCCGGCATACCGAACACCACATCTAGTGTGATTTTTCCTGTACAGCGCGCTTCCCGACTGGGGATTATTCCTCTAAAGGTTGTGCTGCTTCGCTCAATGCGTTTCCAGTCTATTTCCATTTTTTGAAGGGTTTCCTCGTAAATGAGGTTCAATCCGCTGCCGCCGTCCATGAGTACCTTGGTAAGACGAAAGCCGTCCACTATTGGACTGAGGACCAATGCGGCTGGTGCTCGGGCTATTCGGAATTTAGGTTCATCACTGGCGTTAAAGGTAATAGCCGTGTCACTCCATGGGTTTATTGTTGCTACTTGGTAGACTTCGGCAAGGCTGCGGAGTGTCCTTTTTCGCATATTATTTGATGCGAAAGTCTCGAAGACTGTTAATACCGTATTGGTGTCTCTAGGGTGGCTTTCTGTGGCCTCCGGAATTAGGAGATCTTCGCCAATTTTGGCCACCTGCCGGAGTATCCAACATGCTCTAAGGCTGTGAGTTGGTGTGGCGTCCTCTGTACTGTGAATTTTACAGGGTCCATTGAGCCATCCTTCCAGTACGGTTCCATGCCCTGTAGAGGGCTTTTGCTTTTTGGTGTTTGACCCGGGTGTCTGGCGATGATGCACCCTTTTATTTCGGACTGGGTTTATATTCAGGGCCGGATCGTCCCAAAATTTTATTTCGGTTTTCCAGGCGCTTTCCATCGCATAGTACTTTCGTACGATGGACGCCAAGTCAGCGAAGCGTGTAATATCACGGCGACTTATGGCATTGAGGATTCCCTTGTCCGTGCAATTATTGCAGAAGATTGAGATTGCGTCTTCCTCGCGGCAGTCCCTTATCCTGTTCCTAACCAGGAGGAATATGGCCCAGTAATGATGTACTGTTTCTTCGGGCTCTTACCTGATTTGGGATAGATCGCTTGTGTTCGGGTGGGTGGGTGGAATTAAATCCGAAGCCTCACCCAATCTGAGGCTCAGAGGCCGAGGAGTTTCCGAACTTGAAAATTTGGATTCCTGGATGTTGTCCAATGAATCCAGCCCGTCGCCTGACTCTAAGTTCAGGTCTTGAGTGATATCCTCCCCTCCACGGGTATCCGGCTTGGAGGGATCGGGAATCCAGACGTAGCTAGTCCTTAAGTAGATGAAGGGTCGCCGCACTGTCCCTCTACCACGGCAACGTGATGGGTGACTTGGGGAGAGTTAACCTCTCTCAGATCGGGTTTAGGCCCAATCTGGTCATAATCCGTAGCAACTCCTAGGGCGGCGATGCGATCCAAGAGCTCGTTTATGGAGGAGATCTCCATTGGATCTAACTGCTTGGCAAGTTCCGAGCTGACATGAAGATTGTTTTCGAAGGCTCGAGAGGTCATCGTCGGCGTAGAAGCCGAACAGGCGGTCATAAGAAAACCACCTAGCCGGAGGGTTTGGCCGACAGCCAAAGCTCCCTTAGCAACGGTGCCGTCTTTAAAGACGGGGCGAGGCATCCTTCCTAATGGCGACGACACAGAGGAACTCTCAATGAAAGCACCAATGTCGGTGTCAAAACCGGCGGATCTCGGGTAGGGGGTCCCGAACTGTGCGTCTAGGCCGGATGGTAACAGGAGGCAAGGGACACGAAGTTTTACCCAGGTTCGGGCCCTCTTGATGGAGGTAAAACCCTACGTCCTGCTTGATTAATATTGATGATATGGGTAGTACAAGAGTAGATCTACCACGAGATCGGAGAGGCTAAACCCTAGAAGCTAGCCTATGGTATGATTGTTGTTCTGTCTGTTGTCCTACAGACTAAAACCCTCCGGTTTATATAGACAACGGAGAGGGTTAGGGTTACACAAAGTCGGTTCCAATGGTAGGATATCTACATATCCGTATCGCCAAGATTGCCTTCCACGCCAAGGAAAGTCCCTTCCGGACACGGGACGAAGTCTTCAATCTTGTATCTTCATAGTCCAGGAGTCTGGTTGAAGGTATAGTCCGGCCATCCGGACACCCCCTAATCCAGGACTCCCTCGGTAGGTAAGAAACATTCTTTCTAGAAACCCATAGCAGCCACATAAAACATGCGACAATAATTAGAGGATGTCTAACTTGTTTTTGCAGGGTATGCTATGTGATGTGATATGGCCAAAAGGATGTGATGAATTATATATATGTGATGTATGAGATTGACCATGTTCTTGTAATAGGATTCACGACTTGCATGTCGATGAGTATGACAACCGGCAGGAGCCATAGGAGTTGTCTTAATTTATTGTATGACCTGCGTGTCAATGAAAAAACGCCATGTAATTACTTTACTTTATTGCTAACCGTTAGCCATAGTAGTAGAAGTAATAGTTGGCGAGACAACTTCATGAAGGCACGATGATGGAGATCATGGTGTCATGCCGATGACGAAGGTGATCATGCCGCACCTCGAAGATGGAGATCAAAAGGCACAAGATGATATTGGCCATATCATGTCACTTTATGATTTGCATGTGATGTTTATCATGTTTGCATCTTATTTGCTTAGAACGACGATAGCATAAATAAGATGATCCCTCACAAAATTTCAAGTAAGTGTTTCCCCTAACTGTGCACCATTGCAAAGGATCGTTGTTTAGAAGCACCATGTGATGATCAGGTGTGATAGATTCAAACGTTCGCATACAACGGGTGTAAGCCGGATTTACACATGCGAAACACTTAGGTTGACTTGACGATTCGGGCATGTACAGACATGGCCTTGGAACACAAGAGACTGAAAGGTAGAACATGAGTCGTATAGTAGATGTGATCAACATGGAGATGTTCACCGTTGATGACTAGTCCGTCTCACGTGATGATCGGGCACGGCCTAGTCAATTCGGATCATGTATCACTTAGATGAATAGAGGGATGTCTATCTAAGTGGGAGTTCATTAAATAATTTTATTATACAAACTTAATTATCATGAACCTAGTCTAAATTGTCTTTGCAAATTATGTTGTGGATTAATAGCTTGCGCTTTAGCTCCTCGTTTTAATACATTCCTGGAGAAATACTAAGTTGAAAGATATTGTAAGCAATTGTGCGGACTAGGGCCGTAGTCTGAGGATTGTCCTCACTGCTACACAGAAGGCTTCTGTCCTTGATGCACCACTCCGTGTGCCAACCCCTCTGGTGTCGTCTGTGGATGTTGTGAACATCTGGTAGACACGTTTTGATGACTACCTGATAGTTTAGTGTGCCATGCTTTGCGGCTTAGACTCGGAGCTCCAAAAGCGTTTTGAACACCATGGAACATTTGAGATGTTCCAAGAGCTGAAATTGGTATTTCGGGCTCATGCCCGTGTTGAGATGTTTGAGACCTCTGGCAAGATCTTTGCCTACAAGATGGAGGAGAATAGCTCAGCCAGTGAGCATGTGCTCAGAATGTTTGGGTACATCAATCACTTGAATCAAGTGGGAGTTAATCTTCCAGATAAGAGAGTGATTGACAAAAGTTCTCCAGTCATTATCACCAAGTTGCTAGAGTTTCGTGATGAACTCTAACATTCAAGGGAAGATTATCCCGGAGCTGTTCGTCGTGCTTAAGGCCGAAAAGGTAGAAATCAAGAAGGAGCATCAAGTGTTGATGGTTAACAAGACCACTGGTTTCAAAGAAGGGCAAGGGCAAGAAGGGAAACTTCATGAATGGCAAGCCAGTTGCCGCTCCAGTGAAGAAACCCAAGAACCCAAACCCGAGACAAAGTGCTTCTATTAGGGGAACAGTCACTGGTAGCGGAACTGCCTCAAATACTTGGTAGATAAGAAGGCTGGAAACTTCAACAAAAGTATATTTGATATATGTGTTATTCATGTGTACCTTACTAGTACTCCTAGTAGCACATGGGTATTAGATACTGGTTCAGTTGCTAATATTGGTAACTCGAAACAAAAGCTACGGAATAAACGGAGACGAGCTAAGGGCGAGGTGACGATATGTGTTGGGAGTGTTTCCAAGGATGATATGATCACCATCGCATGCTCCCTCTACCTTCGGGGTTAGTGTTGAACCTAGATAAATGTTGTTTGCATTGGTGTCTGCGTTGAGCATGAACATGATTAGATCATGTTTATTGCAATACGGTTATTCATTTAAGTCAGAGAATAATGGTTATTCTATTTACATGAATAATACCATATATGGTCATGCACCCAATGTGAATGGTTTATTGAATATCAGTCGTAGTGATACACATGTTCATAACATTGATGCCAAAAGATGTAGAGTTGATAATGATAGTACCACTTTCTTGTGGCACTGCCGCTTAGGTCATATTGGTGTAAAGCGCATGAAGAACCTACATGCCGATGGACTTTTGGAGTCACTTGATTTTGAATCACTTGACACATGTGAACCATGCCTCATTGGCAAGATGACTAAAAACCTATTTTCTGGAACAATGGAACGGGAAAGTGACTTGTTGGAAATCATACATGCTGATGTGTGCGGTCCGATGAGTGTTGACGCACGCGGTGGATATCATTATTCTCTCACCTTCACCGATGAATTGAGTAGATATGGGTATATTTACTTAATAAAGCATAAGTCTGAAACGTTTGAAAAGTTCAAAGCAATTTCAGAGTGAAGTTGAGAATCATCGTAACAAGAAGATCAAGTTCCTGCGATCTGATCAAGGGAGAGTATCTAAGTTATGAGTTTGGCAATCACTAAAGACAAAGTGGAATCGTTTCACAGTTGACGCCACCTGGAACACCATAGCGTAATGGTGTGTCCGAACGTCGTAATCGCACCCTATTGGATATAGTGCGATCTATGATGTCTCTTACCGATCTACCACTATCATTTTGGGGTTATGCATTAGAGACAATTACATTCACTTTCAATAGGGCACCATCTAAGTCCGTGGAGACGACACCGTATGAACTATGGTTTGGCAAGAAACCTAAGTTGTTGTTTCTTAAGGTTTGGGGCTACGATGCTTATGTCGATAGGCTTCGGCCAGAAAAGCTCGAACCCAGAGCAGAAAATTGTGTCTTCATAGAATACCCAAACAAGACGATTGGGTATACCTTCTATCTCAGATCTGAGGGCAAAGTGTTTGTCGCTATGAACATGTCCTTTCTCAAGAAAAGTTTCTCTCGAAAAAATTGAGTGGGAGGAAGATAGAACTTGATGAGGTTGTTGAACCTTCACTTCAACCAAAGAGTAGCGCATCACAGAAAGATGTTTCTGTGGCACCTACGTTAGTTGAAGAGAAAGCTAATGATGATGATAATGAATCTTCAGATCAAGTTACTATCGAACCTCGTAGGTCGACAAGGGTGTGTACAACTTCTGAGTGGTAACCCTATCTTAAAGGTGTTGTTGGACAACGATGAACCTATGAGCTATGGAGAAGCGATGGTGGGCCCGGATTCCAACAAATGGCTAGGAGCCATGAAATCCGAGATAGGATCCATGTATAAGAACAAAGTATGGACTTTGGTGGACTTGCCCGATGATTGGAAAGCCATTAAGAATAAATGGATCTTTAAGAAGAAGACAGACGCTGATGGTAATGTCACCATTTATGAAGTTCGACTTGTCTCAAAGAAGTTTCCAACAAGTTCAAGGAGTTGATTGTGATGAGACTTTCTCAATCATAGCGATGCTAAAGTCTGTTAGAATTATGTTAGTAGTTGCTGCATTTTCATTTATGAAATCTAGCAAATGGATGTCAAAACAAAGTTTCCTTGACAGTTTCCATGAGGAAAGGTTGTATATGATACAACCAAAAGGTTTTGTCAATCCTAAGGATGCTAAAAGGTATGCAAACTCCGGTGATCCTTCTATGGACTGGAGCAAGCATCTCAGAGTTGGAACATATGCTTTGATAAGGTGATTAAAGCTTTTGGGTTTATACAAAGTTTGCAAGAAACTTGTATTTACAAGAAAGTGAGTGTGAGCACTACAACATTTTTAATAAGTATATGTGGATGACATATTATTGATCGGAAATGATGTAGAATTTCTGGAAAGCATAAAGGGTTGTTTGAATGAAGTTTTTCAAAGGAAGACCTGGGTAAAACTGCTTACATATTGGGTATCAAGATCTATAGAGATAGATCAAGACGCCTGATAAGACTTTTACAGAGCACATACCTTGATGTGATTTTGAAGGAGTTCAAAATGGATCAGTCAAAGAAGGAGTTATTGCCTGAGTTGTAAGGTGTGAAGTTAAGACTTGAAGCTCGACCATGGCAGAAGAAAGTGAAAGGACGAAATTCATCCCATATGCCTTAGCCATAGACTCTATACGATATGCCATGATGTGTACCGCAATGTGCCTTGCCACGTGTCTGTCAAGGGGGTATAAGAGTGATCCAGGAGTGGATCATTGGATAGCGGTCAAAATTGTCCTTAGGAATAGAAATGTTTCTCGATTATGGAGGTGATGAAGAGTTTAGCGTAAAGGGTTACGTCGATGCAAGCTTTAACACCTATCCGGATGACTCTGAGTAGAAAACCGGATACGTATAGTGGAGCAACCATTTGGAATAGCTCCAAGTGGAGCATAGTAGCAATATCTACAATATGAAATAGAGATTTGCGAAGAACACACGGATCTGAATGTTGCAGACCCATTGACTAAAACCTCTCTCGTAAGCATAAACATGATCAAACTCTAGTAAACTCTTGGGTGTTAATCACATGGCGATGTGAACTAGATTATTGACTCTAGTAAACTCTTTGTGTGTTAGTCACATGGCGATGTGAACTAAGAGTGTTAATCCCATGGCGATGTGAACTAGATTATTGACTCTAGTGCAAGTGGGAGACTGTTGGAAATATGCCCTAGAGGCAATAATAAAATGGTTATTATTATATTTCCTTGTTCTTGATAATTGTCTTCTGTTCATGCTTTAATTGTATTAACCGAAAACCGTAATACATGTGTGAATACATAGATGAAAACATGTCCCTAGTGAGCCTCTAGTTGACTAGCTCGTTGATCAATAGATGGTTATGATTTCCTGACCATGGACATTGGATGTTGTTGATAACGGGATCACATCATTAGGAGAATGATGTGATGGACAAGACTCAATCCTAAGCATAGCACAAGATCGTGTAGTCCGTTCGCTAGAGCTTTTCTAATGTCAATTATCGTTTCCTTAGACCATGAGATTGTGCAACTCCCAGATACCGTAGGAATGCTTTGGTTGTATCAAACGTCACAACGTAACTGGGTGACTATAAAGGTGCACTATAGGTATCTTCGAAAGTGTCTGTTGGGTTGGCACAAATCGAGACAGGGATTTGTCACTCCGTATGACGGAGAGGTATATCTGGGCCCACTCGGTAATGCATCATCCTAATGAGCTCAGTTTGACTAAAGAGTTAGTCAAGGGATCATGCATTACGGAACGAGTAAAGAGACTTGCCGGTAACGAGATTGAACAAGGTATGGGGATACCGACGATCGAATCTCGGGCAAGTAGCATACCGATAGACAAAGGGAATTGTATACGGGATTGATTGAATCCCCGACATCGTGGTTCATCCGATGAGATCATCGTGGAACATGTGGGAGCCAATATGGTATCCAGACCGCTATTGGTTATTGGGCAGAGAGGTGTCTCAATCATGTCTGCATGGTTCCCGAACCCGTAGGGTCTACACACTTAAGGTTCGGTGACACTAGAGTTATAACGAGAATAGTATGTGGTTACCTAAGGTAGTTCGGAGTCCTAGATGAGATCCCGGACGTCGCGAGGAGTTCCAGAATGGTCCGAAGGTGAAGATCGATATATTGGATGAAGGGTATTGGAGTCCGGAAGTGTTCTGGGGGTACCAGGCTATGGCCAGCATGACCGAAAGGTGTTTCAGGAGCCCCGGCAAGTGTTGCAGGGCCTCATAGGCCAAGGGGAGGGGCAAAGCAGCCCACTAAGGGGCTGTGCACCCCCACACCCTTTTCTCATGTTACTTGGAGAGGTGGGGCGCCTCCACCTGGCTTGGGAGGCAAGCCTCCACCTGCTTGGCTTGGGGGGCAAGTCTCCCTAGGGTTTCCCTAGGGAGATCCAATCTGCCCTAGCCGCCGTCCCCTAGGGGAAACCCTAGGGCGCCTCCCCCTCTCCCCTTCCCCTATATATAGTGAGGGGTGGGAGGGCTGCCATACCCTTCCCCTGGCGCAACCCTCCCCCTCTCGAACTCCTCTTCCATAGTGCTTGGGGAAGCCCTGCCGGAGAACCACGAGCTCCTCCATCATGACGTCGTCGTGCTGCTGGAGTTCTCCCTCAACTTCTCCTATCCCCTTGCTGGATCAAGAAGGAGTCGTCCCCGGGCTGTACGTGTGTTGAACGCGGAGGCGCCATACATTCGGCACTAGATCGGATCTTCCGCGATTTGAATCACCGCGAGTACGACTCCATCAACCGCATTCTTGTAACGCTTCCACTTAGCGATCTTCAAGGGTATGAAGATGCACTCCCTCTCTCTCTTGTTGCTAGCATCTCCTAGATCGATCTTGGTGACACGTAGGAAAATTTTGAATTATTACTACGTTCCCCAACACTTCTCCCAATTCAAGACGAAATTAGTTTCTTCAGATCTCTGCAAAACTCGATCAAGGTTGCTTAAGAAATCATCAAAAGAAGTTCCATACACGGAGAAATCATCCATGAAAACCTCAACAATCTTTTCACAAAAGTCAGATAATATAGCAGTCATACATCTTTGAAAGGTAGCAGGTGGATTACATAAACCAAAAGGCATACGTCTATAAGCAAAGGTACCGAAAGGGCAGGTAAAAGTGGTCTTTTCCTGATCCTCTTTCGACATAGGTATTTGAGAGAAACTAGAATAACCGTCTAGAAAGCAAAAATGTGTATGTTTGGATAATCTCTCTAGCATTTGATTAATAAAAGGTAAAGGGTAATGATCCTTTCTAGTAGCTTTATTTAATTTGCGGAAATCAATTACCATTCTATAACCTCTAACAATTCTTTGTGGGATCAATTCATCTTTATCATTAGGAACAACTGTAATGCCTTCCTTCTTAGGGACACAATGGACAGGACTTACCCACAGACTATCAGCAACAGGATAAATTATACCTTCCTCCAGAAGCTTTAGTATTTCATTTCTTACCACTTCTTTCATCTTAGGATTTAACCGTCGTTGGTGATCAACAACCGGTTTAGCGTCTTTCTCCAATTTTATTTTGTGCTGGCATAGAGTGGGACTAATGCCCTTAAGATCATCAAGAGTATATCCAATAGCAGCACGGTGCTTCTTCAGAGTTTTCAATAATCTCTCTTCTTCCTGCTCTGAAAGGTTAGCACTAATAATAACAGGATATATCTTCTTTTCATCAAGATAAGCATATTTAAGAGTATCAGGTAATGGTTTAAGCTCAAACACGGGATCACCCTTGGGTGGAGGAGGATCCCCTAGAATTTCAACAGGCAAGTTGTGTTTCAAAATAGGTCCCTGTTTAAAGAATACTTCATCTATTTCCCTTCTTTCATTCATAAGCATATCATTTTCATGGTCTAGCAAATATTTTTCTAAAGGATCATTAGGAGGCACGGCAATAGAAGCAAGACCAATAATTTCATCTTTACTAGGCAATTCTTTATCATGGGGTTGTCTACGAAATTTAGCAAAATTAAAATCATGAGACATATCCCCTAAACCAACAGAAACAATATCCTTTTTGCAGTCTATCTTAGCATTAACAGTATTCAAGAAGGGTCTACCAGATATAATGGAAAAAAGTCATCTTGTGGGGAACCAAGAACAAGAAATCAGTAGGATATTTAACTTTCCCGCACAAGACTTCAACATCTCTAACAATCCCAACTGGTGAAATAGTATCTCTATTGGCAAGCTTAATAGTAACATCAATATCTTCTATCTCAGCAGGTGCAATATCATGCATAATTTCTTTATATAAGGTATGAGGTATTGCACTCGCACTAGCACACATGTCACATAAGCTATGATAGCAATGATCTCCTATTTTAACAGAAACAGCAGGCATGCCTACAACAGGTCTATGTTTATCTTTAGTATCGGGTCTAGCAATTCTAGCAGCCTCATCACAGAAGTAAATAACATGCCCATCAATATTATCGACCAAGAGATCTTTAACCATAGCAATCCTAGGTTCAACTTTAATTTTCTCAGAGGGTGTAGGTGTTCTAGTATTACTCTTACGAACCACAGTTGAAGTTTTAGCATGATCCTTTATTCTAACGGGGAAATGTGGTTTTTTAATATAAGCGGTAGGAACAATAGGATCAACATTATAAGTGATAGTATTTTCTTCAACTTTAATAGGTTCAACTACTTTTACTTCGATGGGAGGATGATATTTAAACCACTTCTCCTTAGGGAGATCAACATGAGTAGCAAATGATTCACAAAAAGAAGCTACTATCTCAGAGTCAAGTCCATATTAAGTGCTAAATTCATGAAAAGCATAGGTATCCATAAAAGATTTAACACAATCAAACTTAGGTGTTATACCTGACTCCTTACCTTCGTCAAGTTCCCAATCTTCAGAGTTGCGTTTAATTCTTTCCAATAAATCCCATCTGAATTCAATAGTCTTCATCATAAAAGAACTAGTGCAAGAAGTATTGAGCATGGAGCGATTATTGAGAGAAAGTCGGGCATAAAAATTTTGAATAATAATTTCTCTTGAGAGCTCATGATTGGGGCATGAATATAACATTGAATTAAGCCTCCCCCAAGCTTGAGCGATACTTTCTCCTTCGTGAGGCCAAAAATTATATATATATATATATATACATATAATTACGATCACGATGAACCAGATGCATAGGATAAAACTTCTGATGAAATTCCAATTTCAATCGGTTGTAGTTCCATGATCCAATATCATCACATAGCCTAAGCCATGTCAATGCCTTTCCCTTCAAAGATAAAGGGAAGACCTTCTTCTTGATAACATCCTCGGGCATACCTACAAGCTTAAATAATCCACAAACTTCATCCACATAGATTAGGTGCATATCGGGATGTAATGTTCCATCTCCTGTAAAAGGATTAGCTAGCAGTTTCTCTATCATACCCGAAGGAATTTCAAAGTAAACATTTTCAGTAGGTTCAGTAGGTTGAGGAGCAACTCTTTGCTCTACTGGTCAGGGTGAAGGTACCCCGAACAAGCCCCTCAAAGGATTACTTCCCATAATTACAAGTGACAGTAAATTTCATCACACTATATAATTTTTTCCTTACCAAAGGCACTTCACTCCCTGGCAACGGCGCCAAAAAAGAGTCTTGATGACCCACAAGTATAGGGGATCTATCGTAGTCCCTTCGATAAGTAAGAGTGTCGAACCCAACGAGGAGCAGAAGGAAATGACAAGCAGTTTTCAGTAAGGTATTCTCTACAGGCACTGAAATTATCGGTAACAGATAGTTTTGTGATAAAGTAATTCGTAATGGGTAACAAGTAATAAAATTAAATAAGGTGCAGCAAGGTGGCCCAATCCTTTTTGTAGAAAAGTACAAGCCTGGACAAACTCTTATATAAAGGAAAGTGCTCCTGAGGAGACATGGGAATTATCACCAAGCTAGTTTTCATCATGCTCATATGATTCGCGTTCGTTACTTTGATAATTTGATATGTGGGAGGACCGGTGCTTGGGTACTGCCCTTCCTTGGACAAGCATCCCACTTATGATTAACCCCTCTCGCAAGCATCCGCAACTACGAAAGAAGAATTAAGGTAAACCTAACCATAGCATGAAACATATGGATCCAAATCAGCCCCTTACGAAGCAACCCATAAACTAGGGTTTAAGCTTCTGTCACTCTAGAAACCCATCATCTACTTATTACTTCCCAATGCTTTCCCCTAGGCCCAAACAATGGTGAAGTGTCATGTAGTCGACGTTCACATAACACCACTAGAGGAAAGACAACATACATCTCATCAAAATATCGAACGAATACCAAATTCACATGACTACTTATAGCAAGACTTCTCCCATGTCCTCAGGAACAAACGTAAATACTCACAAATCATATTCATGTTCATAATCAGAGGGGTATTAATGTGCATAAAGGATCTGAACATATAATCTTCCACCAAATAAACCAACTAGCATCAACTACAAGGAGTAATCAACACTACTAGCAACCCACAGGTACCAATCTGAGGTTTTGAGACAAAGATCGGATACAAGAGATGAACTAGGGTTTGAGAGGAGATGGTGCTGGTGAAGATGTGGATGGAGATTGACCCCCTCCCGATGAGAGGATCAATGGTGATGACAATGGTGACGATTTCCCCCTCCCAGAGGGATGTTTCCTCGGCAGAACAGCTCTGTCGGAGCCCTAGATTGGTTCCGCCAAGGTTCCGCCTCGAGACGGCGTCACCAAAGACACCTTATACCAGAAGATGGGCATCGGGGGCCTGTCAGGTGGCCCACGAGGCAGGGAGCGCACCCAGGGGGGTAGGGCGCGCCCCCACCCTCGTGGACAGTGGGTGGCCCCTCTCTGGTGCTTTCTTCGCCCAATATTTTTTATATATTCCAAAACTGACTTTCGTGGAGTTTCAGGACTTTGGGAGTTGCGCAAAATAGGTCTCTAATATTTGCTCCTTTTCCAGCCTAGAATTCCAGCTGCCGGCATTCTCCCTCTTCATGTAAACCTTGTAAAATAAGAGAGAGAAGGCATAAGTATTGTGAGATAATGTGTAATAACAACCCATAATGCAATAAATATCGATATAAAAGCATGATGCAAAATGGACATATCACCTACCATAATTGCCAGAAGGAAAAATGCAAGAGGGAAGAAGAGAAGGAAGGGGGGCCGAACCCCCTCTTCTCCTTCTCCAATTCGGCCTCCTGCCATAAGGGGGGGCGCCACCCCTTGTGGGCTAGTGTGCTCCCCTCCCATGGCCCATATGGCCCATATATTTCTCCCGGGGGTTCCGGTAACCCCTTCGGTACTCCGATAAATACCTGATACACTCCATAACACTTCTGGTGTCAGAATACTATCGTCATATATGTCAATCTTTACCTCTCGACCATTTTGAGACTCCTCGTCATGTCCGTCATATCATCAGGGACTCCGAACAACATTTAGTCACCAAATCACATAACTCATATAATACAATATCATCATCGAACGTTAAGCGTGCGGACCCTACGGGTCCGAGAGCTATGTAGACATGACCGAGAAACCTCTCCGGTCAATAACAAATAACGGAAACTGGATGCTCATATTGGCTCCTACATATTCTATGAAGATCTTTATCTGTCGAACCGTTATGACAACATATGTTATTCCCTTTGTCTATCGGTATGTTACTTGTCTGAGATTCGATCGTCGGTATCTTCATACCTAGTTCAACCTCGCTACCGGCAAGTCTCTTTACTCGTTCCGTAATACATCACCTCGTGACCAACTCCTTAGTCGTTTGCTTGCAAGCTTATGATGTGTATTACCGAGAGGGCTCAGAGATACCTCTCTGATACTTAGAGTGACAAATCCTAATCTCGATCTATGCCAACTCAACAAACACCTTCAGAGATACATGTAGAGCAGCTTTATAATCACCCGGTTACGTTGTGACGTTTGATAGCACATAAGGCATTCCTTCGGTATCCGGGAGTTGCATAATATCATAGTCGAAGGAATACGTATTTGACATGAAGAAAGCAATAGCAATAAAACTGAACAATCAATATGCTAAGCTAACGGATGGGTCTTGTCCATCACATCATTCTCCTAATGATGTGATCCCGTTATTAGATGACAACTCATGTCCATGGTCGGGAAACCTTAACCATCTTTGATCAATGAGCTAGTCAAGTAGAGGCTCACTAGGGACACAATGTTTGTCTATGTATTCACATATGTATTTAGGTTTCCAATCAATACAATTCTAGCATGAATAATAAACATTTATCATGAATAAGGAAATATAAAATAACAACTTTATGATTGCCTCTAGGGCATATTTCCTTCAAAAACATGATGCAAAATGGATGTATCAAAGCCATAGCGACCCCACAACCCACAATGCACCAGGAAGCTCTGGATCAAAGGGAGTTTAGTAATAGATGAGTATCATCAACAAAGTTATTGTATCGCACCCACCTTCATATTTTGGACTACATAGGCCCTTATGTACATGATCAATGTAATTCTTGCATCGACATTGATAAATTTGATTAAACCTCAACTTTTCGGACTAAAATTTGATAACACTTAGTTCACACATAGTCTCTTGACCATTTTTCATTAAACGTCAAAATCCAATAAGGTACTAGATGCACCTTTTCGAATTAGATGACAATGGCCAATATGAAATAAACCTAAACTCGAAGTGGCAAACACAAAAAATAAAATGAGAGATTACACAAATGGAAGTTCTCATAGTCTTCCATCTACTAAGAAGAGACTGGGTTTAATCCTTTTCCGATCTTTAGCGTATCATCTTGTCCTTTGACGGTCCTAGTCGATCACATTAAAGGACACAACTCCCATCCCAAGATTCGTTATAAATGAGTATAGCGAGGAGCGAATAATTGAATTTGTGCTCAATATATCTCACAAACCTGTGACCATCGACAATGATTCTATTAATGGAATTAAGAAGTAATGGCTAAAATGATATGATAAGATTTAACGGGTAGTCACGGAAGGAGAGAAAAGACAAACATATCTTTTCCAATAATAATACGATCAATGTGGACTAATATGTTCCCACCCCTATGGCTCTCTCCTTCATTAAATTTTTTGTATCATCTTCTTGCATTTTCAAATAATTAGCACCTATGGAGGTTGAGCTACATGTAACCCCTTATCCTCACCCCTCCAACAACATTGCTTTGAGATATGTGCTCTCCAACTTACTATGTAATTTTTTTTGTTTCTCTCAAATGAAACAATATATGGACTTCAAACTTTGCAAATCAAACAAACTTTAGAACTTCAACGTGTGAAAAAGCATTCAGGCTTTTTGGTTTGACATAAATATACAAAATGAGACTTTTTTAATAAAAAATTATTTAAGCATTTAAAGTACATGAAAAAAATTCAAAAGTTTTTTTTCAAATTATTGCTAGAATTTTTTATTGTTCTGAAAAGTTTGAAGTTTATATGTTGTTTCATTTGAGAGAAGCAAAAAAGACAAATTTTCCTGCACGGATCGCGATGCCAAAATGGATGGCTAAGATAAGGTGTACCATATAACTCAATCTACAGAAAACCACACTCAATAATTAGGCTATAGTAAGGAGGAGATTTAGCCTCTTTACAATTGGCGGCACATCTTCATATCTTCTTTGTCGATCCCTATGTGACCGCACACATCGCCACCCAAATCTTATATATACGCTTTTAACGAGGAAATATTAATTAAATAAATTCTCTCCAATAATATCTTGGCTCAACATCGCTAGGTAAAAAAAAACTAGCAAACATGTAGTGGCAAGACTGATATAAACTTGAATAGGAAGTGTTAAGAATGAGAAGAACAAATTATGAATGGTAGAAATAAAATTTCTCACAATCTGCCAATTAATACAGACTAGCTAGTATTTGCTCAACCCTTAACTCTCTCTCTCTCTCTCTCTCTCTCTCTCTCTCTCTCTTAAAAGTCTTCTTCTCTCTTGGTCAAAAGATAAGGGGAGTAGGGGGGAGATTTTAGGTGACTTCCAGACGAAAAGCTACAGCCCTTTCTTTATATCTTTGGTGCCAAGTATAAAAGAAGAGTGCAAACAGAAGTCAGTTGCAATTAATGTCTGATTTTGTATCCTTTTGCTAGAGATGTGCATAGTGTGAAGAGAGAGAGAGAGACGAGGTGGAGGATGGTCAGAGCCTTCATAAGGGCTTCATGGGAGGCATCAGAGAAGAAGATCACCACCATCACCAACCCACGGAGCTCCCCCTGGGCTTCCGGAGCGCCCCGCCACCGCCGATGATCGCCTCTTCCTCCATGTAAGTTGATCACACGAGCTCTACGTTTTCCCCTCTTCTTTTGGCCTTTCCAGAGTTCTCTCCTTGAGTCTCCCCCCAGCCTCCACGCAAAGAGAAGAACAGCACACTTTTGCTTGTTTGGTTCCATAGAATAGCTAGGAATTCACCAACTCCATACTGATATTTGTTCCTTCTGGTTCTCTGTTCTCACCTTTTGGTTTCCCCCGCTTCCTCTCTAGGTTTAATTTTATTTTGTCAGTCTCCGAAGAATTTTTCTTGTGTGCCTATGCATAGAGGTAACTAGTTTAATTAGCAAAACGACCAAGATCCTTCTACCGTCATTTGACATCTTGTGGGGTTTGGGTTTTTGATGGCTTTGAAGAATTCATACACAGACATATATGAGGAACTGTTCAGCACTCGATCATTATGTCAAATTACTTATCTAGTGATTAGTTAGGGACATGGAAGTAGTTTAGGGGCTGAGATAAGGAAAGAAGGAAACAAATTTTCCAAATATTAGGATACAATTCTTTTCCTTGTACCTTTCAGCAAGTAGCTAAGATCAAAACTTTTTTAATGGATTTCACACACCGACTCTTCTATCTGCTCCATTAAAGAAAAGTTGTGTTCCTACTTGCTTCCTGATGTATTCAACTACCGACTATTGCTTGTTTCCTCATCCAATTTCCTTTCTAGGAGCAAGGAGTCGACGAGCTACGACATGGCAGATTTCGATCAAACGGCAATATTTCTCTACCTAGATGGTCATGATCCACAGTCGATTCAGGAACAACGACGTAAGTTTTCGGAAAAAAAAACCCACTTACATACATATGCTTAATCACCCAGTTTTCTGTGTCTAATTTGTTGTTGGTTTCGTGTGTTTTGTTCCTGATGATGTGTTCCTTCTTGGTATGGATTTGGCAATTCTTCCTGTGTGAAGAGTGTGACATGTAACAGACTGTCTCCCCCCTTTGCAAGAACTTGATCTTAAAGAAGCTATAAATATTCCTTCTTTCCTCTTCTCACACATTCCTTTCCATTTGCGCCTTCTCATGCACCCTGTTGAATTGCAGCCCCAGAAGCATGCGTTACAAGTACCACATGTATTTAAGATCGAAAGCACTTTCTCCAAGAGCGATTAGTGTTAATTCTGGATTAATTCCATTCGCTCAATATTTCTAGCTATAGCTAGCTTCCAAAGCACCACGCAACATCTTTTTCTCTATCTCTCTCTATCTACGAGTTGCAGCACCTTGTTAATCAATCCTACTCCCACTTGCAGAAACTCTGAACATCTTCCCCTCGCAGCCCATGCATGCCGCCGAGCCGCTTAACCCTACTGCAAAGGTACGTATATGCGTACGTATGCACGCAAATTACACAATGTATACGGTCAATTTAATTGATTTGTCATGGATGGCGTGGTGGTGATATGTTTGTAAGTGTAGATTAATGGCGGCGCAGTCATGGCGGCCATGCTTGCTAATGGCGGTAACCCGCAGCAGGCGTCTCCAAAGAGGCCTGAACAGCAGCAGCAGCTGGTGCTGCAAGGTGCCGCCGGCGGCCCCAATGCAACACCCTTGCTGACTGGTTCAGCCAAGGACAACAAGAACAGTGCCAGTCTCATCAAGGTATCTTATTTTACAATTTCTTCCTTCCTATCTACAAAAGTATAGGCAGAATATATGTAGAAATGTCCCCCCTTTCTCTCACATGTTTTTGTAACAAATGTGGCTTGCAGAAGGAAGGAACCAGCAGTGGGAAGGGTGCAACATCATCTAGCACAGACCCAGATAGGGAAGGGAACAGGAGAACACAGGACCCTAAGGTAAACTAGCTAGGCTACTGATTCGGGCAGGCCTCCTTTCTAAAGAAAAATCTTCACAAATAGTAAATATTTTGAAACATAATAATTTAATTAGTCTAAAGGTAGAATAACATAACTAATTAGAAGAGGTTTTCTTATAGAAAACTAATTAGGAGAGGGTGAATAGTCACTGTCTACAGGGCAGGCAGGCTACACACATACATACAAATGGTAGTTAACCCTAGCTGCATATATATGTTATGACTCTTGACTTTGACATGTGTGTGTATTTTATATGTGCATGTTGCAGACACTGAGGAGGCTTGCACAGAATAGAGAGGCAGCCAGGAAAAGTAGGCTCAGGAAGAAGGTGAGTCAGTCAACCAAGAAACACCGTAACTTAAAGAAACAAATCATGCATGCATATATTTCTGTATGTACATATCTTCATAAACATACATTAATACATGTGGCATTAATTAAGGTCGAAACATATGTGTATACGCTGTTCATATGCGAGTAACGCCGCCATTAGTCAACTATACTTTTCCCTTCACTAAATAAATGGGGTTTCATTGTCTGCTAGTAGTGATTAAATGAGATTTGTGATGTAGCAGTTTTTGGCTCTTTCTTTCAGACTTATGTGCTCAGGGATATCTTTATTTTCTTGAACTTGACACACCAACTAGCTAGAGAACTATGTTAGTACTTTCCAAGAGTGTTATCGCTATTTATGTTTCGATATTCCCTGGTGCAATATATTCTGATCATGCCGTGGCTGGTTGGCTCTACAAACTAATATAGCACCTCAAGACCTATGGTTATTTGTGCCAGTTATCTCCCATTATTATGTGCGAGCAGATATAGAAATTAGACTAATTTAGTAGCAGAAAAGTAAGCTTTGTATGCTACCAAATTTCCATGCATCGTCCTGATATATTTAAGGAAAATAACTTTTCTATGTCGTTGAGTGAACTCTTCAATCAAGCGCTGTTTGAATATTTCTAGATCCAGGACGTTCAAAAACTGAAATAGAATGTGCATCTACCATACGCCTTGATGCAGCATATGTAACTATGTAAGGAACTAATTAGAGGTAATTACCTCTTCATTCTTCAGGCTTACATCCAACAGTTGGAGACAAGTAGGATTAGGCTAAGCCAGATCGAACAACAGGTTCAAGCAGGAAGAGTACAGGTAACTAAAACGGAAAGCAACACTTGCTTTTTTTTATTAACTCTCCTAGCTAGAGTTATCAATCAGTTAGTGACAACTGACAAACTCCATGCTAAAATAACTACTGCAGGGTGTCTTGTTGGGTACTGGAGATCACCACCAAGGCCTTCCATCTGCCCCTTCATTTGGTAATGAGACACTCAAAACCAACCAATCAATCAGTCCCTTTAATTTTACGAATTACTAAAACAATCCTTTAAATGTGTTTCTAATTATGCATTTACTAGTTAACAACTCGATATTATTTCTAATATTCCACATGATATCTATGATGGACAGCTGGTATGTTTGACATGGAGTATGGGAGATGGGTGGAAGAGCACAGCAAGTTGATCTTCCAGCTCAGGGCATTGTTGAACGACAATGCGCCGGACAACCAGGTGCAGGTGTTGGTCGGTGGTGCCATGGCACATCATGAAGAGTTGCTAAACCTCAAGGCCGCGATTGCTAGGACTGACATCTTCCATCTCTTATGTGGTGTGTGGGCCAGCCCCGCAGAGCGTTGCTTCCTTTGGTTGGGTGGGTTTCGACCCACAGAGGTCATCAAGGTATGCACACAACAGTTTGATTATTTTGCAAGGAATGGCCTAGCCATTCAATACCAAGGATGGTCTCTAAGGGTTGCTATTCTCGCTTAATTGAATATCATGTTCCGGGTAGTATTTCCTAGCTAGTGTATGTATTCAACCATGTGGTTTTCTGGGTGAGGGGGGAGGGAGGATTGTGGAAGCAAGTGTAGGAGGTCAAATTGTGGGCCCTTGATGAGCGAAGAGGAAGTGCAAAAAGATTTTGATGTGCAATTACTTTTCATGTTCTATCTCTGCCATTCAGTCCTCGGGTGGCAAGAGAGAAGGCGGATCTCTTCGCGCTTGTGAGAGTCTTTGTCTAGTTTGTTAGGTTTTTGTGTCCTCATGTTGTTTGTTTGGGTGATCGAGACAAAGGTATAGTGAAATAAGTACCTTGCCCACATCCACATCACAGTGACATTGGTTCCAGCGACACAACAAGGAGCATGAGCGTTGATTTCCGCAGATCCATTAGATCAGGTTGTGGGGAAGAGTCGTCAACCACGATGCTTCAGAGAAGCAGAGACAGGAGGGGGCATGGGAGAGCAGCGCGTTGCTCCGTTGGTCAGTTGTACGGGAGCGCACAAACAGTCCACCCGGGTTCGAGTCTCAACTCCCCCCGTGGTGCTCAGGTTGTTTCTTCTATTAAAAAAAATGCCATCAAGGGCTAGACCTAGTTGGTCCATTTTTAGAAGGGGGGGGGGGGTAGGGCTATGATTTATGAAAAAAAAATGTCCTTTTGAATTTCTAAAGAGGGTTTTCATGGGATTATGAGCTTGTAGATTTCAGCCTTATTACCCATCAGCTTGGGGCTTGTCTCGATCCCTAAATGTGAAAATATAACACAATAAACATTATGGTAATGGATTTAGCCCTGCAGTTAGACAGATCATGCGATTTAGGATGCAGCTAAAAGGGCAACCCATTGCACGTAGCTCCCGCTTGCACGGGGTCCGCAGAAGGGTCCGTACACTTTGGTTATTTTGTAGCAGCCATTCGCTGCATTTCTACAAAAGGTTGTTTCCAAGACTTGAACCGGCCATGACCTCATAATCACAAGGCAAAAGTTGTACCGCTGCACCAAGGCTCCCCTTCGATTTAGGATGCAGCTAGAAAGACTAATTTTGTCCCCAAAAAATAAATGGTGCATCTAGTTGATATCATGCCAACTTATTCCTTATTTTAAGCTTTGTTAAAAGCTCGGTCCACGGTAGGTTTAATTTAGTAAGGCGAGAGCCTAATGTCCCTGATTCCCCTACTACTCCCTTTTAGAGTCTCGGCCAAATATGGTTAACCATGTATTTACCATTGGGACTTGAAATACCGTATTGTAACAGTATGTTATAAAGCCATTTGTTTATATTAGATGGGAATTTCTGATTGCAAAAATAATATTCTTTGAAAACATTACTTTGTTTCTTAATCTCCTTTAACCAAACAAGCTCATATAGTGCAAAACTGTCAAGAAGTGTCTCATGGTCTAGGCAATACATATGAATAACATTTGCAAACAATATAGTGGGCTGGAAGCATGCAGTTTATTCATCAGCTATTATGTTTTTAGTTTTCATATTGTTTCGCGGCAAATGGGATTTAGTTCTTGCAACCATATTGTAACTAACTCGGCTATAAAATGGAAACATATAGATCCCATTTTATATGAAGAACTAATTAATCATCTCAAAGCTGATGAAAGATTCTTCCTTATTATATGTGGTATCCCCCCCCCCCCCCCCCCCTCATAAGGTCAACTAATCCTTCAAATATCAATACATATGTCAAGTCTTGATCTATACAATACCCTAATTTCATTTCCCTTGATCAATTCACTCAGGAAACATGCCACTTCGAACCTACCACACTATATGTCTCTAGTTGATTGTTTCAATTACATTTCGATCTCGCCATGATGTCACAAGAATCAATTCGATCTAGACACTTCAAAGATTTATGTGCATGGTTAAAAACACAAACGTTATGGCATATAGTTCTACCTATGTTTTTTCACCTCCAAAATCATAAAACCCTGACTTTTCTGACCCCCCCCCCCCCCCCCCCGACCCCTCAAAATTCCATTCATTTATGTACAATTTTGTGTGTGAGAAACATCAAGTACAAACATACATTTTGGGAAAAGTGTGTGTGCTAGTTTAAACCTAAAGACATGTTAGGTTGAGTCACCACCTCCAACTTTTTTTCCCATCAAAATGAATTTCCAATAATGTCTCCCTTGCCCTTTTTAGCTAATGTGCGCCTGGTCTTACTTGCATTCTCCAGCAACTCTAGGCCGGCTTTGGAAAAGCTAAAACACATCTTAATTTTCCCCGCTCTAATTACATGGTCAACAACTCCAGAGGTCCCTTAACTTATTCCAAAAACTGAAAAGGTTTTGCTGAGGATCCAATATATACTTGATGGAATAGTTGAAACTGAGGAAGGAAAAAAACAAGGTTAGCTTTTGGATGCATGTGCATTGTTGAGACACAATGGATTGATTGGGGAGTAGGTAATATTGGACAGAAACATGTGTAGGAGAAGTTAGATGTGTGATGGGGACGGTTTTCCAAATCTCATAGTGATTCTTCTGCTGTTCACTTATATTCTACAAAGAAAACATTCTTGGCCATGCTGAAACCAGGAACTGCACATATTTCGTGTTAGACGTATATAAAAAATGGATTTTTAAACTGACTATCATGCTTTTGTACGTGGTCTATACTGTCCAGCGAGCAGTATATTCAAATGCCCAAAACATATTAGCTAGTGAAATACGGTTCGGCGTGAGAAAATTTCAGATCAAAAGAGCGCATATACCAAATATTTAGCAGTTCAGTTTATGGGTCATGTGTGTGAATTGATCAGTCTAACTTTATTTTCCACACCGTCTTCTCCCAAATGATTTTTTTTAGCCGAAACCGTACAACAATCGTTCTACGGTATTTTCTATATTAATAAATAAAACAAATTACATATTACATAGGCTACAAGAAGCCGATCTAAAAGGATCAACCAACACCAGTTTTGGGAAACATGATAAAATTAGAGATTCTATTCAATCCAACTGCTAATCAAATCAGCTTTCTTTTGCTTTGCTCGGAGTCTAGTAATTTCGAGACCTTCTTTGAGATAAAACTTCCATGTTCCAAAATCCTGCATAATAATTTTGTAATGACAACAAAAAATGCACCGATTTTAGATAAAGAAAAATGTTAATCATGTTTTCTCACTGAACTGTGATCCTTTCCCATATCATTGGCCTTCTAGAAGGTTTATATGTAGGCACATATATCCTAGAAGCGTGTGTATATATAAAACTCGGCCCAAGAAGATCACCTGCAACAAGATTCTCAAAAAGAGAACATCACGTAGTTTTGAGCGTCTTTTCATGTGGACTTTTCAGCATATATTAGGTTGTTTTTTGAGCTTACTCTATACATATTCCAGATGGAATGGGTAAATCATGTATATGTGTTGATGAAATGTGCTCTACACTTTCCTTCAAAGAAGTGCACTACACGCGTACCTAGCTCATTAATTTCTGTTTTCCAGCATGGACCATATATATTTTTGTTTTCCATTTTTGTGGAGAATAGAGATATTTACTTTCAATATATATTTAGAAGCTAAGCATCTAATTTCTGGTAATTGCTTAGTACATCTATATATAGCTAAACCTAAACCATATTATATACTGTCCATAATTTCACAAATGCTCTCAACTAATTGGGCTAAATATTCAAAAGTGATATACGCTTAACTGTATATGATGGATTACTTAATAAATAATTAACTAATGCAGGTAATGTTGAAGCAAGTGGAGTCGCTGTCAGAGGGGCAGCTCCTGGGAATCTACAACCTCCAGCGGTGGGTGCAGGAGACGGAGGAGTCGCTGAACCACACCATGGGGACCCTCCAGCACTCCCTCTCCGACACCATCGCCTCCCCGGAGGCCGCCGGCGGCAACTTCATGGGCCACATGTCCCTCGCCCTCAACAAGATCTCCTCCATGGAAGCCATCGTCAGGCAGGTGCGTAGTATATGATCACATGTGATGCGTACGTCACGTCAGCATCAGACTGCGTCTGGGGCCCACTACCAGACCCTAATTAGGACGTGAGACGAACGTACGGCCAGCATCATCCACACGCGTGCACTGCGTCATCATGCATGGTTGTTGGGAACTTGGGATCAGCATGCACGGCATGGCCGGCCGGACGAATTTAGGTTAGGCGAAACCTAGCTAGCCAGCAGCTGCCAGACGCGTTGCACCAAGTCAAATTTGGAAGGAGGTCGAAGCCCCCGGCCCGTCCATCCACACACACACACGTGTGCCTAGACGCTGCAGACGTACGAACGGACGCACGTTAACATAGAAACTGGGGGATGACAAGATGGAGGAGTTGGGACATCATGATCTTGCAGAATTAATGTGCAGGAAAAAGTAGCAGCAAGCTTGATTATAGAGTGATCCTGACAGATCGACCGAACCGGCCCATACGTAGTTTATCATCTCCCACATGATCCTATGTTGCCACTTGATGGAACCGTTCGGAAGTCGACGTTTTCTCTCGATTAGCACTGTTCAAGTGTACATGAATGATTGTCCAAGTTAACTACTAACAGTGTTTCTTCCTTCTGCGTGCTGCAGGCAGATGGGCTGAGGCAGCAGACCCTGCACAAGCTGCACGGCATGCTGACGGTCCGACAGGCCGCCTGCTGCTTTGTCGCCATCGCCGACTACTTCCACCGCCTCCGCGCCGTCAGCACCCTCTGGGCTGCCAGGCCACGGCACGACGAGCAGGGCCCGCCGGCGCCGTAGAAGAAGACCATGGGCAGAAGCAACAGCAGCGGTCGACTGATTGCGAGATTTAGCTTAATTTATTAAGATCCAGCATATGCATGCATGCACACTGGGAGAGAGGGTGTGCGTGCATGCACGTGTGGGAGTTCAGCTCTCGGTCGGTCTGCACATGTGGAACTTGCAACTTAATTTTGTAAGGTGTACATACAGTGTTAGCTGGTAGCCAGAGAAGAATGCTAGGGTATTAGTGTGGTGACTTGATTCCAACCATTTTTCTTCCTAGCTAACTGATTTTCAGCAACCATTGGATAATTTAAGTTCATCTAGAGCAAAATTGAGTTGGATATGGTCTGTCGGATGTTTGCAAGAAAGTCATAGCATTATATGTCTGAGTTCCTTGATTAGCATGCTGAATGGTTAATATTTTATTCTGAAACAAACCGTCACCATGAAAACTTTTGAGAAAAAGTTCAAAATGTTCACCAACTATTTTATTTCCCACAAAAGTGAGTAGAGGTTGAAATGTTCTCCTAGCCCAAAGCTTTTCACACTAGTGCAGATCCATCCATTGCACGCGGTTAAAAATCTCTAATGCACATTATATGCGAATTGACGTCTTGCCATGGTGTGCGATATGGGGGGTGCATCACACACCATATGGGCTACCTGTGTGCGATAGGGGAACCCATCTCACACGATAAGCTCGAAGCAAACGTGTGCACATTTAGCCGGACGAGCATGTTGAGATAGGTCGTACATCACACATGATTATTATGTAGAAATCGTGTGTTTGGTTGCGATTTGGGGGCTTTACCTTTCACATACTTAGGAATACCAATCCACCATCGTAAACTGACAAACAGAGAATGGAAGTGCATCGAGGACCGATTTGAAAAGAAACTGAGTTGCTGAAAGGGCAAGCTCATGTCATACGGAGGCCGACTAATTTTGATAAATTCGATTCTCACGAGTATGTCTATGTTTCTTTTGTTGTTCTTCGAAGTACCAGTTGGAGTTAGGAAAAGACTGGACTTCTATCGATCACGATTCTTTTGGCATGGTGATGAACTAAAAAGAAAATACTGTCTAGCCAAATGGGATATCATCTGTAGACCGAAAGACCAAGGGGGTCTTGGTATTGAAAATCTTGAAGTTAAGAACATATGTCTTCTCAGCAAGTAGCTGTGGAAGTTATCAAGTGGGACTGATGCCACTTGGGCGCAAATCCTCCGTAGCAAATATCTTCAAACCAAAACTTTGTCTCAGGTGACAGTAAGGCCGACTGACTCACCCTTTTGGAAAGGGCTTATGAAAGTCAAACTATCCCTGTTTAATAGGACAAAGTTTATTATTGGTAACGGTGCTAGTACGCGATTCTGGGAGGATACTTGGCTCGGAGAGACACCCTTAGCCATTCAATACCCATCTTTGTATTGTATTGTTCAACGACGTGAGGTGTTTGTTGCAACGGTACTTCAATCTATCACCCTTAATATTCAGTTCAGAAGGGTGCTCGTGGGCAATCGTTGGAAAGAATGGCTCCGTCTAGTAAGTAGACTGATGGAGGTTCAGCTTTCTCAACAACCCGATGAATTACGCTGGAAGCTTACTAGGTCTGGAGTATTTACAGTTAAATCAATGTATGTTGATGTTATCAATTCAAGCTCGATTCCTAGTTCCAAACATGTTCGAGCTGTCAAAGTTGAAGGAAATATGCCCTAGAGGCAATAATAAAGTTATTATTTATTTCCTTATTTCATGATAAATGTTTATTATTCATGCTAGAATTGTATTAACCGAAAATATAATACATGTGTGAATACATAGACAAACAGAGCGTCACTAGTATGCCTCTACTTGACTAGCTCGTTGAATCAAAGATGGTTAAGTTTCCTAGCCATAGACATGAGTTGTCATTTGATTAACGGGGTCACATCATTAGAGAATGATGTGATTGACTTGACCCGTTCCGTTAGCATAGCACTTGATCGTTTAGTTTGTTGCTATTGCTTTCTTCATGACTTATACATGTTCCTATGACTATGAGATTATGCAACTCCCGTTTACCGGAGGAACACTTTGTGTGCTACCAAACGTCACAACGTAACTGGGTGATTATAAAGGTGCTCTACAGGTGTCTCCAAAGGTACTTGTTGGGTTGGCGTATTTCGAGATTAGGATTTGTCACTCCGATTGTCGAAGAGGTATCTCTGGGCCCTCTCGGTAATGCACATCACTTAAAGCCTTGCAAGCATTGCAACTAATGAGTTAGTTGCGGGATGATGTATTACGGAACGATTAAAGAGACTTGCCGGTAACGAGATTGAACTAGGTATTGAGATACCGACGATCGAATCTCGGGCAAGTAACATACCGATGACAAAGGGAACAACGTATGTTGTTGTGCGGTTTGGCCGATAAAGATCTTCGTAGAATATGTGGGAGCCAATATGAGCATCCAGGTTCCACTATTGGTTATTGGCTGGAGATGTGTCTCGGTCATGTCTACATAGTTCTCGAACCCGTAGGGTCCGCACGCTTAAAGTTTCGATGACGATTGTATTATGAGTGTATGTGATTTGATGTACCGAAGGTAGTTCGGAGTCCCGGATTAGATCGGGGACATGACGAGGAGTCTCGAAATGGTCGATACGTAAAGATCGATATATTGGACGACTATATTCGAACATCGGAAAGGTTCCGAGTGATTCGGGTATTTTCGGGGGTACCGGGGAGTTACGGGAATACGAGGAAGAAGTAATGGGCATCATGGACCAAGTGGTGGAAGAGAGGAGGCAGGGCGCGCGGCCCCCCCCCCTTTATATACAGGGGCAAGGGGGGCACCTCTAGACACACAAGTTGATCTTCGTGGTCGTTCCTTAGCCGTCTGCGGTGCCCCCTTCCACCATATTCCACCTCGGTCATATCGTAGCGGTGCTTAGGCGAAGCCCTGCGTCGGTAGAACATCATCACCGTCATCATGCCATCATGCTGACAAAACTCTCCCTCAACACTTTGATGGATCGGAGCTCGAGGGACGTCACCGAGTTGAACGTGTGCAGAACTCTGAGGTGCCGTACGTTCGATACTTGGATTGGTCAGATCGGGAAGACATACGACTACTTCCTCTATGTTGTGTCAATGCTTCCGTTGCCGGTCTACGAGGGTACGTAGACAACACTCTCCCCTCTCGTTGCTATGCATCACCATGATCTTGCGTGTGCGTAGGAAATTTTTTGAAATTACTACGTTCCCCAACAGTGGCATCCGAGCCTAGGTTTTATGCGTTGATGTTGTGCACGAGTAGAACACAAGTGAGTTGTGGGCGATATAAGTCATACTGCTTACCAGCATGTCATACTTTGGTTCGGCGGTATTGTTGGATGAAGCGGCCCGGACCAACATTACGCGTACGCTTACGCGAGACTGGTTTTACCGCCGTGCTATGCACACAGGTGACTAGCGGGTGTCAGTTTCTCCAACTTTAGTTGAACCGAGTGTGGCTACGTCCGGTCCTTGAGAAGGTTAAAACAGCACTAACTTGACAAACTATCGTTGTGGTTTTGATGCGTAGGTAAGAACGGTTCTTCCTCAGCCCGTAGCAGCCATGTAAAACTTGCAACAACAAAGTAGAGGACGTCTAACTTGTTTTTGCAGGGCATGTTGTGATGTGATATGGTCAAGACGTGATGAGATATAAGTTGTTGTATAAGATGATCATGTTTTGTCGAAGTTATCGGCAACTGGCAGAAGCCTTATGGTTGTCTCTTTATTGCATAAGATGCAAGCGCCAAATAATTGCTTTACTTTATCGCTATGCGATAGCAATAATTGCAAGAGCAGTAGTTGGCGAGACGACCATGTGACGACATATTGATATAGATCAAGATGATGGAGATCATGATGTCATGCCGGTGACGATGGAAATCATGACGGTGCTTTGGAGATGGAGATCAAAGGCACAAGATGATGATGGCCATATCATGTCACATATTTTGATTGCATATGATGTTTATCTTTTATACATCTTATTTTGCTTAGTTCGACGATAGCTTTATAAGATGATCTCTCACTAATTATCAAGGTACAAGTGTTCTCCCTGAGTATGCACCATTGCGAAAGTTCTTCGTGCTGAGACACCACGTGATGATCGGGTGTGATAGGCTCTACGTTCAAATACAACGGGTGCAAAACAGTTGCACACGCGGAATACTCAGGTTAAACTTGACGAGCCTAGCATATAACAGATATGGTCTCAGAACACGGAGACCGAAAGGTCGAGCGTGAATCATATAGTAGATATGATCAACATAGTGATGTTCACCATTGAAACTACTCCATCTCACGTGATGATCGGACATGGTTTACTTGATTTGGATCACGTGATCACTTAGAGGATTAGAGGGATGTCTATCTAAGTGGGAGTTCTTAAGTAATATGATTAATTGAACTTTAATTTATCATGAACTTAGTCCTGGTAGTATTAGCATATCTATGTTGTAGATCAATAGCTCGCGTTGTTGCTTCCCTATGTTATATATATATGTTCCTAGAGAAAACTAAGTTGAAAAATGTTAGTAGCAATGATGCAGATTGGATCCGTGATCTGAGGTTTATCCTCATTGCTGCACAGAAGAATTATGTCCTTGATGCACCGCTAGGTGACAGACCTATTGCAGAAACAGATGCAGACGTTATGAACGTTTGGCTAGCTCAATATGATGACTACTTGATAGTTTAGTGCACCATGCTTAACAGCTTAGAATCGGGACTTCAAAGACGTTTTGAATGTCATCGACCATATGAGATGTTCCAGGAGTTGAAGTTAATATTTCAAGCACCCGAGTTGAGAGATATGAAGTCTCCAACAAGTTCTATAGCTAAAAAGATGGAGGAGAATAGCTCAAGCAGTGAGCATGTGCTCAGATTGTCTGGGTACTACAATCGCTTGAATCAAGTGGGAGTTAATCTTCCAGATAAAATAGTGATTGACAGAATTCTCTAGTCACCATCACCAAGTTAGTAGAACTTCGTGATGAACTATGATATGCAAGGGATAACGGAAACGATTCCCAAGCTCTTCGTAATGCTGAAATCGACGAAGGTAGAAATCAAGAAAAATATCAAGTGTTGATGGTAGACAAGACCACTAGTTTCAAGAAAAAGGGCAAAGGGAAACTTCAAGAAGAACGGCAAGCAAGTTGCTGCTCAAGTGAAGAAGCCCAAGTCTGGTCCTAAGCCTGAGACTAAGTGCTTCTACTACAAAGGGACTGGTCACTGAAAGCGGAACTGCCCCAAGTATTTTACTAGTGTTCGTAGCAACCCCTCGGTATTTGATACTGGTTCAGTTGCTAAGAGTAGTAACTTGAAACGGGAGTTGCAGAATGAACATAAACTAGTTAAGGGTGAAGTGACGATGTGTGTTGGAAGTGGTTCGAAGATTGATATGATCATCATCGCACACTCCCTATACTTTTGGGATTAGTGTTGAACCTAAATAAGTGTTATTTGGTGTTTGCATTGAGCATGAATATGATTTGATCATGTTTATTGCAATATGGTTATTCATTTAAGTAAGAGAATAAATTGTTGTTCTGTTTACATGAATAAAACCTTATATGGTTACACACCCAATGAAAATGGTTCGTTGGATCTCGATCGTAGTGATACACATATTCATAATATTGAAACCAAAAGATGCAAAGTTAATAATGATAGTGCAATTTATTTGTGGCACTGACGTTTAGGTCATATTGGTGTAAAGCGCATGAAGAAAATCCATGCCGATGGGCTTTTGGAATCACTTGATTATGAATCAGTTGATGCTTGCAAACCATGTCTCATGGGCAAGAAGACTGAGACTCCGTTCTCCAAAACAATGGAGCGAGCAACAGATTTGTTAGAAATCATACATGCTGATGTATGTGGTCCGATGAATATTGAGGCTCGCGGCAGGTATCATTATTTTCTGATCTTCACAGATGATTTGAGCAGATATGAGTATATCTACTTGATGAAACACAAGTCTGAAACACTTGAAAAGTTCAAAGAATTTCAGAGTGAAGTGGAGAATCAATCGTAACAAAAATAAAAGTTTCTACGATATGATCGCAGAAGTAAAATATTTGAGTTACGAGTTTGGCCTTCAGTTAAAAACAATGTGAAATAGTTTCACTACTCACGCCACCTGGAACACCACAGTGTAATGGTGTGTCCGAACGTCATAACCGTACTTTATTAGATATGGTGCGATCTATGATGTCTCTTACCGATCTACCACTATCGTTTTGGGGTTATGCATTAGAGACACCTGCATTCACGTTACATAGGGCACCATCTAAATCCGTTGAGACGACACCGTATGAACTGTGGTTTGGCGAGAAACCTAAGATGTCGTTTCTTAAAGTTTGGGACTGCGATGCTTATGTGAAAAAGTTTCAACATGATAAGCTCAAACCCAAATCGGAGAAGTGAATCTTCATAGGATAGCCAAAAGAAAATGTTGGGTATACCTTCTATCACAGATCCGAAGGAAAGACTTTTGTTGCTAAATTCGGAGTTTTTCTAGAGAAGGAGTTTCTCTCGAAAGAAGTGAGTGGGAGGAAAGTAGAACTTGATGAGGTAACTGTACCTGCTCCCTTATTGGAAAGTAGTTCATCACAGAAAACGGTTTCTGCGACACCTGCACCAATTAGTGAGGAAGTTAATGGTGATGATTATGAAACTTTAGATCAAGTTGTTACTGAACCTCGTAGGTCAACAAGAGTAAGATCCGCACCAGAGTGGTATGGTAATCTTGTTCTGGAGGTCATATTAGTTGACCATGACGAACCTACGAACTATGAGGAAGCGATGATGAGCCCAGATTCCACGAAATGGCTTGAGGCCATGAAATCTGAGATGAGATCCATGTATGAGAACAAAGTATGGACTTTGATTGACTTGCCCATTGATCGGCGAGCCATTGAGATTAAATGGATCTTCAATAGGAAGACAGACGCTAATAGCAGTGTTACTATCTACAAAGCTAGAATTGTCGCAAAAAGGTTTTCGACAAGTTCAAGGTGTTGACTACGATGAGAGTTTCTCACTCGTATCTATGCTTAAGTCTGTCCGAATCATGTTAGCAATTGCCACATTTTATGAAATCCGGCAAATGGATAAACAAATCTGCATTCCTTAATGGGTTTATTAAAGAAGAGTTGTATATGATGCAACAAGAAAGTTTTGTCAATCCTAAAGGTGCTAACAAAATATGCAAGCTCCAGCGATCCATCTATGGACTGGTGCAAGCATTTCGGAGTTGGAATATACGCTTTGATAAGTTGATCAAAGCATATAGTTTTATACAGACTTGTAGTGAAGCATGTATTTACAAGAAAGTGAGTGAGAGCACTACAACATTTCTGATAAGTATATGTGAATGACATATTGTTGATCGGAGATAATGTAGAATTATTCTGCAAAGCATAAAGGAGTGTTTGAAAGGAGTTTTTCAAAGAAAGACCTCGGTGAAGCTGCTTACATATTGAGCATCAAGATCTATAGAGATAGATCAAGACACTGATAAGTTTTTCAATGAGTACATACCTTGACAAGATTTTGAAGTAGTTCAAAATGGAACAATCAAAGAAAGAGTTCTTGCCTGTGTTACAAGGTGTGAAGTTGAGTAAGACTCAAAACCCGACCACGGCAGAAGATAGAGAGAGAACGAAAGTCATTCCCTATGCCTTGGCCATAGGTTCTATAAAATATGCCATGCTGTGTACCAGATCTATTGTATACCCTACACTGTTTTTGGCAAGGGAGTACAATAGTGATCTAGGAGTAGATCACTGGACAGCGGTCAAAATTATCCTTAGTGGAATAAGGATATGTTTCTCGATTATGGAGGTGATAAAAGGTTCGTCGTAAAGGGTTACATCAATGCAAGTTTTGACACTGATCCAGATGACTCAAAGTCTCAATCTGGATACATATTGAAAGTGGGAGCAATTAGCTAGAGTAGCTTAGTGCAGAGCATTGTTGACATAGAAATTTGCAAAATACTTACGGATCTGAATGTGGTAGACCCGTTGACTAAACTTCTCTCACAAGCAAAACATGATCACACCTTAGTACTCTTTGGGCGTTAATCACATAGCGATGTGAACTAGATTATTGAATCTAGTAAACCCTTTGGGTGTTGGTCACATGACGATGTGAACTATGGGTGTTAATCACATGGTGATGTGAACTATTGATGTTAAATCACATGGCGATGTGAACTAGATTATTGACTCTAGTGCAAGTGGGAGACTGAAGGAAATATGCCCTAGAGGCAATAATAAAGTTATTATTTATTTCCTTATTTCATGATAAATGTTTATTATTCATGCTAGAATTGTATTAACCGAAAACATAATACATGTGTGAATACATAGACAAACAGAGCGTCACTAGTATGCCTCTACTTGACTAGCTCGTTGAATCAAAGATGGTTAAGTTTCCTAGCCATAGACATGAGTTGTCATTTGATTAACGGGGTCACATCATTAGAGAATGATGTGATTGACTTGACCCATTTCGTTAGCATAGCACTTGATCGTTTAGTTTGTTGCTATTGCTTTCTTCATGACTTATACATGTTCCTATGACTATGAGATTATGCAACTCCCGTTTACTGGAGGAACACTTTGTGTGCTACCAAATGTCACAATGTAACTGGGTGATTATAAAGGTGCTCTACAGGTGTCTCCAAAGGTACTTGTTGGGTTGGCGTATTTCGAGATTAGGATTTGTCACTCCGATTGTTGGAGAGGTATCTCTGGGCCCTCTCGGTAATGCACATCACTTAAAGCCTTGCAAGCATTGCAACTAATGAGTTAGTTGCGGGATGATGTATTACGGAACGATTAAAGAGATTTGCCGGTAATGAGATTGAACTAGGTATTGAGATACCGACGATCGAATCTCGGGCAAGTAACATACCGATGACAAAGGGAACAACGTATGTTGTTATGCGGTTTGACCGATAAAGATCTTCGTAGAATATGTGGGAGCCAATATGAGCATCCAGGTTCCACTATTGGTTATTGGCTGGAGTCGTGTCTCGGTCATGTCTACATAGTTCTCGAACCCGTAGGGTCCGCACGCTTAAAGTTTCGATGACGATTGTATTATGAGTTTATGTGATTTGATGTACCGAAGGTAGTTCGGAGTCCCGGATGAGATCGGGGACATGACGAGGAGTCTCGAAATGGTCGAGACGTAAAGATTGATATATTGGACGACTATATTCGAACATCGGAAAGGTTTCGAGTGATTCGGGTATTTTCGGGGGTACCGAAGAGTTACGAGAATACGAGGAAGGAGTAATGGGCCTCATGGGCCAAGTGGTGGAAGAGAGGAGGCAGGGCGCGCGGCCCCCCTAGCCCAAACCGAATTGGACTAGGGGGCCGGCCCCCCTTTCCTCCTTTTCCTCCTTCTCCTTCCTTCTCCTTCTCCTCCTTCCTTTCCTCCTCCTAGTAGGAGTAGGAAAGGGGAGTCCTACTCCTACTAGGAGGAGGACTCCTCCTCCTGGCGCGCCCATAGAGGGCCGGCCGGCCTCCCCCCTTGCTCCTTTATATACAGGGGCAAGGGGGGCATCTCTAGACACACAAGTTGATCTTCATGATCGTTCCTTAGCCGTGTGCGGTGCCCCCTTCCACCATATTCCACCTCGGTAATATCGTAGCGGTGCTTAGGCGAAGCCCTGCGTCGGTAGAACATCATCACCGTCATCACACCGTCGTGCTGACGAAACTCTCGCTCAACACTTTGCTGGATCGGAGCTCGAGGGACGTCACCGAGTTGAACGTGTGCAGAACTCGGAGGTGTCGTACGTTCGGTACTTGGATCGGTCAGATCGGGAAGACGTACGACTACTTCCTCTACGTTGTGTCAACGCTTCCGTTGCCGGTCTACGGGGGTACGTAGACAACACTCTCCCCTCTCGTTGCTATGCATCACCATGATCTTGCATGTGCGTAGGAAATTTTTTGAAAGGGCCAATTCCAGTTCTGCCCCTAACTCGAACCCACTACTCAGTTTTGCCCCTAGTTTTCGGGTATGCTCAGTTTTGCCCCTCTGCCATCAGTGCCACTTATAGAAATGCCCCTCCGCTCCGTTTCCGTCCAGTCAAGGCTGTTTGACCGCTAACTTGCCGTCAGTTCGACATATTTGCCCTGGCCCATAGAAATGCCCCTCCGCTCCGCTTCACTCTCTCTCTCTGCTCTTCTTCAACCTCTCGACGACTCGATTTGGAGAGGGGATAGATCGACCGCAACAGGATTCAGAGGCCGACGGTGGGTCGATTTGGAGGGCGGCGGCATGTCCACGTCGAGCTCGTCGGTGGCTTGCGAGGTAAGTGTGGCTCGTCAGTGGATCGATCTGGGGGGATTTCTGTCCCAATTAGGGTTCATCAGATTGGGGATTTCCTGCGTTTAGGTCGATGGTGTTGGGATTGTTCAGTTTCAATCCGAGTTCTACCTCCCCCATCCGTCATTCTCTGGGCTGGAGATGAGCACGACGCGGCGGTGCGCAGGGCACGGTCTCATCCCCGCTCGTCACGTCGCCTGGGGAGGTGCAAGCATGGGAAGAAGATTCTTAGGCTGCCCCCTAGATGTAAGGGATTAACTCTCATTCCCACTCTGTCTGTCCTCTCATTTTGCTTTCATTATTTGCCAATTTTTTGTTGTATAATGTAAGATATAATTCTGCAGCTCCCTGATGAATGCGACTGGGTAGTTTGGATTGATCCCCCCCCCACAGATTGTGTTGCTCGTGCATTCGAGGAACTTCATGCTGGATTGGAGAAAAGCTGGCTAAAGTCCCATCATTTGGAGAGGAGGTTGATGTACTTAACAGAGAAGAACAAGAAACTCAAGTTGAAGATCAAGAAGAGAAATGAACTTATATAAACATGGGGATTTCTCATAGTAATTTGCATTAGCATTTTGGCATCAGTTTTTTTTGAGTGGTTTAAGAATCCATACTAGCTGGATTATGGTCTATAATGAAATGTAATGTATTGTTGTGTGAGCTATCTTAATTAGAGCACATTGGAAATGAGTTTCATCTGGTGTAATGTGACAAGTTTTAACTGGAAATGAGTTTGCTATTTTGAGTATATTGTGTTCCATTTTGTAGCAATGTAGTAATGTGACAAAACTTGACAGTGCAGTAGTAATGTGACAAAACTTAAAAGTGCAGTAGTAATGTGACAAAAATGACAGTTAGATGGGCACACTAGCAGCTGGACCAAACATAGGACATGATCACATTGAGACATAAGAGAGTTCACAACATTGTGCCACAACAAACTTCAAATCTAGTACATGACCTTACAGTTTTCACACCCACAACAAATTTTCACAGCATTACAAGTACTACCACATCTACTTGTTCTTCTTGCTCCTGGTATTGCAAGCTGGGTTTGAAGAGAGCCTAGAACTCCTCCTGGTGCTCACAGTTTTGCTCACAGCCTTGTTTGGAGTAGAAGAACTGGTAGGATTATTGCTTCTAGTGACAGAACCTATAATCTCCTCTTCTGCAATTTTGAACTTCTTCTTAAGTGGTGACTGCCCCCTCTCAGCTGGTCTTTTGTAGTTCTTTCTTGGGCTGCAAAGTCACAAATAAATGGGAGAGGTCAGTTAGCAAACATTGAAGAAGTTAGGAAATAACTTCAAAAATAAACCAAAAAAGTACCTGACTGCACTACTGACTATTGTTGCATATGCAGAAGTTGCATTTGCATTAGCAGCATCTCCAGCACTTGCATTTGCATCTGCATTTGCATCATCTCCAACACTTGCATTTGCATTTACATCATCAGTAGCAACATATGCCATAGTTTCATTAGTAGCAGTTGTTGCATCAGTAGCAACATCAGTTGCTTCATCATTTTTAGCCAGAGGTTCATCATCAGCATTATCAGCACCCCAATGTTCTTCCTCTCCAAATGCAGGGTCAATGGACTCTTTGCAGTGGATGCCTTTGTGCCCATGTTTCCCACATCTTGAACACTTATTCTTTCTTCCTCCAAGTCCTTTTCCCTCTGATTTAGCCCTAATTCTTGTCTTCCTAGGTCTACCAGGTGGCCTATTTTGCAATGGAGCACTCAATATAAATCCTGGGTCTATAACATCCCATTGTTGCTTGCCCTCCAGAAGTGGCAGATTATCAGCATAAGTAGCCTTGAATTTTGCCACAGAGAAATACTCATGAACATACTGATCAATCTCACTAACTGGACCTCTCATTGAAGTGATAAAGTACAATGCATGTATGCATGGTTGTCATGTTATTTGCCACTTTCTACAACTACAAGTATGTGTTTGCAAATTAACAGGATATCTCCACTCTCTTTTTTCCTTGTCAATTGCAGTAATCTCTGCCTCAAATGTGCTTCTTTTCACTATGGACATATCAAGGTCTTTTGATTTTGCATGAAGCATAATCATGATTTTTGGGATTATGATGTGCCCATTGTATGTCCCAGCTGCAATCTGCTGTCTCAAGTCAAACTTTTCCATTATGAACTGCCTAATTTTGTCAAGCAAGTCCACAATGTGTATCCCCTTCCACTTCTTAATTTTGGAATTGAATGACTCAGCTAAATTGTTATTGACATAATCAACTTTGCATATTTCATTGAACAAGGCCCTGGCCCATAGTTTGCTATGATGCTCTTCTAGGTACTCTTTCACACCAGGTTTGCTGTATAGCTGTCTAAGATGATAATTGTGTTTTTTCATGCTATATGTCAATGAACAGGGCCACAAATTATCATCAAAAAAAAATTCCTCTAAATTTTTTGGAGAAATTAGCTGCCAAATTCCTCATGCATTCCCTGTGCTCAACTCCTGTGAATACATCTTCAACAGCAGTTTCTAGTCCTTTGCATGCATCTGTGTGGATGACAAGACCTGGTGGATGTCCTATTAGTTCTTTTAAATTCTGGAAAAACCATGTCCAACTATCTGTATTTTCAGACTCAACAACTCCTACTGCTACTGGGAAGATCCAGTTGCAAGCATCCACTGCACATGCACTCACAAGTTGGCCTTTATATCTGCCATTCAGTGTTGTGCCATCTACTGCAAGATAGGGCCTACATCCATCTAAAAAACCCTGCCAGCATGCTTTGAAAGAAACAAACACTCTTCTAAAGCACTCTTTTTGTCTAGTTCTTCCAGCTATTTTGTACTCTACAGTGTGCTTGTCAATGTTAACTACACTTCCAGGAGATGCTTTCTCAACTTCTGCCTTGTAAGTGTACAACAATTGAAATGAGTCAGTCCACTTACCATAAATGTTGTCCAGTGCCATCTGCTTTCCATAGAACACTCTCATGTATGGGACTTGCAGGCCATATTTTTTCTTCAGGTTCTTTTTCAACTCTGTAATTCCAACCTCTGAATCCTCTAAAACCCAATGCTTCACTACATCAGCAACCCATCTGCACTTAGCTGACTTCAGTCTTTTCCTTCTGCTTACACTTGGACAAGTATGTGCAGACTGGTTCACTTTGACCTACAATATTGAAAGTTCAATTACATGTCAGACATACTTGCTGCAACAAATAACTGTAAAATATTTGCAATGTAACTACATATACACCTACTGTTTGTACCTGAAACAATGAGCTATTTCTCATTAAGGAGGCATGCATCCTCCATCTACACCTCTTATAAGCACAATGAACAGTCAACCTGGTAGGATCACTCTTGTCTACTACATACTCACTCTGAGTTTTAATTGAAAATGTAGCTAGTGCATTCCTACAGTCTAAAGCACTGGAAAATATAGTTCCTTCTTTTAAAGAAGGATCATCTCTGTTGTACTGCACATCTGGCCTTCCATCATCAGAATCCTCACTATATCCCATGTCCTGGTCCTCCTCCAACTCATCTTCACCTGGCTCATCAAACATTCCTTCTGGTGGTGGCATATAATCTTCATCCCCATCATCATCTGTCTTCTTGGCCTTCTGTTTTGTAACAAACTGAGGGAAAAGCCTTTCATCCTCATCATCTGTAGGCCAGTCATCAGGAAGTCCCTCCTCAATATTTGGATCAACAGAATCTCTGCTCTGAGTAGGACCTGCATAAATAGGCACTTGCTCTGATGGTGTTCCTGGTACCTGCATAGAGCTCTCTCCTGCATCTGAAGCTCTCTTCTGACTGCTAACACTTGTTTTTCTCCCCCTGGATATTCTGCTCCTACCTCTAGAACTAGTAGATTTTGATTTTCTGCCACTGCTCTCTGTCAGTCCTCTTTTTCTTTGTATGACATTGATTTCCAATTTGACTGGGAAATTAGCATGAATTCTAAACATTTTTTCTAACTCAGCATCACATTGGACTGGGACCAAAACTGAACTATCAATATCCCAGTACCTGAATTCAACTGCATCATGTATTCCCCACGGGTATTTAACACAGATATGAGATCTAAACTGCACAAACTTCAGTGTGCTCTCCACTACCAAAGGAAATGAAAATCATGTGTTCCCTGCTTTTGTACCAGCAGGAACTAGAAGAGTTGTTTCCATTCTACAATCCAAACATATATAGTCTACCCTACGAATGACAATGAAAAACAGAAAAAAAAAATCGAACCAAATGAGCACTACGAACGCAGATGAACACTAGGAATCAAATCGAACTACAATACGTATAGCGGGCTTCAGATCTGAAAGTACTGCACTTACCCCTTCGGATTTGTGCTCCCTTCATGGCCGCCGCCGACGCCGCAACCACCATCGACCTCCATCCACAGCGGCTGGCTCCGAATCACAGCACAGCTCACATAAAGAGTCAGGTCCACCGAATCTCCACCGTGCCCGCCATTGATCTGGAGTTTTCCATGGTGGGGATCGAAGCCGCTAGGGTTCGAGTGAGGGGGCGATTTGGGGGAGAGAGCTAGGGTTAGGGTCGAGCAAGAGAAAGAGCAGAGAGAGAGAGAGTGAAGCGAAGAGGTAAGAGAGGGCCCACATGTAAGAAAGAGGGGCAAATATGTCAAACTGACGGCAAGTTAGCGGTCAAACAGCCTTGACTGGACGGAAACAGAGCGGAGGGGCATTTCTATAAGTGGCACTGACGGCAGAGGGGCAAAACCGAGCATACCCGAAAACTAGGGGCAAAACTGAGTAGTGGGTTCAAGTTAGGGGCACAGATGTAAATGTCCCTTTTTGAAATTACTACGTCCCCCAACAAGAGTTCCTTTGAAAATCAAAGTGTTTATGTGGTTTGTCCATAAACAAGTTATTTTAACCAAGGACAACTTAACAAAGCGTAATTGGACAGGACCTACTAGGTGTAGTTTCTGTGATCGGGATGAGACGATCAAACACCTTTTTCTTGATTGTCCGCTAGCCAAAGTTTTATGGCGGACGGTCCATATTGCTTTTAATATTACTCCACCGAGTTCTGTCAACACGTTATTTGGAACGTGGCTTAACAGGGTAGAGCCCGAGTTAGCGAGACATATTCATGTAGGAGTTTGCGCCTTGTTGTGGGCTCTCTGGAATTGCAGAAATGATTTGGTTTTTAACAGGACAACACACATTCACTTTTTGCAGGTTATTTTCCGAGCCACGGCGTTGATCCGTTCTTGGTCGCTACTCATTCCGACGGAGGCCGGGGAGCGTTTGGTTACTGGATCTATCTGCTGGGAGATGATTGCTCGGGATATCTTCAACCGGTTTGGATGGCGGTCATGTAATAGGATAGGCAAGTAGTTTACCTATCTCTCTTTTGCCAGCCGGTTGTGGCGTCCTTTATTTGGTTAGTTTGTCTTCTAGCCCTTTTGGCTCTGTGTGAGCTCTTTTTTATTATCTTTTGGAGTTATTAAGACCTTGTCGGAACCTATTTATTTGTTTAATAAGATGGTCGTATGCATCGTTCTGATGCAGAGGCCGGGGAGTCCCCTCTTTTCAAAAAAAATGTAGAAATCGTGTGTGTTTGTACACCTCATCGCACGTGCATGGAGAAGCACTACCATGTGTTTTTATTCATCGCACACGATTTTGTTGTAGGGAATGTGGGTGTTGATTTGTCCATCGCACGCAATGTCATATATATGTCAAAATCGTGTGTGTTGGTCTGTAGCCGCACACATTGTCTGTGTCATAATCGTATGTGTTGCATGTGTTCATTGCACGCGCTCTGATATATGCAACCCTGTGAAATGCAATGACCAGAATAGCAGGTTCAGCTCATTATTTAATCGTTACAATAATCAAATTCACATTCCATATTCAACAAATGTTCACCATAATTTTATATTCAACACACAACACATTTCATATGCAGCAAATGCCCACCATGATTTCATATAATTGACATCATAGTGCCAAAGTATGCAAGCACCAATAATCATGTACCGCAGAAGCACTTCACATGTAACAACTAAAACTTTTGAAAAGTGGCATCATATACGGTAAATACATAGATGGATCTCATATGAAAAATTGCTGAGGCAGAAGGCGAATCTTAAAGATGTGCGCAACTGTAGTGCAACACATGTGGATGATTGCCCGCCCATCCTTCGCCCTTTTGAGGAAGACTTCAATATTATACCGTTGGTGTTGTATGAATATCATCCCTACCTCTTGAGCATACACATGGTTTGAGAAATAATCATTGGTGAACTACTTCAAAAACACTGAAATCAAAGATATTCGTAATTTTCTTGTCTAAATATCCAAATATTGTGTGTAAGAAAGACAAGGTTGATGAGTGTATATATTTTTTACACTCATTCCACCATTGTTTAAAACCGGATATTCATGGATATTCCAAGATAATGACTCTATCATTTTTGACACTTCAATATTTTCTTCGTTCTATGTTCTCTCTCCTAGGATTTTCCAAGTGTGTAAAAATTACCTAAACCTGAAATTCAAGGACGCAATTTGTATGTATATCTTCACACAAAAGCTATGACAGATTTCCCATCAATTGCTCTCGAGGGTGTAGCTCTTTTATCACTTTATCAGCTCTTTGTGCTCAGTGTGAGTCTTCCTTCATCTAGTCACCCCTATAGACTTCTTTCGTTGCCCCATCATAAGAAACTAGACTGCATTAGTTGATTCAGGACGCAAAAAGTATATCACTGATTCTTGTTAATTAGATAGTGACCACATCCTTGTCATAGTTGCCTTTGCAATTTATCAACCACATCCACATCAAGCTTGTTCTACAAAGAACATTAGGTAATACTTTCCAAAGCATGAGTAATTCTTCACAAGGTGTGGGGAATTAAAAGACAGTGACCAAATAGGTGAGTCGACAATTAAGCACCAGTTTAATCTATAGAAATATATAACTTTATCTGCAGGAAGATGAAAATTTACATAAGTCCTTAATTACTTAGTAGGTTAAGAATATAGTGGTACAAATATTGAACAAGATACTGTAATATTGATTTATGGATAAAATGACATTATCACATTAATTAGTAGAGGAATTATACACTATCATAAACATTAGTTAGTCCTCTTGATGTTCATGTTCATACATACTTTATAATCCGCATAAATATTCATTTCCAGATATTTGGACAAAAACTGAAATGTTATTTCCTCGGATTTATAGTAGCAGGCACATGACTTCTTTTTTACAAAATCCAAAGAAGAACAATCAAACAATTATATACCATAGTTCCCAGCTTTCACGAAAAGCCCCTCCCGACCTTATTCTGGAGTATGGGCTGGATTGCACGGAAGGCGTACAGATTGCAACATATGAATAGGCTGAATGAAAGCAAGGTTCAAGGTTGTACTCAGTATGGTTGCTACATATGAATAGGCTGAATTGCACGGAAGGCGTACGTTTCAAGCTAGCAACCTCTGTAGTACAGTTTGTCTGCAATCTTACAATGATAGTGCTCCTTTTCATGAGACCGAGAAGGAACTAAAACCAAGCCACGCCTTCTTTGGAAAAAACTGACATGAGGCTAAGCTTATATATGAACCAACTACCACACAGCCAGGAAATTACTCACTCCGTTCACAAATATAAGATGTTCTAACTTTGTGCTGAATCGGATGTATATAGACATATATTAGTGTGTTCGTTCACTCATTTCAGTCCGTATGTAGTCCATATTAAAATATCCAAAAACATCTTATATTTATGAACGGAGGGAGTACTCCCTAACTGTTCCCACTATTTTTCATACCAGAGGGCTTATTTTTGCCAACCTACGGTCTAAATGACACCATAGGAAAATCTCCTATAAGATTCAACTACTACAAAATTCCCATGTCATTTTTTTTAAGGGAAGAACCAATGAAATTCGCGTGTTAACCCCTCATGCGACAACTTGCACTTTAACACTTGATGGAGACCAGAGAGAAAGTCGCCCCCACAGGAGAGGATCGAAATGAATAATTAAGCCTGGTGTTATTTTCAGCACGAGACACTGAATGTTCTCTGAGAACAAATGTCAAAGCGCTGAATGTTCAGAAATTCCAGCATGACACGGTCTTTGGCCTATCTGCGATGCTTGCAAAATCGTGCAGTATCTTCCTGATGCACTAGTAATTCATGGTGGGCAACGAGGTCAAAGCCAAAAACAGCTCCGGTACTTGTTTCGTATTACTGCGAATTACTGCTAAAATGGGTGGTTAGCCACCTTTTTTGCCCCCTTTGTAACTTGATAACAGAATTTTGTTCATATATATATATATATATATATATATATATATATATATATATATACTAAGCCTCAAATGGTCACAGCAATGGATAACGCTTTTTTTTTCTTTTCTAGCAGGCAGTATTTTGTGCTAAAAAAATAAAATACTACTCCTAACGTAGCCTTAGAAAACTAGTAACCAAAACATGACAACAACGCAAAAGACAAAATCCAGATTCTTGCGGCCAGGGTGTGAAAGAATATTGGAGAGAAGGCCTATTTCTATTCGGAAACGTCCTCCATATAGAATAAGAGAGGCCTGTGCCGTTCTACATTTCGCAAGGTGGTGTTAGTTACGTGTCATTCTAGTCTCTTCTTATTTCAGATCCTTCTTCTACTTTCCCTCGTCAGATTGCTAATCTCTTATATGCATGTACCAAATTCATCTTGTAGCACCGTTTTAACGTAGTGAACATTCTCTCCTGACGACAATGATACGCAAGGCATCTGACCTTTACATAACAGAACATGTGCGATAATGGCATCATCTGCACAAACGTTAAATAGCCAACGGCACAGGTGATTCTCACCAATTTTGGGTGAACTACTCTAGATCCAACACCACGTGCTGAGGGAGACTACACACGATGATGCAATAGGGCATATGCAGGCTGTTGAGCCTTACTGCAGATACTCAAAGTCTTCAGTTATGCCCACCTGAAATTTCACGACAATACACGTCAGAAGAAAGCAGAACCGGTTTCTGAAATAAAATCATCTTGTCGAGGACATGATGATATGGATTGCTGAGGGTGCAAACAAGCCCACGCTTCTCCCCAGGATGAAGAAGCCAAATCTCAAACTTTATTAGTAGTTGTTACGTGTGACATCAATCGAATCAATCAATCAAAACTACTCTATCTTCACCTTCGAAACATTCAATTCTTTACACACATGTTTCCATCTCCTAGCAAGCACAAACTAGTAAAAGGATGGCAGGAGCTTCTGAATTCTGGTGTCCTATTTGATTATGACGGGCAGCATGGCATGCCATTTTACTCTTAGTTTCTTGAACACTTAAATCGATCAAGCTGTTTCTTGAACACTTAAATTGATCAAGCTGAACACATACGGTGAAGGAGCTCTACTGGACAAAAAGGCTTTGATAGCAATGTATTATAAAAACCAAAGTATTGAAAACTACAGTAATTTAGTCAGTAGGTACACAATACCACAATTTTGACATAACAGAGTATTTTGGAGTATTTGTGATACAGAGGACCTGTTTGGTACAGTGACGTAAAATTAGCTCACTAGCTGTTAGCACTGCAAACAAGCCTGTTTTCTAGCTATTAGCTGGCTAGCCATTGCATCCAGCAACAGACCGGCCTAAGAACAGCGCTGCTCTACCTGGTTGGCCGTATCATGCATAAGAACGCAGAGATCCATGCATCCAGGTAGCTGCGATCCATTGCAACCCCATGTGGAAACATGCCATGCATGGCCTCTAGGTACCAGAGGCAAGCCATGCGACGCCTCGTACAATTTTGCCGCTGAGGGAGAACTCCAGAAACGACAAGGCGGTGGCAATGGCGGCATGAAAGCGAGGGGAATTGTTGCGGATAGTGGGGGAAGAGATAATGATGTGTCCCCTCGTTTTTTTACGGCTGCTCCGTTTTAAAAAAAGAGGTCCAGAGGTCTCTTTTTTTATGCAGAGAAAAAACCATGGTTTCCTAAATACCACAGTATTAAAACCGTAGTTTATAGTGGCAACCAAACAGCTCGTTGTAACTAAAACCATGGTAATCTAAAAAACTGTAGTATTCTCATAATACTTAGAAAATACTTTGCTATCAAACAGGGCCTTCACAATTAAGTGGGCAAGCGGCTTTGAGGGATATAAACACAATTCCTCACTTAGATCCACTACTCCATGGATAAAAGATACATGACACAAGCCACATCTAGTCCATGAAGATGGGTTAGTCGCAGCCTTTTTTATGCCTGATGGCAGTCATAAGTTTGTTATGTTATTTATAGGAGAGATAAGCTGCAAAAACAAATAACAGATGGACATGGTTTATTGGCTCATAGTTATAGAGCTGATCCAAAGTTAGCTATCGGGTTATTGGGGTCAGCTGACCCAATGGCCGAGAGCAAATTCCTTTGTAAATATGTGATACTTAATACTCCCTCCGATCCATAGTAAGTGTCACATCTTTGAATTAAGATTGAACTAAGCTTAGTTCAAAACTGCAACACTTGCTTTGGATCAGAGGGAGTATTAATAGCACTCCCTCCGCCCCATAATATAAGAGCGTTTTGACACTACACTAGTGTCAAAAACGCTCTTATATTATGGGACGGAGGGAGTAGATGACAGTGACACCAGTGCAAGGGCAGAAAACGTACCTCCTTGTACATGTGTTCAAGCTGTTCTTTTGCTTGCGGGAATGTAGTTGAACACCATTGTTGCAAAGTGAAGATGTTGTCTGAAGTTTCATTCAAAATGATATTAGCCTAAGTGATGATAGGCAAGCCGAAAGCATATGAACTTCTCACGAAGTTGACAAGTGGAATTACTAGTACCTGTCCATCTGTTAGCTGCCGAATGGGCAACCTCAGTAGCATCCTCTGCAATCATCACCATACAGTTTAGAATAAAGTAATTTACTGCAAGAACTTAGATGAAATGGGATGTTTGCATGGAAACACGGTCAGAGTGATGTATCAAAACAATAATAGATGTCCAAGTGCCAACGCCCATAGTAAAATGAGGAATGATGGATCTCATACTCATCGCCTCTAGTGCAGATGGATCACTATCAGCATAGGCAGCTAGTTCTTCCTGAAATGAGTACAGAATTTGTTGAGCAGCACATGGCACTGATAAGAACTAATTAAGAGATTAACAGATGTAAATGAACCTTTAACTTCTTATGGCGTAGCTCTACAGCCTTCAGCTCCTCCAAAGCGTCTTCTCTCTCATCCTAGAGGAATGTACATGAGTTGATCTACATCCTTCTTGCACAGCTCAATAGAGGAGACGGAGAACAACTTACAGTGTCTTCCCTGCCTCTTTTCAAGTCGTCTCTCTGCTCAAGAAGCTCCATGTAACGTTTTTTAGAGTTTGAAAGGTCAGACTCCAGCTTGTTGTAGGTAGTCCTCAGCTAAAAACAAATTCAAAGAAGAGGATTAGCCTGAATCTCTATTCTAACATACTAGAAAGAGTACTAATTTATTGAGATTTTTCTACTCTGCACCACTGTTATAAGTCGCTCTTAAGAAGTTACAGGTGATGGACTTAATTCGTATCATCATGCGTTGTCGGTTGTCGTGAAAGTCCAACCATACATACATGCAAAGTCAAAGTTTAATAATGACATTATGCAATGAAAGAAGAGCAGAGTTCACTTTATCATAGAAATACCTGATTTCCGGCACAACTGGGAAGACTCCAAAAGTACACCTGCAAGGATACTAATAAGTTCAGAAACTAGAAACTAGAGGCACATGGATGATAATGTAAGTTAAACAAACAATTGGCATGCCCTCTCTTTGTGATGCACACAATATGCAAAGTTACAGTATGTTCCACTCATGCACAATATCTTGAAGAATGTATCTTAACTAAATCATTGAAGAACATGATAAGTCGATAAACCTTTTGTGAATTAAAGATAGATCAACTTAATGCATATCCTATATGCAAATAGCTACATGACCGGGAATTGTGAAGACAATTATTCTTTTCCCATTCATGCTACACAAACATATAAGCAGAAATTCTACAATAACTGATAAGCAGAAGAACTTACAGAAGTTCCTATTTTGTCTCTCAAGACAAGATCATCATCCACCAGGCTTTGCACAACATCCTTAACAGACTGGCTGATCACTCCTTTTTTAGGACCCATCTTCTCAAGCTCTTTAAGCTGAAAGGGCAAAGAGAGTTAGAGATTTATGAAACACCAAAACATATTGAACAGTCTACACAGAGAAAAAATAACTATGTACTCCCTCCGTTCCAAATTACTCGTCGCAGAAATGGATGTATCTAGAACTAAAATACATCTAGATACGTCCATACTTGCGACAAGTAATTAGGAACGGAGGGAGTACATATTAATGAGTGTTTGTAAGGCAAAAACCAAAAGGCGGCATGCCTGCATGAGCATCCAAACCTAAACTTTAAGTACACTGAAAACAGTTCATCAAAGCACGATGACACTGGTATATAGTTGTATATAGTACTCCATCAGTGTACATTGAACCTACATGTGCAATTGTGCATATTGAACCTACAACTTTAACCTAAACTTTAACCATCAGTGTAATATTGATGACACTGCATCTGCATATTGAACCTACAACTTTAACCTAAACTCTGGAGTATTATACATACTGCTAGCACTAATATATACAGTTGTAGGTTCAGGTATTAATGGTGAAGAGTAGCTGGAAACAGATACTGATTTCTTGTGGAAAATACATAATGTAAGATGAGGTGACAATTTGATAGTTTAAAATCAATACATAGCGCGAAAACAGGAATGAACTGCAGAAATTAGCTTGGCATCTGGCATATCACTAGCTTGCTTCAATCACCAACTTTCCAAAGTATAATTAAACTACATAAAAGACCTGTCAATACATCTTCAAGCTAAAACTTCCACATTAGCACCAGAAAGAAAATAACCCATGAGTTTGTTGCTTCCGAACAAAAAGCAGTCACTGCAAACAGCTAATCTTGCTGTACTGAGGTAGAATAGTATAACGAAATCTCCACAGAAGATCTTACCAGATAGAAGTCTTGACTCTCGTAAAATATTTGAAGCATTTGCTCCCGCTTCTCCTCCAAGGAAAGGCCCCTCTTCTTAGACTAAGCACGGTACGGAAAATAATCAGCTAAACATCATCCATTTATTTATTTACAGCATATAAAGATGCTTGCAGATATAAGAAAAGGTCAGCGCAATTCCAAATTTGTCGTAGGAAATGTAGTCCCAACACAGCCCCATGGCACTGTAAACCCCAACTGCACCCAGCAGCATACCCAGTGACCCACAAGCAACTGACAGTCTGAGATTTGCCGTGGCAGCACGTATGCTACGCTAAACTGAATTATATGGCTGTAAGCTGCAAAATGCACCTTAAATACGATGGCCGGCAGCGTGATAACGGAAAACCTAGTGTCGGAAGGAAGATTCACAGTCCGAAATGTACCAACTTCTCCAATCTAAGACTCCTCAGTGTACAACCCAACTACCTCGCGCGCAAGAGGGAACTTCGCTTCCAGTTCAGCCGATTCACGGACCGAGCGGCTGCCCCGACCAAATTCGGCGGCGACTGGCGCGCGAGGCTGAAGGAAGGAGGCGGGAGGAAAAGGAACTCACCATGGCAAGCTATGGAGCACCGCCGAGCCGGTTGAGAGGGAGGGCGGGGCGGCAGCCGGTCGCCGGAGACGGGAGGTTCGCGTCGCCGGAGAGTGAACGCCCGCCGAGAGACGCGAGAGCGAGAGGGGAAGGCCGGGTGGGTTTCGGTTTGCTTCTAGACGAGGGTGCTTTTGGACCCCGGCCTGCCTAGGAATTGGGTTCCTGGGCTGCGCCGACGCAGGCCCGCGGCCCGGGCCCGGAACCCGACTTGTCTCTGCCTCTCCCACCCACGGGCCACGCGGAGCCGAGTCGGCATCATTCCATCGTCTTATTCTCTCTCTCCTCCCCGATTCCCCACCCCCACCCACACCCATCGCACCAAATTCCTATCTAGGGTTTGGTTCCCCCGTCCGGTCTCTCTCGATCAGGTAACTCTCCCTTGCCATCCGCCCTCCCGCCCGATCCGATCCAGCGATTCGAGGCCTAGCATCTCCGTCGATGAATTTCCCCCCATTTTTTGCGCGCCAAGTTTCGGCTGAATCGGCCGGTCGTTGCTCGTAGATTTATAAATTTGTTGGAATTTTTCTGAGGGGGAGGCTAGATTCCCCTCCTTCCGGAAGTAAATAAATAAGGATGATCGTCTAGGGTTTATTTCGGTGGATTATATGTTCCGTAGACCTGTTAGCTTTTGTGTGACCACCATGGTGGTGTCTTGATTGGAGCTTAAAGGATTGTGTAGCCATGGATAAGGGCCTCTTCGCCAACGACGGCTCCTTCATGGAGAGATTCAAGCAGATGCAGCAGGAGATGCAGGACAAGGAGAAGCCCGCAGCCCCCGCCACCACCGCTGGTGCTGTCTCCTCTGCGCCGGCCAAGCCTGTCAACCCTAAGACGCCCCTTGTCATTGCGGCAAACAGGAGGCCGCTTGAGGTGAAGAAGGCTGGCTCGGTTTTGTCGGGCGGGAAGCTGGCCTTTAGCCTCAAGAAGAACAAGATCCCCATTGTGCCTGTCAAGTTTGGAGCCGAGGAGGACGACGACGATGACGTTGCCGGTGTGGAGAGGGGGGATCATGCGAAGCGGCACAAATCCATTGATGCTCACTCAGCTGCTGCCCCAGCTAGGGTTGTTGGTAATCATTTTGTTTCATTTGCTGCTATTACTGTATTTCTTTCTTATGAATACTCTCTGAGATCATATGCCCTTACCATGGGTAGTAGCTATAAGGGCTTCGAATTTTGACAAATATTTTTGAACATTAGAGATGTTGTATCTTCTATGCACATGTGCACAATTGTGATCAAGATTGTCTCAAATGTGATGAACTTATTCTGAGCTAAACATGTTGGTGCAAAAAACAGTTGTTTCTTGGCTCTTGACCTGAGAATTGCAATACTTACAAAGATACACTGCTTATCTGATATTTTAATCAGCATAGTATTTAAAGCTTACCTGTCAACTTAACTAATAAAATCAATTGACATTGCACAACACCAGTGAAACTCTGCTTTTGCCTAGCCATGCATAAATTAGTAGCTTGTCAAATATGAACTTCAGTCCTCAGCATCTAATATTCTCCAACTGATATTATTTAACTGATAAAATCAATTTACATTGCACACCACCAGTGAAACTCTGCTTTTTCCTAGCTATGCATAAATTAGTAGCTTGTCAAATATGGACATCAGTCCTCGGCATCTGTAATATGCTCCAACTCCTATTATTTAACTAATAAAATCAATTTACATTGCACACTACCAGTGAAACTCTGCTTTTGCCTAGCCATCCTTACATTAGTAGCTTGTCTAATATGGACATCAGTTCTCAGCACCTGTAATATGTTCCAAATGCTATTAGCAGCAGAAAGTTGTGAAGGTTTTGGTTTTTCTTATGGCTGCAGCTTATAGATTAACTGTATCGACATGGCTGGGAAGGATGTTGATTGAAAGGGTTGGAAATATGGCGCTACTGCTACTGCAGTAATTTGCATTCCCTTGTTCACGCGCTTGATATTAATGAGTTCTTAAGTGACATGCAGCCTCAGCACCACCAAATGATATGACAGTGAGGCAGGTTGCTGACAAATTAGCAAGCTTTGTTGCCAAAAATGGGAGACAGTTTGAGGATATTACACGCCAGAAGAATCCTGGAGATTCACCATTCAAGTATGACGGCCATAGCTTTGCTTATCAACGCAAAAAAAATGCTTACATTAAATTTGGAGATCAAAATTGCATCATTAACTATTGCAATAATAAATTCTTAACCTTGGTTATTTGCAGGTTTCTGTTTGATAAGAACTGTTCAGACTACAAATATTATGAGACTCGGCTTGCTGAAGAGGAAAAGGTGCATGCTCAGACAAAGGATGCTCAGGCTTCAAAAATTGGTTCGTGTCAGACAATATCATTACTTTTGGTATCACTTATCATCTATGCAAGTTCTGATGGCATATGTTCTTGGTAAAATGCAGTTAATTCAAGCACTGCAAGCTCCATAGCACATACTGGTGCACACAGAAGCTCATTTGAACAAAGATCTAACTATCAAACGCCTGCTTCCGCTTTATATGGTGCATATGAAGGTAGTTCTTCCCAGGGAAGCTCATCTGGTCATGGTAAGTTACTTGAGGTGTCTTTGTGGATCACTTTCCTTTTCTTAAGCTTGCGTGCTACTCTGGTTTGATTGCTTCCACACTATTCCAAGGTTGGGTACGCATGTTACGTAATGTTCTCTTGAGTTCGCAGTTCTGCTCCGCCAGTTAATTGTCATCTGATTTTCTTCCCTGAGTTTTTTGACTTGCTCTGTACTGTAGTATTCATGTGGCCTAATGCATAGAATGGACATATTATGATGTGCCTTTATGTGAACAACTGAACTCTATATCCTGTTATCATCCTACATTATAGTTTTCTTCAGAAGATGATATGTCTTTTATCTAGCAGTTCGATCCTTTTTTCTGTTTCGTAAATTTTAGTTGGTTGATGCTGTCTCATGTTATTACAGGTGGTCAAAGTATGTCTGCACCCTCAGATCCAGTAGCATTGATGGAATTCTACATGAAGAAAGCTGCACAGGAAGAACGGAAGAGACCACCAAGGCAGTCAAAAGACGAAATGCCACCACCTCCATGCCTTATTCAGGGTACATTTTTCACATTTATTGTTCGTCGCTCTGATGCAAGGTTGTAGAGACTTGATATTTACTATTCATCTTTTCTTTCTTTCCAGGTCCTCCTAAGAAGGGACACCACATGGGGGACTTCATTCCTCAAGAAGAACTCGAGAAGTTCATGGCACGCTGTAATGATGCTGCAGCACAAAAGGCTACCAAAGAAGCTGCAGAGAAGGCTAAGATTCAGGCCGATAATATTGGGCACAAGCTTCTCTCTAAGATGGGCTGGAGGGAAGGTTAGTCCTCAAATTGAAAACTAAACACCAAAGTTCCAGTTCTAGTAAATGCCTGTTTGGCATTAGGGTCTTACTTGGCCTGTTGGATTCTCTTTTATAACAAGAAATCCAAATGAAACAATTAATCCCGTATTTCCTAATAATCCATTTGGGTGGCTGGTGAATTGTTAAGTTTATGTCTGCATGCATTCCCGCTAGCCTCCGCCCTGTTGAACACTTCCGCTCAGTGACCTTATTAGTCTATGATATTGTACTCAATTCAGTTGTAGGTGCTAAATGTAGTTTACTGTGCAGGTGAGGGTCTTGGCAGCGAGAGAAGTGGCCGTGCAGATCCCATTATGGCTGGAGATGTGAAGCAGGACCACCTTGGTGTTGGTGCTATCCAACCTGGTGAGGTGTCATCTGAAGATGACATCTACGAGCAATACAAGAAGCGAATGATGCTAGGCTACCGCCATAGGCCAAACCCACTGGTATACTGCCCAGCCAAGCCATGACCTTCTTCTTTAATGAATGATCTGTTATATACTTTTGTCTCATATATGTTGTGATATTTCCTGCAGAACAACCCAAGGAAACAATACTACTGATACAAGGGGAGGTCAGCTGGGGGGAGACGTAAGAAACCAATTTTGCTGCACTGTTTTGCTCACAGAACTAACTGCTGCTTTGGGAAATGACTAACAGTATTGAAAGCTTTGTTCATCAGCAGAGAAGCCCAGAGGTTGATTTATTCAGCAAGTAACTTGGAATGCCACAGCTTTGGGGCTTCCTGGGGTTCTGCAGTAGCTTTGCTGTTTTAGTGTTTGTTTAAGTACTACTACGAATGTGTCCTACGGTGGTGTTTTATGCCAAAGTTGATGTTTCAAATGGTGATGTATTTCTACCTCTGTTGGTGGACAATGTAACTTTGTGATTATGGATTTTCTGCTGGTACTTCCTTCAGTTGATTATACTGCTTCTTATTTTGGTGCAAAGCGTGTGTGTGGTTGTAGTTGCTGTTGGTTGCTTTTTTTAGCTACTCTGTCAGGGTTTATTAGGCAGCCTCATATTTTGGGTTAAAGTTTGACCATAGATTTATTAACTAATAAAATATAAAGTGTGTCACAGACATTACACTGTGATAACCTCTTTTGAATACAAATTCAACAGTATACTTTTTGTACCATATATTTTATATTTTATTAGTCATATAGATGGTCAAAATTTGACCCAAAGTACAGAAGACACAATAAACTTAGGGGAATGGAGTAACTTACATATGCAATGCTAAAGGAACTGAAATCTGGGCCCTGAATTTGCGAGTTCTTGGGCACTACGATGAATTGTATTGATAGACGTCATCTGCGGGGAGTGATGTCGAGTTTTTTTTTTATGAAACTAGCAAACATGTCCGTGCGTTGTCATGGAAGAAAAAATATATCTTCAACACGGGTATCCAACCATCATTGTGGCTATCCTTTATCCCGGACAAACTTGCTGGTTGGTACTTTTGGCCACAACAATGTACATACGTGCAAATGGATGGATTTTCTGAGAGGCTTCCTAGCTAGTATGCCAAGTTATCCTTTTTTGGTGAGTAGAAGCGCACATACACAATGCACCAAGTCACGATGGACTTCATGCGACATCGCCGCTCCATGGCGGTGTCTGCTTGATTTCACCGGGTCCTCAAATCTTACAAGGTGGTGTCGGTGTTGTAGTATATGTTTGACGAGCATGATGTGTGACCCAGCAGTCGGTATTTTTGGACGAAGAAACACATCAACAGAATTACTTTGCGGTACATGCAAAGCCAATTTAGAGAAATGTCTTAATTGATCTGTACACTGGATCAAGTACGTAGCAAGAGCTAGCTGGACTGATTAAAATTTCAGCCCAAGCTGGACAAACACTAATAAGTTTAACCCAAGCTGGAAAAACACTGATTATGACTTTTTAGAAAACTCGCATGACAAATAGGTGTCTTCCTTTCTTTGCCGGGTTAGTTAGTTGCCGCGGGTCGATCTATTCCGATGGTCCATATATATATATATATATATATATATATATATATATATATATATATATATATATATATATATATATATATATATATATCCACTCTCTTACGCATTAAGAACAACTTACTGGTGAAGCTAAGCTAAATCATCATAAGTCAATACTTTAGCTGGCACAAAATCATCTATTTCACACAACATATGTATTCAAGATACTGCTGTCAGTTATTTCAAGTATTCATGGTGCAATTGTTTCAAGCATTTTTCCTAACTGATATTATTAGAGCATACTTACTGAGTCGTATATTTTGGTCCTTTATAAGATTGACGGATATATTTGAACACTGGAAAAAATAATGCATGGCGAGTAACCGGCTAGATTCTGAGATTAAATGGGAGATTGGCAATACCAAATCAATCATCATCTGGCCTTCTGTTTCAATAGCACTTAACTTCGATCATGGCATACAATTCAGTCAGGAAGGCATCTACTTGCAGAATAATATGCATGCATAGGAATGCATCTACTTGCTGAATATATGCAGTCCGCAATCAAAATATTGTATCACAATTTTTGTAAGCAACATCTAAGATTTTGTAAGCTCTGAAACTAAAAGACGAACAAATGCAAGAATTGAAAGATAAAAGAAGCTAACTGGGCATGATGCCATCGGGTTGTATGCCATGCTCGAGGCAGTAGAGCCCCTCGGTATATCTTGCCAAGCTCTCCCCCCGGCCAGCCGTAGAGCAGCCGCGAGCTGCTTTTGGACTCTCCTTCGGCGCCGCCCCAGATCAGCCAGCGGGGAAAGTCGCCGCGCCGCTGCAACCAGCCTGCCACGCCGCCTTGCCTAACGTTGCGTACCCAAAGGAAACCCACCACGGGAGAGAAGGAGGTGGTGGTGTGGCTGAGCAGTAGAGGCGGAGGAGAAGAGGGATCTGCGCTGCAGTGGGCGGAGGCCTGGTGCTCCCGACCGCCACAGTCTTAGGTGGTGCTGTCATGGGCCATGGCCCGGCGCGCTGCTGATGCTACCGTCGCCAGCTCGCCTCGCCGGATCCTGATCCGACCTAAAATCAGGGATAGTTGCTCCTTTCGATCCATTCTCGGTGTTCCTTCGTTTCCTTGTTGGGTTAATTCTTTTTCGCCTCCTTTCCTTGGGTACCCAATTCTTCTTGTTGATCCTCCAAACTGCTTAAGTATATGAACCGGTAGAATCTTTATCTTTACCTCTTTATCTTTATTTTTATCTTTACCTATACTAATAAACCAGCGATTTCTTCTGGCCGTACGTCGTCGGATTTTTTTACAGAAAAGTCCTGCTGTTTCTGAGAAATTAACCCGCAGTCCTTTCTTAAGTGAGAAAGACGTTTCGTTCAGAAATTTTACAAATAAAACCCTGTAGTTTCACGGATTCAATCTGCGGTCCTCTTTCTCCCTCGCTTCCCGATCCCAGCCGCCAGGAGGCGCCCCACCCCGCACGAGCCTCGATCCGGTGCCGCGAGCTAAATGGGGGCGGGTGCGACGTCTTGCTCCCGTGGCGACGGCGTCCTGCTGATCCAAAGAAAGATGGAGCCAGGGCATGAGGGAGAGAGGAAAGAGAGGAAGGAGAAGGGGCACAAGGTGAGGGAGGCGGTCGCCGGCGATGGCAGCTCCGGTGACCGGCCGACGGGCAGGGAGGCGAGCTCCTGTTGAGGCGGCGGAGCTCGGTACGAGCTAGTTCGTCCGGATCGAGCCTTGGCTTTCCCGAGGCGCGCGGTTGCGGGCTTGGATCTGGGTGATTCTTCTCCCCCGCCCTCCCTCCATGGCCAACGACACGAGGTGCAGCGACCTCTTCCGCCCCCCGCCATGGCTCCTCTCTATCCCCCCACCAGCACCCTCCTCACCCCTTCCCCACTCCCGGCTGATCCCCAAGGCTGCCCCCTCCCTCTCTCATTTGATCTGGTCTGGACGATCACTGGACCGAGCTCGATACCACACTGCCTGTCTTGGATGGCCGGAACATATTGTTGGCCATCTCACACTCTGGTTGCAGCAATTGGATGTGCCCTGTGAAACCTGCAACATTTGAGCATTGCAAGCGGCGGTATGGCAGTCTGAATCCTGACGTTCTTGGGAGTGCAGGTGAGGACAATCCTAATTTGTTAGCTCCAGACAACCGACAAAAGAATATGGGTTTCCATTCCCGTGCCAGTTTTCTACCGCGTGACTAGCTTGCAACCTTCGAATAACCTTGTTAGTTCTAATAGGTTGAGCATTTGTTGGAAATAGGGGACTGAGACCCATAGCTCCTTAAAAAAGGATGTATTTCCTCTCAATCACTGCACAAGCAAACAAGTAATTCCTGGTTAGTTGTATTCGTTTTGTTATATTTATGAGAACTGCCTTTTCAAACAGGAGAAGAACGGCTATCTTGCTTTTCTAAAATCAACAGGAGCTCGGTATGGAAAATGTTGGATATTCTCGAAGAAATACTTGCGATGAAGGGTAGCCATTGTTTGCATGCTTCCTCCCTGTGTAAGAATTTCATAACTATTGTATTGTAAGTATTGTGCTCCCTCCGTAAACTAATATAAGAGCGTTTAGAATACTAAAGTAGTGATCTAAACGCTCTTATATTAGTTTACAGAGGGAGTAGTTAGCTTTTTTTTGGCACATCCATAAATAAACCAATTTCTGTATAATGATTTAGGGTGCATTTGGTTCCTAAGCCATCCTCTCAAGCTCCCACTTCGATAGTTGTGATCCCTGGGTCTGCGAAGCCAGGTTTGCAGAAGAAATTGGGGGGCTCAAGTCTGCAATCAAGGGAGTCTGCATGGTGGTCTCTGTTGTTTGAAGGCAAGGTGCTCGGGAATGAGCCACTGGCTAAATCGTTTGGTGATCTCAAGGATGTGTGCTCTGATGTGGGAAACGTGGTCGACGACAAGCTCTGACTACTACAGGCTCCAACAAGTTAGAATTAATTTAGTTGTGGTTTTATATTGCAAAACACGGTGAAATTAGAATTTATCCGGGTTTCTTTGTTTAGGTGGTGCTGTAGAAATAGCAATGTCGATGCTACTGTCAATTGTTTTCTTCAGTTCGTACGTGCTACTAAAGATGCACTCGATCTGCCTTTGCTCGGTTCCTGAAAATTGCTACGTTGATTTTGTTTTGAATTTGCAAGCATGTAGATTAAATCCAAATGTCCAATGATAAGAAAATATTAACCTTTTATCTATAGAAGTGTACACCGAAATATCAGCGATTTGCCAAGACTACAGATTTTTGTTATTATTTTTGTTAATCGCATTAGATAATTACGGCTATTTGGATTAGTCTTCAATCCTAATGCTTTGAAAATGAAAGCAATAGTTCTATATACCTTCTAATCACTGGGGTTCTTGTGTTATCCTTCCTAGAATTGTTTATTATCTTCAATCTTTATCTTCATGCTTCTATTCTGAACCAATAAACTTGAACAGCTACAAGAAGCATCTTTCCATGGAGCTTAAATACCTTTTCCAATACATAGTTAATCAACCGACGAAAGGATTGGGTATTGAGCTTCTTGTACTTGAGGTTTGTTGTCTATGTCGAAACTTTCTTGCTGTCTGAAGTTTAAATTGATGTACCATGTAGAAACTCTTCAGCAAATGGCAAATGTACAGTACACTAAGAACATGACTGATGAACAGGATGCTATGTCAGGAAGTGAAACGTTGTGGCTTCAAGGAGTGAAGTAATTGGATTGGGATCATGGAGTAAATCAAACGAGGATGCAACTCATGTTCGTGTAGGTGAGACACTTATTAACTCTGTAGCAAATAGTTCACATGGTACAGCTAGCTGTGGTGCAGAGGGTAGATAGTTTTAGTACTCAGACTTGCAGAGGGTATCACATGGTACACATGGTACAGCTAGCTGTGGTGCAGAGGGTAAATAGTTTTAGTACTCTGCTGTCCTTTCGTAATGGCAATGTAGCAGCTGTGTGATACGTTTGCAACACGGAGTCTTCACTGCATATTACATACCGGAACCGATATGTGTTTGTCGACATAAAATTCTAACCTGAATTTGCTATTCAGGTGGCAAATCCAATAATTTATGTAGTGTATTTGCATTTTGCAAGATAATTTGGCTGCCAAAGTGCTACATCATATCTCACTGGACCTATTGAGTAAGTGGTAATTTTTCATTTATATATCATTCAAATTTCTATATGCACTGTTCATAGATTCCTTGCATTGTTCAGTTACCAATTTTCGTAAGGGTCATACTTATTGGACCATGGCACACCCTGCCAATGCAGGTTGCTTCCATGACTATACTTCAAATAGGGGTATATTAGTTTGTCTCTCATCATCAACTTTGGACCCTCTTTACATGGGCATTTTTTTTCAAAGCGTACTCGTACAAAATAAACTGTATTGGTTTTCAGTTTATATCTGTCCATGGTTATGCTCACATCACAAATTTTGACAGCTAGACAGTTCCCGAGTTCAGTCCAACCGAAACACTGCATTTATCTTTCTCGATGAGTATGGCAGAATCCAACATCCATTCAACCCTAAATTGGGGCTCCATGGCTACCAACCGATGGAGCAAGAATGGAGACCACCCTCTCCTCCTCCAATTTGGAGCTCCACGGCCGCCATTCAACAGGCGCTGCCGTCGTTGCCTCCTCACCGCCTCACCTGGGAGAGCACAGGCGCCAACATCGCCCAGGACCCGCCACATGTTCGGTCAACAAGCTGTAGTTCAATTAGGTCTGTTGCTCCTCTTACATGCAGAGCCTTGGGAGATCATGGTCTTCTCTCATTCTCTTGTGAACAATATATGCACTGTAGGTATGCGAAAAGAAATATTGTATTGCTTGGAAAAAGATATGCGAAATTAGCAGGCATCAATTTGGCCATGTTTACAAGCTATTAGATGTGCATTTTTAAGATGCGGTAGTCATACTTTGTACTGGAATTTGACTAATAATTCTATTGCTTAATGCCTTTCTATTCTTTCTCATTTGAACCATAATGAAGATGATACGGTCAAATTATTTGAGGTGACCCATCCTGGTTTATTTTCTCATTGTCATATAAAGTGCCAAATATTAATATTCTACATTTGCTGCCAATATTTTACAAATTAGCTTTATTTATTTATTGTTGTGCATCTTTTTCTTTTCTTGAGATGCTTCTATATATATTTGCTGCCCACGACCCTTTTGTTGGTTACTTAAAATAATCGACATGTTTTTTTTCTATACCTCACTCTTTCTTGGTGTTCCTGTTTTCCGTAGAATCAGCATGGTATATTTCATAGTTGATGCAGTTCTGCCGTTGTAGGCGTGCTTTTCTGGTACAGGGATGAGAGTTCTATTTTTTTTAGAACATACTGTAAGGATAGTTCAGCAGAAACTTTCACAAAGTAATAGTGATGTATTGCCTATGCCCGTGATATTGTTCCAACTTTCAGGAAGTGGTATCGAGGAACGTGTTTCTTGATGAAGGATCAAAGGCAGATAGTTGAAGTGGAACATGCAAAAGTATGAAAATTCGTGGGCAGTCTGTTGCTTCTTTTAGGGGAGGTGACGGTGGTTCCTTTATTGGTATCAAATAATAGTTACACTGTTTATGAGATTACATTGAGAAAAGCTCAGGGTTCATTGGCCCAATTACAGTGGTTTTTACCGTAAAAACTAAAGCTAGCTAGCTCTTGTGTCATCTCATTCGCTTCTCTTCCATGGTGCTTGCATTTGATCTTCCAATTTGATTTACAATTTAAGCATTAGTTTGTGAAGCCGATGGATTGATGAAGCGCATAGGGGTCGGGGGAGAGACACGATGCGAGAGAGAAACTTTAGCGCTTGTTTCGACGCACATTCATTCCCCGCCCTTTCTCTTCAGCGAAGCACATACTTATACGTACTCTAATCTAAGCATCACAGAAGTGAATTATAACTTGGAAACTGTTTTAAAAAAATTCTATAGGGATAACCCATTAGTATTTGATTGAATAACTTTGAAGCAGTTACTATTTTGAAAATAGGATGCCGTGTAGAAATAGAAGGCGGCAATCTCCATCCATGTTTTCTCAAGGGCCCGTTTTCTCCCGTTGCATCGCACGGGCATTTGTGCTAGTTGTATCTAAAGAAGCGAGGTGGGACAGGAGAAGAGGTTCTGAGTTCTATCTAAGCTCCCACTTGCCTGGCTCATTGCCACACCGAAACAAAATCGGCAGTTGAACGTTGCTTAGACAACGTACGGCTTATTCTAGATGGACAAATTTTTAGTACCACCTCAAATCTATACCTACTAATAATACCACCTCGGATATAGAAAATAATATAGGTGAAAAAAACTGAAAGCGTAAATTTACGGAAAGAAGCGTATTGTGACGGTAAACCCATAGAGTCAACCCATGCTTTATTATTAAGAAAAAAGATTGATATTGTTACCTTAACCAGCGTATAGTGATATAAACAGTCAGGTCTAGAAAATATTCAGGAGCTCTTGGGTAATATTAAATGTAAAAAATATCCAAAAAAAACTAAGATTTTGGGATATCAACCAGGGTTCCCGATCTACTTCCTTGTGAATTTTCTTGAAAAAATACCAGGGAACGTATGTGTGGTGAAGGAAATACTGTCCGAACAAAAAATCCATCCAAATAGTTTTTTCTACACATAGGAATTTTTTGTCTTTTTGCCACGAATACGTTTCCTGGTAAATTTTTTCAAGAAATTTCACACGGGAGTAGATCGGGAACCCGGGTTGATATCCCAAAATCTCAGTTTTTTTTCCAAATTTCTCAGTTTTTTTTTGAATTTAATGTTTGTATAGGGGCGTGGAACACTTGGGTGCTACAAATCCGTTTCCGTTAGGCCTTCCTTATTCTGAAACAAGTGCCAATGTTTCTTTCTTTCTAAAATTTGCTTTACTAAAATTTGTAATCTTAAACTATCGTAGTAGTGACAAAGGAAGTTTTAAACAATATATGGATAGATGTAAATTTAATGGAAAAAGATAGACGAGAGGTCATGTGATAGCGTGGCTTAATAGAGAGATATGCTACTCACATCAATAAGGAATTTCTTTTTGTCCGGGAGCCCATTCGAAAAGAATTTCAAAGTTAAGTGTGCTCAGTTTGGAGTAATTTCTTGGGTGCGCATGGATAAAGACAAAGTGCGCAAGAAAGATTAATATTGATCTGTCTGGTCAGTCTAGATCTCGACAGGAGTAACGACTGCCGGTGAGTGTGTCAAAGACGTTACATGTCATTTACACAAACCATTAGCAGCTGGATTATCATGGTATAATCCACCTCATTTCCAAAGCCAAAACCAATGAAGAAGGACAGAAGTGAAACTGCTTGCTCCATTAAAGGTTGTTGCGTGCGGATGAAGAGTGTTGTTGATCATGGTGCCGTTGCTGTTGGCCACCTCGAAGCTTTTCCTTGCCTCGCTGTGGTAGCACCAGCAGGCACCAAAAGCCACTCTGCATTGTCCACAATGATGTGTAGGTAACCATGAAGCCATGCAATCCCCGTGAACGATGGGAGGAAAAAAGCAGGAGGTAGGAGATGGCAGAAAGGAACGGCCTCAAGAAGTTGAATGAAGCAACAATGTTAACACGTGGGATTTCGCCGAACGAAAACCAAAACCACTGCCCAAGTGCCGAGTCGTGCAGGGCGATCGTGGACTTGGGACGTCCTAAAAGTATTTTAATGCGTTGTAAGCTCGTTGGCAGCGTTTTTTGCAGTCGGGTGATACGTGTGCCATATTGCCATGGTCAATTTCTCCCGAGAACGAGTACTCGTTGCGTGACAAAGGGTGAAGGCAACAACATCATAGTACCAGTACATTTTAGTAGTACATCTGGTGTGGGTGGCGGGGCCGTTGACGGTCGAGCACGTCTTGGCAGCTGATTTTCCACCTCATGCGCACACCCGCTTTCCTGTTGATCGCTTCAACACAACTCTGCTGCTCCTCCCCCCTAATTTTCTAACACTAAACAAACCAAACCAAACCAAACCAATTCATCATCATCGCCGCCGCCACCACCACCACCACCATCATCATCTTCTTCTTCTCCAAAAAACAAATCAGCGCCTCGCCAATTCCACCCACCACCTGCTCCCCTCGGCTCTCCTTCTCCTAAATCGCAAGCACTCCCTCCGCCTTCCGCGTTCCTGATGCAACAGACAGTCCTGCGGTTTCAGTAGCCAGAGGAAGGAGAAAGGGGACAGGCGCCGTTTTCTGTCCTGAGAGGAGATCCTGCTGGTCCAGTCTTGGTTGTTGAGGCAGGGAGATTGTAAGGGCCGAGAGAGGGGGAGGGAGATGTCTCGTGGCGGCGGCTACGGGGAGATGGGGCAGAAGATCGACTATGTGTTCAAGGTGGTGCTCATCGGCGACTCCGCCGTCGGCAAGTCGCAGCTGCTGGCGCGGTTCGCGCGCAACGAGTTCAGCCTCGACTCCAAGGCCACCATCGGCGTCGAGTTCCAGACCAAGACCCTCCAGATCGACAACCGCACCGTCAAGGCCCAGATCTGGGACACCGCGGGACAAGAGAGGTAAAATTTTCACTAATCACTAATCCAACCCCAAACCGACCCTGCTAGCTGTATCTTCTCTCCGTGCTGGCCTCGATCGTTTTATTTTGTTGGAGAATCATATTATGCATATAGGCCATGGCCTGATGGCCGTGCACTGCAGCACTACTAGCGCGCGGTAGTAATTACCTTGTCTGTTTCTCTAGTTATGATATGAATGAATGAAGATTGTCGTGTGGAATGCAGGCAAGCTTGTAGAGTTTCCTCTGTATTGGTTTTGCGCATGGTCCTGTCCTTGGTCAGTGCAAGAGTGATGGATTTGTCATTGTCCGTGACCTTATTGTTTGATCTGTGCAATTATGCTGGAATTAATACACTGTCTGCTTTAAAAGGGAATTATTGTTCCTTGTGTTCCTTTCTCTGATGAGGTGTCCTCAACCGAAAGTTATGTTTGGAATCGACATGCTACAGATGTTAAGCATGTTCTTTTACAACAACACTAATATTTCCATGGTAACAAATTTGATGTTTGTTCCATCATAATCTAGATCGGACACTTACATCAGAATAGCATTCCTTATATTTTGACACCTATCAGAATTTACAGTTACCTATTATCATACATAATTGCAATTACGGTGAGATTAGAATCTGCCAAAAAACTTTAACTAACTCTTCTCAGGAATAAAACACTGAAGAAATAGGTAGCACATTAAGCAGCTTATTAGACAATAAGTCCCAGCATTAGCTTATGGCACCTAATAGTAATGTCTTTTGGCACCTAACAGTAATAGGTCTAGCAGTTTCTTCATGAATATTTTGTTAATTTGCAACTGAACGGTACTGATTGGTGTTGCAAATGAACGGTGGCAGTTATAATAGCCTACCTCCCTACCCCAGCTTTGCTTGCTTATTTGATTGTTCACTTTCAACATCTAAACCAGCTGCACTGAATGTGGTAACAGGTACCGAGCAGTAACAAGTGCCTATTACAGAGGCGCAGTAGGAGCTATGCTAGTGTATGACATGACCAAGCGCCAGTCCTTTGATCATATGGCACGGTGGCTCGAGGAATTGCGAAGCCATGCTGACAAGAACATTGTTATCATGCTCATCGGGAACAAATCGGACCTGGGCACCCTCCGGGCTGTCCCAACAGAGGACGCCAAGGAGTTCGCCGAGCGTGAGAGCCTTTTCTTCATGGAGACGTCCGCTCTTGAGGCTACCAACGTGGAGAAGGCCTTCATGACCGGCCTCGAAGAGATATACCGCACCGTCAGCAAGAAAAACCTTGTCGCCAACGACGAGGCTAACTCCGGTGGGAACTCGAGCTTGCTGAAAGGAACGAAAGTTATCATCCCTGGCCAGGAGCCGGCCCCTCCGGCCAAGGCAGCATGTTGTATGTCCTCCTAGATACCATCTTGTTCCTGGCAAGTAAAGTTTCTAAGTTGATCTTGCAGTGTCGACACGCTGAATGGGTGGGATTCTTGGGAGGAGGGATGTAATTACATGAATAGGTGACTCACATAAATTGTAATCTTGTTGATGATTAGATTTTGTATCTGATTATACGGTGGCGTACAGTTATCATGAATCCTTCTATTCGGGATGTAATTAGCCCAACCTTTCATGCTGGTTGTGCTGTTCTTCCCCCTTTGCTCTCCACAAACATACTAGACCGAAAGCGTGTGCTGCTGCGTATATCTGTCAAAGAACTACAGAACGACATGAGAAAAATCGCAAGGGCCGGCCCATACAAATATCTGAATACTTTGGTTGAGTGCATCCTAGTTGTATAGAGCCTAGGTGTGAGCTCGTTTTGTTTTATATCCGCTTGATATGGCATTATGGGTTCATAAAGTACCCCTTATTGAGAAATAATGTCTGAATACTAATCCAAGAGTACTGTCAATGTTGGTACTCCGTTCATCTCTTTCTTACCGTTCGTCAGGAGTACAGCATGACAAGCACAGGTGGCATGAACCATATGATGCATTGTTTGAATTGCACAGACTAAAAACAACAGGATATAGCAACTATTTAGGTATTGCTATGATGATTTATTAAATATAGGCTTAAGTACACTGAGGATCCTTTGGTTGAGATATAGACGGTTTCTTAGCTGTAATTTTATAGTGTAGTTATGATGATCTATTGACTCCGTTAATTCTAAATCATAGGGCCCTAAGCCATTATATTTTCGCATTCGCTAAACATCAAGCACCTGAAAACAAATTTTGTGTCGGTCATTTTTTTTCTGCTTCGCCACGAGCGTGGGACGGGCAGGCCGTGGACTCCATGGCGAGTGCGAGCTGTGAACGAGCGGGAGCCGATGACGCTGCAGAGTCGAAGGCGGGAGCGTGTCCGAAACTTGACTGGTGTGGGTTGGGGGTGCATGGTGGTCATTGGTGTTGTACATTGGGGGAGGGGGAGGGGGTTAGAGGGCCAGCACCGTGGTGGGGAGGTTGAGGAGAGGGTGAGGCCAGTGGCGGAATTACGTTGGGGCAAAACCCGGAGGTACCTGTTGGAGTCCGGAAAAGGCTAGACTTCTATCAATCACGCTTCTTCTGGCAGAGTGAATAACTAAAATGAAAGTACAGACTTGCTAAATGGGATATCATTTGTAGACCAAAAGACCAAGGGGGTCTAGTATTGAAAACCTGGAGGTGAAGAACGGATGTTTTCTTAGCAAGTGGCTGTTTAAGCTTTCTGTCGAGACGGAGGCCACATGGGCTCAGATCTTGCGTAACAAGTACCTTCACTCTAGAACCTTGTCCCAAGTGACAGTGAGGCCGACTGATTCGCCTTTTTGGAAAGGATTGATGAGAGTTAAATCACTCTTTTTCAATAGGATAATGTTCATAGTTGGAAATGGTACCGCTACGAGATTCTGGGAGGATACATGGCTAGGGGAGACGCCCCTCGCACTCCAATATCCGTCTCTGTATAGCATTGTTCAGCGTAGAGACGTTTACGTTGCAACAGTACTGCAGTCCACTCCGCTCAATATTCAATTTCGGAGGACGCTAGTGGGAAACCGTTGGGAAGCCTGGCTCAATCTTGTGAGAAGATTGATGGATGTTCAGCTGTCTCAAACAACCCTATCAGTTGTGCTGGAAACTAGCTAAGAATGGAGAGTTTTCGGTTAAATCCATGTACTTGGATGTTATCAACTCTAGCGCGATTCCTCGATCAAAACATGTTTGGAAAGTCAAAGTTCCTTTGAAAATCAAAGTGTTTATGTGATTTGTGCATAAACAAGTTATTTTAACTAAGGATAATTTGGCAAAACGCAATTGGACAGGATCTACAAGATGCAGCTTTTGCGACCAACATGAATCAATCAAACACCTCTTTCTTGATTGTCCTCTGGCAAAAATTCTGTGGCGGTCGGTGTCGTGGTTCTAAGCCTGACAGTAGAATAGGGGGGGGGGGGTAAGAATATAGAGGCAAGATCCTAGCTATGGAGGAGTTGTACACGCGAGTTTTACGAGTTCAGGCCCTTCTCGGAGGAAGTAACAGCCCTACGTCTCGGAGCCCTGAGGCGGTCGACTGGATATATGCGCGTGAATTACAAAAGGTGCGAACCCTTGTCTCGCAGGAGGTGGGTGGCTTATATAGAGTGCGCCAGGACCCCAGCCAGCCCACGTTACAAAGGGTTCAATGTACATTAAGGCAGGACGTTACTGGTAACACTAGTAATAAAGAGATATAAATGATCTTTAAGGTTGCAGAGTGAATGACCGACCATTGTCATCCTGAGTGACGTTAGGCCTTCTACACTCCGAGTGGTTTTTCATATCATCGAGTGGTTGTTCGCATAGTCGAGTGTCTTCTATACTGTCGAGTGGAATATAGCTTCACGGTTGAGTGGATGATGATTTTGCTTCGACCGCTTCTGGTTCCTTTAGAGATGTCCTTGGGGAGGGTATCTTGGACAGATCCATGACCCTACCCTAGGTACATAGCTTCATCATTAGCCCCCAAATGGATCAGGGTTTGAGTGAGGAAGGAGTTGGGAACACTTCCGACTCATTCTTTGTGATGTGAGTATAACTTGTTCTGGAACAATGAACCGAGGAGACAGCATCAACTTCTTTTTCAGTCGCCTTGGTCCATTCTTAGTTTTTGTCGAGTGAACTTTCACGGTAGAATTCCGAATGATAATGTGGAGGATGTTTCGGGTCTGACCAGTTGCTCCGCTCTCCGCGGATTTCGCGGGATTCGAATTTCGGGAAGCGCGCCAGACGGGCGAGGCCGTGGTAATCGGGACGGATTAGGCAGGTCTCCTCGATCTCCGTGCCACCTTTTTCGCCACATACTGCGCGCGCGTCTGTTGCGGGATTTTCTTAGATCGTCTGGGCCTACCAGTCAGTCACTCGGGGAATGACCTTACAAAAGGCACCGGACCGGGTCTCTGCACCGTGCGCTCCCATTCTCTTTTCTTCTTCCTCCGACCTCTCCGCCACACTCGCTTCTGCTTGTTGGGTTTCGTAGTAATTTCAAAAAATTTCCTACGCACACGCAAGATCATGTGATGCATAGCAACGAGGGGGAGAGTGTTGTCTACGTACACAACGCAGACCGACTGCGGAAGCGATGACACGACGTAGAGGAAGTAGTCGTACGTCTTCACGATCCAACCGATCAAGCACCGAAACTACGACACCTTCGAGTTCGAGCACACGTTCAGCTCGATGACGATCCCTGGACTCCGATCCAGCAAAGTGTCGGGGAAGAGTTCCGTCAGCACGACGGCGTGGTGACGATCTTGATGTACTACAGCAGCAGGGCTTCGCCTAAACTCCGCTACAGTATTATCGAGGTATATGGTGGCAGGGGGCACCGCACACGGCTAAGGAATAGATCACGTGGATCAACTTGTGTGTCTAGAGGTGTCCCCTGCCTCCGTATATAAAGGAGTAGAGGGGGGGAGGCTGGCCGGCCAAGGAGGGAGGCGCAGGAGGAGTCCTACTCCTTCCGGGAGTAGGACTCCCCCCCAATCCTATTCCAAGTAGGATTCCCAAGGGGGGAAAGAGAGAGAGAGGGGGGCCGGCCACCTTCTCCTAGTCCTAATAGGACTAGGGGAGGGGGAAGTGGCGCAGCCACCTTGGGCTGCCCCTTTCTCCTTTCCACTAAGGCCCATGAAGGCCCATATGGCTCCCGGGGGGTTCCGGTAACCTCCGGTAACCCGGTAAAATCCCGATTTCATCCGGAACACTTCCGATGTCCAAACATAGGCTTCCAATATATCAATCTTTACGTCTCGACCATTTCGAGACTCCTCGTCATGTCCGTGATCACATCCGGGACTCCGAACAACCTTCGATACATCAAAATGCATAAACTCATAATGTAACTGTCATCGTAACCTTAAGCGTGCGGACCCTACGGGTTCGAGAACAATGTAGACATGACCGAGACACGTCTCCGGTCAATAACCAATAGCGGGACCTGGATGCCCATATTGGCTCCTACATATTCTACGAAGATCTTTATCGGTCAGACCGCATAACAATATACGTTGTTCCCTTTGTCATCGGTATGTTACTTGCCCGAGATTCGATCGTCGGTATCCAATACCTAGTTCAATCTCGTTACCGGCAAGTCTCTTTACTCGTTCCGTAATACATCATCTCACAACTAACATATTAGTTGTAATGCTTGCAAGGCTTATGTGATGTGTATTACCGAGAGGGCCTAGAGATACCTCTCCGACAATCGGAGTGACAAATCCTAATCTCGAAATACGCCAACCCAACATCTACCTTTGGAGACACCTGTAATGCTCCTTTATAATCACCCAGTTACGTTGTGACGTTTGGTAGCACCCAAAGTGTTCCTCCGGTAAACGGGAGTTGCATAATCTCATAGTCATAGGAACATGTATAAGTCATGAAGAAAGCAATAGCAACATACTAAACGATCGGGTGCTAAGCTAATGGAATGGGTCATGTCAATCAGATCATTCAACTAATGATGTGACCTCGTTAATCAAATAACAACTCATTGTTCATGGTTAGGAAACATAACCATCTTTGATTAACGAGCTAGTCAAGTAGAGGCATACTAGTGACACTTTGTTTGTCTATGTATTCACACATGTATTATGTTTCCGGTTAATACAATTCTAGCATGAATAATAAACATTTATCATGATTATAAGGAAATAAATAATAACTTTATTATTGCCTCTAGGGCATATTTCCTTCAGTCTCCCACTTGCACTAGAGTCAATAATCTAGATTACACTGTAATGATTCTAACACCCATGGAGCTTTGGTGCTGATCATGTTTTGCTCGTGGAAGAGGCTTAGTCAACGGGTCTGCAACATTCAGATCCGTATGTATCTTGCAAATCTCTATGTCTCCCACCTGGACTAGATCCCGGATGGAGTTGAAGCGTCTCTTGATGTGTTTGGTCCTTTTGTGAAATCTGGATTCCTTTGCCAAGGCAATTGCACCAGTATTGTCACAAAAGATTTTCATTGGACCCGATGCATTAGGTATGACACCTAGATCGGATATGAACTCCTTCATCCAGACTCCTTCGTTCGCTGCTTCCGAAGCAGCTATGTACTCCGCTTCACATGTAGATCCCGCTACGACGCTTTGTTTAGAACTGCACCAACTGACAGCTCCACCGTTTAATGTAAACATGTATCCGGTTTGCGATTTAGAATCGTCCGGATCAGTGTCAAAGCTTGCATCAACGTAACCTTTTACGGTGAGCTCTTTGTCACCTCCATATACGAGAAACATATCCTTAGTCCTTTTCAGGTATTTCAGGATGTTCTTGACCGCTGTCCAGTGATCCATTCCTGGATTACTTTGGTACCTCCCTGCTAAACTTATAGCAAGGCACACATCAGGTCTGGTACACAGCATTGCATACATGATAGATCCTATGGCTGATGCATAGGGAACATCTTTCATATTCTCTCTACCTTCTGCAGTGGTCGGGCATTGAGTCTTACTCAATTTCACACCTTGTAACACAGGCAAGAACCCTTTCTTTGCTTGATCCATTTTGAACTTCTTCAAAATTTTGTCAAGGTATGTGCTTTGTGAAAGTCCAATTAAGCGTCTTGATCTATCTCTATAGATCTTAATGCCTAATATGTAAGCAGCTTCACCGAGGTCTTTCATTGAAAAACTTTTATTCAAGTATCCCTTTATGCTATCCAGAAATTCTATATCATTTCCAGTTAGCAATGTCATCCACATATAATATCAGAAATGCTACAGAGCTCCCACTCACTTTCTTGTAAATACAGGCTTCTCCGAAAGTCTGTATAAAACCAAATGCTTTGATCACACTATCAAAACGTTTATTCCAACTCCGAGAGGCTTGCACCAGTCCATAAATGGATCGCTGGAGCTTGCACACTTTGTTAGCTCCCTTTGGATCGACAAAACCTTCCGGTTGCATCATATACAACTCTTCTTCCAGAAATCCATTCAGGAATGCAGTTTTGACATCCATCTGCCAAATTTCATAATCATAAAATGCGGCAATCGCTAACATGATTCGGACGGACTTAAGCATCGCTACGGGTGAGAAGGTCTCATCATAGTCAATCCCTTGAACTTGTCGAAAACCTTCCGCGACAAGTCGAGCTTTGTAGACAGTAACATTACCATCAGCGTCAGTCTTCTTCTTGAAGATCCATTTATTCTCAATTGCTTGCCGATCATCGGGCAAGTCAACCAAAGTCCATACTTTGTTCTCATACATGGATCCCATCTCAGATTTCATGGCTTCAAGCCACTTTGCGGAATCTGGGCTCACCATCGCTTCTTCATAGTTCTTAGGTTCATCATGATCTAGTAGCATGACTTCCAGAACTGGATTACCGTACCACTCTGGTGCGGATCTTACTCTGGTTGATCTACGAGGTTCAGTAGTATCTTGTTCTGAAGTTTCATGATCATTATCATTAACTTCCTCACTTATTGGTGTAGGTGTCGCAGAAACAATTTTCTGTGATGTACTACTTTCCAACAAGGGAGCAGGTACAGTTACCTTGTCAAGTTCTACTTTCCTCCCACTCACTTCTTTCGAGAGAAACTCCTTCTCAAGAAAGTTTCCGAATTTAGCAAAAAAAGTCTTGCCTTCGGATCTGTGATAGAAGGTGTATCCAATAGTTTCCTTTGGATATCCTATGAAGACACATTTCTCCGATTTGGGTTCGAGCTTATTAGGTTGAAGTTTTTTCACATAAGCATCGCAGCCCCAAACTTTAAGAAACGACAACTTTGGTTTCTTGCCAAACCACAGTTCATAAGGCGTCGTCTCAACGGATTTTGATTGTGCCCTATTTAACGTGAATGCGGCCGTCTCTAGAGCATAACCCCAAAATGATAGCGGTAAATCAGTAAGAGACATCATAGATCGCACCATATCTAGTAAAGTACGATTACGATGTTCGGACACACCATTACGTTGTGGTGTTCCGGGTGGCGTGAGTTGCGAAACTATTCCACAGTTTTTCAAATGTACACCAAACTCGTAACTCAAATATTCTCCTCCACGATCAGATCGTAGAAACTTTATTTTCTTGTTACGATGATTTCAACTTCACTCTGAAATTCTTTGAACTTTTCAAATGTTTCAGACTTATGTTTCATTAAGTAGATATACCCATATCTGCTTAAATCATCTGTGAAGGTGAGAAAATAACGATATCCGCCACGAGCCTCAATATTCATCGGACCACATACATCGGTATGTATGATTTCCAACAAATCTGTTGCTCTCTCCATAGTACCGGAGAACGGTGTTTTAGTCATCTTGCCCATGAGGCACGGTTCGCAAGTACCAAGTGATTCATAATCAAGTGGTTCCAAAAGTCCATCAGTATGGAGTTTCTTCATGCGCTTTATACCGATATGACCTAAACGACAGTGCCACAAATAAGTTGCACTTTCATTATCAACTCTGCATCTTTTGGCTTCAACATTATGAATATGTGTATTACTACTATCGAGATTCAATAAGAATAGACCACTCTTCAAGGGTGCATGACCATAAAAGATATTACTCATATAAATAGAACAACCATTATTCTCTGATTTAAATGAATAACCGTCTCGCATTAAACAAGATCCAGATATAATGTTCATGCTCAACGCTGGCACCAAATAACAATTATTTAGGTCTAATATTAATCCCGAAGGTAGATGTAGAGGTAGCGTGCCGACCGCGATCACATCGACTTTGGAACCGTTTCCCACGCGCATCGTCACCTCGTCCTTAGCCAATCTTCGCTTAATCCGTAGCCCCTATTTCGAGTTGCAAATATTAGCAACAGAACCAGTATCAAATACCCAGGTGCTACTGCGAGCATTAGTAAGGTACACATCAATAACATGTATATCACATATACCTTTGTTCACTTTGCCATCCTTCTTATCCGCCAAATACTTGGGGCAGTTCCGCTTCCAGTGACCAGTCTGCTTGCAGTAGAAGCACTCAGTTTCAGGCTTAGGTCCAGACTTGGGTTTCTTCTCTTGAGCAGCAACTGGCTTGCTGTTCTTCTTGAAGTTCCCCTTCTTCTTTCCTTTGCCCTTTTTCTTGAAACTAGTGGTCTTGTTGACCATCAACACTTGATGCTCTTTCTTGATTTCTACCTCCGCAGATTTCAGCATCGCGAAGAGCTCGGGAATAGTCTTGTTCATCCCTTGCATATTATAGTTCATCACGAAGCTCTTGTAGCTTGGTGGCAGTGATTGGAGAATTCTGTCAATGACGCAATCATCTGGAAGATTAACTCCCAATTGAATCAAGTGATTATTATACCCAGACATTTTGAGTATATGCTCACTGACAGAACTGTTCTCCTCCATCTTGCAGCTATAGAACTTATTGGAGACTTCATATCTCTCAATCCGGGCATTTGCTTGAAATATCAACTTCAACTCCTGGAACATCTCATATGCTCCATGACGTTCAAAACGTCGTTGAAGTCCCGATTCTAAGCCGTAAAGCATGGCACACTGAACTATCGAGTAGTCATCAGCTTTGCTCTGCCAGACGTTCATAACATCTGGTGTTGCTCCAGCAGCAGGCCTGGCACCCAGCGGTGCTTCCAGGACGTAATTCTTCTGTGCAGCAATGAGGATAATCCTCAAGTTACGGACCCAGTCCGTGTAATTGCTACCATCATCTTTCAACTTTGCTTTCTCAAGGAACGCATTAAAATTCAACGGAACAACAGCACGAGCCATCTATCTACAATCAACATAAACAAGCAAGATACTATCAGGTACTAAGTTCATGATAAATTTAAGTTCAATTAATCATATTACTTAAGAACTCCCACTTAGATAGACATCCCTCTAATCCTCTAAGTGATCACGTGATCCAAATCAACTAAACCATGTCCGATCATCACGTGAGATGGATTAGTTTCATCAGTGAACATCATTATGTTGATCATATCTACTATATGATTCACGCTCGACCTTTCGGTCTCCGTGTTCCGAGGCCATATCTGTATATGCTTGGCTCGTCAAGTATAACCTGAGTATTCTGCGTGCGCAACTGTTTTGCACCCGTTGTATTTGAACGTAGAGCCTATCACACCCGATCATCACGTGGTGTCTCAGCACGAAGAACTTTCGCAACGGTGCATACTCAGGGAGAACACTTCTTGATAATTTAGTGAGAGATCATCTTATAATGCTACCGTCAATCAAAGCAAGATAAGATGCATAAAAGATAAACATCACATGCAATCAATATAAGTGATATGATATGGCCATCATCATCTTGTGCCTGTGATCTCCATCTCCGAAGCACCGTCATGATCACCATCGTCACCGGCGCGACACCTTGATCTCCATCGTAGCATCGTTGTCGTCTCGCCAATCTTATGCTTCCACGACTATCACTACCGTTTAGTAATAAAGTAAAGCATTACATCGCGATTGCATTGCATACAATAAAGCGACAACCATATGGCTCCTGCCAGTTGCCGATAACTCGGTTACAAAACATGATCATCTCATACAATAAAATTCAGCATCATGCCTTGACCATATCACATCACAACATGCCCTGCAAAAACAAGTTAGACGTCCTCTACTTTGTTGTTGCAAGTTTTACGTGGCTGCTACGGGCTTAAGTAAGAACCAATCTCACCTACGCATCAAAACCACAACGATAGTTTGTCAAATAGACTCCGTTTTAACCTTCGCAAGGACCGGGCGTAGCCATACTTGGTTCAACTAAAGTTGGAGAGACAGTCGCCCGCAAGCCATCTATGTGCAAAGCACGTCGAGGGAACCGGTCTCGCGTAAGCGTACGCGTAAGGTTGGTCCGGGTCGTCTCGTCCAACAATACCGCCGAACCAAAGTATGACATGATGGTAGGCAGTATGACTTGTATCGTCCACAACTCACTTGTGTTCTACTCGTGCATATAACATCAACATCAAAAACCTAGGCTCGGATGCCACTGTTGGGTTTCGTAGTAATTTCAAAAAAATTCCTACGCACACGCAAGATCATGTGATGCATAGCAACGAGGGGGAGAGTGTTGTCTACGTACCCAACGCAGACCGACTGCGGAAGCGATGACACGACGTAGAGGAAGTAGTCGTACGTCTTCACGATCCAACCGATCAAGCACCGAAACTACGGCACCTCCGAGTTCGAGCACACGTTCAGCTCGATGACGATCCCCGGACTCCGATCCAGCAAAGTGTCGGGGAAGAGTTCCGTCAGCACGACGGCGTGGTGACGATCTTGATGTACTACAGCAGCAGGGCTTCGCCTAAACTCCGCTACAGTATTATCGAGGTATATGGTGGCAGGGGGCACCGCACACGGCTAAGGAATAGATCACGTGGATCAACTTGTGTGTCTAGAGGTGTCCCCTGCCTCCGTATATAAAGGAGTAGAGGGGGGAGGCTGGCCGGCCAAGGAGGGAGGTGCAGGAGGAGTCCTACTCCTTCCGGGAGTAGGACTCCCCCCCCCAATCCTATTCCAAGTAGGATTCCCAAGGGGGGAAAGAGAGAGAGGGGGGCCGGCCACCTTCTCCTAGTCCTAATAGGACTAGGGGAGGGGGAAGTGGCGCAGCCACCTTGGGCTGCTCCTTTCTCCTTTCCACTAAGGCCCATGAAGGCCCATATGGCTCCCGGGGGGTTCCGGTAACCTCCCGGTAACCCGGTAAAATCCCGATTTCACCCGGAACACTTCCGATGTCCATACATAGGCTTCCAATATATCAATCTTTACGTCTCGACCATTTCGAGACTCCTCGTCATGTTCGTGATCACATCCGGGACTCCGAACAACCTTCGGTACATCAAAATGCATAAACTCATAATGTAACTGTCATCGTAACCTTAAGCGTGCGGACCCTACGGGTTCGAGAACAATGTAGACATGACCGAGACACGTCTCCGGTCAATAACCAATAGCGGGACCTGGATGCCCATATTGGCTCCTACATATTCTACGAAGATCTTTATCGGTCAGACTGCATAACAACATACGTTGTTCCCTTTGTCATCGGTATGTTACTTGCCCGAGATTCGATCGTCGGTATCCAATACCTAGTTCAATCTCGTTACCGGCAAGTCTCTTTACTCGTTCCGTAATACATCATCTCACAACTAACATATTAGTTGTAATGCTTGCAAGGCTTATGTGATGTGTATTACCGAGAGGGCCCAGAGATACCTCTCCGACAATCGGAGTGACAAATCCTAATCTCGAAATACACCAACCCAACATCTACCTTTGGAGACACCTGCAATGCTCCTTTATAATCACCCAGTTACGGTGTGACGTTTGGTAGCACCCAAAGTGTTCCTCCGGTAAACGGGAGTTGCATAATCTCATAGTCATAGGAATATGTATAAGTCATGAAGAAAGCAATAGCAACATACTAAACGATCGGGTGTTAAGCTAATGGAATGGGTCATGTCAATCAGATCATTCAACTAATGATGTGACCTCGTTAATCAAATAACAACTCATTGTTCATGGTTAGGAAACATAACCATCTTTGATTAACGAGCTAGTCAAGTAGAGGCATACTAGTGACACTTTGTTTGTCTATGTATTCACACATGTATTATGTTTCCGGTTAATACAATTCTAGCATGAATAATAAACATTTATCATGATTATAAGGAAATAAATAATAACTTTATTATTGCCTCTAGGGCATATTTCCTTCAGTCTCCCACTTGCACTAGAGTCAATAATCTAGATTACACTGTAATGATTCTAACACCCATGGAGCTTTGGTGCTGATCATGTTTTGCTCGTGGAAGAGGCTTAGTCAACGGGTCTGCAACATTCAGATCCGTATGTATCTTGCAAATCTCTATGTCTCCCACCTGGACTAGATCCCGGATGGAGTTGAAGCGTCTCTTGATGTGTTTGGTCCTTTTGTGAAATCTGGATTCCTTTGCCAAGGCAATTGCACCAGTATTGTCACAAAAGATTTTCATTGGACCCGATGCATTAGGTATGACACCTAGATCGGATATGAACTCCTTCATCCAGACTCCTTCGTTCGCTGCTTCCGAAGCAGCTATGTACTCCGCTTCACATGTAGATCCCGCTACGACGCTTTGTTTAGAACTGCACCAACTGACAGCTCCACCGTTTAATGTAAACATGTATCCGGTTTGCGATTTAGAATCGTCCGGATCAGTGTCAAAGCTTGCATCAACGTAACCTTTTACGGTGAGCTCTTTGTCACCTCCATATACGAGAAACATATCCTTAGTCCTTTTCAGGTATTTCAGGATGTTCTTGACCGCTGTCCAGTGATCCATTCCTGGATTACTTTGGTACCTCCCTGCTAAACTTATAGCAAGGCACACATCAGGTCTGGTACACAGCATTGCATACATGATAGATCCTATGGCTGATGCATAGGGAACATCTTTCATATTCTCTCTACCTTCTGCAGTGGTCGGGCATTGAGTCTTACTCAATTTCACACCTTGTAACACAGGCAAGAACCCTTTCTTTGCTTGATCCATTTTGAACTTCTTCAAAAAAATTTCAAGGTATGTGCTTTGTGAAATTCCAATTAAGCGTCTTGATCTATCTCTATAGATCTTAATGCCTAATATGTAAGCAGCTTCACCGAGGTCTTTCATTGAAAAACTTTTATTCAAGTATCCCTTTATGCTATCCAGAAATTCTATATCATTTCCAATTAGCAATATGTCATCCACATATAATATCAGAAATGCTACAGAGCTCCCACTCACTTTCTTGTAAATACAGGCTTCTCCGAAAGTCTGTATAAAACCAAATGCTTTGATCACACTATCAAAACGTTTATTCCAACTCCGAGAGGCTTGCACCAGTCCATAAATGGATCGCTGGAGCTTGCACACTTTGTTAGCTCCCTTTGGATCGACAAAACCTTCCGGTTGCATCATATACAACTCTTCTTCCAGAAATCCATTCAGGAATGCAGTTTTGACATCCATCTGCCAAATTTCATAATCATAAAATGCGGCAATCGCTAACATGATTCGGACGGACTTAAGCATCGCTACGGGTGAGAAGGTCTCATCGTAGTCAATCCCTTGAACTTGTCGAAAACCTTTCGCGACAAGTCGAGCTTTGTAGACAGTAACATTACCATCAGCGTCAGTCTTCTTCTTGAAGATCCATTTATTCTCAATTGCTTGCCGATCATCGGGCAAGTCAACCAAAGTCCATACTTTGTTCTCATACATGGATCCCATCTCAGATTTCATGGCTTCAAGCCACTTTGCGGAATCTGGGCTCACCATCGCTTCTTCATAGTTCGTAGGTTCATCATGATCTAGTAGCATGACTTCCAGAACTGGATTACCGTACCACTCTGGTGTGGATCTTACTCTGGTTGATCTACGAGGTTCAGTAGTATCTTGTTCTGAAGTTTCATGATCATTATCATTAACTTCCTCACTTATTGGTGTAGGTGTCGCAGAAACAATTTTCTGTGATGTACTACTTTCCAACAAGGGAGCAGGTACAGTTACCTCGTCAAGTTCTACTTTCCTCCCACTCACTTCTTTCGAGAGAAACTCCTTCTCAAGAAAGTTTCCGAATTTAGCAACAAAAGTCTTGCCTTCGGATCTGTGATAGAAGGTGTATCCAATAGTTTCCTTTGGATATCCTATGAAGACACATTTCTCCGATTTGGGTTCGAGCTTATCAGGTTGAAGTTTTTTCACATAAGCATCGCAGCCCCAAACTTTAAGAAACGACAACTTTGGTTTCTTGCCAAACCACAGTTCATAAGGCGTCGTCTCAACGGATTTTGATGGTACCCTATTTAACGTGAATGCGGCCGTCTCTAGAGCATAACCCCAAAATGATAGCGGTAAATCAGTAAGAGACATCATAGATCGCACCATATTTAGTAAAGTATGATTACGACGTTCGGACACACCATTACGTTGTGGTGTTCCGGGTGGCGTGAGTTGCGAAACTATTCCACAGTTTTTCAAATGTACACCAAACTCGTAACTCAAATATTCTCCTCCACGATCAGATCGTAGAAACTTTATTTTCTTGTTACGATGATTTTCAACTTCACTCTGAAATTCTTTGAACTTTTCAAATGTTTCAGACTTATGTTTCATTAAGTAGATATACCCATATCTGCTTAAATCATCTGTGAAGGTGAGAAAATAACGATATCCGCCACGAGCCTCAATATTCATCGGACCACATACATCGGTATGTATGATTTCCAACAAATCTGTTGCTCTCTCCATAGTACCGGAGAACGGTGTTTTAGTCATCTTGCCCATGAGGCACGGTTCGCAAGTACCAAGTGATCCATAATCAAGTGGTTCCAAAAGTCCATCAGTATGGAGTTTCTTCATGCGCTTTATACCGATATGACCTAAACGACAGTGCCACAAATAAGTTGCACTTTCATTATCAACTCTGCATCTTTTGGCTTCAACATTATGAATATGTGTATTACTACTATCGAGATTCAATAAGAATAGACCACTCTTCAAGGGTGCATGACCATAAAAGATATTACTCATATAAATAGAACAACCATTATTCTCTGATTTAAATGAATAACCGTCTCGCATTAAACAAGATCCAGATATAATGTTCATGCTCAACGCTGGCACCAAATAACAATTATTTAGGTCTAATATTAATCCCGAAGGTAGATGTAGAGGTAGCGTGCCGACCGCGATCACATCGACTTTGGAACCGTTTCCCACGCGCATCGTCACCTCGTCCTTAGCCAATCTTCGCTTAATCCGTAGCCCCTATTTCGAGTTGCAAATATTAGCAACAGAACCAGTATCAAATACCCAGGTGCTACTGCGAGCATTAGTAAGGTACACATCAATAACATGTATATCACATATACCTTTGTTCACTTTGCCATCCTTCTTATCCGCCAAATACTTGGGGCAGTTCCGCTTCCAGTGACCAGTCTGCTTGCAGTAGAAGCACTCAGTTTCAGGCTTAGGTCCAGACTTGGGTTTCTTCTCTTGAGCAGCAACTGGCTTGCTGTTCTTCTTGAAGTTCCCCTTCTTCTTTCCTTTGCCCTTTTTCTTGAAACTAGTGGTCTTGTTGACCATCAACACTTGATGCTCTTTCTTGATTTCTACCTCCGCAGATTTCAGCATCGCGAAGAGCTCGGGAATAGTCTTGTTCATCCCTTGCATATTATAGTTCATCACGAAGCTCTTGTAGCTTGGTGGCAGTGATTGGAGAATTCTGTCAATGACGCAATCATCTGGAAGATTAACTCCCAATTGAATCAAGTGATTATTATACCCAGACATTTTGAGTATATGCTCACTGACAGAACTGTTCTCCTCCATCTTGCAGCTATAGAACTTATTGGAGACTTCATATCTCTCAATCCGGGCATTTGCTTGAAATATCAACTTCAACTCCTGGAACATCTCATATGCTCCATGACGTTCAAAACGTCGTTGAAGTCCCGATTCTAAGCCGTAAAGCATGGCACACTGAACTATCGAGTAGTCATCAGCTTTGCTCTGCCAGACGTTCATAACATCTGGTGTTGCTCCAGCAGCAGGCCTGGCACCCAGCGGTGCTTCCAGGACGTAATTCTTCTGTGCAGCAATGAGGATAATCCTCAAGTTACGGACCCAGTCCGTGTAATTGCTACCATCATCTTTCAACTTTGCTTTCTCAAGGAACGCATTAAAATTCAACGGAACAACAGCACGAGCCATCTATCTACAATCAACATAAACAAGCAAGATACTATCAGGTACTAAGTTCATGATAAATTTAAGTTCAATTAATCATATTACTTAAGAACTCCCACTTAGATAGACATCCCTCTAATCCTCTAAGTGATCACGCGATCCAAATCAACTAAACCATGTCCGATCATCACGTGAGATGGATTAGTTTCATCAGTGAACATCATTATGTTGATCATATCTACTCATGATTCACGCTCGACCTTTCGGTCTCCGTGTTCCGAGGCCATATCTGTATATGCTTGGCTCGTCAAGTATAACCTGAGTATTCTGCGTGCGCAACTGTTTTGCACCCGTTGTATTTGAACGTAGAGCCTATCACACCCGATCATCACGTGGTGTCTCAGCACGAAGAACTTTCGCAACGGTGCATACTCAGGGAGAACACTTCTTGATAATTTAGTGAGAGATCATCTTATAATGCTACCGTCAATCAAAGCAAGATAAGATGCATAAAAGATAAACATCACATGCAATCAATATAAGTGATATGATATGGCCATCATCATCTTGTGCCTGTGATCTCCATCTCCGAAGCACCGTCATGATCACCATCGTCACCGGCGCGACACCTTGATCTCCATCGTAGCATCGTTGTCGTCTCGCCAATCTTATGCTTCCACGACTATCACTACCGTTTAGTAATAAAGTAAAGCATTACATCGCGATTGCATTGCATACAATAAAGTGACAACCATATGGCTCCTGCCAGTTGCCGATAACTCGGTTACAAAACATGATCATCTCATACAATAAAATTCAGCATCATGCCTTGACCATATCACATCACAACATGCCCTGCAAAAACAAGTTAGACGTCCTCTACTTTGTTGTTGTAAGTTTTACGTGGCTGCTACGGGCTTAAGTAAGAACCAATCTCACCTACGCATCAAAACCACAACGATAGTTTGTCAAATAGACTCCGTTTTAACCTTCGCAAGGACCGGGCGTAGCCATACTTGGTTCAACTAAAGTTGGAGAGACAGTCGCCCGCAAGCCATCTATGTGCAAAGCACGTCGAGGGAACCGGTCTCGCGTAAGCGTACACGTACGGTTGGTCCGGGTCGTCTCGTCCAACAATACCACCGAACCAAAGTATGACATGCTGGTAGGCAGTATGACTTGTATCGTCCACAACTCACTTGTGTTCTACTCGTGCATATAACATCAACATCAAAAACCTAGGCTCGGATGCCACTGTTGGGTTTCGTAGTAATTTCAAAAAATTTCCTACGCACACGCAAGATCATGTGATGCATAGCAACGAGGGGGAGAGTGTTGTCTACGTACCCAACGCAGACCGACTGCGGAAGCGATGACACGACGTAGAGGAAGTAGTCGTACGTCTTCACGATCCAACCGATCAAGCACCGAAACTACGGCACCTCCGAGTTCGAGCACACGTTCAGCTCGATGACGATCCCCGGACTCCGATCCAGCAAAGTGTCGGGGAAGAGTTCCGTCAGCACGACGGCGTGGTGACGATCTTGATGTACTACAGCAGCAGGGCTTCGCCTAAACTCCGCTACAGTATTATCGAGGTATATGGTGGCAGGGGGCACCGCACACGGCTAAGGAATAGATCACGTGGATCAACTTGTGTGTCTAGAGGTGTCCCCTGCCTCCGTATATAAAGGAGTAGAGGGGGGAGGCTGGCCGGCCAAGGAGGGAGGCGCAGGAGGAGTCCTACTCCTTCCGGGAGTAGGACTCCGCCCCCCCAATCCTATTCCAAGTAGGATTCCCAAGGGGGGAAAGAGAGAGAGGGGGGCCGGCCACCTTCTCCTAGTCCTAATAGGACTAGGGGAGGGGGAAGTGGCGCAGCCACCTTGGGCTGCCCCTTTCTCCTTTCCACTAAGGCCCATGAAGGCCCATATGGCTCCCGGGGGGTTCCGGTAACCTCCCGGTAACCCGGTAAAATCCCGATTTCACCCGGAACACTTCCGATGTCCAAACATAGGCTTCCAATATATCAATCTTTACGTCTCGACCATTTCGAGACTCCTCGTCATGTCCGTGATCACATCCGGGACTCCGAACAACCTTCGGTACATCAAAATGCATAAACTCATAATGTAACTGTCATCGTAACCTTAAGCGTGCGGACCCTACGGGTTCGAGAACAATGTAGACATGACCGAGACACGTCTCCGGTCAATAACCAATAGCGGGACCTGGATGCCCATATTTGCTCCTACATATTCTACGAAGATCTTTATCGGTCAGACCGCATAACAACATACGTTGTTCCCTTTGTCATCGGTATGTTACTTGCCCGAGATTCGATCGTCGGTATCCAATACCTAGTTCAATCTCGTTACCGGCAAGTCTCTTTACTCGTTCCGTAATACATCATCTCACAACTAACATATTAGTTGTAATGCTTGCAAGGCTTATGTGATGTGTATTACCGAGAGGGCCCAGAGATACCTCTCCGACAATCGGAGTGACAAATCCTAATCTCGAAATACGCCAACCCAACATCTACCTTTGGAGACACCTGTAATGCTCCTTTATAATCACCCAGTTACGTTGTGACATTTGGTAGCACCCAAAGTGTTCCTCCGGTAAACGGGAGTTGCATAATCTCATAGTCATAGGAACATGTATAAGTCATGAAGAAAGCAATAGCAACATACTAAACGATCGGGTGCTAAGCTAATGGAATGGGTCATGTCAATCAGATCATTCAACTAATGATGTGACCTCGTTAATCAAATAACAACTCATTGTTCATGGTTAGGAAACATAACCATCTTTGATTAACGAGCTAGTCAAGTAGAGGCATACTAGTGACACTTTGTTTGTCTATGTATTCACACATGTATTATGTTTCCGGTTAATACAATTCTAGCATGAATAATAAACATTTATCATGATTATAAGGAAATAAATAATAACTTTATTATTGCCTCTAGGGCATATTTCCTTCACTGCTCTCGTCGCCGGACCCTCGCTCAAACTCGATCCGCCGCCATGGGGAAAGAGAAGACGGTGGCGCTGGAGCGCGCGAGGAAGGTGACCGCGAAGGCGAAGGGCAAGCGGACCAGCCGAGGCGGATCCTCGTCGAGATCCGGCCTGCCGCCGGGCTAGATCTAGTGCGACTGGATCCGCTCGACGATCAGCCAGGATGACCTCAACGACCTGGTGGAGGGGGGACTGATCCCCCACAAATCGGCGCGGCTTCCGGGGAACGAGACCGAGCCGCAGCCAAGGGAGGGTGAGTGTGTTCTCCTCGCCACCCACGTCGATCGCGGATTTTCTCTGCCTCCCCATCCTTTCTTTCGGGGCTTTTTGAACTTCTTTGGGGCTCATCTCTACCACTTCACTCCAAACACCATAGTCTATCTGGCCGCTTTTGTGTCAATGTGTGAAAATTTCTTGGGTTGTCGACCGCACTGGGGCCTCTTCAAACATATCTTCACCTGTCGCTCCCAGTCGGTCAAAAAGACCAATCCGAATGATGAGAGGACACACGTGATCCAGATGTGCGGGGGCCTGGGGATCCAGATGAGGAACAAGAGCACCTTCCCGGCGATGATCCTTCCCGACTCGGTCCGCGGCTGGCAGTCAACTTGGTTTTACTGCAAGGATCAGCCGACCCCGGGTCAATCGACCAGACTTCCTCCCTTTTCCCTGGCTCGAGTGGAGAAGCCCTCCTCCTTGAAGGTGGTCCTCGAAGAGAAGGCGCAGGTCAGGGTGTTGGTCGAGCGGGTCGTCCAACTCGTTTGCAATGGGGTGACTGGGATGGACCTGCTGGAGGTCTTTCTCGGTCGACGCATCCAACCGCTCCAGGCCCGTGATCATCCGATGTGGATGTACTCTGGACTCGAGGACTCCACTCGGATTCACCCGGAGGACATCAGTGAGGACATCTTGGAGAAGTGGCTGATGGGAATCACCAGCAATAAAGACAACCCCCGGGGGTCTAGGAGGGTGATTCCATTCGACCACTCGCGCCAGCCGGAGCAGGTATGATTCTTTTTTCTCAAATATCTTTCCAATTCACTGTGTGACACCTTGTTGATGGTCGACTGTACTCCTTTTGCTCGTTGTTCTTTCAGGCTCTCATTGACATGTACTCGATGCCCAACGGAGTGCAGGAGCAAGACGTCGAGGAGGGAGCAAGCGGGGGCGAGAGCGGCGAGTGGCACTCGGATGCAAAGGAGGACGAGGAGAGCGACGACTCGAGCGATGACGAAGAAGTCGACTCGCCTCCTCGCAAAGAGAGGAGATCCAAGCACGCACATGACCCGGCGAGCACCCCGGACCTGGCGACCGCGCCGACTGGGCAGTCTTCGAAGCGCCCCCGGACGTCTTCTCTAGCGCCGATTGAGAAGGCCCCAAAGCAGCCCAAGGTTGTGCCGCCTCCAGCTCCAAAAGCACTGAAGGCCACCTCCTCCAAACTGCCCAAGGCTTTGCCCAGGATCAAAGTGACCGTCCCTACCATCTCCGGGTAATCATCTGACTTGTTCTTTTCGTCGACTCGAGCAACATAACGTAACCGACTGAGTACGGACACTTGCAGTGCTGCTACATCGGGAACCTCTTCCCTCCAGTATCGAGATGAGGAGATGGAAGATGCAGTTACCTCTAACCCAGGTAGAAACTCTTATGATCTTATTCTTGATCCCTTGGTCGATTGCATTCTAGTGGTTCACCTGGGGTTGAATGATCTGTCTTGCAGCTCCACCCAACGTCATCGATCTTCCAGATGATGATGAAGATGTGGCTCTTAAGCCCAGGAAGAGCAAGAAGGTAGCAGTTTGCAAGATGTCTCAGCAAGGGCCAACAACAACACCACCCGTCCGTCAACCTGAAGACGCGGGCAGGGTCTCTGTAACCTTCGCTACACCCTTATCGAGTGAGCACCCTGCACCGTCGACTGCACCGGTGATTCCTTCAATCGTCCAACTCCATGCCATGGAGCTCCAAGCTGCCACACCTGGGTCGTCTGCTCTCTTTTTCACCAGCTACCCCGTTCCGGACAACCAGTCGGAAGCGGCTGTGGAAGCCATCCGTCAAGCTGACGTGATGATGGAGTGGATGAAGACGGTGCATGAGAATAGTCAGGCTGCTTATGACGCCAGCGCTGCTCTTCGGGCCAATGTCCAGGTAAGCAGACTTTCAACCGACCTTGCTCTATCAGGATATGCTACCTGAAAAAATTTCTTCTATACAATCTCCTGTTGTTTACGTCGAATCAGTGCACCCACTGGGTGTTTTATTGTCTTTGGTAGTTGCGTTCTTCCACTCGGTCTGGGCGAGTAGGATCTGAACCGGTGGGGGCACGCCAAGTGCACCCACTGGGTGTAGTCCCCGAGACCGCAGTCGACTGCTAGCAGTCGACTAGGGTCTGAGTTTTACCTTCCTTTCTTTTCTTCCACTCGACCCGGGCGGACCGGTCGAATGAGACCTGAACCGGTGGGGGCACGCTAAGTGCACCCACTGGGTGTAGTCCCCGAGACCGCAGTCGACTGCTGCAGTCGACTGGGGTCTGAACAGTTTTTTTGACTTGACCCGGGCGGACCGGTCGAGTTGGGTCTTAATCAGCGGGGGCACGCCAAGTGCACCCGCTGGGTGTAGCCCCCGAGACCGCAGTCGACTATGTGCAGTCGGTTGGGGTCTAAGCGAACTTCTTTAAGTTTTATCCACTCGGAAGTGAACAACCTTTGATCTTGTCGATTGACACGTCTTTTGCTTTCTGCAGAAGTCTTGTACTCTCATTTCCAAGTTTGCTGAACTTGAGGAGAAGCAGAGGCAACTCAACCTCGACTTGGAGTTGGCCCAGCAGAATCTGAAGAAAGCTCAAGACGAAGCTGCTGGTATGGAAGGTAATTGCCCGTCGACTGTTTTTTTAAACATTTCTTCGAGCTCTTGTCTGATCCGATTGCTTATTTTGCAGAGAAAATGAAGTTGGTTCTGGAGAAGAAGGACTCGGACCTCAGCGCTGCACAGAAGGAAAGCCCAAGATAAAACTGTCCTCGCAGACCAGAAGCTGGCTTCAGTCGAAGCACTGGAAGGGGAGGTGACCAAGCTGAAGTCCTGTCTCAACGAGTCTAACCGAGAGGTGACTCGTCTGAAGAAGGACAAAATTACCCTGAACGAAAAGCTGGAGTCTGCGGTCCACAAGTGGAATGACACGGAGGCTTATTTGAGAACTCTTGCCAAGAAGCTTTATCTTACGCTGGAAGGTATTTCTTTTAAACCGACTGTGTTGATGCTTGTGAACGGATCCTATCCAGTCGACTCACTAATTTTTGGCTGCAGAATTCTGCCAAGACTTTGACGAGGAAACTGGAAAGGTCGAGACGGGTCTGGACCCTATCGCTTCTCCAGTTTGCGATGAAACTGCAATGAACGTGCTCTGACTGGAGTCTCGTGTCGCCAGTGTCACAAGCTACCTCACGCGCCTGAAGGAGGCAGTCTCACGAGTCGACGCATTGCTCTGGCCAAGGGCGACGCTTCAAAATGACCTGCAATCACTGATGGCTCGACTCAACGAGATCCCTGACCGAGTGCAGGAATGGAAGAAGTCCTCCGCCCGGTGTGGTGCTGACGTGGCGCTGTCCTTGGTGCGAGTCCACTGCAAGGAAGCTCGTGAAGACAAGCTGGCGGTGATCAAGGTCGCTAACACCAAAAATCATGACTTCCAGTCCTTCATGGAGACTTTCATCGCTGCTTCCACTCGGATCGCGGATGGGATCGACCTGGACGAATTCGTCGAGCCTGCTAGCCCTCCTCCTGCTGAGTGAACAAACTTATGAGACTTGAATCTGCTTTAAATTTGCCTCGGAATGCCGAGTGGTTGCTATAACCGTTAAACTCCTTCGGGCTTGATGCTCGAATACTTTTGGTTTGCTGCTTGGAACCTTAGGATTTATCCGAATTTGGTTTATTTCCGAATATGCTTGCGTTTTGCTTTCAAGTGGACTTTGTTCTCTGCTCGGAATATTCTTTGTGCTGGAGATGCAGCTCTAAGGTGGCGACCCCAGTCGACCTGCGCTTCGTCGTCCTTGCAGATAGGGATGGAGCGCACATTGTACTTGTGGCGTAGCTCCAAAGGAGAAGGTTGCAGTCGACCTACACCTCGTCATCCTTGCGGATAGGGACGGAGCGCACGTTGTACTTGTGGCGTAGCTCCGAAGGAGAAGGTTGCAGTCGACCTGCACCTCGTCGTCCTTGCAGATAGGGATGGAGCGCACGTTGTACTTGTGGCGTAGCTCCGAAGGAGAAGGTTGCAGTCGACCTGCACCTCGTCGTCCTTGCGGATAGGGATGGAGCGCACGTTGTACTTGTGGCGTAGCTCCGAACCTCCGAGTGGGAGGGTTGCTCCCCACTCGGTAGGATTTTACAAACTTAGGCGAGTACTGGACTGCAGCTAAGCCTCAGAGTGGGAGAGCTTAGGCGAGTACTAGACTGCAGCTAAGCCCCCGAGTGGCAGGGTTGATCTCCACTCGGTAGGATTTTTTAAAATTAGGCGAGTACTGGACTGCAGCTAAGCCTCCGAGTGGGAGAGCTTAGGCGAGTACTAGACTGCAGCTAGCCCCCGAGTGGGAGGGTTGCTCTCCACTCGGTAGGATTTTTTAAACTTAGGCGAGTACTGGACTGCAGCTAAGCCTCCGAGTGGGAGGGCTTAGGTGAGTACTAGACTACAACTAAGCCCCCGAGTGGGAGGGTTGCTCTCCACTCGGTAGGATTTTTTAAACTTAGGCGAGTACTGGGCTGCAGCTAAGCCTCCGAGTGGGAGGATTGCTCTCCACTCGGTGGGATTTTTTCAAACTTAGGCGAGAACCGGACCGCAGCTAAGTCTCCGAGTGAGAGAACTTAGGCGAGTACTGGACTGCAGCTAAGCCCCCGAGTGGGAGGGTTGCTCTCCACTCGGTAGGATTTTTTAAACTTAGGCGGGTACTGGACTGCAGCTAAGCCCACGAGTGGGAGAGCCTAGGCGAGTACCAGACTGCAGCTAAGCCCCCGAGTGGGAGGGTTGCTCTCCACTCGGTAGGATTTTTTAAACTTAGGCGAGTACTGGGCTGTAGCTAAGCCTTCGAGTGGGAGGATTGCTCTCCACTCGGTGGGATTTTTTCAAACTTAGGCGAGAACCGAACCGCAGCTAAGTCTCCGAGTGAGAGAACTTAGGCGAGTACTGGACTGCAGCTAAGCCCCCGAGTGGGAGGGTTGCTCTCCACTCGGTAGGATTTTTAAATTTAGGCGGGTACTGGACTGCAGCTAAGCCCCCGAGTGGGAGAGCCTAGGCGAGTACCAGACTGCAGCTAAGCCCTCGAGTGGGAGGGTTGCTCTCCACTCGGTAGGATTTTTTAAACTTAGGCGAGTACTGGACTGCAGCTAAGTCTCCAAGTGAGAGAACTTAGGCGAGTACTGGACTGCAGCTAAGCCCCCGAGTGGGAGGATTCCTCTCCACTCGGTAGGATTTTTTCAAACTTAGGCGAGTACCGAACTGCAGCTATGTCTCCGAGTGAGAGAACTTAGGCGAGTACTAGACTGCAGCTAAGCCCCCGAGTGGGAGGATTGCTCACCACTTGGTAGGATTTTCTTTCGAACTTAGGCGAAACGGATTCGCAGCTAAGCCCACCCACTGGGGGATTTTAGAGGTAAATAAAAGCAACAACAATCATGCAAGAAGACTGAAAAGCTCTTGTCTTTGACGAACAAATTACAAAGGTGCTTCTTATTACATTTTATTCGAATGAGTGCTTAAGTATAAAAGGGGCGGAGCAACTCCGCATTCCAAGCCCGTGGCTCATCTTTCTGATGCTCAACACTGTAAAGATGGTATGCTCCATTGTGGAGGACTTTGGTGATGATGAAGGGGCCTTCCCAAGCCGGGGCGAGCTTGTGCGGTTTCTGTTGATCCACTCGAAGAACCAGGTCTCCTTCTTGAAAGGCTCGACTCCTCACATTTCTGGCGTGGAATCGACGCAAGTCTTGCTGATAAATGGTCGACCGGATCAAGGCCATCTCTCTTTCCTTCTCTAAGAGGTCGACTGAATCTTGCAGGGCTTGCTCTGCTTCCTCTTCGAGAAGAGCTCGACTCGGGGTGCGTTGTGGAGCAGGTCACTTGGCAGAACAGCTTCGGCTCCATAGACCAAGAAGAAAGGAGTTCGTCCGGTCGACCAATTAGGAGTTGTCCTTAAACCCCATAGAACTGACGGAAGTTCATCGACCCAAGCGCCTGCTGCGTGTTTGAGATCATGCATCAGTCGGGGTTTTAGTCCTTTGAGAATTAGGCCATTGGCTCTTTCTGCTTGTCCGTTCGACTGCGGGTGAGTGACTAAAGCATAGTCGACTCGTGTGCCTTGAGAAGCGCAGAAAGCTCTAAACTCATCAGAATCGAAGTTCGACCCGTTGTCCATGATGATGTTGTGTGGAACTCCATATCTGAATGTCAATTCTCTGATAAAGCTGACAGCGGTGCTAGCCTCAAGGTTCTTGATAGGTTTAGCTTCGATCCATTTGGTAAAATTGTCGACTGCAACGAGCACATGTGTGAAGCCGCTCCTACCAGTTCTCAGTGGTCCAACCATATCCAGTCCCCAAACAGCAAAGGGCCAGACGAGGGGGGTGGTGTTCAGGGCTGACGCTGGCTTGTGAGACATGTCGGAGTAAAACTGGCAGCCTTCACATCCGTCGACTATATCTTTCGCCATTTCATTTGCTCGTGGCCAATAGAATCCAGCTCGGTATTCTTTAGCCACGATAGCCCGAGAGGACGCATGGTGACCACAGTTCCCCGAGTGGATATCATTGAGGATCATTCGACCTTCTTCTGGCGTTATGCATTTCTGACCGACTCCAGTCACGCTTTTCCTGAACAGTTGTCCTCTTATCACAGTAAAGGCCTTGGATCGACGGACAATCTGTCGAGCCTCTTCCTCGTCCTCTGGGAGTTCTTTCCTAAGGATGTACGCAATGTATGACACTGTCCAGTCGGGAGTAATGGCCAGAACCTCCATGATCAGGTCGACCACGGCTGGGACCTCGAATCCAGTCGGGTCTGTGGCGCTCTTAGGCTGTGGGGGCTCTTCAGTAAAAGGATCTTCCTGAACTGTCGGCGTGTGAATATGCTCCAAAAACACATTTCTAGGAATGGCTTCTCTCTTGGAACCTATCTTTGCCAAGTCATCAGCTGCTTGATTTTTCAGTCGGGGTATGTGATGGAGCTCTAACCCCTCAAACTTCTTTTCCAGCTTCCTCACCGCGTTGCAGTAACCAGTCATGGCTGGGCTTCTGACGTCCCACTCCTTCATCACTTGATTGACTACCAAATCTGAGTCGCCGTAGACCATGAGGCGACGGACACCGAGTGAGATGGCCATATGCAACCCATACAGGAGTGCTTCATATTTAGCCTCATTATTGGAAGAATCAAAGTGAATCTGGAGGACGTATCTGAGCTTGTCTCCTCGGGGGGATACCAGAACCACCCCAGCACCGGAACCATTCAGCATTTTGGATCCATCAAAAAACATAGTCCAGTGCTCCGAATGAACTTGAGTCGGCAGTTGTTGTTCAATCCACTCAGCGAGGAAATTTGCTATTGCTTGGGACTTAATGGCCTTCTTTGCCTCAAACTTGATATCTAAGGGAAGGAGTTCAATCGCCCATTTTGCCACTCGACTAGTTGCATCTCTGTTGTGCAAAATCTCTGACAATGGAGCGTCGTTGATGACTGTAACAGAGTGATCAGAGAAATAGTGTGCAACCTTCTTCGTGGCCATGTAAATCCCATAAACGAGCTTCTGATAGTGCGGATATCTCTGCTTTGACGGAGTCAGAACTTCAGAAATATAATAAACTGGGCGCTGAACTTTATAGGCTTTTCCCTCTTCTTCCCGCTTGACCGTAAGTACTGTACTGATGACTTGTCCAGTGGCTGCTATATAAAGCAGTAAAGGCTCTTTGCTGATTGGGGCAGCAAGCACCGGCTGGGTGGAAAGCAGGGCTTTTAGCTCTGCAAATGCTGCATCAGCTTCAGGAGTCCACTCGAACTTATCTGATTTCTTCATCAGTCGGTAAAGAGGCAGTGCCTTTTCACCGAGGCGACAAATGAACGGACTTAGGGCGGCCAAGCAACCAGTGAGCTTCTGGACATCATGCACACGCATAGGGCGTTTCATTCGGAGTATAGCACCCACTTTCTCTGGGTTAGCGTCGATCCCTCGTTCGGAAACGAGAAAACCGAGTAATTTTCTGCCTGGAACTCCAAATGTGCACTTTGATGGATTGAGCTTGATATCATACCTTCTGAGGTTGGCAAAGGTTTCAGCAAGGTCAGTCAGTAGGTCGGAACCTTTACGTGACTTGACCACAATGTCATCCATGTATGCTTCCACATTCCGACTGATCTGAGTGAGAAGGCACTTCTGAATCATCCGCATGAATGTGGCTCCAGCGTTCTTCAAGCCAAATGGCATAGTGACATAACAGAAGCATCCGAATGGGGTGATGAAAGCTGTTTTTATCTCGTCGGGTCCGTACAGATGGATCTGGTGGTACCCGGAGTAGGCGTCCAAAAAGGACAAACGCTCGCACCCCGCAGTCGAGTCAACTATCTAATCGATGCGAGGGAGAGGAAAGTGATCTTTCGGGCAGGCCCGATTAATATGTTTGAGGTCGATGCACATGCGAAGTGAGTCGTCCTTCTTTGGGACCATGAAAACATTAGCTAACCACTCGGAGTGGTAAATTTCACGGATAAACTCAGCTGCCAAAAGCCGAGCCACCTCTTCACCGATTGCCTTCCTCTTCTGCACGGCGGACCGTCGAAGATGTTCTTTGACTGGTTTCACTTTTGGGTCGACTCGCAAACGATGCTCAGCCAGTCCCCTGGGAACACCTGGCATGTCCGAAAGTTTCCATGCAAAGATGTCCCAGTTCTCACGGAGGAACTGGATGAGCGCTTCTTCCTATTTGGAGAAGGGAGCAACATTGGGGTCTGTCGGGTGAATGTGAATCGACTTCGTTTCACCAGACGACTGGAATGCTGAATCTGTGGTTGGCTTCTTGGCTCATAACAAATCACTTGTATCTGCATTTTTCTAATATTCTTGCAATTCTGCTACGGCCATTTGTGCATCGGCGATTTTTGAGCCCTTCTGGAAGCACTCCTCTGCCTTCTTCCGACTACCAGTGACAATGATCACCCCTTTGGGACCAGGCATCTTCAATTTGAGGTACACGTAGCACGATCGAGCCATAAAACGAGCATAAGCTGGCCTGCCTAGAATAGCATGATAGGTACTCTGGAAATCCACAACTTCAAATGTCAACCTTTCTTTGCGGTAATTCTTGGAATCACTGAAAACCATGTCGAGAGCAATCTGGCCGAGTGATGCAGCCTTCTTGCCTGGAATGACCCCATGGAAACTCATATTGCTTTCGCTGAGTCTGGACATCGGAATGCCCATTCCCTTCAACGTCTCTGCATACAGTATGTTCAGGCCACTGCCACCATCCATCAGGACCTTTGTCAGTCGGGTGCCTTCGACCACCGGGTCGACCACCAATGCTTGCCTCCCAGGGGTGGCTATGTGTGCTGGGTGATCGGACTAGTCGAATGTAATGGCAGTCTGGGACCATTTCAAATAACTGGGTGTCGCCGAAGCGACCCTGTTTACTTCTCTGTTGATGGTTTTCAATCGACTTTTACTCTCAACATCAGCAAAAATCATGAGAGTGGAATTCACGTGGGGATAACCATCATCATCCTCTTCCTCATCCTCAGCCTTGTCTGCTCCCTTCTCCTTTTCCTTGGGCTGTTTCTCTCGGAATTGCTGGATTAGGAGTCGACATTGCCGAGTGGTGTGCTTCGGATAAATGAAATTACCCTCTTCATCTTTTTTGGTGTGGATGTGGCACGGCAGATCCAGCACATCATTTCCATCTTGATCTTTTACTTTCTTGGGGTTCCACGACCCTTTGGGCTTCCCCTTGAACTTTCCTTGAACCATAGCTAAGGCTTCACCAGGAGCAGCTGGCTCGGCCTTGCGCTTCTGTTTCCGACCGGAGTTTCCTCCTCCGGCTTCATGGGCGACCGCTTTGTGCTTGCCACTCCGGAGTCGTTCTTCTTCTTCACCATTGGCATATTTGGTGGCAATCTCGATCATCCGAGTCAGAGTCATATTTCCTGTCCGACCGAATTTCAGATTCAACTCTCGATACTTGACACCTTCCTTAAAGGCACAAATTGCCTGATGATCAGACACATCCTCCACCGTGTGCTGTAGGGTGATCCATCTCTGGATATAATCCCTCAAAGTTTCATTCGGTTTCTGTACACAACATTGTAATTCTGTCAGACCTGCCAGCCGTTTGCAAGTGCCCTCGAATGTTCTGACAAACACTCGGGCGAGATCTTCCCAAGTATAAATACTGCTAGGTGCCAACTGATTCAGCCATGCTCTAGCCGAGCCCTCCAACATCAGAGGAAGGTGTTTCATGGCCACTTCATCATAGCCGCCACCAATCTGGACAGCCACTCGGTAGTCTTCAAGCCAAGTGTCAGGCTTGGACTCACCAGTGAACTTACTGACTCCAGTCGCCAACCTGAAGTTGGGGGGAATCACTGCAGCCCTGATGGCTCTGCTGAAGCACTCTGGACCAGAGACATGCACCCTGCTGCTGGTTTGCGGATCTCTGTCATGGCCCTCTCAGTGAGCTCTGTTTCTGTCGACCAAGCCCTGAACGAGAATAGATCTCGCATCAAAGCCTGGCTCCCTGGGGTCGACTGGGATCCCTCGCCCAACACTGTGAGGGCGCTTGTCATCATGGTGCCGAGGCACATACGACCCACTCCGTGGGGGAGGCGTGGGCACTTGACGACGATCATCGCGATCGACTCGATGGTCATACTGCTCATGGTTTCTGTACGGATCTCGTCGATCTCCATGTCCCTCACGCCTTGGGGGCGATCTTGGGTTGTGAGATGATGTCTACTACACAACCTTCTTCTTGTAGACGTTGTTGGGCCTCCAAGTGCAGAGGTTTGTAGGACAGTAGCAAATTTCCCTCAAGTGGATGACCTAAGGTTTATCAATCCGTAGGAGGCGTAGGATGAAGATGGTCTCTCTCAAGCAACCCTGCAACCAAATAACAAAGAGTCTCTTGTGTCCCCAACACACCCAATACAATGGTAAATTGTATAGGTGCACTAGTTCGGCGAAGAGATGGTGATACAAGTGCAATATGGATAGTAGATAAAGGTATTTGTAATCTGAAATTATAAAAACAGCAAGGTAACAAATGATAAAAGTGAGAGTAAACGGTATTGCAATGCTAGGAAACAAGGCCTAGGGTTCATACTTTCACTAGTGTAAGTCCTCTCAACAATACTAACACAATTGGATCACATAACTGTCCCCCAACATGCAACAAAGAGTCACTCCAAAGTCGCTAATAGCGGAGAACGAACGAAGAGATTATGGTAGGGTACAAAACCACCTCAAAGTTATTCTTTCCAATCAATCCGTTGGGCTATTCCTATAAGTGCCACAAACAACCCTAGAGTTCGTACTAGAATAACACCTTAAGATACAAATCAACCAAAACCCTAATGTCACCTTGATACTCCAATGTCACCTCAAGTATCTGTGGGTATGATTATACGATATGCATCACACAATCTCAGATTCATCTATTCAACCAACACATAGAACCTCAAAGAGTGCCCCAAAGTTCCTACCGGAGAATCACGACAAAAACGTGTGCCAACCCCTATGCATAGGTTCCCAATGTCACGAAACCCGCAAGTTGATCACCTTAACATACATCAAGTGGCATGTGGTATCCCATTGTCACCACAGATATCCACGGCAAGACATACATCAAGTGTTCTCAAATCTTTAAAGACTCAATCCGATAAGATTACTTCAAAGGGGAAACTCAATTCATTACAAGAGAGAAGAGGGGGAGGAGAAACATAAGATCCAACTATAATAGCAAAGCTCGCGATACATCAAGATCGTATCATCTCAAGAACACAAGAGAGAGAGAGAGATCAAACACATAGCTACTGGTACATACCCTCAGCCCCGAGGGAGAACTACTCCCTCCTCGCCATGGAGAGCGCCGGGATGATGAAGATGGCCACCGGTGAGGGTTCCCCCCTTTGGCAGGGTGCCGAAACAGGGTCCCGATTGACTTTTGGTGGCTACGGAGGCTTCTGGCGGCGGAACTCCCGATCTATTCTGCATTCTGGAAGTTTTAGGTCACGTAGGTATATATGGGTGCAGGAGATACGTCAGGGGAGCCACGAGGGCCCCACGAGACAGGGGCGTGCCTTAGGGGGGGGGGGCTCCCCCACCCTCGTGAGCACCTCGTTCCTTCCTTGACATGGGGTCCAAGTCCATCAGGTGTGTTTCCTTCCAAAAATAACTTCTCCAGTTGATTTCGTTCCGTTTCGACTCCGTCTGATATTCCTTTTCTTCAAAACACTGAAATAGGCATAAAACAGCAAATCTAGGCTGGGCCTCCAATTAATAGGTTACTCCCAAAAATAATATAAAAGTGGATAATAAAGCCCAATATTGCCCAAAACAGTAGATAATATAGCATGGAGCAATCAAAAATTATAGATACGTTGGAGACGTATCATGAGCCGACTGAACTTTGTCTGCAACCACGGATCTGCTATGGATCCTATTCCGCGACTGAGATACGGCTGTATTCTGTTCTCCCGCCGCCCGGAGCAAAGCTCGGATCTGTACCAGACCTCGGCCAGCTTCTGACTGGGAAGGTTGGATCGACTCCGCTATCCGGGAAGCAACTGCTAGATTCTGGATTGGGGTTTGGTATACCTGAGTCGGAGGCGGAAAAAGTTGGCGTCGACTGGATTCGGGAGCACGCTGCCGAGCGCGATCGTCGAGTGCGCGCTAGAGGTTCTCCAGTCGAGTGTGCTCAGCCAAGTTGGCCAGGCGCGCCTGCTCCAAGGCCTGGGCCTTAGGGGTTTCTCCAACTATAGGAGTATGTAGTGCATCCATGTTCCAGCGGCGAAGTTCCTCGCTCTGCTGCGAAGAGAGGGGTTCGGGGCGGTACTCTTCATGAACGCGTGACGGATCGCTGTCCCCATCACCTCCGTCTTCACGGGTGAAGCCAGGAGGACTGCGTGGTCCATTGACCATCAAAACTTCTGCCGCTGGGTCACTGCTGTCGCACTCGGATGCAGTCTCTACGGAGCCAGTCGACAGATCAAACATGCCGTAGAGAGTTTCGTCGGGCTCGATTGCCGCGACTTGAGGGGTGGCCGACTGGCGAGCCGCCGCATGCCTTACCCACCGCTAAAGCCTCGACCGACCGAAACGTTTGCTCCGACGAGCCACAGGGAGGGTGAAAGTTGCTGGAGCCGACTGATACTGGGTCGACGACTGCCGCGGGAGGACGCCGCGGACGCATGCGCGAAAGTGCGTCGCCCCATGGGCGGGGAGTGCGTCGACATCGAGTGGAGCCTCCTGAAGCCAAGCGGAGTCGTCGGCGACAAACACGAGCACGCTGAGACGGATCTCGCGCTCCTCAGCTAAACCTCCGCCTGAAACCATGATGAAGGGGATCGGAAAAATTGCAACTTCTCCAAAAAGTCGTTAAGACACCTGCCCCACGGTGGGCGCCAACTGTCGTGGTTCTAAGCCTGACAGTAGAATAGGGGGGGGGTAAGAATATAGAGGCAAGATCCTAACTATGGAGGAGTTGTACACGCGAGTTTTACGAGTTCAAGCCCTTCTTAGAGGAAGTAACAGCCCTACGTCTCGGAGCCCTGAGGTGGTCGACTGGATATATGCGCGTGAATTACAAAAGGTGCGAACCCTTGTCTCGCAGGAGGGGGGTGGCTTATATAGAGTGCGCCAGGACCCCAGCCAGCCCACGTTACAAAGGGTTCAATGTACATTAAGGCAGGGCATTACTGGTAACGCTAGTAATAAAGAGATATAAATGATCTTTAAGGTTGCAGAGTGAATGACCGACCATTGTCATCCTGAGTGACGTTAGGCCTTCTACACTCCGAGTGGTTTCTCGTATCGTCGAGTGGTTGTTCGCATAGTCTAGTGTCTTCTATACTGTTGAGTGGAACATAGCTTCACGGTCGAGTGGATGATGATTTTGCTTCGACCTGTTCTGGTTCCTTTAGAGATGCCCTTGGGGAGGGTATCTTGGACAAATCCATGACCCTACCCTAGGTACATAGCTTCATGAGTCGGTTCACATAGCATTTAACATTACTCCTCCGAATTCTATCAACACGTTATTTGAGACGTGGCTAGATGGGATAGACTTCAAAATAGCGAGACACATTCGTGTAGGAGTATGTGCTTTATTATGGGCAGTCTGAAACTGCAGAAATGATTTCGTCTTTAACAGAACAACAAATATTCATTTTTTGCAGGTTATCTTCCGAGCCACTGCGTTGATCCGTATGTGGTTTCTACTCAGTCCGACGGAGGCCAGGGAGCGTTTGGTTACTGGATCTACCCGATGGGAGATGGTAGCACGGGCTATTTTCAACCGGTTGGGATGACGGTCATGTAATAGGATAGGCATTTAGTGTTCCTATCTTTTTATGCCAGCCGGTTATGGCTTTTTTATTTCCATTTAGCTCTTGGTGAGCCTTTTTTGTTCTTTGATCGAGACATGAAGACTTGTGTTGGACCTTTTGCTTATTAATAATCATGGCTGTATGCATCGTTCTGATGCAGAGACCGGGGCGAATCCCCTTTTCGAAAAAATGAGAAGCAAGTACGATGCGCACTAGCATGTAAGCAGTACAAAAATCACAACAATCTACAACAACATTCACAAGTCATAACACATCCATCTCTCAATCTCTCCCAATTATATCTTCAGAAGCAACACATAACACCAAAACAGACTTTCAGCACACTGTCACTATGGCGTTGGGTGCACAGTATCATGGTCTTTTCCCCCCTCTAAAATATACACAAGTGTGTGTATCATATTAGGGCGAAGTATCGAGTGAAAACTTGATTTCAGTGAAAATCTGGAAATTTGAATCCCACCCCGTTGGATCGGTAGCGAAAGGCATCTACTCAAGTGCGGAGCTCCCACCAGCAACTTAAACACATATTAGCACAAAACGCCCTCTCTTATTCGCCATCTAGGGCCATAGTCCTTGACTCTTCGTGAGATGGATTCGTCTTCAATCCTGTTATGCGTCTCGATGGAGCCTCAACCGCCGGCTAGCCCTTGCCCTACGCCGGCTGCAACGAGACCTCCCTTGGCAGCGACTGCCCTCCACCGGCCTCTATTGGCTCCCCATTGGCTACGACTCTCCCTCCACCGGCCACATCTGGCACCATGACTTTCCTTTCGCTGATCGCCATGGGGCTGCCGTCGGTGGCCGCTCGCGCTCGGCGGCCGTGACTGACTCTTTGGAGTACTCGTCACCACTGCCCCTCGATCTTTGATTGCCGTGCCTCTATTTGGTCCCCTGACCTCCCCTTCTATTTGATTTGAGGCAAGCCGGTGGTGCTTTTAATTTTGGTGTAGAACAAGATGAAATTCAGAGTTCCACTGTATGTTTTGACCTATTGAGGGTATGAAATTCATGTGGTATGAGATTTTGAGATTTCTGTATCTCTGAATGTTTAAGTTTGAGAATTTTCTAGTGTTTGTATTGTGAATCTAAATTGTAGCAAATGTGTCATCTAAAGAGAAAATTGGTAACAATCAGAAACTTATTTACAACTTATGCAAAGAACTGGCCATTAAACTCTCGTTGGGAGATGATTTGAGCCATTTTGTAGGTTCTTTTCTCCTGCGGAAATGAAACAACCCATTATGCAGAGTAAGCTTGTGATCTTTTAGGTATAGAAACTGCTATTTGCTAAAAGCCTGCAAGCTTTTGATGATTACTGCATTTCAGGAATATGAACTACTCTTTGCTGCAAGCATGCAACCTTGTGATGCTTACTGCATTTTTAGTTCTTACTTTCTTCTATACTTATTACTAGAAAGTGTAATCATGTAGCTAGTTGCAATGGTGTTTCCACCATTATTCAGATCTATACAAAAAACTCACTCCATTAGTCATATAAACTAAAGCAAAAAATCCCGTTGAATCTTGAGTGGTAATATACATCAACATTCAGCTACAAGTTTACAAAGGATGAGCTATTAAGTCAGAGAGAAGACTCTGTACATCAAGAATTAGGAGGAGCTACAACTTCACACTGAATCAGAGACTACCTACACGGAATTTACATGAAAATTGCAGCACATTTTTGCTAGACGGGCTCCCTACATACACATACAGGACACGACCACCGGCGCCGCTCAACTTCATCTTCAGCGCCTGCACCGCCACAACTATGAGCGCCGCCTGCTGTAGTCGCCTCACCTCGCGAGCCCTCCCCGTTGTTGCGAGCTCTGTCTATGTCTGCCTCACCTTGGAACCCCCTTCCGGCTGAGTGGAGCTTCGACGCGGTGGGTGCCTGCGGTGCCGCCGCTACGAGCGCTGGCTGTGCCTGCCTCGCTGCAGGATCCGTCCCCGCCAAGGGGAATCGGCGTGGTGCATGGATGCACCGCCGCATTTGGCAGTGTCGGCTGTGGTGCCTCTCCTCGGCAGTCATCCGGCGTGGGGCGCGCCGGCGTCGCTGCGGGATAGGAAGGGGAGGGGACAAGCAAGGGTCAAAATCCTGACAACATTACTAGGAAGGAGGGGGTTTTGTGCTAATGTGTGTTTAAGTTGCTAGTGGGAGCTCCGCACTTGAGTAGATGCCGTTCACTACAGATCCAACGGGGTGGGATTCAAGTTTCCAGATTTTCACTGAAATCAAGTTTTCACTCGATACTTCGCCATCATATTATAGTACTATGAAAGAACAACGGGTGTAGAAGCCCACATCCATCAGAGATGTTACAACTTAGACACCTCACCCATCCCTTAGACAAAGCTGAAAGAGCTACTCATCTACGACCCATGTAGAAAAGTTTGATACAAAGGATCGTAATCCTCACTCGGGAGACCCGTCTGTCTCCACTCTTGTCCCTCGGACACAAACCTGTTGATGACCTGCTTAATGGAAGGGCGTACTCCATAAAAAATTATGGCATTTCTATGCTTTCACAATATTATTTTATATATAAAGCGGGGCTAAAACCTTTATCGGTATGCTTCTATAGCTTCCATAGTATTATGGTGTGTGTAATCATTTTGATACTTCAGATCTCCTTGTTGTGTTGCACAACACTGGGCGCCATATTAGGCCATTTCCAAGGCGGACCCATAAACCTCTCGCAACCGTCCCGGCCGCATTGTCTGGACCGTGGGAGCCATCCAATGACGACCTGTATCCGTCTGCAGGGTGGCCTGGACATGTTTCCTCCCGCAAATTTGAAGACATAAGTATGGGAGGTTTGCGGGAGTTTGGACACCCAAAATATAGGACTCCGATACCCATGCCCACCCAATCCCCCTCCCGGTCTCATTTCCTTCCACCCCGCCCCTTCTCCCCCTTACTTTGCATCTACACCCTCCACCTCCGCCGCCGCTGTTGTTTGTCTCTGGTCGCCACAAAGGCATTGTCAGATGTCTGCAACCAGCACCGACGCACTCGCTCGCAGTTCGGCGGAGCTTTCCACCCTGGAGCGGTTTGTACCCAGGTTCGCTCCGCCCCTGTCGATGACCTCCATGGTGGACACCATGCCCGACAGGTGTTTGGCCAAATGCCAATGAGCTTATTTTCAAATGCTCTGTCGTTTTTTAGAGTACAAAGGATGGTGAGCTACTCAACCATGGAGGATGAGTTGTTGTGCTATGCATGGCTGGCCACATCCGCGGATTTCATAGGAAGGAGTAGAGGGGAGCCCTTCTAAGAGCAAGTGCATTTTTCTAGAAATGGAGGAGGACCCCCGGCCTCTGCATATGGACAATGCATGCAGCCACTTTATTAATTATTCACACAAGACCTTACAAAATCATACAACAGTAAAACTAAAGCCACCGTCTAGGAAACAACTGTCGTTTCTCCTATCCAGTTGATATAGGGATCCTGATAGTCTGGGCCTAATACCAAACAGACCTCGCAGCCAAACCTAACATTTAAGACCTAAGGTCCCAACCAGGACGCCTGCTGGGTATGGGGCACCCACCAGTCCGGCGCACTCCTCAACCAGGATGCCTGCCGGGTATGAGGCTGCCGCAGCCATCTGCCATCAATCCATCTTCAATGTTGTACTGTTGAATCTACCTTGCCCGGTCTAGCTGCCGTCGGCGTCACCACGACTCCAGACAACGCCACCATCCTGCGCTCGTCCATCATCACATGGCCACCGACGAGACCCTGCTGCTCCATGCCGCTGAGACGCGACGTTGTCGACGTGCCAGATGCCACGCTGCTCCTCCGACGCGAAACACCACCTGCTGCCACTGGTCCCATCCCCTTCGCCTGCAGTTTCTCAAACCGAGCACCCAGACGCCCAGGCGGCGCCTCCAAGAAGGGTACGACACACGCAGTGCCGCCGCTGCCCAATCTAAGGAGATTTAGGGTTTTCACCCAGGCATGGGGTCGGGGTGGAGGGCATGGACCTCGACGGCGCCTGCAAGTAGGAGAACGGCGACCCTGGTCGTCGCCACCGTCGGGATGAACGAGTCCTCCAGAGTTTCCTCAAGTCCGATGTCACCTCTACCAGCCCCCGCAAACGCACTGAGGCCGACGAACGCGATCATAAGCCACCAAGTGTAGCGGGAGAGAGCCTACAGTGTGGAGGAGATCCACCGGCGACTCACCACCCCTGCGGTCAAGATGCCGTCCATCCACCCCCCACGAACATCGCCAGTCGTGGGCACCGTCGCCATGCCTAACAGAGCCGCCGCCCCTGGTCCATGTTCCTTCACGAAGGCCAGAGTGGCGAGATCCTTCACGAGCGACGAGATCCGCACTGCGCGGCCGACGCCATCGCCCAAGCCCACCGTCGACCGATCCCGCCGCCGTCGGCCGGGAGGCCGCACGCTGTCGGGAGTCCCACACCCATGGATCTGGGCACCCGTGCATCGCCACGAGTCTGTCGCCTCCGGGATCGGCCACACCATCGGGAGGGCCACACCCCGCGGATCAGGGCACCCATGCCGCCACAGATCCGGGAACGGGAGGAGAGACCCTCCGCCGCCGCCGTCGCATGCACGGGCTTTGCCCGGCGCCGACCATCGGCAGTGGCAGAGGGGGAGAAGGGCGCTGGAGGGACTAGGCGGCGGCGGAGCCCTCCCGAGTCGCCCGCGGGGGAGGCGACGCGACCTCATAAAATGGGAGAGATTTTCACTTCCCGGCCTCTGCACCAACTAGGGATGCATACAACCATTTTAGTATGAGTACCAAGATAGACATGGTCCTCAAATGTTTTTTAAATGAGTATCAAGATATTTCTTGATGAGAGGTCCCACCACACACCAAGCTTGATCCTCAATAAACAGAGAAAAAACCCTGTGCATCAGTTGTCAATTCTAGAAATTGAACTCAGGTCGCTAGGCTGCACAACCACCGAGCCAAGGCTCTCTTTGCATGGGAGCAAGTGCATGAAAAGTTTCACGCACAAAAGCACATTGCGCCCTATGACATGAACATCATTCAATGACGTGGCGTTAGGTCATTGTCGTATCTCTAGCATAGTATTCAGACCAGCATCACCAAGTTTTGCGACATGGTTCTTTAGCTCGACGCAAGGTGGCCATTGCACACGGCAGAGGACGTGATCATAAGTTTAACTTCATCTTGCTCAACTTTTTGATTGATTCATTCACTAAATGTTGATCTACACATAGCCCGCACGCGCCGTCGCGGTGTACCACAAGACATAGGGACGGTCATTTACGTGCACACACTATTGGATGAAGCTGAAGGAGGAGTTTGTCTGGAACGACATGATCCGTTCATGAAAAACTTGGTGGACATCCGAGATCTAGTCGAATTAGAGACATTGTTGTACTAGACTTATTTGCATGTTATATATGGATGATTTGTGCTATTTTCTATTCAAAGTTTGATGAATATCGGCCGCTTTTCATGAATTTCATCAGTTAGTTAAAATTCGTGTCCGTAGACTGGTCCCTCGGTCCACGGATGAATGCGAGAGGATTTTTACGGATTTACCGTTGGAGATGCCCTTATCCCCTGGATTTGGCGTCCACTCCGGTTTACCGAGTGTCGTGCACGTTCGAGCCCAGATGGTTCTTGCAAAAACGCACCCCGGCAGCAGATGGCTGATGGCATCGTGGTCTTCCATAGTTCATTCCAGCATTGAGATGGTGGCTACATGTGCCAGGCTGTAATGATGAACGTTAGAGTAACCATATACACTTCATATTGTTTTTTGGTTCGTATGTGGCTCGAGGGGATCTCGCCTCAAGATGGCAACGGGGACGAAACCTACCGGGTTTTGCCTTCCCAAACTCATCCCCATGAAAAAATCGAAGCCTGTCCCCATCCCCGTCACCGTGCGCGGGGCTAGCTTTTTACCCGTCCCCTAAACCCATCGAGTTTTCTAAACACATGGGGAACCCACGGGAAATCGACATATTTAAGAAAACATAAGGACTGGAGTTCTACCATTTAGAACTAAAACTCTACCACTTGTGCTAAATGCTGATTCTAAGGCAACTATGCTGGCCGGAGTTGCAAAAATATCACATGCTAGCAGCCTCAAAGTTGGATAGCGTGTTCCACCAACTTTCCACCAATGTAACACACTGAATTTATCTTTAGACAAATGGAACTAGCTCATCTTTCAAGTAATGATCTAGCTTAGATTTCATCCTAAAATATGTTGACCATTTTTGAGCAACACGTTCATTGAAGAGTGACATAAGGAATGGAGCTTGCAGAGAAGAGGATAAACAAGATGACTGTCCATGATCATCATCACTCTCAAGATTGTACTCCTCGAATACGCTTATTGTAGTATTTTGACAGGGGTGGCGGGTTTCAGGTTTGGGTATTGTTGAAACGGGTTTGAACCCGTGAAACGTGTCGGGTTTTATACTTTACCCAACAGCAGCCCCGCGAGGTTAAAAAGATGCCCATCCCCGTCCCCTAATAGGGTAAAAACCCGCAGGGACACGGGTTTCGGGGCCCCATTGCCATCTTGAATCTCGCCTCACAACTTGTCTGACGCACATGGTGTCCTCTGCCGCGTTCAGACCGGACATCGCCGCAACGCTCGACCTGCTCCTCGCCTTTCTAAGCAAGACCAGTGTGTTGCTACTGGCAAAAGGAAACATCGGCGACCTTCAGACGAACTGTTTGATGGAATGTCAGAGAGAAGTAAGCTTGAGTGTTAAATGTCGATGGGTGAACCCGCTGCAGCTTACCATTCCGGGCTAACAGAGTGTATATTTGATGCCACATAAACGCTTACATATGGGTCCAATGCGTCATAAACATGGGTAAAACAGATGAACTACGTCACTAGTGTCCTTTGTGAAAATTAGGGGCAATATTGGTAGGTTTTGGGAAAAAATTATAGAGTGGTTGTTTTTTGAACCCTAATCGCAATTGTAGTGGCTTTTGCTAATTAATTACTCCGTCTATACGATGTCAAACAAAATTGGGGTAGCTGATCTCCTTAACTCAACTTAGGTACTCATCTTAGTATGTGAGAGAAATAATATCTCGAGGCAGGTTCTCACCCTACTATATAGATAAACCACAAACCAAAGTATATGGCCAAACAATACATGGTAATGAGAAGACTGATAACCCACAAGTATAGGGGATCACAACAGTTTTTGACGGTAAAGTATTCAACCCAAATTTATTGATTCGACACAAGGGGATCCAAAGAATACTCTCAAGTATTAGCAGCTGAGTTGTCAATTCAACCACACCTGGAAACTTAGTATCTGCAGCAAAGTATTTAGTAGCAAAGTAATATGATAGTAGTGGTAGCAGTAACAAAAGGTAACAGTAGTAAAAGTAATGTTTTTGGTATTTTGTAGTGATGATACCAATAGCAACGGGAAAGTAAATAAGCGAAGAACAATATATGGAAAGCTCGTAGGCAATGGATCGGTGATGGAGAATTATGCCGGATGCGGTTCATCATGTAACAGTCATAACCTAGGGTGACACAGAACTAGCTCCAGTTCATTGATATAATGTAGGCATGTATTCCGAACATAGTCATACGTGCTTATTGAAAAGAACTTGCATGACATCTTTTGTCCTACCCTCCCGTGGCAGCGGGGTCCTTACGGAAACTAAGGGATATTAAGGCCTCCTTTTAATAGAGTACTAGAACAAAGCATTAACACATAGTGAATACATGAACTCCTCAAACTACAGTCATCACCGGTAAGTATCTCGATTATTGTCACTTCGGGGTTAACGGATCATAACACATAATAGGTGACTATAGACTTGCAAGATAGGATCAAGAACACTCATATATTGATGAAAACATAATAGGTTCAGATCTGAAATCATGGCACTCGAGCCCTAGTGACAAGCACTAAGCATAGGAAAGTCATAGCAACATCAATCTCAGAACATAGTGGATACTAGGGATCAAACCCTAACAAAACTAACTCGATTAAATGATAGATCTCATCCAACCCATCACCGTCCAGCAAGCCTACGATGGAATTACTCACGCACGGGGGTGAGCATCATGAAATTGGTGATGGAGGATGGTTGATGATGACGATGGCGACGGATTCCCTTCCCCGGAGCCCCGAACGGACTCCAGATCAGCCCTCCCGGGAGGTTTTAGGGCTTGGCGGCGGCTCCGTATCATAAAACGCGATGAATTCTTCTCTCTGATTTTTTCTCCCCGAAACACAATATATAGAGTTGGAGTTGGAGTCGGAGAGGCACCAGGGGGCCCACGAGGTAGGGGGCACGCCCTAGGGGGCAGGCGCGCCCCCACCCTCGTGCATAGGTGGTGGGCCCCCTGGCCTTCATCTTTTGCAGGTATTTTTTATATTTTCCAAAAAGTTGCTCCGTGAAGTTTCAAGTCATTCCGAGAACGTTTGTTTCTGCACATAAATAACACCATGGTAATTCTGCTGAAAACAGCGTTAGTCCGGGTTAGTTCCATTCAAACCATGCAAGTTAGAGTCCAAAACAAGGGCAAAAGTGTTTGGAAAAGTAGATACGACGGAGACGTATCAACTCCCCCAAGCTTAAACCTTTGCTTGTCCTCAAGCAATTCAGTTGACAAACTGAAAGTGATAAAGAAAAACTTTTACAAACTCTGTTTGCTCTTGTTGTTGTAAATATGTAAAGCCAGCATTCAAGTTTTCAGCAAAGATTATAACTAACCACATTCACAATAACGCTTAGGTCTCAAGTTTACTCATATCAATAGCATAATCAACTAGCGAGCAATAATAATAAATCTCGGATGACAACACTTTCTCAAGACAATCATAATATGATATAACTAGGTGGTATCTCGCTAGCCCTTTCTGAGACTGCAAAACATAAATGCAGAGCACCTTTAAAGACCAAGGACTGACTAGATATTGTAATTCATGGTAAAAGAGATCCAGTCAAGTCATACTCAATGTAAATTAACAGTAATGAATGCAAATGACAGTGGTGCTCTCCAACTGGTGCTTTTTAATAGGAGGATGATGACTCAGCATAAAGGTAAATAGATAGGCCCTTCGCAGAGGGAAGCAAGGATTTGTAGAGGTGCCAGAGCTTGGTTTTGAAACAGAGGTGAATAATATTTTGAGCGGTATACTTTCATTGTCAACATAACAACTGAGAGATGGCGATATCTTCCATGCATGCTACACACATTATAGGCGGTTCCCAAACAAAATGGTAAAGTTTATACTCCCCCTTCCACCAACAAGCATCAATCCATGGCTTTCTCGAAACAACGAGTGCCTCCAACTAACAAGAGTACCAGGGGGAGTTTTGTTTGAAATTATTTTGATTTAGTTTGCATAAATCATGGGACTGGGCATCCCGGTGACCAGCCATTTATCTCGTGAGTGAGGAGCAGAGTCCACTCCTCCTGAGAATAACCCGCCTAACATGGAAGATATAGACAGCCCTAGTTGATACATGAGCTATTCGAGCATACAAAATAGGATATTTATTTGAAGGTTTAGAGTTTGGCACATACAAATTTACTTGGAACGGCAGGTAGATACCGTATATAGGTAGGTATAGTGGACTCATGTGGAATAACGTTGGGGTTTTAAGGGATTGGATGCACAAGCAGTATTCCCTCTTAGTACAAGTGAAGGCTAGCAAAAGACTGGGAAGCGACCAGCTAGAGAGCGACAACAGTCATGAACATGCATTAAAATTAATCAACACTGAATGCAAACATGAGTAGGATATAATCCACCATGAACATAAATATCGTGAAGGCTATGTTGATTTTGTTTCAACTACATGCGTGAACATGCGCCAAGTCAAGTCACTTAAATCATTCAGAGGAGGATACCACCCTATCATACCACATCATAACCATTTCAATAGCATGTTGGTACGCAAGGTAAACCATTATAACTCAGCTAATCAAGCATGGCACAAGAAACTATGATCTCTAGTTGTCATTGCAAACATGTTTATTCATAATAGGCTGAATCAAGAACGATGAACTAATCATATTTACAAAAACAAAGGAGGTCGAGTTCATACCAGCTTTTCTCATCTCAGTCAGTCCATCATATGCCATCATAATTGCCTTTCACTTGCACAACCGAACGATGTGAATAATAATAATAGTGCGCGTGCATTGGACTAAGCTGGAATCTGCAAGCATTCAATAAACAGGAGAAGACAAGGCAATATGGGCTCTTTTGTCAGATCAACAATAATGCATATAAGATCCACTTCAACAATTTAATCATGGTCTTCTCCTATCGACCTCCAAAGAAAAGAAAAGAAATAAAACTATTTACACGGGAAAGCTCCCAGCAAGCAAAAGAAGAACATGAAATATTTTTGGGTTTTCTTTTTAATTACTACTGCAAGCATGGAAAGTAAACTAATTAAAAGCTACAACTAATTTTTTTGGTTTTTCTTTAGGTTTATTAAACACACAAGAAGAAAGCATAAAAAGGAAATAAACTAGCATGGATGATACAAATGAAAAAGTATGAGCACCGACATCTAGCAATGAGTGTGTGAACATAAATGTAATGTCGGTGGGAAATACGTACTCCCCCAAGCTTAGGCTTTTGGCCTAAGTTGGTCTATGGCCATGGCTGGCCTGGCGGATATCCATAATAGTAGTTGGGGTCGTACTGAGAAGAAGAAGAGGACTACGATTGCCACTGGCTGGGGATCATCTCCGGATCCCATGGGTAATTAGACTGTCATGAAGGATCAAATTGTGGTTCCGGCTCTGGCTCCCTGGCTGGTGCAGGGTTCCGGTAGGCATGAATCGCCTTCAATGGAACAAGGTACTGGCCTGCAGATAAATCAAACAAAGAAGGAGCAGGCAGGGTAATAGTCTCAGGATGATGTTTATCAAAGAACAATTTGTATTTAAGCTCTACTTCCCTATTCTTAACAATAAAATCATGTGCCACCATACTTTTATAATCTAAATAAACACGAGGCAACACCTTTTCTTCCTTTTCATAATGCCTAATAGGTATGTTAAAATGTGTAGCTAGGCGTGAAGTATAGATGCCTCCAAAGATAGGGCCCTTGGTACGGTTCAAACTTAACCGTTTAGCAATAATGCCGCCCATACTAACAGAGTTATCACTGTATAAACCGTGGAGCAAAATAATAATATCAGGGATACTAAGGTTTCCACAGTTTCCGCGACCAATTAAACAACGACTAGCAAATATTGCAAAATAGCGTAAAACAGGAAAATGTATGCTAGTGATTCGTGCATCGGAAACCTTCCTTGTTTCCCCTACAGTGATAGTATCAATAAACCCATCCACATCCTCGCGATGTGGTTCCTCTGTCTTGCCCTCGAAAGGGACTAAACAAACCCGACAAAAATCATAAAGTGACATCTCCTTATGCTCATCATATAAATAAAACTCCACCGTAGGTGGGGAGCTCCTAGAATGGAAATGAAAGTTTTGCACAAAGATATTTGTGATTAAGAGATACTGATCGCATTGGTCGTGGAGGAAAGCGGTGAGGTCTGCATTCCTAGTCAATTCATGAAAATCTTCATAAATCCCGGCTGCTCTTAAGAAATCATCGGAAGGCCATTCACACGCCCGAACCTCTGTGGTGCGAGGCAGATTATACTTAGGCTTCGGTGCTTTTTTCCTTCGAGCTTCGGCTCGATGAGCCCCTCAAAAGTCTCTTCATCATTTTCTGAAAAATTCTGAAATTTTTAGTAACTTCAAAATAAAAGTAAACCAAACTCAATAATATTGATAGCAACTACTCCTACAAGTGCCTAAGACCTATATCATGCATCAAAACTACTTTTGACCATATAAATTTGACATGCAAGCTCAAGAACAGGGTCACCTAAGCAGCAAAAATTTGCAATGAATAAAGCACTAGAACAAAAAATAATTGGACCAATGGAGGAGTCACATACCAAGGAACAATCTCCCCAAGCAGTTTTGTGAGAGGTGCTTTGAGCAAGGGGATCAAAAATGGCAGCAAAATGAGCTTGGACTCGGGTTTGAGCTGGATATTCGTGTTTGGGGGAGGAAGAAGGAGTGTGTGGATGAAAGGATAAGTGGAGGAGGGCCACCGTGGGCAGGTGGTTAACCCCCCCGCCGTGTTCTCAGTGCCAAATATTCTCAAATATTCCAGAAAAAATCATATTTAAATTTCAGGGCATTTGGAGAACTTTTATTTTCAGAGTATTTTTATATTGCACGGATAATCAGATAACAGACAGAAACATATTTATTTTTATTTTATTTAATATAAATAACAGAAAGTAAAAGTGGGGTACAGAAGGTTGTGCTTTCTAGTTTCATCCATCTCATGCTCATCAAAAGGAATCCACTAACAAGGTTGATCAAGTCTTATTAACGAACTCATTCCCAATAACATGGAACCGGAGAAATTTTGAATAACACTATGTTACCTCAACGGGGATATGCACATCCCCAATAATAAGAATATCATATTTCTTCTTGACAGTAGGAAGAGTAAATTCAAAACCTCCAAATATAATCGATGGAATTTTTCCAATAGAGTTGATACTATGAACTTGAGGTTGTTTCCTCGGAAAGTGTACCGTATGCTCATTACCATTAACATGAAAAGTGACATTGCCTTTAGCGCAATCAATAACAGCCCCTGCAGTATTCAAAAAGGGTCTTCCAAGAATAATAGACATACTATCGTCCTCGGGAATATCAAGAATAACAAAGTTCGTTAAAATAGTAACGTTTGCAACTACAACGGGCACATCCTCACAAATACCGACATGTATAGCAGTTGATTTATCAGCCATTTGCAAAGATATTTCAGTAGGTGTCAACTTATTCAAATCAAGTCTACGATATAAAGAGAGAGGCATAACACTAACACCGGCTCCAAGATCACATAAAGCAGTTTTAACATAGTTTCTTTTAATGGAGCATGGTATAGTGGGTACACCGGGATCTCCAAGTTTCTTAGGTATTCCACCCTTAAAAGTATAATTAGCAAGCATGGTGGAAATTTCAGTTTCTGGTATCTTTCTTTTATTTGTAACAATTTCTTTCATATACTTAGCATAAGGATTCATTTTAAGCATATCAGTTAATCGCATACGCAAAAATATAGGTCTAATCATTTCAGCAAAGCGCTCAAAATCCTCATCATCCTTTTTCTTGGATGGTTTGGGAGGAAAATGCTTTCTTTCTTTACCATGTTTCCTAGTAACAAAGTCTTTCTTATCATAACGTTGATTCTTTGATTGTGGGTTATCAAGATCAACAGCAGGTTCAATTTCTATATCATTATCATTGGTAGGTTGAGCATCATCATGAACATTATCATTAACATTATTACTAGTTTCAGGTTCATTACCAGATTGAGTTTCAGCATCAGAAATAGAAATATCATTTGGATTCTCAGGTGGTTCAATAACAGGTTCACTCGAAGCATGCAAAGTCCTATCATTTTTATTTTTCTTCCTTTTAGAAGGACTAGGTGCATCTATATTATTTCTCTGAGAATCTTGCTCAATTCTCTTACGATGGCCTTCAGGATACAAAGGTTCCTGAGTCATTTTACCACCTCTAGTCATAACTCTAACAGCATTATTATTATCCTTACTATTCAATTCATTGAGCAAATCATTTTGAGCTTTAAGTACTTGTTCTACTTGAGTGGTAACCATAGAAGCATGTTTACTAATAAGTTTAAGTTCACCTTTGACATTAGCCATATAATCACCCAAGTGTTCAAGCATATTTGAATTGTATTTCAATTGTCTACCAAAATAAGCATTAAAGTCGTCTTGCTTAGCCATAAATTTATCAAACTCATCTAAGCATGGGCTAGCAAACTTAGTAAATGGGATTTCAGCTTTATCATATCTATAGAGAGAATTTACCTTTACTACCTGTGTTGGGTTATCAAGACCATGAGTTTCTTCAATAGGTGATGGATCAAGATCATATGTTTCTTCAATAGGCGGTAAATTAAGACCGTGTATTTCTTCAATAGGAGGTAAATTCTTAACATCTTCAGCTTTAATACCTTTTTCTTTCATAGATTTCTTTGCCTCTTGCATATCTTCAGGACTGAGAAATAGAATACCCCTCTTCTTCGAAGTTGATTTAGGAATAGGCTCAGGAATTGGCTCCGGAGGTGTCCAATTATTTTCATTTGTCAACATATTATTCAATAGAATTTCAGCTTCATCCAATGTTCTTTCCCTGAAAACAGGACCAACACAACTATCCAGGTAATCTCTGGAAGCATCGGTTAGTCCATTATAAAAGATATCAAGTATTTCATTTTTCTTAAGAGGATGATCAAGCAAAGCATTAAGTAATTGGAGAAGCCTCCCCCAAGCTTGTGGGAGACTCTCTTCTTTAATTTTCACAAAATTATATATATCCCTTAAAGCAGCTTGTTTCTTGTGAGCAGGGAAATATTTAGCAGAGAAGTAATAAATCATATCCTGGGGACTACGCACACAACCAGGATCAAGAGAATTAAACCATATCTTAGCATCACCCTGAGAACGGAAATATTTTAAGGATATAAAAGTAGCGAGTTCTCTCATCATTAGTGAACAGGGTAGCTATATCATTTAATTTAGTAAGATGTTCCACAATAGTTTCAGATTCATAGCCATGAAAGGGATCAGATTCAACCAAAGTAATTATACCAGGATCAACAGAGAATTCATAATACTTATCGGTAACACAGATAGGTGAAGTAGCAAAAGCAGGGTCAGGTTTCATTCTAGCATTTAGAGATTGCTTGTTCCATTTAGCTAATAACCTCTTAAGTTCGTATCTATCTTTGCAAGCTAAAATAGCTAAAGAGGCTTCTTGATCAAAAACATAACCCTCAGGAATAACAAGTGATTCTTCATCATCACTTTCATCAGTATTATCAGATTCAATATTTTCAATCTCTCTAGCCCTAGCAAGTTGTTCATCAAGAAATTCACCAAGTGGCACGGTAGTATCAAGCATAGAAGTAGTTTCATCATAAGTATCATGTATAGCAGAAGTGGCATCATCAATAACATGCGACATATCAGAACGAATAGCAGAAGCAGGTTTAGGTGTCGCAAGCTTACTTAAAACAGAAGGTGAATCAAGTGCAGAGCTAGATGGCAGTTCCTTACCTCCCCTCGTAGTTGAGGGATAAATCTTGGTTCTTGGATCTTTCAAGTTCTTCATAATGATAAGCAGATATAAATCCCAAGTGACTCAAAGAATAGAGCTATGCTCCCCGGCAACGGTGCCAGAAATAGTCTTGATAACCCACAAGTATAGGGGATCGCAACAGTTTTCGAGGGTAAAGTATTCAACCCAAATTTATTGATTCGACACAAGGGGAGCCAAAGAATACTCTCAAGTATTAGCAGCTGAGTTGTAAATTCAACCACACCTGGAAACTTAGTATCTGCAACAAAGTATTTAGTAGCAAAGTAATATGATAGTAGTGGTAACAGTAAGAAAAGCAATGTTTTTGGTATTTTGTAGTGATGATAGCAATAGCAACGGGAAAGTAAATAAGCGAAGAACAATATATGGAAAGCTCGTACGCAATGGATCGGTGATGGAGAATTATGCCGGATGCAGTTCATCATGTAACAGTCATAACCTAGGGTGACACAGAACTAGCTCCAGTTCATTGATATAATGTAGGCATGTATTCTGAACATAGTCATACGTGCTTATGGAAAAGAACTTGCATGACATCTTTTGTCCTACCGTCCTGTGGCAGCGGGGTCCTTACAGAAACTAAGGGATATTAAGGCCTCCTTTAAATAGAGTATCAGAACAAAGCATTAACACATAGTGAATACATGAACTCCTCAAACTACGGTCATCACCGGTAAGTATCCCGATTATTGTCACTTCGGGATTAACGGATCATAACACATAATAGGTGACTATAGACTTGCAAGATAGGATCAAGAACACTCGTATATTGATGAAAACATAATAGGTTCAGATCTGAAATCATGGCACTCGGGCCCTAGTGACAAGCATTAAGCATAGCAAAGTCATAGCAACATCAATCTCAGAACATAGTGGATCCTAGGAATCAAACCCTAACAAAACTAACTCGATTACATGATAGATCCCATCCAACCCATCACCGTCCAGCAAGGCTACAATGGAATTACTCACGCACGACAGTGTTCGTCATGAAATTGGTGTTGGAGGATGGTTGATGATGACGATGGCGACGGATTCCCCTCTCCGGAGCCCCGAACGGACTCCAGATCAGCCCTCCTGAGAGGTTTTAGGGCTTGGCGGCGGCTCCGTATCGTAAAACGCAATGAATTCTTCTCTCTGATTTTTTTCTCCCCAAAACACAATATATAGAGTTGGAGTTGGAGTCGGAGAGGCACCAAGGGGCCCACGAGGTAGGGGGCACGCCCTAGGGGGGCAGGCGCGCCCCCACCCTCGTGGACAGGTGGTGGGCCCCCTGGCCTTCATCTTTTGCAGGTATTTTTTATATTTTCCAAAAAGTTGCTCCGTGAAGTTTCAGGTCATTCCGAGAACGTCTGTTTCTGAACATAAATAACACCATGGTAATTCTGCTGAAAACAGCGTCAGTCCGGGTTAGTTCCATTCAAATCATGCAAGTTAGAGTCCAAAACAAGGGCAAAAGTGTTTGGAAAAGTAGATACGATGGAGACGTATCAAAGACCCTCCTACAAAGCTGATCCTAGAATAACTGGTCAACATAAAACGCACGCGACTATGTTGCAGAAAGCTAACACAGGCAAGCCTGAAAACTACGCCCCGACACATCCTATGACATCTAAACTCCACAACAACGCCCTCGGGGGGGTGAACAACGCGAAGCGTCACCGTTGCTGAGTCCGCAGTAGACAAGGGTTTTCACCTGAAACCCTGGCATAGAGAGGAGAATCACGACGACGATGTCAAGAGGATAGCGGCACCCACGGGCGGCAACATCAATGGCGCCAAAGCACGAAGCTTTCGTTTGGCAGCTCATACGTGCCACTGATACGTCTCCAACGTATCTATAATTTTTGATTGCTCCATGCTATTATATTATTTGTTTTGGATGTTAATGGACTTTATTTTACACTCTTATATCATTTTTGGGACTAACCTATTAACCGGAGGCCCAGCCCAAATTGATGTTTTTTTGCCTATTTCAGTGTTTCGCAAAAAAAGAATATCAAGCGAAGTCCAAACGGAATGAAACCTTCGAAAACGTGATTTTCTCAACAAACGTGATTCAGGAGACTTGGAGTGGGCGTCAAGAAACAATCGAGGAGGCCACGAGGCAGGGGGGGCACGCTCTCCACCCTCGTGGGCCCCTCGTTGCTCCACCGACCTACTTCTTCCTCCTATATAAGTCCATGTACCCCGTAAACATCCAGGAGCACCACGAAAACCTAATTCCACCGCTGCAACCTTCTGTACCTGAGAGATCCCATCTTGGGGCCTTTTCCGGAGCTCCACCGGAGGGGGCATTGATCACGGAGGGCCTCTACATCAACTCCATGGCCTCTCCGGTGATGTGTTAGTAGTTTACTTCAGACCTTCGGGTCCATAGCTAGTAGCTAGATGGCTTCTTCTCACTCCTTGGATCTCAATACAAAGTTCTCCTCGATTTTCTTGGAGATCTATTCGATGTAATCTTCTTTTGCGTTGTGTTTGTCGAGATCCGATGAATTTTGGGTTGCTACCTCTTGAGCACTGCGTTGGTTTTCCCCGAAGAGGAAAGGATGATGCAGCAAAGTAGCGTAAGTATTTCCCTCAGTTTTTGAGAACCAAGGTATCAATCCAGTAGGAGGCTACGTGCGAGTCCCTCGTACCTGCACAAAACAAATAAGTCCTCGCAACCAACGCGAATAGGGGTTGTCAATCCCTACACGACCACTTACGAGAGTGAGATCTGATAGATATGATAAGATAATATTTTTGGTATTTTTGTGATAAAGATGCAAAGTAAAATAAAGGCAAAGTAAAAAAGCAAAGGAAATAACTAAGTAGTAGGGGACTACTATGATAAAGATAGACCCGGGGGCCATAGGTTTCACTAGTGGCTTCTCTCAAGAGCATAAGTATTCTACGGTGGGGTGAACAAATTACTGTTGAGCAATTGATAGAATTGAGCATAGTTATGAGAATATCTAGGTATGATCATGTATATAGGCATCACGTCTGAGACAGGTAGACCGACTCCTGCCTGCATCTACTACTATTACCCCACTCATCGACCGCTATCCAGCATGCATCTAGAGTATTAAGTTAAAAACAGAGTAACGCCTTAAGCAAGATGACATGATGTAGAGGGATAAACTCATGCAATATGATGAAAACCCCATCTTGTTATCCTCGATGGCAACAATACAATACGTGCCTTGCTGCCCCTACTGTCACTGGGAAAGGACACCGCAAGATTGAACCCAAAGCTAACCACTTCTCCCATTGCAAGAAAGATCAATCTAGTAGGCCAAACCAAACTGATAATTCGAAGAGACTTGCAAAGATAACCAATCATACATAAAAGAATTTAGAGAAGATTCAAATATTGTTCATAGATAGACTTGATCATAAACCCAAAATTCATCGGTCTCAACAAACACACCGCAAAAAGAAGATTACATCGAATAGTTCTCCACAAGAGAGGGGGAGAACATTGTATTGAGATCCAAAAAGAGAGAAGAAGCCATCTAGCTAATAACTATGGACCCGTAGGTCTGAGGTAAACTACTCACACTTCATCGAAGGGGCTATGGTGTTGATGTAGAAGTCCTCCGTGATCGATGCCCCCTCCGGCGGAGCTCCGGAACAGGCCCCAAGATGGGATCTCGTCGATACAGAAAGTTGCGGTGGTGGAATTAGGTTTTGGCTTCGAATCTGATCGTTTGGGGGTACGTAGGTATATATAGGAGGAAGGAGTACGTCGGTGGAGCAACAGGGGGCCCACGAGGGTGGAGGGCGCGCCTGGGGGGGTAGGCGTGCCCCCTACCTCGTGGCCTCCTCTTTTGTGTCTTGACGTAGGGTCCAAGTCTCCTGGGTCTTGTTCATTGAGAAAATCACGTTCCCGAAGGTTTCATTCCGTTTGGACTCCGTTTGATATTCCTTTTCTTCGAAACCCTAAAACAGGCAAAAAACAACAATTCTGGGCTGGGCCTCCAGTTAATAGGTTAGTCCCAAAAATAATATAAAAGTGGAAAATAAATCCCAATAATGTCCAAAACAGTAGATAATATAGCATGGAGCAATGAAAAATTATAGATACGTTGGAGACGTATCAAGCATCCCCAAGCTTAATTCCTACTCGTCCTCAAGTAGGTAAATGATAAAAACGAAATTTTTGATGCGGAGTGCTACTTGGCATAATTTTAATGTAATTCTTCTTAATTGTGGTATGAATATTCAGATCCAAAAGATTCAAGACAAAAGTTTAATATTGACATAAAAATAATAATACTTCAAGCATACTAACAAAGCAATTATGTCTTCTCAAAATAGCATGGCCAAAGAAAGTTATCCCTACAAAATCATATAGTCTGGCTATGCTCTATCTTCACCACACAAAATATTTAAATCGTGCACAACCTCGATGACAAGCCAAGCAATTGTTTCATACTTTTGGTGTTCTCTAACTTTTTCAATCTTCACGCAATACATGAGCGTGAGCCATGGACATAGCACTTATAGGTGGAATAGAATGGTGGTTGTGGATAAGACAAAAAGGGAGAAGATAGCCTCACATCAACTAGGCGTATCAACGGGCTATGGAGATGCCCATCAATAGATATCAATGTGAGTGAGTAGGGATTGCCATGCAACGGATGCACTAGAGCTATAAGTATATGAAAGCTCAACAAAATAAACTAAGTGGGTGTGCATCCAACTTGCTTGCTCATGAAGACCTAGGGAATTTTGAGGAAGCCAATCATTGGAATATACAAGCCAAGTTCTATAATGAAAAATTCCCACTAGTATATGAAAGTGACAAAATGAGAGACTCTCTATTATGAATATCATGGTGCTACTTTGAAGCACAAGTGTGGTAAAAGGATAGTAGCATTGCCCCTTCTCTCTTTTTCTCTCATTTTTTTATTTGGGCCTTCTCTTTTTTTATGGCCTCTTTTATTTATTTATTTTCGTCCGGAGTCTCATCCCGACTTGTGGGGGAATCATAGTCTCCATCATCCTTTCCTCACTTGGACAATGCTCTAATAATGATGATCATCACACTTTTATTTTTCTTACAACTCAACAATTACAACTCGATACTTAGAACAAAATATGAATCTATATGAATGCCTCCGGCGGTGTACCGGGATATGCAATGAATCAAGAGTGACATGTATGAAAGAATTATGAACGGTGGCTTTGCCACAAATACGATGTCGACTACATGATCATGCTAAGCAATATGACAATGATGGAGTGTGTCATAATAAACAGAACGGTGGAAAGTTGCATGGCAATATATCTCGGAATGGCTATGGAAATGCCATAATAGGTTGGTATGGTGGCTGTTTTGAGGAAGGTATATGGTGGGTGTATGATACCGGCGAAAGGTGTGCGGTATTAGAGAGGCTAGTAATGGTGGAAGGGTGAGAGTGCGTATAATCCATGGACTCAACATTAGTCATAAAGAACTTATATACTTATTGCAAAAAACTACAAGTTATCAAAGCAAAGTATTGAAGGAAATATGCCCTAGAGGCAATAATAAAGTTATTATTTATTTCCTTATAATCATGATAAATGTTTATTATTCATGCTAGAATTGTATTAACCGGAAACATAATACATGTGTGAATACATAGACAAACAAAGTGTCACTAGTATGCCTCTACTTGACTAGCTCGTTAATCAAAGATGGTTATGTTTCCTAACCATGAACAATGAGTTGTTATTTGATTAACGAGGTCACATCATTAGTTGAATGATCTGATTGACATGACCCATTCCATTAGCTTAGCACCCGATCGTTTAGTATGTTGCTATTGCTTTCTTCATGACTTATACATGTTCCTATGACTATGAGATTATGCAACTCCCGTTTACCGGAGGAACACTTTGGGTGCTACCAAACGTCACAACGTAACTGGGTGATTATAAAGGAGCATTACAGGTGTCTCCAAAGGTAGATGTTGGGTTGGCGTATTTCGAGATTAGGATTTGTCACTCCGATTGTCGGAGAGGTATCTCTGGGCCCTCTCGGTAATACACATCACATAAGCCTTGCAAGCATTACAACTAATATGTTAGTTGTGAGATGATGTATTACGAAACGAGTAAAGAGACTTGCCGGAAACGAGATTGAACCAGGTATTGGATACCGACGATCGAATCTCGGGCAAGTAACATACCGATGACAAAGGGAACAACGTATGTTGTTATGCGGTCTGACCGATAAAGATCTTCGTAGAATATGTAGGAGCCAATATGGGCATCCAGGTCCCGCTATTGGTTATTGACTGGAGACATGTCTCGGTCATGTCTACATTGTTCTCGAACCCGTAGGGTCCGCACGCTTAAGGTTACGATCACAGTTACATTATGAGTTTATGCATTTTGATGTACCGAAGGTTGTTTGGAGTCCCGGATGTGATCAAGGACATGACGAGGAGTCTCGAAATGGTCGAGACGTAAAGATTGATATATTGGAAGCCTATGTTTGGACACCGGAAGTGTTCCGGGTGAAATCGGGATTTTACCGGGTTACCGGAGGTTACCGGAACCCCCCGGGAGCCATATGGGCCTTCATGGGCCTTAGTGGAAAGGAGAAAGGGGCAGCCCAAGGTGGCTGCGCCACTTCCCCCTCCCCTAGTCCTATTAGGACTAGGAGAAGGTGGCCGGCCCCCCTCTCTCTCTCTTTCCCCCCTTGGGAATCCTACTTGGAATAGGATTGGGGGGGAGTCCTACTCCCGGAAGGAGTAGGACTCCTCCTGCGCCTCCCTCCTTGGCCGGCCAGCCTCCCCCCCTCTACTCCTTTATATACGGAGGCAGGGGACACCTCTAGACACACAAGTTGATCCACGTGATCTATTCCTTAGCCGTGTGCGGTGCCCCCTGCCACCATATACCTCGATAATACTGTAGCGGAGTTTAGGCGAAGCCCTGCTGCTGTAGTACATCAAGATCGTCACCACGCCGTCGTGCTGACGGAACTCTTCCCCGACACTTTGCTGGATCGGAGTCCGGGATCGTCATCGAGCTGAACGTGTGCTCGAACTCGGAGGTGCCGTAGTTTCGGTGCTTGATCGGTTGGATCGTGAAGACGTACGATTACTTCCTCTACGTCGTGTCATCGCTTCCGCAGTCGGTCTGCGTTGGGTATGTAGACAACACTCTCCCCCTCGTTGCTATGCATCACATGATCTTGCGTGTGCGTAGGAAATTTTTTGAAATTACTACGAAACCCAACAGTGGCATCCGAGCCTAGGTTATTTATGTTGATGTTATATGCACGAGTAGAACACAAGTGAGTTGTGGACGATACAAGTCATACTGCCTACCAGCATGTCATACTTTGGTTCGGCGGTATTGTTGGACGAGACGACCCGGACCAACCTTACGCGTACGCTTACGCGAGACCGGTTCCCTTGACGTGCTTTGCACATAGATGGCTTGCGGGCGACTGTCTCTCCAACTTTAGTTGAACCGAGTGTGGCTATGCCCGGTCCTTGCGAAGGTTAAAACGGAGTCTATTTGACAAACTATCGTTGTGGTTTTGATGCGTAGGTGAGATTGGTTCTTACTTAAGCCCGTAGCAGCCACGTAAAACATGCAACAACAAAGTAGAGGACGTCTAACTTGTTTTTGCAGGGCATGTTGTGATGTGATATGGTCAAGGCATGATGTTGAATTTTATTGTATGAGATGATCATGTTTTGTAACCGAGTTATCGGCAACTGGCAGGAGCCATATGGTTGTCGCTTTATTGTATGCAATGCAATCGCGATGTAATGCTTTACTTTATTACTAAACGGTAGTGATAGTCATGGAAGCATAAGATTGGCGAGACGACAACGATGCTACGATGGAGATCAAGGTGTCGCGCCGGTGACGATGGTGATCATGACGGTGCTTCGGAGATGGAGATCACAGGCACAAGATGATGATGGCCATATCATATCACTTATATTGATTGCATGTGATGTTTATCTTTTATGCATCTTATCTTGCTTTGATTGACGGTAGCATTATAAGATGAGCTCTCACTAAATTATCAAGAAGTGTTCTCCCTGAGTATGCACCGTTGCGAAAGTTCTTCGTGCTGAGACACCACGTGATGATCGGGTGTGATAGGATCTACGTTCAAATACAACGGGTGCAAAACAGTTGCGCACGCAGAATAGTCAGGTTATACTTGACGAGCCAAGCATATACAGATATGGCCTCGGAACACGGAGACCGAAAGGTCGAGCGTGAATCATATAGTAGATATGATCAACATAATGATGTTCACCGATGAAACTACTCCATCTCACGTGATGATCGGACATGGTTTAGTTGATTTGGATCACGTGATCACTTAGAGGATTAGAGGGATGTCTATCTAAGTGGGAGTTCTTAAGTAATATGATTAATTGAACTTAAATTTATCATGAACTTAGTACCTGATAGTACCTTGCTTGTTTATGTTGATTGTAGATAGATGGCTTGTGCTGTTGTTCCGTTGAATTTTAATGCGTTCCTTGAGAAAGCAAAGTTGAAAGATGATGGTAGCAATTACACGGACTGGGTCCATAACTTGAGGATTATCCTCATTGCTGCACAGAAGAATTACATCCTGGAAGCACCGCTGGGTGCCAGGCCTGCTGCTGGAGTAACACCAGATGTTTTGAACGTCTGGCAGAGCAAAGCTGATGACTACTCGATAGTTCAGTGTGCCATGCTTTACGGCTTAGAATCGGGACTTCAACGACGTTTTGAACGTCATGGAGCATATGAGATGTTCCAGGAGTTGAAGTTAATATTTCATGCAAATGCCCGGATTGAGAGATATGAAGTCTCCAATAAATTCTATAGCTGCAAGATGGAGGAGAACAGTTCTGTCAGTGAGCATATACTCAAAATGTCTGGGTATAATAATCACTTGATTCAATTGGGAGTTAATCTTCCAGATGATTGCGTCATTGACAGAATTCTCCAATCACTGCCACCAAGCTACAAGAGCTTCGTGATGAACTATAATATGCAAGGGATGAACAAGACTATTCCCGAGCTCTTCGCGATGCTGAAATCTGTGGAGGTAGAAATCAAGAAAGAGCATCAAGTGTTGATGGTCAACAAGACCACTAGTTTCAAGAAAAAGGGCAAAGGAAAGAAGAAGGGGAACTTCAAGAAGAACAGCAAGCCAGTTGCTGCTCAAGAGAAGAAACCCAAGTCTGGACCTAAGCCTGAAACTGAGTGCTTCTACTGCAAGCAGACTGGTCACTGGAAGCGGAACTGCCCCAAGTATTTGGCGGATAAGAAGGATGGCAAAGTGAACAAAGGTATATGTGATATACATGTTATTGATGTGTACCTTACTAATGCTCGCAGTAGCACCTGGGTATTTGATACTGGTTCTGTTGCTAATATTTGCAACTCGAAACAGGGGCTACGGATTAAGCGAAGATTGGCTAAGGACGAGGTGACGATGCGCGTGGGAAACGGTTCCAAAGTCGATGTGATCGCGGTCGGCACGCTACCTCTACATCTACCTTCGGGATTAATATTAGACCTAAATAATTGTTATTTGGTGCCAGCGTTGAGCATGAACATTATATCTGGATCTTGTTTAATGCGAGACGGTTATTCATTTAAATCAGAGAATAATGGTTGTTCTATTTATATGAGTAATATCTTTTATGGTCATGCACCCTTGAAGAGTGGTCTATTCTTATTGAATCTCGATAGTAGTAATACACATATTCATAATGTTGAAGCCAAAAGATGCAGAGTTGATAATGAAAGTGCAACTTATTTGTGGCACTGTCGTTTAGGTCATATCGGTATAAAGCGCATGAAGAAACTCCATACTGATGGACTTTTGGAACCACTTGATTATGAATCACTTGGTACTTGCGAACCGTGCCTCATGGGCAAGATGACTAAAACACCGTTCTCCGGTACTATGGAGAGAGCAACAGATTTGTTGGAAATCATACATACCGATGTATGTGGTCCGATGAATATTGAGGCTCGTGGCGGATATCGTTATTTTCTCACCTTCACAGATGATTTAAGCAGATATGGGTATATCTACTTAATGAAACATAAGTCTGAAACATTTGAAAAGTTCAAAGAATTTCAGAGTGAAGTTGAAAATCATCGTAACAAGAAAATAAAGTTTCTACGATCTGATCGTGGAGGAGAATATTTGAGTTACGAGTTTGGTGTACATTTGAAAAACTGTGGAATAGTTTCGCAACTCACGCCACCCAGAACACCACAACGTAATGGTGTGTCCGAACGTCGTAATCGTACTTTACTAGATATGGTGCGATCGATGATGTCTCTTACTGATTTACCGCTATAATTTTCGGATTATGCTCTAGAGACGGCCGCATTCACGTTAAATAGGGCACCATCAAAATCCGTTGAGACGACGCCTTATGAACTGTGGTTTGGCAAGAAACCAAAGTTGTCGTTTCTTAAAGTTTGGGGCTGCGATGCTTATGTGAAAATACTTCAACCTAATAAGCTCGAACCCAAATCGGAGAAATGTGTCTTCATAGGATATCCAAAGGAAACTATTGGATACACCTTCTATCACAGATCCGAAGGCAAGACTTTTGTTGCTAAATTCGGAAACTTTCTTGAGAAGGAGTTTCTCTCGAAAGAAGTGAGTGGGAGGAAAGTAGAACTTGACGAGGTAACTGTACCTGCTCCCTTGTTGGAAAGTAGTACATCACAGAAAATTGTTTCTGTGACACCTACACCAATAAGTGAGGAAGTTAATGATAATGATCATGAAACTTCAGAAACAAGATACTACTGAACCTCGTAGATCAACCAGAGTAAGATCCGCACCAGAGTGGTACGGTAATCCAGTTCTGGAAGTCATGCTACTAGATCATGATGAACCTACGAACTATGAAGAAGCGATGGTGAGCCCAGATTCCGCAAAGTGGCTTGAAGCCATGAAATCTGAGATGGGATCCATGTATGAGAACAAAGTATGGACTTTGGTTGACTTGCCCGATGATCGGCAAGCAATTGAGAATAAATGGATCTTCAAGAAGAAGACTGACGCTGATGGTAATGTTACTGTCTACAAAGCTCGACTTGTCACGAAAGGTTTTCGACAAGTTCAAGGGATTGACTACGATGAGACCTTCTCACCCGTAGCGATGCTTAAGTCCGTCCGAATCATGTTAGCGATTGCCGCATTTTATGATTATGAAATTTGGCAGATGGATGTCAAAACTGCATTCCTGAATGGATTTCTGGAAGAAGAGTTGTATATGATGCAACCGGAAGGTTTTGTCGATCCAAAGGGAGCTAACAAAGTGTGCAAGCTCCAGCGATCCATTTATGGACTGGTGCAAGCCTCTCGGAGTTGGAATAAACGTTTTGATAGTGTGATCAAAGCATTTGGTTTTATACAGACTTTCGGAGAAGCCTGTATTTACAAGAAAGTGAGTGGGAGCTCTGTAGCATTTCTGATATTATATGTGGATGACATTGCTAATTGGAAATGATATAGAATTTCTGGATAGCATAAAGGGATACTTGAATAAAAGTTTTTCAATGAAAGACCTCGGTGAAGCTGCTTACATATTAGGCATTAAGATCTATAGAGATAGATCAAGACGCTTAATTGGACTTTCACAAAGCACATACCTTGACAAAATTTTGAAGAAGTTCAAAATGGATCAAGCAAAGAAAGGGTTCTTGCCTATGTTACAAGGTGTGAAATTGAGTAAGACTCAATGCCCGACCACTGCAGAAGGTAGAGAGAATATGAAAGATGTTCCCTATGCATCAGCCATAGGATCTATCATGTATGCAATGCTGTGTACCAGACCTGATGTGTGCCTTGCTATAAGTTTAGCAGGGAGGTACCGAAGTAATCCAGGAATGGATCACTGGACAGCGGTCAAGAACATCCTGAAATACCTGAAAAGGACTAAGGATATGTTTCTCGTATATGGAGGTGACAAAGAGCTCACCGTAAAAGGTTATGTTGATGCAAGCTTTGACACTGATCCGGACGATTCTAAATCGCAAACCGGATACGTGTTTACATTAAACGGTGGAGCTGTCAGTTGGTGCAGTTCTAAACAAAGCGTCGTAGCGGGATCTACATGTGAAGCGGAGTACATAGCTGCTTCGGAAGCAGCGAACGAAGGAGTCTGGATGAAGGAGTTCATATCCGATCTAGGTGTCATACCTAATGCATCGGGTCCAATGAAAATCTTTTGTGACAATACTGGTGCAATTGCCTTGGCAAAGGAATCCAGATTTCACAAAAGGACCAAACACATCAAGAGACGCTTCAACTCCATCCGGGATCTAGTCCAGGTGGGAGACATAGAGATTTGCAAGATACATACGGATCTGAATGTTGCAGACCCGTTGACTAAGCCTCTTCCACGAGCAAAACATGATCAGCACCAAAGCTCCATGGGTGTTAGAATCATTACAGTGTAATCTAGATTATTGACTCTAGTGCAAGTGGGAGACTGAAGGAAATATGCCCTAGAGGCAATAATAAAGTTATTATTTATTTCCTTATAATCATGATAAATGTTTATTATTCATGCTAGAATTGTATTAACCGGAAACATAATACATGTGTGAATACATAGACAAACAAAGTGTCACTAGTATGCCTCTACTTGACTAGCTCGTTAATCAAAGATGGTTATGTTTCCTAACCATGAACAATGAGTTGTTATTTGATTAACGAGGTCACATCATTAGTTGAATGATCTGATTGACATGACCCATTCCATTAGCTTAGCACCCGATCGTTTAGTATGTTGCTATTGCTTTCTTCATGACTTATACATGCTCCTATGACTATGAGATTATGCAACTCCCGTTTACCGGAGGAACACTTTGGGTGCTACCAAACGTCACAACGTAACTGGGTGATTATAAAGGAGCATTACAGGTGTCTCCAAAGGTAGATGTTGGGTTGGCGTATTTCGAGATTAGGATTTGTCACTCCGATTGTCAGAGAGGTATCTCTGGGCCCTCTCAGTAATACACATCACATAAGCCTTGCAAGCATTACAACTAATATGTTAGTTGTGAGATGATGTATTACGGAACGAGTAAAGAGACTTGCCGGAAACGAGATTGAACTAGGTATTGGATACCGACGATCGAATCTCGGGCAAGTAACATACCGATGACAAAGGGAACAACGTATGTTGTTATGCGGTCTGACCGATAAAGATCTTCGTAGAATATGTAGGAGCCAATATGGGCATCCAGGTCCCACTATTGGTTATTGACCGGAGACATGTCTCGGTCATGTCTACATTGTTCTCGAACCCGTAGGGTCCGCACGCTTAAGGTTACGATGACAGTTACATTATGAGTTTATGCATTTTGATGTACCGAAGGTTGTTCGGAGTCCCGGATGTGATCACGGACATTACAAGGAGTCTCGAAATGGTTGAGACGTAAAGATTGATATATTGGAAGCCTATGTTTGGACATCGGAAGTGTTCCGGGTGAAATCGGGATTTTACCGGGTTACCGGGAGGTTACCGGAACCCCCCGGGAGCCATATGGGCCTTCATGGGCCTTAGTGGAAAGGAGAAAGGGGCAGCCCAAGGTGGCTGCGCCACTTCCCCCTCCTAGGAGAAGGTGGCCGGGCCCCCTCTCTCTCTTTCCCCCCTTGGGAATCCTACTTGGAATAGGATTGGGGGGGAGTCCTACTCCCGGAAGGAGTAGGACTCCTCCTGCGCCTCCCTCCTTGGCCGGCCAGCCTCCCCCCTCTACTCCTTTATATACGGAGGCAGGGGACACCTCCTGACACACAAGTTGATCCACGTGATCTATTCCTTAGCCGTGTGTGGTGCCCCCTGCCACCATATACCTCGATAATACTGTAGCGGAGTTTAGGCGAAGCCCTGCTGCTGTAGTACATCAAGATCGTCACCACGCCGTCGTGCTGACGGAACTCTTCCCCGACACTTTGCTGGATCGGAGTCCGGGGATCGTCATCGAGCTGAACGTGTGCTCGAACTCGGAGGTGCCGTAGTTTCGGTGCTTGGTCGGTTGGATCGTGAAGACGTACGACTACTTCCTCTACGTCGTGTCATCGCTTCCGCAGTCGGTCTGCGTTGGGTACGTAGACAACACTCTCCCCCTCGTTGCTATGCATCACATGATCTTGCGTGTGCGTAGGAAATTTTTTGAAATTACTACGAAACCCAACAGGTATTACGCGCATGCTCCTAGGGGGATAGATTGGTAGGAAAAGACCATCGCTCATCCCCGACGGCCACTCATAAGGAAAACAATCAAAAAATAAATCATGCTCTGACTTCATCACATAACGGTTCACCATACGTGCATGCTATGGGAATCACAAACTTTAACACAAGTATTCTTCAAATTCACAACTACTCAACTAGCACAACTTTAATATCACCATCTTCATATCTCAAAACAATTATCAAGCATCAAACTTCTCATAGTATTCAACACACTCATACGAAAGTTTTATTATTAATCTTGTATACCAAGCATATTAGGATTTTAAGCAAATTACCATGCTATTTAAGACTCTCAAAATAATCTAAGTGAAGCATGAGAGATCAATAGTTTCTATAAAACAAATCCACCACCGTGCTCTGATGACCCACAAGTATAGGGGATCTATCGTAGTCCTTTTGATAAGTAAGAGTGTCGAACCCAACGAGGAGCAGAAGGAAATGATAAGCGGTTTTCAGCAAGGTATTCTCTGCAAGTACTGAAATAAGTGGTAATAGATAGTTTTGTAACGGGATAAATTGTAACGAGCAACAAGTAACAAAAGTAAATAAAGTGCAGCAAGGTGGCCCAATCCTTTTGTAGCAAAGGACAAGCCAGAACAAAATCTTATAATAGGAAAAGCGCTCCCGAGGACACATGGGAATATCGTCAAGCTAGTTTTCATCACGTTCATATGATTCGCATTCAATACTTTGATAATTTGATATGTGGGTGGACCGGTGCTTGGGTGCTGTCCTTACTTGAACAAGCATCCCACTTATGATTAACCTCTATTGCAAGCATCCGCAACTACAACAAAAGTATTAAGGTAAACCTAACCATAGCATGAAACACATGGATCCAAATCAGCCCCTTACGAAGCAACGCATAAACTAGGGTTTAAGCTTCTGTCACTCTAGCAACCCATCATCTACTTATTACTTCCCAATGCCTTCCTCTAGGCCCAAATAATGGTGAAGTGTTATGTAGTCGACGTTCACATAACACCACTAGAGGCTAGACAACATACATCTTATCAAAATATCAAACGAATACCAAATTCACATGACTACTCATAGCAAGACTTCTCCCTTGTCCTCAGGAACAAACGTAATTACTCACGAAGCATATTCACGTTCATAATCAGAGGGGTAATAATATGCATATAGGATCTGAACATATGATATTCCACCAAATAAACCAACTAGCATCAACTACAAGGAGTAATCAACACTACTAGCAACCTACTAGCACCAATCCCGGACTTTGAGACAAGAATTGGATACAAGAGATGAACTAGGGTTTGGAGATGAGATGGTGCTGGTGCAGATGTTGATGGAGATTGCCCTCTCCCAATGAGAGGAGCGTTGGTGATGACGATGGTGATGATTTCCCCCTCCCGGAGGGATGTTTCCCCGGCAGAACAGCTCTGCCGGAGCTCTAGATTGGTTCCGCCAAGGTTCCGCCTCGTGGCGGCGGAGTCTCGTCCCGAAAAGTTCCTTGATATTTTTTCTCATCGAAAGACTTCATATAGGAGAAGATGGGCGTCGGAGAGCCACCAGGGGGCCCACGAGGTAGGGGGCGCGCCCTAGGGGGGCGCCCCCCACCCTCATGAGCAGGGTGTGGGCCCCCTGGCCTTCATCTTTGGCATGGATTTTTCTTTATTTATTTTAAGATGTTCCATGGAGTTTCATGACTTTTGGAGTTGCGCAGAATAGGTCTCTAATATTTGCGCCTTTTCCAGCCCAGAATTCTAGCTGTCGGCATTCTCCCTCCTTATGTAAACCTTGTAAAATAAGAGAGAATAGCCATAAGTATTGTGACATAAAGTGAAATAACAGTCCATAATGCGATAAATATCGATATAAAAGCATGATGCAAAATGGATGTATCAACTCCCTCAAGCGAAAAGCCGATAACAATAAATATGTCCTCATGTTTAGAGGTAGAGGCGTCGATAAAAATAAAATACGGACATGAAGGCATCATGATTATTCTCATAACAGCAACATATATAGATTTTTTTCATATGATTACTTATGTTCAAGCGATGATCTATTCACAATACAAAAGTATGAATCATAAACCTTATTGGGCTCCAACAAACTATAATCTCAGTCATCGAAACAATTGCATTTTATGATAACATCGGAAAGAGTCTATGTCAGAGCTTAGAAGCAAGTCCACATACTCAACTATCATCTAGTCCTTCATAATTGCTAACACTCACGCGATACTTGTGTTTATCGAGTTTTAATCGGACACAAAGAAAGATAGGGGCTTATAGTTTTGCCCCACAACCTTTTACCTCAAGGGTAATGTCAACAATAATGGTTCATGCTCCCCTACATCTTATTAGATATATATATATCATGTTCTTTCCAACATGCTAAGCTTGCCAAAGGATAAAATGAAAAAGGAAAGGTGAAGATCACCGCGACTCTTGCATAAGGTGGAAGATAATAATAAAGGATAGGCCCTTCGCAGAGGGAAGCAGAGGTTGCCATGCGCTTTTATGGTTGGATGCACAAAATCTCAATGCGAAAGAACATCACTTTATATTTCCCCTTCTGATGTGAACCTTTATTATGCAGTCTGTCGCTTTTATTACTTCCACATCACAAGATCGTATAAAGCTTATTTCTCCCACACCAATCAATCATACATATTTAGAGAAATTTTTATTGCTTTGCACCGATGACAACTTACTTGAAGGATCTTACTCAATCCATAGGTAGATATGGTGGACTCTCATGGCAAAACTGTTTTAAGGATATTTGGAAGCACAAGTAGTATTTCTACTTGGTGCTGAGAATTTGGCTAGCATGAGGGGGAAAGGCAAGCTCAACAAGTTAGAGGAACCATGACACCATACTTTATCTCAGATATAAGAAAAACATAACTCATTACGTTGTCTTCCTTGTCCAACATCAACCCTTTAGCATGTCATACTTTAATGAGTGCTCCCAATCATAAAAGATGTCAATGATAATATATCTATATGTGAAAACCTCTCTTTCCTTATTACTTCCTATTAATTGCAACAATGACCAAAGCTATGTTTGCCAACTCCCAACAACTTTTAATCGTCATACACTTTCCATGTGAAGTCATTACTCTCGATAAGATAAATATGAACTTTTTGTTTCTTTTTACTCTTTTTCTCTTTTCTTTTATTCACCTAAGATCATGGCAAAATAATCAAGCCCTTGACTCAACACTAATATTTATTATATATAGCTCACGGACTCGATTACATAGGGAGATCATAAAGCAAACTCAAAACTAGATCATGCCATAAACTTTATTCTACTAGATCAAGATACTACTAATAGGATCGAACTAAGAAAAACGGTAAAGAGAGGAGTTGTGATTGTGATACGATACCGGGGCACCTCCCCCAAGGTTGGAAGTTGCCAAGGGGAGTGCCCATACCCATGTGATTATGTTTCCTTTGTCGGTGAAGAAGGTGGTGGTGATGTTGGCTTAGTTGATGGCTTAGGCTTCTCCCATAATTTGCGCTTGAGGACGGCATTTTGATCCCTCAGATCATCAATCTCCCACTCCAGGGTTAATATCTTTTTGCATAGGTCCTGCTTATTTTCCTGCAAGAAACGAAAAGGGATAAACTCAAACTTGGGTTTCTTTACCCTATCAGGGAGACTTGACTTTTTGAACTCCATGTGCATGTCCCCAAGTTGAGGTAATGGTGCTTCATCTTCATCTGAGTTCGTCTCCTCCTTCCCCTTGGGTTCATAGTCCTCTTCTTCCTCCGTGGTCCATCCATCGTGTTCCACATCTCCATAGACCTTTGGATTTGCCAAGTAACCATCCACATAGCTTTCTCCTTCCGAATCCTGGGAAGACATGTTGATTTAATCTGCAACGGGACAGCTTGAAACAAAAACAGAGGATATTTGCGTGATACGGGAGTTAAAACCTTCGGGAGGTTATATAATGAATTTTTACCGACCAAAATACGTATCGTGCAAGAAAACGGAGTCCGGAAGGCACACAAGGTGCTCACGAGGTAGGGGGCGTGCCCAGGGGGGTAGGGTGCGCCCACCACCCTCGTGGGGCCCTCGTGTCCTTCCCGGACTGCTACTTATTTTTCTATTTTTCTAAATATTCAAAATGGAGAAATATTGCCTTAAAAATTGTTTTGGAGTCGGTTTACTTACCGTACCACATACCTATTCCTTTTTGGAGTCTGAAACGTTCCGGAAAGTGTCCCTTATGTATTCCTTCGGGGTTACGGTTTCAATAATATTGGTTTCAACATTTATGGGATTACCTAAGATATAATGTTTGATTCTTTGATCGTTTACCACCTTCAGATTTGTGCCCTCGAAGTTGTTGATTTTTATGGCACCGGGACGATAGACCTCTTCGATAACATAGGGGCCTTCCCATTTAGAGAGAAGTTTTCCTGCAAAAAATCTTAAACGAGAATTGTATAGCAATACATAATCACCTACATTAAACTCACGCTTTTGTATCCTTTTGTCATGCCATCTTTTAACTTTTTCTTTAAACAACTTGGCATTTTCATAAGCTTGGGTTCTCCATTCATCAAGTGAGCTAATATCAAATAACCTCTTCTCACTGGCAAGTTTAAAATCATAGTTAAGCTCTTTAATAGCCCAATATGCCTTATGTTCTAGTTCGAGAGGTTAGTGACATGCTTTTCCATAAACCATTTTATACGGAGACATACCCATAGGATTTTTGTATGCAGTTCTATAAGCCCATAATGCATCATCAAGTTTCTTGGACCAATTCTTTCTAGACCTATTAACAGTCTTTTGTAAAATTAATTTGAGCTCTCTATTGCTCAACTCTACTTGACCACTAGACTGGGGGTGATAAGGAGATGCAATTCTATGATTAACATCATATTTAGCAAGCATTTTACGGAAAGCACCATGAATAAAGTGTGAACCACCATCAGTCATTAAATATCTAGGGACTCCAAACCTCGGGAAAATAACTTCCTTAAGCATTTTAATAGAAGTGTTATGATAAGCACTACTAGTTGGAATAGCTTCTACCCACTTAGTAACGTAATCAACAGCAACTAAAATATGTGTGTATCCATTAGAGGCAGGAAAAGGTCCCATATAATCAAAGCCCCAAACATCAAACGGTTCAATAACAAGAGAATAATTCATAGGCATTTCTTGACGTCTATTAATATTACCAATTCTTTGACATTCATCACAAGATAAGACAAACTTACGGGCATCCTTGAAGAGAGTAGGCCAATAAAAACCAGATTGCAATACCTTATGTGCAGTTCTATCTCCAGCGTGGTGTCCTCCATAAGACTCAGAATGACACTTGCATAGGATCTGTTCCTGTTCATGCTCAGGTACACAACGTCTAATAACACCATGTACTCCTTTATAAAGATGTGGGTCATCCCAAAAGTAATGTCTCAAATCATAGAAGAACTTTTTCTTTTGTTGGTATGTGAAGCTAGGTGGTATAAATTTAGCAACAATATAATTAGCATAATCAGCATACCATGGAGTACTATGAGAAGTACTTATAACATTTAATTGTTCATCAGGAAAGCTATCATTAATAGGTAGTGGGTCATCAAGAATATTTTCTAACCTAGACAAGTTGTCTGCAACGGGGTTCTCTGCTCCCTTTCTATCAACAATATTCAAATCAAATTCTTGTAGCAAGAGAACCCATCTAATAAGTCTAGGTTTAGCATCTTTCTTTTCCATAAGATATTTAATAGCAGCATGATCAGTGTGGATAGTTACTTTAGAATCAACAATATAAGATCTGAACTTATCACAAGCAAATACAACTGCTAAAAGCTCTTTTTCAGTAGTAGCATAATTTCTTTGAGCATTGTCTAGAGTCTTACTAGCATAATGAATAACATTTAATTTCTTATCAACTCTTTGCCCTAGAACAGCACCTACAGCATAATCACTAGCATCACACATAATTTCAAAGGGTAAATTCCAATCAGGTGGTTGAACAACAGGTGCAGAGACTAATGCTTTCTTAAGTATTTCAAATGCTTCTACACAATCATCATCAAAGAAAAATGGTATATCTTTTTGCAATAAATTAGTCAGAGGCCGAGAAATTTTTGAGAAGTCCTTAATGAACCTCCTGTAAAATCCGGCGTGACCAAGGAAACTTCTTATACCTTTGATGTCCTTGGGACATGGCATCTTTTCAATAGCATCAACCTTGGCTTTATCAACTTCAATACCTCTTTCAGAAACTTTGTGCCCCAAGACAATACCTTCATTAACCATAAAGTGGCACTTTTCCCAATTCAAGACAAGATTAGTTTCTTCACATCTCTGCAAAACTCGATCAAGATTGCTCAAGCAATCATCAAAAGATGAACCATAGACAGAAAAGTCGTCCATGAAAAACTCACAAATCTTTTCACAAAAGTCAGAGAATATAGCCATCATGCATCTTTGAAAGGTAGCAGGTGCATTACATAAACCAAAAGGCATACGTCTATAAGCAAAAGTACCAAAAGGGCATGTAAAAGTAGTCTTTGATTGATCTCTAGCCGACACAGGTATTTGAGAGAAACCAGAATAACCATCTAGAAAGCAATAGTGTGTATGTTTGCATTATCTTTCTAGCATTTGATCAATAAAAGGTAAGGGGTAATGATCTTTCTTAGTAGCTTTATTTAATTTGCAGAAATCAATTACCATCCTATAACCTGTGATAATTCTTTGTGGAATCAATTCATCTTTATCATTAGGAACAACAGTAATACCTCCCTTCTTAGGGACACAATGGACAGGACTTACCCACTCACTATCAGCAACGGGATAAATTATACCTGCCTCCAGAAGCTTTAGTATTTCTTTTCTTACCACTTCTTTCATTTTAGGATTCATACATCGTTGAGGATCACGAACTGGTTTGGCATCTGCTTCCAAATTTATTTTATGTTGACATAGAGTGGGACTAATGCCCTTAAGATCATCAAGAGTATATCCAATAGCAGCACGATGCTTCTTCAGAGTTTTCAATAATCTTTCTTCTTCATGCTCTGAAAGGTTAGCACTAATAATAACAGGATATATCTTCTTTTCATCAAGATAAGCATATTTAAGATTATCAGGCAAAGGTTTAAGCTCAAACACGGGATCACCCTTGGGTGGAGGAGGATCCCCTAAGATTTCAACAGGCAAATTGTGTTGCAGAATAGGTTCCTGTTTAAAGAATACTTCATCGATTTCCCTTCTTTCATTCATGAACATATCATTTTCATGGTCTAGCAAATAGTGCTCTAAAGGATCACTAGGAGGTACGGCAATAGAAGCAAGACCAAAAATTTCATCCTTACTAGGTAATTCTTCCTCACGATGTTTTTTACTAAATTTAGAGAAATTAAACTCATGAACCATATCATCCAATCCAATAGTAACAACATTCTTTGTGCAGTCTATGGTAGCATTGACAGTATTTAAGAAGGGTCTACCAAATATAATGGGACAAAAGCTATCTTGTGGGGAACCAAGAACAAGAAAATCAGCAGGATATTTAGTCTTCCCACACAAGACTTCAACATCTCTAACAATTCCAATTGGTGCAATAGTATCTCTATTAGCAAGTTTAATAGTAACATCAATATCTTCTAACTCAACAGGTGCAATTTCATTCTTAATTTCTTTGTATAAGTCAATAGGTATTACACTAGCACTAGCACCCATATCACATAAGCCATGATAACAATGATCTCCTATTTTAACAGAAATAACAGGCACGCCTACCACATGTCTATGTTTATCTTTATCACAAGGTTTAGCAATTCTAGCAGTTTCACCTTCGAACTGAATAACATGTCCATCAATATTATCAGACAAGAGATCTTTAACAGTAGCAATATTAGGTTCTACTTTAACTTTCTCAGGAGGTGTATAAGTTCTAATATTGCTTTTACGAACAACAGTTGAAGCTTTAGCATGATCCTTTATTCTAACAGGGAAAGGTGGTTTCTCAACATAAGAAGTAGGAACAATAGGATCATTATAAGTGACAGTCTTTTCTTCAACTTTAATAGGTGCAGCTACTTTTACTTCTATGGGAGGATGATATTTAAACCACTTCTCCTTAGGGAGATCAACATAAGTAGCAAAAATTCACAGAAAGAAGCTACTATCTCAGAGTCAAGTCCATATTTAGTGCTAAACTTACAGAAAATATCGGTATCCATAAAAGATTTAACACAATCAAACTTAGGTGTCATACCTGACTCCTTACCTTCGTCGAGGTCCCAATCTTCAGAGTTGCGTTTAATTCTATCCAATAAATTCCATCTGAATTTAGTAGTCTTCATCATAAAAGAGCCAGCACAAGAAGTATCGAGCATGGTGCGATTGTTATCAGAAAGCCGAGAATATAGATTTTGAATAATCATTTCTCTTGATAGCTCATGATTGGGGCATGAATATAACATTGATTTAAGCCTCCCCAAGCTTGAGCGATGCTTTCTCCTTCGCGAGGCCAGAAATTATATATATAATTGTGATCACAATGAACAAGATGCATAGGGTAATACTTTCGATGAAATTCCAGCTTCAATCTTTTATAGTCCCATAATCTCATATCATCACATAGCCTATACCATATCAATGCGTCTCCCTTCAAAGATAAAGGGAAGACCTTCTTCTTAGCAACATCATCGGGTATACCTGCAAGCTTAAATAATCCACAAACTTCATTCACATATATTAAGTGCTCATCAGGATGCTTTGTTCCATCTCCTGTAAAAGGGTTAGCTAGCAGTTTTTCCATCATACCCGAAGGAAATTCAAAAGGAGTTTCATTTTCAATAGGTTCAGTAGGTTGAGGAGCAACTCTTTGCTCTACTGGACGGGGTGAAGATACCCCAAACAAGCCCCTCAGAGAATTACTTTCCATAGTAACAAGTGACAGTAAATTTCAGCACACTATATAAATTTTTCCTTACCAAATTCCACCTACCAAAGGTGCTACACTCCCCGACAACGGCGCCAGAAAAGAGTCTTGATGACCCGCAAGTATAGGGGATCTATCGTAGTCCTTTCGATAAGTAAGAGTGTCGAACCCAACGAGGAGCAGAAGGAAATGATAAGCGGTTTTCAGCAAGGTATTCTCTGCAAATACTGAAATAAGTGGTAACAGATAGTTTTGTAACAGGATAAATTGTAACGAGCAACAAGTAACAAAAGTAAATAAAGTGCAGCAAGGTGGCCCAATCCTTTTGTAGCAAAGGACAAGCCGGAACAAACTCTTATAATAGGAAAAGCGCTCCCGAGAACACATGGGAATATCGTTAAGCTAGTTTTCATCACATTCATATGATTCGCATTCGATACTTTGATAATTTGATATGTGGGTGGACCGGTGCTTGGGTGCTGTCCTTAATTGAAAAAGAATCCCATTTATTATTAACCTCTATTGCAAGCATCCGCAACTACAACAAAAGTATTAAGGTAAACCTAACCATAGCATGAAACATATGGATCCAAATCAGCCCCTTACGAAGCAACGCATAAACTAGGGTTTAAGCTTCTGTCACTCTAGCAACCCATCATCTACTTATTACTTCCCAATGCCTTCCTCTAGGCCCAAATAATGGTGAAGTGTTATGTAGTCGACGTTCACATAACACCACTAGAGGCTAGACAACATACATCTTATCAAAATATCAAACGAATACCAAATTCACATGACTACTCATAGCAAGACTTCTCCCTTGTCCTCAGGAACAAACATAATTACTCATGAAGCATATTCATGTTCATAATCAGAGGGGTACTAATATGCATATAGGATCTGAACATATGATCTTCCACCAAATAAACCAACTAGCATCAACTACAAGGAGTAATCAACACTACTAGCAACCTACTAGCACCAATCCGGGAGGAGCGTTGGTGATGACGATGGTGATGATTTCCCCCTCCGGGAGGGAAGTATCCCCGGCAGAACAGCTCTACTGGAGCTCTAGATTGGATCCGCCAAGGTTCTGCCTCGTGGCGGCGGAGTCTCGTCCCGAAAAGTTCCTCCTTATTTTTTTCTCATCGAAAGACCTCATATAGGAGAAGATGGGCATCGGAGAGCCACCAGGGGGCCCACGAGGCAGGGGGCGCGCCCTAGGGGAGGGGGCACCCCCACCCTCGTGAGCAGGGTGTGGGCCCCCTGGCCTTCATCTTTGGCGTGGATTTTTCTTTATTTATTTTAAGATGTTCCGCGGAGTTTCAGGACTTTTGGAGTTGCGCAGAATAGGTCTCTAATATTTGCTCCTTTTCCAGCCCAGAATTCCAGCTGTCGGCATTCTCCCTCCTTATGTAAACCTTGTAAAATAAGAGAGAATAGCCATAAGTATTGTGACATAAAGTGAAATAACAGTCCATAATGCGATAAATATCGATATAAAAGCATGATGCAAAATGGACGTATCATGCTCTAAAAGATATAAGTGAAGTACTAGAGCAAAACTACATAACACAAAAGATATAAGCGAAGCACATAGAGTATTCTAACAAATTCCAAATTATGTATGGCTCTCTCAAAAGGTGTGTACAGCAAGGATGATTGTGGTAAACTAAAAAGTAAAGACTCAAATCATACAAGACGCTCCAAGCAAAACACGAAAGAGGGGATGCCTTCTGGGGCATCCCCAAGCTTTGGCTTTTAGGTGTCCTTAGATTATCTTGGGGGTGCCATGGGCATCCCCAAGCTTAGGCTCTTGCCACTCCTTGTTCCATAATCCATCAAATCTTTACCCAAAACTTGAAAACTTCACAACACAAAACTTAAAGTAGAAAATCTCGTGAGCTCCGTTAGCGAAAGAAAACAAAAGACCACTTCAAGGTACTGTAATTAACTCATTATTTATTTATATTGGTGTTATACCTACTGTATTCCAACTTCTCTATGGTTTATAAACTATTTTACTAGCCATCGATTCATCAAAATAAGCAAACAACACACGAAAAACAGAATCTGTCAAAAACAGAACAGTCTGTAGTAATCTGTAGCTAGCGCAAGATCTGGAACCACAAAAATTCTAAAATAAATTTCTGGACGTGGGGAATTTATCTATTAATCATCTTCAGAAAGAATTAACTAAATAGCACTTTTCAAATAACAATGGCAGTAGTTCTCGTGAGCGCTAAAGTTTCTGTTTTTTACAGCAAGTGTAACAAGACTTTCCCCAAGTCTTCCCAACGGTTCTACTTGGCACAAACACTAACTAAACACAAAAAAATGCAACCAAAACAGAGTATAGATAAATTATTTATTACTAAACAGGAGAAAAAGCAATAAATAAAAATAAAATTGGGTTGCCTCCCAACAAGCGCTATCGTTTAACGCCCCTAGCTAGGCATAACAAGCAAGGATAGATCTAGGTATTGCCATGTTTGGTAGGCAATCCATAAGTGGCTCTCATAATAGATTCATAAGGTAATTTAATTTTCTTTATAGGAAAGTGTTCCATGCCTTTCCTTAATGGAAATTGGAATCTAATATTTCCTTCCTTCATATCAATAATTGCACCAATCGTTCTAAGGAAAGGTCTACCAAGAATAATAGGACATGAAGGATTGCAATCTATGTCAAGAACAATAAAATCTACGGGCGCACAATTCCTATTTGCAACAATAAGAAAATCATTAATTATTCTCATAGGTTTCTTAATAGTGGAATCCTCAAGGTGCAAGTTTAAAGAGCAATCATCAAAATCACGGAAACCTAACAAATCACACAAAGTCTTCGGAATCGTGGAAACACTAGCACCCAAATCACATAAAGCATAGCATCCATGATCTTTAATTTTAATTTTAATAGTTGGTTCCCAATCATCATAAAGATTTCTAGGGATAGAAACTTCCAATTCAAGTTTTTCTTCATAAGATTGCATCAAGGCATCAACGATATGTTTAGTAAACGCTTTATTTTGACAATAAGCATGAGGAGAATTTAGCACGGATTGCAACAAGTAAATACAATCAATCAAATAGCAATTTTCATAGTTAAATTCCTTGAAATACATAATAGTGGGTTTAGCAACATCTAGGGTTTTAGTTCCTTCAATCCCACTTTTATCAATTTTAGCATCAAGATCAAAAAATTCCGAATTCTTGGAACGCCTTCTAGGTAAAGGTGGATCATATTCAGTCCCATCATTATCAAGATTCATATTGCAAAACAAAGATTTAATAGGGGACACATCAATAACTTTTAGATCTTTGATGTAAACTACACAACCTTCTTCTTGTAGACGTTGTTGGGCCTCCAAGTGCAGAGGTTTGTAGGATAGTAGCAAATTTCCCTCAAGTGGATGACCTAAGGTTTACCAATCCGTAGGAGGCGTAGCATGAAGATGGTCTCTCTCAAGCAACCCTGCAACCAAATAACAAAGAGTCTCTTGTGTCCCCAACACACCCAATACAATGGTAAATTGTATAGGTGCACTAGTTCGGCGAAAAGATGGTGAAACAAGTGGTATATGGATGGTAGATAAAGGTATTTGTAATCTGAAATTATAAAAACAGTAAGGTAATGAATGATAAAAGTAAGCATAAACGGTATTGCAATGCTAGGAAACAAGGCCTAGGGTTCATACTTTCACAAGTGCAAGTCCTCTCAACGATAATAACATAATTTGATCACATAACTATCCCTCAACATGCAACAAAGAGTCACTCCAAAGTCACTAATAGCAGAGAACGAACGAAGAGATTATGGTAGGGTACGAAACCACCTCAAAGTTATTCTTTCCAATCAATCCGTTGGGCTATTCCTAAAAGTGTCACAAACAGCCCTAGAGTTCGTACTAGAATAACACCTTAAGACACAAATCAACCAAAACCCTAATGTCACCTAGATACTCCAATATCACCTCAAGTATCCGTGGGTATGATTATACGATATGCATCACACAATCTCAGATTCATCTATTCAACCAATACATAGGACCTCAAAGAGTGCCCCAAAGTTTCTACCGAAGAATCACGACGAAAACGTGTGCCAACCCCTATGCATAGGTTCATGGGCGGAACCCGCAAGTTGATCACCAAAACATACATCAAGTGAATCACGTGGTATCCCATTGTCACCACAGATACGCACGGCAAGACATACATCAAGTGTTCTCAAATCTATAAAGACTCAATCCGATAAGATAACTTCAAAGGGAAAACTCAAGTAATTACAAGAGAGTAGAGGGGGGAAGAAACATCATAGGATCCAACTATAATAGCAAAGCTCGCAATACATCAAGATCGTATCACCTCAAGAACAAGAGAGAGAGATCAAAAACATAGCTACTGGTACATACCCTCAGCCCCGAGGGGGAACTACTCCGTCCTCGTCATGGAGAGCACCGGGATGATGAAGATGGCCACCGGAGAAGGATTGCCCCCTCCGGCAGGGTGCCGGAACGGGTCTAGATTGGTTTTCGGTGGCTACGGAGGCTTCTGGCGGCGGAACTCCCGATCTATTGTGCTCCCGGATGTTTTTAGGGTATATGGAGATATATAGGCGGAAGAAGTACATCAGGGGGGCCATGAGGGGCCCATGAGGGTGGAGGGCACGCCCCCCTACCTCGTGGCCTCCTCGAAGCTTCCCTTACGCAAACTCCAAGTCTTCTGGGCTTCTTCTGATCCAAAAATAAGTTCCGCAAACTTTCAGGTCAATTGGACTCCGTTTGATTTTCCTTTTCTGCGATACTCTAAAACAAGGAAAAAACAGAAACTGGCACTAGGCTCTGGGTTAATAGGTTAGTCCCAAAAATAATATAAAAGTGTATAATAAATCCCATAAAACATCCAAGGTTGATAATATAATAGCATGGACCAATCAAAAATTATAGATACGTTGGAGACGTATCAGCATCCCCAAGCTTAATTCCTGCTCGTCCTCGAGTAGGTAAATGATAAAAATAGAATTTTTTTATGTGGAATGCTACCTAACATATTTTTCTAAGTAATTCTCTTCATTTTGGCATGAATGTTCAGATCCATAAGATTCAAGACAAAAGTTTAATATTGACATAAAAACAATAATATTTCAAGCATACTAACTAAGCAATAATGTCTTCTCAAAATAACATGGCCAAAGAAAGTTCATCCCTACAAAATCATATAGTTTAGTCATGCTCCATTTTCATCACACAAGAATGCTTTCATCATGCACAACCCCGATGACAAGCCAAGCAATTGTTTCATACTTTAGTAATCTCAAACTCATAGACCTTCACGCAATACATGAGCGCGAGCCATGGATATAGCACTATGGGTGGAATAGAATAATGAGGGGGTTATGTGGAGAAGACAAAAAGGAGAAAGTCTCACATCAACGAGGCTAATCAATGGGCTATGGAGATGCCCATCGATTGATGTTAATGCAAGGAGTAGGGATTGCCTTGCAATGGATGCACTAGAGCTATAAATGTATGAAAGCTCAACAAAAGAAACTAGTGGATGTGCATCCAACTTGCTTGCTCACGAAGACCTAGGGCACTTGAGGAGGCCCATTGTTGGAATATACAAGCCAAGTTCTATAATGAAAAATTCCCACTAGTATATGAAAGTGATAACATGAGAGACTCTCTACTATGAAGATCACGGTGCTACTTTGAAGCACAAGTGTGGTAAAGGATAGTAGCATTGTCCCTTCTCTCTTTTTCTCTCATTTTTTGGGCCTTTTTTTATGGCCTTTCTCTTTTTTTGGGCCTTCTCTTTTTTATGGCCTTTCTCTTTTTTTCTATTCCTCACTTGGGACAATGCTCTAATAATGATGATCATTACACTTCTATTTATTTACAACTCAATGATTACAACACGATACTAGAACAAAGATGACTCTATATGAATGCCTCCGGCGGTGTACCGGGATATGCAATGAACCAAGAGTGACATGTATGAAAGAATTATGAATAGTGGCTTTGCCACAAATACTATGTCAACTACATGATCATGCTAAGCAATATGACAATGATGAATGTGTCATGATGAATGGAATGATGGAAAGTTGCATGGCAATATATCTCGGAATGGCTATGGAAATGGCATAATAGGTAGGTATGGTGGCTATTTTGAGGAAGATATAAGGAGGTCTATGTGTGACAGAGCGTATCATATCACGGGGTTTGGATGCACCGGCGAAGTTTGCGCCAACTCTCAATGTGAGAAAGGGAAATGCACGGTACCGAAGAGGCTAGCAAGGATGGAAGGGTGAGAGTGCGTATAATCCATGGACTCAACATTAGTCATAAACAACTCACATACTTATTGCAAAAAATCTACAAGTCATCAAAAACCTCGGCACTACGCGCATGCTCCTAGGGGGATAGATTGGTAGGAAAAGACCATCGCTCGTCCCCGACCGCCACTCATAAGGAGGACAATCAAATAACACCTCATGTTTCAAATTTGTTACATAACGTTTACCATACGTGCATGCTACGGGACTTGAAAACTTCAACACAAGCATTTATCAAATTCACAACTACTCAACTAGCACGACTTTGATATTATTAACTCCATATCTCAAAACAATCATCAAGCATCTAACTTCTCTTAGTATTCAATACTCTATATGATTTTTTTACTAATATTGTATACCTAGCATATTAGGATTTTAAGCAAATTACCATGCTATTTAAGACTCTCAAAATAATCTAAGTGAAGCATGAGAGTTCATCTATTTCTTTCCACCGTGCTCTAAAAGATATAAGTGAAGTACTAGAGCAAACAACAAACTACTCCGAAAGATGTAAGTGAAGGTCAATGAGTAGTTGAATAATTATGCAACTATGTGAAGACTCTATAACATTTAATAATTTCAGATCTTGGTATTCTATTCAAGCAGCAAGCAAAGCAAAATAAAATGACATTCTAAGAATGGAAAACATCATGTGAAGAAGCAAAAACTTAGGATCAACCGAAACTAACCGATAATTGTTGAAGAAGAAAGGTGGGATGCCAACCGGGGCATCCCCAAGCTTAGATGCTTGAGACTTCTTGAAATATTATATTGGGGTGCCTTGGGCATCCCCGAGCTTGAGCTTTTGTGTCTCCTTAATTCCTCTCATATCATGGTCTCCCTAAATCTCAAAAGTTTCATCCACACAAAACTCAACAAGGACTCGTGAGATAAGTTAGTATAAACCATTGCAAAAACCTTATCATACTCTACTGTAGCAAATCACTAAAATTATTATTCAAAATTGCATACTAAATGCCTCTGCATATTTAATGGTCCTATCCTCAAATAGAATCATTAAAGAAGCAAACATATGCAAACAATGCAAACATAACAGCAATCTGCCTAAACAGGATAGTCTGTAAAGAATGCAGCAACATCCATACTTCCCTAGCTCCAAAAATTATGAAAGAAAATCCCCACTGTAGTAAATTTATCATAGCTTAATATGCAAAAGGTTTCAACATTTTATCACATTCTGACTTTTCTAGGGAATTATTGCAACAGCGGTAAACTTTCTGTTTTCAAACAGCAACATGTGGACTTCCAAAATAGGCATAGTGGAGGCTATCAATGCCACTTTTATTGGAATAAAATATGCAAACCATTGTTCTAAATAACAGAAAGCAAATCCTAACAAAATAAATTGACGCTCCAAGCAAAACACATATCATTTGGCGAATAAAAATATAGCTCCAAGTAAAGTTACCGATGAATGAAGACGAAAGAGGGGATGCCTTCCGGGGCATACCCAAGCTTAGGCTCTTGGCTATCCTTGAATATTACCTTGGGGTGCCTTGGGCATCCCCAATCGTAGGCTCTTGCCACTCCTTATTCCATAGTCCATCAAATCCTTACCCAAAACTTGAAAACTTCACAACACAAAACTTAACAGAAAACTCGTAAGCTCCGTTAGTATAAGAAAGTAAATCACCACTTCAAGTTACTGTAATGAACTCATTCTTTATTTATATTGGTATTAAACCTACTGTATTCCAACTTCTCTATGGTTTATAAACTATTTTACTAGCCATAGATTCATCAAAATAAGCAGACAACACACGAAAAACAGAATCTGTCAAAAACAGAACAGTCTGTAATAATCTGGATCAAACGTATACTTCTGGAACTCATAAAATTCTCAAATAAATTTCTGGACCTGAGGAATTTTTCTATTAATCATCTTCAAAAATAATTAACTAAATATCACTTTCCAAATAAAAATGACAGCAGTTCTCGTGAGCGCTAAAGTTTCTGTTTTTTACAGCAAGTTCAACAAGACTTTCCCCAAGTCTTCCCAACGGTTCTACTTGGCACAAACACTAATTAAACACAAAAAACACAACCAAAACAGAGGCTAGATAATTTATTTATTACTAAACAGGAGCAAAAAGTAAGGAACAAAAATAAAATTGGGTTGCCTCCCAACAAGCGCTATTGTTTAACGCCCCTAGCTAGGCATAACAAGCAAGAATAGATCTAGATATTGCCATAATAATAAGATAGATTGTTAAAACTCATTTCATATTCTCTATGTTCAGCAGCAAGTTTTCTTTGAGGCAAGCAAAAGTAATCAAAAGGGCTAAATTTGTTGGGACAAAAGTCTCCAAGATCAACCTTGGGAGGTATAGGTTCCTCCTTTGGTCCTTCATATTGCACAACCAATTCATCATTATAAGCGTTCTTTTGACAGAACTTTGTGAGCCTATATTCAAGAGAATATCCCAATTCATTATCTCGAATAGCTAAATCATCATTAAATTCAGAAATTCTATCAACTAAAACATTGGTACGAACCCTTTTTCTAAGATTTTCATTGAAAGCAACATAGTATAGAGATTGAAAATGCATTATTTCTTCTTGATCAAAGAGGATAGTCTCCATGGGAGGACGGCAAGCATCCACCCTATAATGCGCAAAGATTTCTTTGGCCTCTTTAGTTATGAATCGAAACTCATGAGCCAAAAAGATAGTAACGGCACGCTTAACAGAAGAATGCTCAATATTAGAAAATTCTAGGAAAATCCTTTGTATAGAAGGATGCAAGTGCATGAATTGCCTCTCAAGTTCAACTACAAGCATGGCAATAGCGTCCGCAAGACTACTAGTTCTATGAAGAATAGAACTACCCATAGAAGGTAAAGCACCGGCACAAGTAAAGAAATCTTGAATAACTCCTTTTCCAATAATATTATAGCTACCAACACAAAATCTTTTTATATGTGAGATAGTGGGTTCTTTAGTAGGAGCATCAAAATTATTATTGACAATAGTATCCCCAATTTCAGACATAAAGGCAGAAGGTAAAGAACTAGCCATAACGACAAGCAAGCAAACTAACACACGAGCAAACAAAGAGCAAACGGGCAAAAGAGGCAAATAGAGAGGGAGGATAGAGAGAGAGGGCAAATAAAACGGCAAGGGTGAAGTGGGGGAGAGGAAAACGAGAGGCAAATGGAAAATAATGTAATGCGGGAGATAGGCATTATGATGGGTACTTGGTATGTTGACTTTTGCGCAGACTCCCCGGCAACGGCGCCAGAAAAGAGCTTGATGTATACTACACAACCTTCTTCTTGTAGACGTTGTTGGGCCTCCAAGTGCAGAGGTTTGTAGGACAGTAGCACATTTCCCTCAAGTGGATGACCTAAGGTTTATCAATCCGTAGGAGGCGTAGGATGAAGATGGTCTCTCTCAAGCAACCCTGCAACCAAATAACAAAGAGTCTCTTGTGTCCCCAACACACCCAATACAATGGTAAATTGTATAGGTGCACTAGTTCGGCGAAGAGATGGTGAAACAAGTGGTATATGGATGGTAGATAAAGGTATTTGTAATCTGAAATTATAAAAACATCAAGGTAACGAATGATAAAAGTAAGCGTAAACGGTATTGCAATGCTAGGAAACAAGGCCTAGGGTTCATACTTTCACTAGTGCAAGTCCTCTAAACAATAATAACATAATTTGATCACATAACTATCCCTCAACATGCAACAAAGAGTCACTCCAAAGTCACTAATAGCGGAGAACGAACGAAGATATTATGGTAGGGTACGAAACCACCTCAAAGCTATTCTTTCCAATCAATCCGTTGGGCTATTCCTATAAGTGTCACAAACAGACCTAGAGTTCGTACTAGAATAACACCTTAAGACACAAATCAACCAAAACCCTAATGTCACCTAGATACTCCAATGTCACCTCAAGTATCCGTGGGTATGATTATACGATATGCATCACACAATCTCAGATTCATCTATTCAACCAACACATAGGACCTCAAAGAGTGCCCCAAAGTTTCTATCGGAGAATCACGACGAAAACGTGTGCCAACCCCTATGCATAGGTTCATGGGCGGAACCCGCAAGTTGATCACCAAAACATACATCAAGTGAATCACGTGGTATCCCATTGTCACCACAGATACGCACGGCAAGACATACATCAAGTGTTCTCAAATCTATAAAGACTCAACCCGACAAGATAACTTCAAAGGGAAAACTCAATCCATTACAAGAGAGTAGAGGGGGGAAGAAACATCATAGGATCCAACTATAATAGCAAAGCTCGCGATACATCAAGATCGTATCACCGCAAGAACACGAGAGAGAGAGAGAGATCGAACACATAGCTACTGGTACATACCCTCAGCCCTGAGGGAGAACTACTCCCTCCTCGTCATGGAGAGCACCGGGATGATGAAGATGGCCACCGGAGAAGAATTGCCCCCTCCGGCAGGGTGCCGGAATGGGTCTAGATTGGTTTTCGGTGGCTACGGAGGCTTCTGGCGGCAGAACTCCCGATCTATTGTGCTCCCGGATGTTTTTAGGGTATATGGAGATATATAGGCGGAAGACGTACATCAGGGGGGCCATGAGGGGCCCACGAGGGTGGAGGGCGCGCCCAGGGGGGTGGGCGCGCCCCCCTACCTCGTGGCCTCCTCGAAGCTTCCCTTACGCAAACTCCAAGTCTTCTGGGCTTCTTCTGATCCAAAAATAAGTTCCGCGAAGTTTCAGGTCAATTGGACTCCGTTTGATTTTCCTTTTCTGTGATACTCTAAAATAAGGAAAAACAGAAACTGGCACTGGGCTCTGGGTTAATAGGTTAGTCCCAAAAATAATATAAAAGTGTATAATAAAGCCCATAAAACATCCAAGGTTGATAATATAATAGCATGGAACAAACAAAAATTATAGATACGTTGGAGACGTATCAATCTTCATCATTATTTTCATAGGAACTAGAAGAACGCGCTCTTATAAAGGCATCTTTCTTAGCACGCATCCTAGCGGTTCTTTCTTTGCACTCATCAATGGAAATTCTCATGGCTTTGAGAGACTCATTGATATCATGCTTAGGTGGAATAGATCTAAGTTTCAAAGAATCAACATCTAGAGAAATCTTATCAACGTTCCTAGCCAGCTCATCAATCTTAAGCAATTTTTCTTCAATCAAAGCATTAAAATTCTTTTGTGAATTAATAAATTCTTTAATATTAGATTCAAAATCATAGGGCATCTTATTATAATTTCCATATGAATTGTTGTAGGAATTACCATAATTATTAGAGGGATTACTAGGATAAGGCCTAGGATTAAAATTTCCTCTATACGCGTTGTTACCAAAATTGTTCCTACCAACAAAATTCACATCCATAGATTCATTATTATTCTCAATCAAAGTAGACAAGGGCATATCATTAGGATCAGAAGAAACACTCTTATTAGCAAATAATTTCATAAGTTCATCCATCTTTCCACTCAAAACATTAATTTCTTCTATCGCATGCACCTTTTTATTAGTAGATCTTTCAGTATGCCATTGAGAATAATTAACCATAATATTATCTAGGAGTTTAGTAGCTTCTCCTAAAGTGATTTCCATAAAAGTGCCTCCCGCGGCCGAATCTAAAAGATTTCTAGAAGCAAAATTCAATCCGGCATAAAAATTTTGTATAATCATCCACAAATTTAAACCATGAGTAGGGCAATTACGTATCATTAGTTTCATTCTCTCCCAAGCTTGTGCAACATGTTCATTATCAAGTTGCTTAAAATTCATAATATCGTTTCTAAGAGAGATGATCTTAGCGGGAGGAAAATACTTAGAGATAAAAGCATCTTTGCACTTATTCCATGAATCAATACTATTTTTAGGCAAAGACGAAAACCAAGCTTTAGCACGATCTCTAAGTGAAAAAGGAAATAGCTTCAATTTAACAATATCATTATCCACATCTTTCTTCTTTTGCATATCACACAAATCAACGAAGCTATTTAGATGGGTAGTGGAATCTTCACTAGGAAGGCCGGAAAATGGATCTTTCATAACAAGATTCAGCAAAGCAGTATTAATTTCACAAGATTCAGCATCGGTAAGAGGAGCAATCGGAGTGCTAATAAAATCATTGTTGTTGGTATTGGTGAAGTCACATAATTTAGTATTATCTTGAGCCATCGTGACAAGCAAGCAAACTAACACACAAGCAAACAAAAAACACGCGGGCAAAAAGAGGCAAATAGAGAAAGAGATGGAGGATAGAGAGAGAGAGGGCGAATAAAACGACAAGGGTGAAGTGGGGGAGAGGAAAACGAGAGGCAAATGGCAAATAATGTAATGCGGGAGATAAGGGTATGTGATGGGTACTTGGTATGTTGACTTTTGCGTAGACCTCCCCAGCAACGGCGCCAGAAATCCTTCTTACTACCTCTTGAGCACTGCGTTGGTTTTCCCCGAAGAGGAAGGGATGATGCAGCAAAGTAGCGTAAGTATTTCCCTCAGTTTTTGAGAACCACGGTATCAATCCAGTAGGAGGCTACGCGTGAGTCCCTCGTACATGCACAAAACAAATAAATCCTGGCAACCAACGTGAATAAGGGTTGTCAATCCCTACACGGCCACTTACGAGAGTGAGATCTGATAGATATGATAAGATAATATTTTTGGTATTTTTGTGATAAAGATGCAAAGTAAAATAAAGGCAAAGTAAAAAAGAAAAGGAAATAACTAAGTAGTAGGAGACTAATATGATAAAGATAGACCCGGGGGCCATAGGTTTCACTAGTGGCTTCTCTCGAGAGCATAAGTATTCTACGGTGGGTGAACAAATTACTGTTGAGCAATTGACAGAATTGAGCATAGTTATGAGAATATCTAGGTATGATCATGTATATTGGCATCACATCCGAGACAAGTAGACCGACTCCTGCCTGCATCTACTACTATTACTCCACTCATCGACCACTATCTAGCATGCATCTAGAGTATTAAGTTAAAAACAGAGTAATGCCTTAAGGAGGATGACATGATGTAGAGGGATAAACTCATGCAATATGATGAAAACCCCATCTTGTTATCCTCGATGTCAACAATACAATACGTGCCTTGCTGCCCCTACTGTCACTGGGAAAGGACACCGCAAGATTGAACCCAAAGCTAAGCACTTCGCCCATTGCAAGAAAGATCAATCTAGTAGGCCAAACCAAACTGATAATTCGAAGAGACTTGCAAAGATAACCAATCATACATAAAAGAATTCAGAGAATATTCCAATATTGTTCATAGATAGACTTGATCATAAACCCACAATTCATCGGTCTCAACAAACACACTGCAAAAAGAAGATTACATCGAATAGTTCTCCACAAGAGAGGGGGAGAACATTGTATTGAGATCCAAAAAGAGAGAAGAAGCCATCTAGCTAATAACTATGGACCCATAGGTCTGAGGTAAACTACTCACACTTCATCGGAGGGGCTATGGTGTTGATGTAGAAGCCCTCCGTGATCGATGCCCCCTCCGGCGGAGCTCCGGAACAGGCCCCAAGATGGGATCTCGTGGATACAGAAAGTTGCGGCGGTGGAATTAGGTTTTTGGCTCCGTATATGATCGTTTGGGGGTATGTAGGTATATATAGGAGGAAGGAGTACGTCGGTGGAGCAACAGGGGGCCCACGAGGGTGGAGGGCGCGCCTGGAGGGGTAGGCGCGCCCCCCTACCTCGTGGCCTCCTCTTTTGTGTCTTGACGTAGGGTCCAAGTCTCCTGGGTCTTGTTCGTTGAGAAAATCACGTTCCCGAAGGTTTCATTCTGTTTGGACTCCGTTTGATATTCCTTTTCTTTGAAACCCTAAAACAGGCAAAAAACAGCAATCCTGGGCTGGGCCTCCGGTTAATAGGTTAGTCCCAAAAATAATATAAAAGGGGAAAATAAAGCCCAATAATGTCCAAAACAGTAGATAATATAGCATGGAGCAATCAAAAATTATAGATACGTTGGAGACGTATCATGGGTTTATGATCAAGTTTATCTATGAACAATATTTGATTCTTCTCTGAATTTTTTTATGTATGATTGGTTTATCTTTGCAAGTCTCTTCGAATTATCAGTTTGGTTTGGCCTACTAGATTGATCTTTCTTGCAATGGGAGAAGTGCTTAGCTTTGGGTTCAATCTTGCGGTGTCCTTTCCCAGTGACAGCAGGGGCAGCAAGGCACGTATTTTATTGTTGCCATCGAGGATAAAAAGATGGGGTTTATATCATATTTCATGAGTTTATCCCTCTACATCATGTCATCTTACTTAAAGCATTACTCTGTTATTTTGAACTTAATACTCTAGATGCATGCTGGATAGCGCTCGATGTGTGGAGTATTAGCAGTAGATGCAGAATCATTTCGGTCTACTTGTCGCGGACGTGATGCCTATATACATGATCATACCTAGATATTATCATAACTATGCTCAATTCTATCAATTGCTCGATAGTAATTTGTTTACCCACCATAATACTTATGCTCTTGAGAGAAGCCACTAGTGAAACCTATGGCCCCCGGGTCTATCTTCCATCATATTAATCTTCCAACACTTAGCTATTTCTACTGCCATTTATTTTACTTTGCATCTTTATTTCTCTTTATCATAAAAATACCAAAAATATTATCTTATCATATCTATCAGATCTCACTCTCGTAAGTGACCGTGAAGGGATTGACAACCCCTTTATCGCGTTGGTTGTGAGGTTCTTATTTGTTTGTGTAGGTGCGTGGGACTCGAGCGTGATCTCTTACTGGATTGATACCTTGGTTCTCAAAAACTAAGGGAAATACTTACGCTACTTTACTGCATCACCCTTTCCTCTTCAAGGGAAAACCAACGCAGTGCTCAAGAGGTAGCAAGAAGGATTTCTGGCGCCGTTGCCGGGGAGATTCTCGCCAAGTCAAGTCAAGATTTGACTCCCGACAATGAGCCATTTCTGATGCCGTTGCCGGGGAGTCTACGCACAAGTCAATACATACCAAGTACCCATCACAAACTCTTATCCCTCGCATTACATTATTTGCCATTTGCCTCTCGTTTTCCTCTCCCCCACTTCGCCCTTGCCGTTTTATTCGCCCTCTATTTTTTCCATTCGCCTCTTTTTCGCTTGCTTCTTGTTTGCTCGTGTGTTGGATTGCTTGCTTGTCACGATGTCTCTACCTAGATTTGGTGATCTTCACCTTAAAAGGTTAGAAGAGATCGAAAGCAACGTGAGGAGTTTTATGACTTTACAATTTGAGCATAATAATTTCTTTAGGAACGAGCTTAAGGAACAAAAAAGCTTTATGGGTTATATGAATAAAGAGCTCGATGATATATCTAAACAATTTTATGGTTTGAAATCTCAGATTGCTCATCTCGAAGAATTAATTGCTGAAGTTTCGGATAAGCAGGCCACCTTAGTTAATACGATGGCCGCTAAGCCGGATTTTTTTATGAAAATAAAGATGAAGATCTAAAAGTTATTGATATGTCTCCTATTAAATCTTTGTTTTGCAATATGAATCTTGATAATGATGGGATTGAAGATGAGCCACCTTTACCTAGAAGGCGTTCCAAAAATTCGGAGTTTTTAGATCTTGATGCAAAAATTGATAAAAGTGGGATTGAAGAGGTCAAAACTTTAGATATCAATGAACCCACTATTTTGGATTTCAAGGAATTTAATTATGATAATTGCTCTTTGATAGATTGTATTTCCTTGTTGCAATCCATGCTAAATTCTCCTCATGCTTATAGTCAAAATAAAGATTTTACTAAACATATCATTGATGCTTTGATGCAATCTTATGAAGAAAAACTTGAGTTGGAAGTTTCTATCCCTAGAAAACTTTATGATGAGTGGGAACCTACAATAAAAATTAAAATTAAAGATCACGAGTGTTATGCTTTGTGTGATTTGGGTGCTAGTGTTTCCACGATTCCGAAAACTTTATGTGATTTGCTAGGATTCCGTGAATTTGATGATTGTTCTTTAAACTTGCACCTTGCGGATTCCACTATTAAGAAACCTATGGGAAGAATTAATGATGTTCTTATTGTTGGAAATAGGAACTATGTGTCCGTAGATTTCATTGTTCTCGACATAGATTGCAATCCTTCATGTCCTATTATTCTTGGTAGACCTTTCCTTAGAACGATTGGTGCAATTATTGATATGAAGGAAGGGAATATTATATTCCAATTTCCGTTAAGGAAAGGCATGGAACACTTCCCTAGAAAGAAAATTAAATTACCATATGAATATATTATGAGAGCCACTTATGGATTGCCTACCAAAGATGGCAATACCTAGATATATCCTTGCTTTTATGCCTAGCTAGGGGCGTTAAACGATGGCGCTTGTTGGGAGGCAACCCAATTTTATTTTTATTCCTTGATTTTTGCTGCAATTTAGTAATAAATAATTTATCTAGACTCTGTTTTGGTTGTGTTTTTTGTGTTTAATTAGTGTTTGTGCCAAGTAGAACCGTTGGGAGGACTTGGGGAAAGTCTTTTTGATCTTGCTGTAAAAAACAGAAACTTTAGCGCTCACGAGAATTGCTGCCATTTTTATTTTGAAGGTGATATGTAGTTAATTATATTTTAAGATGATTAATAGATAAATTCCTCACGTCCAGCAATTTATTTTAGAATTTTTGGGGTTCCAGAAGTGGTCAAAACCTATAGATTACTACAGACTGTTCTGTTTTTGACAGATTCTGTTTTTCGTGTGTTATTTGCTTATTTTGATGAATCCATGGCTAGTAAAAGAGTTTATAAACCATAGATAAGTTGGAATACAGTAGGTTTAACACCAATATAAATCAGGAATGAGTTCATTACAGTACCTTGAAGTGGTTTTTTGTTTTCTTTCGCTAACGGAGCTCACGAGATTTTCTATTTTGAGTTTTGTGTTGTGAAGTTTTCAAGTTTTGGTTAAAGATTTGATGGATTATGGAACAAGGAGTGGCAAGAGCCTAAGCTTGGGGATGCCCATGGCACCCCAAGGTAAAATTCAAGTACACATAAAGCCTAAGCTTGGGGATGCCCTGGAAGGCATCCCCTCTTTCGTCTTCGTCCATCGATAACTTTACTTGGAGCTATATTTTTATTCACCACATGATATGTGTTTTGCTTGGAGCGTCTTGTATGATTTGAGTCTTTGCTTTTTAGTTTACCACAATCATCCTTGATGTACACACCTTTTGAGAGAGACTCACATGATTTGAAATTTATTAGAAAACTCTATGTGCTTCACTTATATCTTTTGAGCTATATAGTTTTTGCTCTAGTGCTTCACATATATCTTTTAGAGCACGGAGGTGGTTTTATTTTATATAAATAGTTGATCTCTCATGCTTCACTTATATTATTTTGAGATTCCTTTAGAACAACATGGAAATTTTCTTTTAGGAATAATATAAAAACTTTTATAGAAGTGCGTTGAATACTATGAGAAGTTTGATGCTTGATAATTGTTTTGAGATATGAAGATGGTGATAATAGAGTCATGTTAGTTGAGTGGTTATGAATTTGAGAAATACTTGTGTTGAAGTTTGTGATTCCTGTAGTATGCACGTATGGTGAACCGTTATGTGATGAAGTCGGAGCATGATTTATTTATTGATTGTCTTCCTTATGAGTGGCGGTCGGGGATGAGCGATGGTATTTTCCTACCAATCTATCCCCCTAGGAGCATGCCCGTAATACTTTGTTTCGATAACTATTAGATTTTTGCAATAAGTATGTGATTTCTTTATGACTAATGTTGAGTCCATGGATTATATGCACTCTCATCCTTCCACTATTGCTAGCCTCTCTAGTATAGCACAACTTTCGCCGGTACCATAAACCCACCATATACCTTCCTCAAAACAGCCACCATACCTACCTATTATGGCATTTCCATAGCCATTCCGAGATATATTGCCATGCAACTTTCCACCATTTTGTTATTATGACACGCTTCATCATTGTCATATTGCTTGCATGATCATGTAGTTGACATCGTATTTGTGGCAAAGCCACCGTTCATAATTCTTCATACATGTCACTCATGCATCATTGCACATCCCAGTAGACCGCTGGGCATTCACATAGAGTCATATTTTGTTCTAAGTATTGAGTTGCAATTCTTGAGTTGTAAGTAAATTAAAGTGTGATGATCATCATTATTAGAGCATTGTCCCAGTGAGGAAAGGATGATGGAGACTATGATTCCCCCACAAGTCGGGATGAGACTCCGGACGAAAAAAAGAAAAGAGAAAGGCCATAAAAAAGGAGAAGGCCTAAAAAATGAGAGAAAAAGAGAGAAGGGACAATACTACTATCCTTTTTGCACACTTGTGCTTCAAAGTAGCACCATGATCTTCATGATAGAGAGTCTCTTATGATATCACTTTCATATACTAGTGGGAATTTTTCATTATAGAACTTGGCTTGTATATTCCAATGACGGGCTTCCTCAAAATGCCCTAGGTCTTCATGAGCAAGCGAGTTGGATGCACACCCACTTAGTTTCTTTTGTTGAGCTTTCATATACTTATAACTCTAGTGCATCCATTGCATGGCAATACCTACTCACTCACATTGATATCTATTGATGGGCATCTCCATAGCCCGTTGATACGCCTAGTTGATGTGAGACTATCTTCTCCTTTTTTGTCTTCTCCACAACCACCATTCTATTCCACATATAGTGCTATGGCCATGGCTCACGCTCATATATTGCGTGAAGATTGAAAGAGTTTCAGAACATCAAAAGTATGAAACAATTGCTTGGCTTGTCATCGGGGTTGTGCATGATTTAAATATTTTGTGTGGTGAAGATAGAGCATAGCCAGATTATATGATTTTGTAGGGATAAATTTCTTTGGCCATGTTATTTTGAGAAGAAATGATTGCTTAGTTAGTATACTTGAAGTATTATTATTTTTATGTCAATATTAAACTTTTATCTTGAATCTTTTGGATCTGAACATTCATGCCACAATAAAGAAAAATTACATTGATAAATATGTTAGAAAGCATTCCACATCAAAAATTCTTTTTTATCATTTACCTACTCGAGGACGAGCAGGAATTAAGCTTGGGGATGCTTGATACGTATCCAACATATCTATAATTTTTGATTGCTCCATGCTATTATATTATCTGTTTTGGATGTTAATGGGCTTTATTTTACACTTTTATATCATTTTTGGGACTAACCTATTAACCGGAGGCCCAACCCAAATTGCTGTTTTTTTGCCTATTTCAGTGTTTCGCAAAAAAAGAATATCAAACGAAGTCCAAACGGAATGAAACCTTCGGGAACGTGATTTTCTCAACAAACGTGATCCAGGAGACTTGGAGTGGGCGTCAAGAAACAATTGAGGAGGCCACGAGGCAGGGGGCGCGCCCTCCACCCTCGTGGGCCCCTCGTTGCTCCACTAACCTACTTCTTCCTCCTATATAAGTCCACGTACCCCGCAAACATCCAGGAGCACCACGAAAACCTAATTCCACCACCGCATCCTTCTGTACCCGAGAGATCCCATCTTGGGGCCTTTTCCGGAGCTCCGCCGGAGGGGGCATTGATCATGGAGGGCCTCTACATCAACTCCATGGCCTCTCCGGTGATGTGTGAGTAGTTTACTTCAGACCTTCGGGTCCATAGCTAGTAGCTAGATGGCTTCTTCTCTCTCTTTGGATCTCAATACAAAGTTCTCCTCGATTTTCTTGGAGATCTATTCGATGTAATCTTGTTTTGCGGTGTGTTTGTCAGATCCGATGAATTGTGGGTTTATGATCAAGTTTATCTAGGAACAATATTTGATTCTTCTCTGAATTCTTTTATGTATGATTGGTTTATCTTTGCAAGTCTCTTCAAATTATCAGTTTGGTTTGGCCTACTAGATTGATCTTTCTTGCAATGGGAGAAGTGCTTAGCTTTGGGTTCAATCTTGCGGTGTCCTTTCCCAGTGGCAGTAGGGGCAGCAAGTTACGTATTGTATTGTTGCCATCGAGGATAAAAATATGGGGTTTATATCATATTGCATGAGTTTATCCCTCTACATCATGTCATCTTACTTATCATATTGCATGAGTTTATCCCTCTACATCATGTCATCTTACTTAAAGCATTACTCTGTTCTTATGAACTTAATACTCTAGATGCATGCTGGATAGCGGTCGATGTGTGGACTGTGGAGTAATAGTAGTAGATGCAGAATCGTTTCGGTCTACTTGTCGCGGACGTGATGCCTATATACATGACATACCTAGATATTCTCATAACTATGCTCAATTCTATCAATTGCTCGACAGTAATTCATTTACCCACCGTAATAGTTATGCTCTTGAGAGAAGCCACTAGTGAAACCTATGGCCCCCGGGTCTATCTTCCATCATATTAATCTTCCAACACTTAGCTATTTCTATTGCCATTTATTTTACTTTGCGTCTTTATTTCTCTTTATCATAAAAATACCAAAAATATTATCTTATCATATCTATCAGATCTCACTCTCGTAAGTGACTGTGAAGGGATTGACAACCCCTTTATCGCGCTGGTTGCAAGGTTCTTATTTGTTTGTGTAGGTGCGTTGGACTCGAGTGTGATCTCCTACTGGATTGATACCTTGGTTCTCGAAAACTGAGGGAAATACTTACGCTACTTTACTACATCACCCTTTCCTCTTCAAGGGAAAACCAATGCAGTGCTTAGGAGGTAGCAGCCACCATGAGGTATCTATGATAATTGCGATGAGCACAAGCCTCAGGCTCCGAATTTGGATGCCACCGCTACCAACGACAGAAAGAGAGGCAGAGCCTCCTGGAGCAACACCTCTTTTTGCCCAGACGATCAAGAGGGATACCCACCGCCGCTGCCATGGAGATCGCCATACAGCCACCCATGCTGACTGACATTCATGGTTCGAGCCACAGCTATCCCTCTGCATCACAACGCGCCAACCACAGTAGGAGCAGAAAGTCACTGCTTCCATTCCTAGCCTGGCATCAGCCAATAGGTGTGGACCCAATGCCTCCACCATAGAAAGCGCTCGCAACCGCCTCTCCAAGCAGACCCGGTGTATTGAGGGGACACAATCACTGACTACTAATGGAAACCGTCGAGCAAGCACCAGACCGAGCCCTCTGGTCCGCGACTCGTGCGGCAACCACGCAGGGTCACCACCATCACCTTGCTCCACCCGCCATGGCCAGGTCCCCAAATCGACATCCACCAGACGCCACAAGCTCCCACTGATCACCCACGCACAGTCGCCGCACAACAAGCACTCACCCCATGCCTCCTGCCCTGGAGCGAATGTCGCTGCCACCCATGCCTGTTGCCGCTCTACAACCCATGACGCCTTCGTGTAGCTAGGTCATCCCGTGCCAGCCTCCATAGACTGAGCGAAGGGGAGGAGATTCCCGCCACTATCAGAGCTTTGCCCAGAGGCGGCGACGGAAGGGGATGGGGGGAAGAGGTGTAGTTGGCGGCTATTAGTTTATCTCCATGGACTTTGGTCAATATTGCTTAGTGAAGGAAATATGCCCTAGAGGCAATAACAAAGTAGTTATTTATATTTCCTTATATCATGATAAATGTTTATTATTCATGCTAGAATTGTATTAACCGGAAACTTAGTACATGTGTGAATACATAGACAAACAGAGTGTCACTAGTATGCCTCTACTTGACTAGCTTGTTGAATCAAAGATGGTTAAGTTTCCTAACCATAGACACGAGTTGTCATTTGATTAACGGGATCACATCATTAGAGAATGATGTGATTGACTTGACCCATCCGTTAGCTTAGCACGATGATCGTTTAGTTTTGTTGCTATTGCTTTCTTCATGACTTATACATGTTCCTATGACTATGAGATTATGCAACTCCCGAATACCGGAGGAACACTTTGTGTGCTACCAAACGTCACAACGTAACTGGGTGATTATAAAGGTGCTCTATAGTTGTCTCCGATGGTGTTTGTTGAGTTGGCATAGATCGAGATTAGGATTTGTCACTCCGTGTATCGGAGAGGTATCTCTGGGCCCTCTCGGTAATGCACATCACTATAAGCCTTGCAAGGAATGTGACTAATGAGTTAGTTATGGGATGTTGCATTACGGAACGAGTAAAGAGACTTGCCGGTAACGAGATTGAACTAGGTATTGAGATACCGACGATCGAATCTCGGGCAAGTAACATACCGATGATAAAGGGAACAACGTATGTTGTTATGCGGTTTGACCAATAAAGATCTTCGTAGAATATGTAGGAGCCAATATGAGCATCCAGGTTCCGCTATTGATTATTGACCAGAGATGTGTCTCGGTCATGTCTACATAGTTCTCGAACCCGTAGGGTCCGCACGCTTAATGTTCTGTGACGATTTGTATTATGAGTTATGTGATTTGATGACCGAAGTTTGTTCGGAGTCCCGGATGAGATTGCGGAAATGACGAGGGGTCTCGAAATGGTCGAGACGTAAAGATCAATATATTGGAAGGCTACATTCAGACATCGGAAAGGTTCCGAGTGATTCGGGTATTTTTCGGAGTACCGGAGAGTTACAGGAATTGGCCGGGAGAAGTATTGGGCCTTATTGGGCCATACGGGAATAGAGGAGGCAGGCCAAAGGGAAGGAGGCGCGCGCCCCCATGGGTCCGAATTGGACTAGGGGAAAGGGGGCGGCGCCCCCCCCCCCTTGCCCTTTCCTACTCCCTCTCTCGTTCCCTCTTTCGTCTCTCCTACTCCGGAAAGGAAAAGGGGAATCCTACTAGGACTTGGGAGTCCTAGTAGGACTCCCCACACTTGGCGCGCCCCCTCTAGGGCCGGCCTCCTCCTCCCCCCTCCTTTATATACGTGGGCAGGGGGTACCCAATAGACACACAAGTTGATCATTGATCTTTTAGCCGTGTGCGGTGCCTCCCTCCACCATAATCCACCTCGGTCATATCGTAGTGGTGCTTAGGCGAAGACCTGTGTCGGTAGCATCATCATCACTGTCATCACGCCGTCGTGCTGACAGAACTCTCCCTCGAAGCTCTGCTGGATCGGAGTTCGTGGGACGTCACCGAGCTGAACGTGTGCTGAACTCGGAGGTGCCGTACGTTCGGTACTTGGGTCGGTCGGATCATGAAGACGTATGCCTAAATCAACCGCATTGTCATAAAGCTTCCGCTTACGGTCTACGAGGGTACGTGGACGACACTCTCCCTCTCGTTGCTACGCATCACCATGATCTTGCGTGTGCGTAGGAATTTTTTTAAAATTACTGCGTTCCCCAACACTTAGTAATTCCTTTTTTGAAAGTACGCCAATGGCGTGCCATATTTTTATAGAAGATATAAAGTTATCTACAAGAACTTGTGTGCAATGCGAACAACAACACAAGTGAGCTACAACGCCTACACCAACACCTAATCCTAAGCCTACTCTCTCACAGAACGGTCTTGTCTTGAGCTCGAACACCGAGTCCAGTCTCCTTCCATTTTTTGATCTCGTTCATGATGTGGGTGTGTAGCTCGTCCACGGTTTTTTGTTGGTTTGTCCAATTGAACACCCAAGCATTCCTTTGTTTCCAAAGCGACCAAGCCACCACAATAACAAACATGTCAAAACCTCTCTTTCCCCCACCCGTGAAGCTTCTTCTAGCTTGTACTTGCGGGTGAAGCACCTCCAAGTTCAGACCGTCGAGGCACTTGTGCCAAATCTGTCTGGCATATATACATTGTATGTGTATCTGCTTCACATTGTCCTACTCTTGCAAACACGTAAAGCATGCTGATGGTTTGTCTTGTAACCATGTCTAGCACGTCGATCCAACGTCCATATCCGATGTTGAACTGTCAGCCAGACGTGAATTTTGCATTTCAACGGTTCCCAGCTCCTCCATACGCACGCTACAAAGGGTACCCTCTCAATCCTTGACACAACCTGTTATACACAGATCGAGCCGTCAGAAGCGTCGGCCAGCCATGCGAAGATGTCTGGGGAGTTCGTATCCGGCGGGGAGGGAGGGGGGGCAATGACATGGCATAGGTTTTGGAACTGCATATGGGCTTTGAAAGTTAGATCACCCTCCACGTCCAGGACCCAACTGTTGTCCTCCAACGCTTATTGGACGCATGTACGTCTGTGACGAAAACAAGATAGGGGGAGTGGACAGAAATGTAGTCCTCGAGTAGCGAATAGCTGTGACGAGCCAAAGAGTTACTCCCTCCGTCAAAAAAACTTGTCTTAATCTTGTCTCTCAAATGGATGTATCTAACACTAACTTGGTGCTAGATATATCTATTTAAGGAACAAACTTTTTCAGACAGAGGGAGTACATCAGAAGATCCTAAAATCCTCTTTACGGTAGTCCATCGCCACAATTTTGTCGTATGGACATGTTTAGAATGAACCACAGGAGTATATTTTTTCTGCGGCATCTCTTTCGCTAGTCTTGCTCTCTGTATCGATCCAGAAAAAAACAACAGGAATTAAAGATCCGGGGCCCTGGCACGACACCTCACTGTCACTGACGTGCCTTGTGCACATGCGTCTGTTCACTGGATCCTCACAATAGCATGTAAAGAAGGCAAATGACAAGAAGGCGCGGATCACCAGACAAATTACTGAACAGATTAGCAACTGTACTCGCATTTGGATGCCATGAACATCTTACAAGTTACAATCACATCATATATGTACCCATTTTGTTGGAGATTAACATGTAAATGATGTATGGCTGTTCGTAGATCTCGATCTAGTCCATCAAGAGAGACAATACTGACAAGACAGCTCACCCAACTGCATTCTGATCTACGGCCAGCATGGGCACCGACGCATCAACCGCTCTTTCGTCCATGCAATGCACGTACTCCTACAAACTTTCTCCGTTGTTTCTTGAGAGGCACCAACCAATTTTTTGTTCTACATTTAAGCGTAAATAATCGAATGCGACAATTAAAACCTGACGTGCACAGCGCAATTGGATCGACAAATAATACGCCTCATGTCCATTATCAAGGACCAACCAAGGGACCATGGACCCGCAAATCTCCAGAACCACAGATGCAATCCTACTGTTTTTGTATATAAACAACAAACCCGAACGTGCTGCATCAGCAGTGATACGGACTAGCAAGCCCTGTTGTCTTCCACTACTCATCCCGGTCATGGCTTGCTTCAAGCTCAACCCCACGTCCGTCGCGCTCGCCGCAGCCGTCGCCGTCATCCTGGCGGTGGCGGCGCCGCGGCCGGCGGCCGGGGCGTCGGCGCACCTGCACGTGTACATGCACGACGTGATGGGCGACAGCGCGATGATGGTGGTGCGCGGCCCGCGGGGCAACTTCGGCAACACGGTGGTGATGGACGACGTGCTGACGGAGGGCACGTCGGCGTCGTCGGCCGCCGTGGGGCGCGCGCAGGGGCAGTACGTCGTCGCCTCCTCCAAGGGCGGGTTCGAGCTGATGGTGACCATGAACGTGGTGCTCACGTCGGGGGCCTACGCGGGGAGCTCGGTGACGGTGATGGGCCGCGACGACACCGGCGTGGCGGTGCGCGAGCTGGCCGTGGTCGGCGGCACGGGGCAGTTCCGGATGGCGAAGGGCTACGTGCTGTGGAAGACCGTCCGCCCCGACCTGCTGGAGCTCGACATCTACGTCAACCCATGAGCCACTGCCCACTCGGCCGATTCAACGTGCATGCGTCGGTGACCTCTGGCAACATTGCGTAAGTGTTGCACGTGGTCGTTCAAAATAAAAATGTGTTGCACCTTGTGTTACAAAGGCGCTACGTGGATGTTTGTGATATTGTTTTCCGTGTTTCTTTTATCTTGTCATTCTTTTTGTTGGTCTACTAAGTGCAACGGATTATGAGCACCTGTCATATGTGGATGCTGCTTGTGTTTGAATCAAATAAATATTTTGCAACTATACAATAATGATCAAACAAATAAATCATCGCTATTTTGAATTTTAATTCTCATATAATTACTCTAATTCATGTTTCATCCAATCAAATCTCATTTACTTCTATAAAGGATGGTGAGTACCCGCCTTCTTGGGGCTTTGCCGCGCTAGAGTGACATCCGCATTGTCCGTTTCACACGCGCGTGGCGCCGATGTCTCCTAGGCACGCTTCGTGCCATCTCCGTGGCTGCCCCGCCCTCGGCCGGTTTTCCTCGGGGATCCACAACTCGGTGACCTATTTCTATTCCTTCGGGTGGGTTGTGGGCGTGCCCAGGCCCACCTTCCTGTGGGGTTATCGTCGTGTTAGTGGGCGCCATATTGCGCGCTAAGCCGCCCGTGACAGGTGAGCCTGGGCCAGGTTGTCAGCGTCGTTCGCCCCTACGGGGCTGCGTCACTCGCATACGCCCGACTCGGGGTGAGTGTCGTTCACCTCCCTCCAACACAATAAAGCAAAAGCGGGACATATAGTGTTTTACTCCCTCAATTTCTTTTCAGTTTGCATATAAGATTTGATCAAAAGTCAAACTTTGTAAAGTTTGACTAGCTTTGTAGGAAAAGATATCAATATTTATACTATGAAATCAATATTATTAGATAGATGATAAAATTAATTTTCATAACATATAACTTTTGTATTGTAGATGTTGATATTTTTTGTGGGGGCAGACTTCACCTTCATATAACGTAACCGTAGAAAGCTTTGCAACATGACTGATGTTACTGAAAAACTGTAAAACTTTCGTGCAATAGAGAGGAAGCTTTCAACGCCACATCGAAATTTTGGGGGAGAGAATACGTACGCCATGACCGATTGGAGAACTAGATTGAGCGAAGCGATGCTCTGACTTTCTTGCAAAAAAAAAAACGGTGCTCTGACAATCTGATCACATTTGATCGAACGGCAGCGAGCAAGGCCGATTCCCCGAGTGAATCAGCCGGCGGGACTGAAGTGTTTTCCTAAATTTTTTTATAAAGTTGGTCAAACTTTATAAAGTTTGATTTTGACCAAATCTTATATGCAAACTAAGAAGAAACAGAGGGAGTATCTCCTTGGAGAATCTGAACCTTAGGAAAATATGTGCCCTTATTACCATCGTCCCAAGACACCTACTTAGAGCCCCTACCAAGGGATTTGCCAGATTTAGCTCTGACAGTGATGGCCCATGCAGGTCCTGCTAGGTGATCGTCGTGGTTTGATGGAAATTCGAATCAACGCTTAGATCGGCTCCGGCGCAATCTTCACACCGGGACAAATGTTCGCCTTCGTCGGCATCACCTTTGTCGTCAGTCCGACTAGCCACGTTGGCCAGGTCAAATCCTTTGCTCCAGGCCTGATCGTAAGATACAACGACATGTCATGTTGTGTTTCAATATGTATGCAATTGTGGAGTAAAAAAGAGGAAAGCCAAAAATTTTGGACACCAATTCTACATCATCCATTAAAGCAACAACAGCCATGGTGCCCAAAAACCTCCCTCCTGCCCTATAATCGTTTTAGGGCAGCAAATTTTACATCTATTGGAGATGTTCTTATAAACAGTTGCTTAAGAGTCTGCCTCCCCTCCCCCCTCATACCCGTCACCGATCCTGCCTTGATGTTGTATGAATTGATCCCAAATGGCACATCCTGGTTTGCCAAGCTTTGCCTTATAATATGGTCCAGAATTCCCTAGGATGAATAATGCCAGGCTGCCAATACTATTATAGATCTGCGGAATATTTCAGGTTTATTCAGGATGTTGTGCATTTATTTTTTCCAATAGAACATTGCAGGTTTATTAGTTTCGTTTTCTTTTGGAGATAAATTAACAGGGCACTCTTTGGCAATAAATACTACTCCCTCCGTCCCATAATATAAGACGTTTTTGCAAGCTAACCTGTTTTCCTAAGAAATAAAGGGAAAAGAAAAAAGAGGAACAGTCCAGCCTTGGTCAGTTGGGCACACTGTATTCAGCAACAGGTGAGGAAAATGCAAACCCTTTTTTTCACAAACCATAAGGTGAAGAGAGCCTACAAATATTTCACTTCAACCTGAAGTGAAACCCATTGCACGTATGCAGGTTGAAGTGAAATTTCTTCAGAAATCAGAAACTGTCATGTTCCTATACCTGTTTAGCATCATCGTATCTTACCTGATGAGCCTTCCTCGTATGTCGGGAAGCAAATTAAGAGAAGCTTCTATTTATCTAGTGCCAACATGGTCCGGGGGACTGTCCAAGAACAGCCCCTTGTTTCTGTCCAGTTGCCGATTGATCTTCGAGACCCGCAAAATCTGTGAAATAAAATGATATTTTAAAGATGAGACTTCTTTTAAAAATGAGAACAAAAATAGCTTCCTTTATATACAGTATAAATACAACAACTTTGAGTTCATCTGTGAAATAAAACCACTCTTAAATAAATTGATGTAAGAAGACTAGAAAGTACGTACTAACATATTAAAAATCTATTAACATCGAAGTAAAAAAACGATATTTTATTCAGTTAGCATATGCTATTTTATCTTCAAATGTTTTCAAAAGTCACGTTTGAGTTACCAAAATTTCTAGGACTGACAATCCATAGCTCTTTTTTTTTCTCGCTTTCTTTTTTTCATTCTTTTCTTGTGTTTGATATGCTGTTTTGCACTATTCTTTATCGAAATAAACCTAGCTAATATTTTTTGAACCAAATCGTACAGCAAGCAGTAAAATAAACCAAACAAAAAAAATCCATATTTATTCCAGCATTACTTCTGGCTTTTCCTTACCCCAAGTTAGAAAATGATTTAAAGTAGTTATAGTTCACGAAAGAAGAGAGGAATATTCAGTGATTCCATCATTACCATGAGGGATCTTGCATCGGTCTGCACTTCCAAAGCAAAGTCCTATGTAACTTCATAATTCATACTACTGCTGCACTTTACAATCGAATATAGTATTACACTCAGCACCGGATACTGGTTGCTCGTTTTTTTAGGTGTGTTTCCTTGAGGAGTGCAGAACAATTCAACACTTCCAATTCCCTAAGGCCAATGACGCTGCTTGATGCAGCATTGTAATATTCAGTCCCAGTTGCCTTACGTTTCCAATATCAAACATGGATACCAGTGATACAGTTCGTAATATATTGGTATTAACAGTATCGTATCACTGGTTGGAGCAACACTTGAAAGTAGGGGTATTCATGCACAGTGTGGATGGTTTGTTCCAAATCCAGTGACTGTAGCTGTGTTGCTTCAAAAGCTTCCAAACTTGGTTAGGAAATGAAGACCACCTTTCTCATTAAATGGCTGGCAGACCTCATTTGGTTAGGAAATAACTCTTTCCTGATATCTTTTTGAAATAATTATATCTCTGTTCGCTGTGCCCGTTGAACACCCCTACATCAGATAGCCTTGAGCTGGTACTTGAAAAATATACATGTTTGAGGAACAGACTGAAAATTGCACATCTAAAGAAATATCAAGCATTTGTCCTGAAAATATTCCATGTGTTTGGTCGCACAACTTAAAATGTGTTCCTTTTGTAGTGTCGTCTCTTTTCGTCAAATTCTCGTAAGTATGTGCATCTTTGCTTTATAGAAGGAAATAGCAGCCACAGAAAGGCATCACAAGGAGCAATTGGCTCACATGACCCAACAAAACAAATAACAGGAGCAGGGAGCAACAGCTGCCTCTGAGTGATACACGAAGCAATCTAACAAAAGAATTTCTGACATGGTAGTAGGGAACTACTTCCTCTGTTCCAAATTATGAGATGTTTTGGTAGGCTAAAATGGCCTAACAAAACGTCTTATAATTTGGGATGGAGGTAGTAGCCAATAGTCTTCATTGAGCTTTTGATGTTTGAGAAGTTCAAATCTAGGCCTGCGACAGTGTGGAACAGTTTTGTGCACCATCCTGTCTCCATCATTGTTCTTGCATGATTGCGAAATAACAAATTTTGCATAACATATTTTTATTGAATTACCATCTTACAGCGACATTATGTCGGAAAATGGAACACCGTAGAAGCTCCAAGCTTTAGGAAAAGACAAGCCAATTGCATTGGAAGAAATGACACTTTGCTCTTGGCAGCTTCTAGGAATAAAATCAGCACTGGAACAAGAAAAGCTGGCACTTTGTGGCGCCTTACATTCTTGGTAAAATCAGATGCACCAATGCTTCAACAGACTAAGGAACTGCAAGAGAAATTTCATCAGTTGAGGGGAGGCTTCTACAACCCAAAAGGCATGTCTGTTGTTACAGCATAAACCCTTTTGTGATCGTCTATAGGATCATAGCTAAATGGCTGTTCGTTCATAAGGGGAAACACAGGAACCCTGAGTTCAGATTCTTCTCCCAGAACTTGAACTCAGACCGGCATGGATTGGAAACTGAAGCGATCGAAGAGCGTGCCTAAGCTCAAGAACGGATCGCCTACGAGTCCGACTAAAGGTAATTCATTTGGTTGTCCACTTCCCTCTACTTTCCTTTAGTTTCTCCTCTCTTTGTTTTCTCTATGCAAATGAAACATATGTGGTGCAAAATGACTGAGATCAGAGATGATTCAGCTTGCCAAACCAGATAGCCATAGGATTTTTTTTTGCTTTTCTTTGTGCAATGCAAACTTGATACCGAAGCGATACACGGAAACCAAGGAAATGTTTTTGGGCACAATCAGGGAGGTCAAAGAAAGTTTTCTTGGCCTTGAAAAACAAAGCAAGTTCTTTGTCTGGAGATCCCAAGGCAGCTTAGCTGTGCAGAATTCTGGCACCAGAATTCATCGTTTCTCTAATCTCAATGTTACAAAAACATGAGCTGTGCTGGTCCCTCCTGAAACTGAGATTTCTCATTACTAGTATTATTTTCTGGAGAAAGGTACTTTATAAAATTGGGGGAGTAACCGGTTCTGGTTTCCACGCTGGCAAATAGATCAAAATTGATATTTGATATGAATTGGGTGTGCTTTCTAAAATTGTTTAAATTTTGTTTATATTCTATGAACTCCATTTGAATTAGTGATTTTACAACCTTGCATTTCAATATGAGATTTTATATGAATACCTTTAGCAAATTACCTGTCGATTATTTCTGGTTACTGCAGCATCTGCATTATTTTCTGCCAACAATGCATCATCTTAATTATTGTACTAGTAGTTTCCAGATGCAATGCACCATGATATTCATGGACTCTACGTGCAGTGCTCTGCTGGCTTTACTTGAACCCTCCTGGTCAACATGTTATCTTCTCCCTGGTTTCTGACTTTCAAGAGTAGTTAGGTAGAATACACAAAATATCCTTTAAGGGCAGCATGTCAAAGATCTATTTAATCCCCTAGCAGATTCGAACATATGTCAGCATTTGACCAACAGGAGGAGTTTCAAATTATATTAGTGCATCCAACAAGGATCTAGTTAATCCTATAGACTCGAATGTAAAAAAATGTTAGCATTGGCAAAAAATAAGGAACCGGTAATTTTATAGTGCATCAAATAAAAATAATAAAAACACAAACAAAATTTCTCTGTTTCGGAGAGGTGAGAATGATTGCCGGTTGAAAATATTCGACGCTCCAAAACCACATGTCACAACCTCTTTGATTCGCATGAATTCGAAAAATGCAAGATACTTGCAGTATGCTCTCTTGATTTGCGTAGATTCAAAACCACAGAAATCAAAAGGAAAGTATGTCTGATACACCACATAAACAACAACAACAACAACAACAGAAAAATGAGGAAAGACCCCCCCCCCCCCCCCCCCCCGCCTTTGCATCAGAACAATGCATGCGGCCATTTTATTAACAACAGAAAAACTGATCAGACATATGAACTTTCCCGAAGAGGTTAGTTGTTGGGCGAGCATTTTTCCTTTATAAATAGACTGAGTGCATAGTGGACCACGGCAAAAAATAACCAGATCTCAAACCCTGCAAATCAAATAAGAAAATCCTGGTGAATCAATGACGCCTTGCCGGAGAATTCATTTGGATTTTCCCCTGGCATGTCCGGAGCTATGGTTTTGGCTTCTGCGCCGGAGCCTCCTCCTCCCAGCATACAAAAATGGCCAGTTGCTGCCGCGGCCAATCGGACCGAGAAGAAGGGATGTTAAGTCGTGCGCGCATGGAACCAACCCCGTGATCCCATATCGCGTCGGTAGCTCTGTACCAGACGTAGCGCTGCCTCCTCTTCCATCGCGCGCCACCAGCGGGAGGAGCCATGCCCAGCGACGCCGCCCTCTCGCCGGCGCCGACCGGCAGGAACAACGGCGGCAAGATGCAGAAGCTGCTAAAGTCGGCCTTCAAGCGCGGCGACTCCCCGGCCCAGGCGGCCGGGGAGGAGCCGGAGCTCAGCCCGTCCGCGTCCAGGGGTTCTGGCTCGGGCAGCGGGCGGACGTCGTCGGGGAGGCGTGTCGCCCGAGGCGACGACGTCGGCGACCGGTCCAGCCGCGAGAGCATCGAGCTCGACGCTGAAGGTGAAACAAATCTCGTTGAGCTCCCTTCCCTTGTGCATTTGGCTTATGTTAACTCTAATTTAAGCGGAGCGTGGCCGAAGGCACCGATCTTTTTTTCCCTCGTTTCGAAAGTGGGATGAATTCAAAGTGAATTTCACTAATGCAAAATACTCCCTCCATCTCAAAATAAGTAACTCAATGTTGTACTAACTTTTGCGACGGAGGGAGTAGAAAGTAGGAAAAAGAATACAAGTATCTCACGCTATATCAACGGAACTACTCGGTGCCCGACACTCCATGCCCGATTTCCAGACGACAATTGATCCAACAGCTGTGCAACACTTACTCGTACCCATGCATGGTTCGATCGATAGCATCGTCTAGGAATCAGCCCTGCATAGCAACACTCCTATTTCAATGCTCCTCCTTTATCCGAATCATGTTTTCTCCATTGATGGACCAACAATTCATGCTTTTAGGTATTTTTTTTCTACGGGAATCCGTTAATTTTACAAATTTGGACATATATAAAAATCAAAAGCATCCCCAGCAGAGTGCTTTCGCCGTTAGTGTTTTTTCTGATCTCAATACATTTCACCACTCCATAAAAAATTCTCTCTACCCTATGTACCCCAACTTGGTACTTCCTTCATTTCAAAATAGGTAACTCAACTTTGTACTAACTTTAATATAAAGCTAGTACAAAGTTGGGTCATCTATTTTAGAACGGAGGGAGTAGTTTCCACTGCCTGTCCAGGGTTGAGCCCTGAGATTTGGCGATGGACTTGAAGAGCCACCTACAGTTCATCCTTTTGTAATGCTTCGGTGCCAAAACAGGATCAGTATTGTGGTGCAAAAAAAGTATTGTCTCATTTTCCTTTACACCATTGCATTTTTTCATGAAGATATATAAAATAATGACCGTCTCATATTAATTTGTTTATCTAGTACAAGGAAAATGTAGCATTTGTACTTAAAATTTAAAAAATGTTAAAGATTGCATGAATCTCAACGATTCATCATCAAACCTTAGCTGATTGAGAATTAGCAAGAAGAGTTGATGTTTTTTTTGTTCTCATTGGAATTTCTTGGCCCTGGAAATATAGGCTGATTGCGGAGCTGTCCTGATTTCTGTGTATGTTTCTCTGGCCTAATTCTTTTGTTTAACTATGAGATTTCGTCATAGCACCTCCATGCTTAGGAATATAAACGTACTGACATCATTCCCACGTGGCTACAAGTTTTTATCATAGTAATTTCCGGTGACTAGCTGAAATGGTAACCAATGATTAAGCAGCTCCTTCTCCACTTCAAAACAAGAGGAGCCAAGAAATGGCCATGGCAATCACAAGACGTTGTGTCATAAACCAAGATCCTTCCTACTCCCTCCGTTTCAAAATAGATGATCCAACTTTGTACTAAAGTTAATATAAAGTTGAGTTATCTATTTTGAAACAGAGGAAGTAGTTTATAGCTGTCGCAAAAATTTGCAGCTGAAGAGACCACTGGAGTTCTTGTTGTCCTCTGCGAAACCAGTGAGGGCGAGGGGACATGACGAAGGTTCCCTTGCCCAACACAATTATATTTCTGTCAGCATGATTTTGTTTACGAACCCTCGCAGATCTCCAACACGTCGGCACGATCTCTCATGCTTGTTGCAACGTTTGCAGCTCAGAATTTAAATTAAAGTGCCACTTGCAAGCATATGGTTGTTTGACAGATCACTTGTGAAGGCCAAAGAACCAAATACCAACATTGCATCTGCTCCAGTAAACTACTGATTGTTTGTTAAAGAAATACCACGGAACTGTTCCATTCTGGGTCCATTTGGGCAGCTGGTTCTATCTGTCACCTCACATTCTTCTGTCAGATTTGCACTGTTTGAATCGAATTTACATTTAGTGAAACATTCTCACATGAGATGAAAGTAAATTGGGGTGCAAATTAGATTAACTTTGGAAAGATTTGATGACGTGAACTGAAGGTTCCAAGAACGACAAGATGCTGGCGGCGCTGCGGGACTGGAAGATCGCGTCGGCGTACGAGACGTTCCCGTGGGAGAAGAAGATGAAGGAGCTGCTGCCGGTGCCGGAGTCGAGCCGGTTCCTGTCGCTGCTGCTGCTGCCCAAGGCCACGGACGGCACCCACACCCGCTACAACACGCTCGACGACACCCTCGCCCGCGCCGACGCCTGGCTCGCCTCGTCCCGCGCCTCCGGCGTCCCCGTCGAGCTCGCCAGCGTCCAGACGGAGGCGCTGCTCACCAAGATCTCCGGCGAGACGGCGGTGTCCACGGTGAACATGGGGTCCCTGTCCGACCTGGCCAACATGTCCAACGTCAGCCTGTACGGGTTCGAGGACTACCACGGCGTGGACATCGGCGTGGTGCGCGCGGTGCGGCTGTGGTACGCGCCGTCGGGCCCCGGCGGCGAGATGGCGGTGGAGATCGCGCTGCGGCAGGGGGACACCAGGCTCGGCTTCGCCATCAGCCGGACCGAGGAGGGGTTCATCTACGTGTCGTCGGTGGCGGACGAGAGCACGCCGGGCGTGGCGTCGACGCGGTCGGGGCTGCTCGAGCTGCACCGGGCGGCGAGGCGGGCGGGCAGGCTGCTGGTGGTGTCGAGGGTGGGAGGGGAGAAGGTGCTGCCGTGGATGGTCTCCACCGCCGGCGACGTCAGGTGCTACGACACCGTGTCGCTGAGCCAGAAGCTTTCGCTGCACCGCCACGCGCTCCGCCCCATCACGCTGCACTTCCTCACGTGGGACGAGGGCGCCCTCGCCCTGCCCCCGCCGCCGGCGCCGCCGCTGCTCATGCTGTCGTCCGAAGGCGACGACGAGGAGATCGATGGCGACGGGCCGGAGATCGCGGCCGGCAAGGGGGGCAAGGGCTCGTCCTTTAGGTTCCAGAACATCGGACTCCCGGATAGCTGGCTGTGAATGAATCCATGGATTCAGAGCGGACCTGCCGGCTATACGTCAGTCAGTCGCGTAATACTGACAGTGCATCTCGTTTTCTCTACTTCTAATACATGAGTTGGTTGAATAGTCCCAGTTTATTTTCATCTGGTTTATTTTTATCTCATCTCCCACCACCCCTTCCATGCTAAAACCGAATCGCGTCTGATACTCTTTCCATTTATTCATAATGTATTTACGTGAAAAAATCAATTATGATTAATTTATAATTAATCTCTGAAAAATCAAATCTAAATTAATCAACTATACCATAAGTTCTTCAATCACATTAAATAATATTTTCATACTTCTCAAAAATTACATTAATTATCGTTTCCATACCTTGCCCAAAATATTAATTAATGTGATTGAGGAACTTATGGTATAGTTGATTAATTTAGATTTGATTTTTCAGAGATTGATTAGAGATTCTTCGGTACACACGTAAAAAGGGAAGAAAAGAAAAAGGAAAACAAACTCGGAAAAGGAAACATATGCATGGGCGTCAATCCCCTTCATCTCTCCCGCTCTCTTTCCTTTCCTAGGATGTAGCCACCGATTTTCTCCCTTGCTCATGTTCTCCTTAAAGAGGTGGACATTGAGAGGCAATGAGCGTGGTAGGCCTCAGATCGCGGATCCTCCTGACCTTGCAGTCCTTCTCAGATGTCGTCCCTGCATAATCCAATGCCCTCCTCCTCCCAGTGCCGCACCTGCGTCATTGAAGGTTGTGTGCGAGCTGGCCGCCGTCCCCGAGTATCTTCAACAGGTTGTGTGCTGCTCCCAGATAACACAATTCATGGAAGAGTTACAGAGAAGTGAGGGTTGGGGAGAACTGGCGTCGCGCCGTCGCCGATCTGCTAGATGACATGCAGCACGGCCATGCCATCGAGCCACCATAGCCGCTCCTTCCAGTAGGAAATGAGGTTTGGTCAAGGGCAGGGGTAACAGTTGTGCGTGCTTGCTGTTATTCTCGAGGTGGACAGGTCATGCCATCACTACTAGATATTTCATTATAACCGAGGGTCCAATCACCGTCGGATATTTTTTATCACCGTCAACTATTACTAAAACCGATGGTACACCGTCGGCCATCTCCCGTCGGCCTTGCTTCGTCGGCCATTACAGTAATGGCCGACGGTACAGTCGGGTAATATTATCACCTACGGTAGTAAGCTGACGGTGAGCCGTCGGGCATGTTATTGTGACCTGCTGGCTTATCTTAGCCCGACGACATTTATAGCCGACGGTTTCTCGTCGGGCATTTACTCTCCGACGGTTATTGCTTCCCGTCGGTTTTCAAAATAGTCGACGGTACATTTGTCCCACTGGATTTAGTTATGACCATGAGGAGAACCAAACCGTCAGCTCATTAGACGGTCGACAGTGTATACAGCCTTTCAGGAAACCTATTAGTCGAGCGTGAGCGAACACCGCCAGGAAACCTATTAGTCGAGGGTGAGCAAACACAGTCAATTTATAAATTCACCAAGAGTCTAAGGTCCCCATTGGCATTCTGTGTAATCGAGACATATTTTCCACCATAGGTCATTACTCACCCCTCATATATTTCTTTCACCAAGGGGTGTTTCACTCCATAGCATTAATTCAGAACATTGGCATTCCAACAAATGCATCTCATACACAAGCACAAGGTATTGAGTTGCATCCAAATTGCATTAACCATAATTATCAAATGTCGAATGTAGAACAAAATAGTAATTGAGATAGGTCACATTTTGCATAAGATAAATTGTCCACTAAGACAAATTTGTCCATAAGATAATAAAGTGTTTCAAATATCTAACATACCAACATTTTGGCATGACTTGAAGATCATTAGACTTTTATAGCCAATCATCATGGCCATCGCCATCGCCACCGCCATCGCCATGCCATAGTCATCCTCATCTCCATAGTCATCATATTCCCCATCGCCATAGTGATCATAGTGCTCATCACCATACAGATCACCCTCGCCATAGTTATCATATCCCCCATTGCCATAGTAGTCATCCTCATCATCATTTACATGACTCGTACTGCCTCCAGTCTTGCTTCCCATTCCCGAAGTAATGACAAGACTAGTTGTCAGTATAATGTAGCTGAAATTTAAGTGACCTACAGGGATCAAACTTAATTGTTCTAATTGACAGGTTAGCTGCTAGCTGCTACATAACAGTATGACTATCCAACAATATGATTCCTATTCACCTTTTGATCCTTCACATGAAATTTTCAGAGGAAACATGAATCAGCAGGAACACATATTCCATACACATTTTCCATGTACAGTGCATATCTATCTGCGACCCCACAATCAACAGTGATTTCGCAGTCATGTGACAAAGCCGAACAAGTAAACTAACATACCTCTATTGGCTAGTTTGGGCATATAGTAAACTAATTAAGAATGGCATGTACAAAAGCATAAACTAGCAGCAGGTGCCCCAAGGTGAAATAATCTTTGCATGTATATGTATTATAATTGAAATGCATATGTACGGAGGCTTTACCGAACATGGTTCAGCAATGCTTAGATAAAGGAAAATTATTCCGGATGGTTAGCCTAAATTCTTTCATGTCTACTCATTCGTTCGCTGCGACCTGAATAAATTATACATGAAGTACAAATAAACTATTGTTCATACTTTCATATGTTTTACTATTAATGATTTTCGAATTAACATGGTTCAGTTTATCTAGTTTTGCACATAAGAAATGATGGCAAATTTAGATATGCAAGCAAACAACGCATATGTACAGAGAAACAAGCAAACAAGGCATATGTACAGAGAAACAAGCATGACAACTGTAGGCTATCAAGTGTGGTCTTCGTCCTTGTATCGTGATGCATTTGTCTTCTGGGCTACATTTACATAGTACTAACAAGGTTTCTCATAGCCGAGCACACCATAATGTTCAGTCATGATAGAGCAGCCTTAGATAAACACAATGATGGAAATGGGCCTGGCTTGATTAAATTGTTGACCAAAGCCAAATTGAAGTGAGGAAGGTAATTTAACATTATATGGGAATGCTACCTAAAATTTTGTAAAAAAACATACATGTGTACATGTAGATGCAATAATCGCTTGGATGCAGACTTTAGCATTAGCCTTCTAGTGAGTACACATGGGCGTATACTTGCACCTCCGTTAGTTTCTTAAAAAAACATAACTCTCTGTTACAAAGGTTCATTAAACAAAAACAAATGCCACTTACTGAGTAGAGTCCGCCAGCCATTAAACTCCAACTGCTTGTTGGTACCATGTGGCTAGTCCTCAAATGCTATCGTGCTCCTAATGTGTTGCCCCTTCAACTCTGCAGACCAAACAATATCAATAGTTCAACATATTTACAAATGAGATTATAAGAGCTCCCATCTGTTACCTTTTCTTGGTCACTGGTTAGTACCGAATGCCCTAGCTCGCGGATCATGAACATTCCCATGACAAGTAAGCATCTAGCAACAACAAAGGTGCACATGAAGTCCGAACTCTGGATTGTTCTTTACCCATCGTGTAATCTACTTCCAATGCACCTGTTCTTTCCATCTCCAATTAAGTGCCCTTGGTAAAATTCTACTTGGTCCTACAACTCAATTAGCCCGCCGAACAAAAAAACTGTATTTAATAACTGTTGCTTATATAGTACTCATGCTAGTTTATTTGTTGGGATACAGTGAAGAAACCCAAAGGATACACAACATTTAGCAATGACAAGAGTATTCGATACCAAAATATACCTGCCAATTCATCACAGAAAATTTAAATATCACTATACAGGACATGACAAAATTGAAGGGAGACACAAGGTTACTTCGAAACAGATAGTTTAGAGATGCGCAATAGTCTATACCAATCATGCTACATCATAAGCTACAAGAAAGATAACAAGTGGGGAGTAGAAGACATACCCATCCTTCCACTAAATCATGCCTGCCAATGTTGACACAGTACATCCAATGGCCTATGCAGAATTGAGGCACAGCGTATGATTTTCATTCCTGTTCCATGGGTTAAGAACTCTTTTCTTATTTATTGCTCTCTCATCAATGGTTCCAGGTATAGCTACATTGATCAACCTATTGACAAACGATCCAGCAATGAATTAACATAAGCAACGGCTAGCAGATAATTTATGTGCAAAGAGTAAATGAGCATGACTCTGTAGCTATCTAGAAAGCCATCTCATGGTCTGAAAATGGCACCGTCCCTAATAAGCTGACTGCCGGATGGGTCAATTGGCAAATTCTTCTTCAAGAATGGGTTTTCACCTAGATAAGTGTTAGTGTGCGCCACATAAGAAGAATTCCCCACCTGGTTGAGATTGTGCAGCAGCGTAGTATGGTGGATTTGAGGGCCGATGGTGAATTCTTGGTGCCAACAGCGGCCAGCCCCGCGGCAAATTTGACAAATTTGACCCGTGGACGAAATAAAATCATAGAATAAACTGTGTGTGAAACTATTTCACGCGGCTGACCTTTTTGTGTGACGCCCGACACAAAGGCGTCACACTACATTGTGCAACGCCTCACAGATAGGCGCTACACGCCTGGCCAGCGTTGCACTCCAGACTGTCTAAAAATTGCTAAGTCATTGTGCAGAGCCTAAGAGCTAGGCGCTGCACTGTATAGTGTGGCGCCTAGCTCTCAGACGCTGCACTAGTGGTTGCACTACAAAATGAAGCAACCACTAGTGCAACGCCTAGAAGCTAGGCGCTACAATGTATAGTGTGGCGCCTAGCTCTCAGGCGCTGCACACTGACTTAGTAATTTTCGGATCACACGGATGCGACGCTGGCTAGGCGTGTAGCGCCTATCTATGAGGCGTTGCACAATGTAGTGTGGCGCCTTCGTGTCGGGCGTCACACAAAAAGATCAGCCGCGTGAAATAGTTTCACGGGTAGTTCATTCTGTGATTTGATTTTATCCATAGGTCAAATTTATCAATTTTGCCCAGCCCCGCCACCGCCGCCCACGACGTCGCTACCTTGGAGCTCACCCTTGCTTGCAGATTCACAAATATCGATCAGACAGGAGCGCATTTGTTCATCTCTTGAACCACAAATACATAAACACATTGGGATATGGGTCTCTGGAATCAAAACATGATTATGACAAACTGATGGATAGATAGCATGAACTGAAGATAATCTGGACATAGATTTGTTACTTATCCATCTTCTCTCAAATTTGAAAAAAACCCGAATGGATCTGCTGTACCAGTGACAGGGATGGTGGCACAACAAATTGGGGGCTGACTTGTGAAATGAAGGATGGGTGAGGTGCGTTCAATCTTGAGACGAATATGGCAGTAGGTGGGTTTGTTTGCCAGCCACCCAGAACAGTACGCAGTGAGAGGTCAATGAAGATGACGGCATGGCGATGCAAAAGCCAACATAGATCGGTGAGGGGCCGATGTGGACGATTCGTCGCGTTGCCAGCACCCTGGCCCGTGCCAGGCGGTGGCTCGGGTGCGATGGATGGGCTCGGCGGCGGCTCCCGCGGCGAAGGGCAGTGGCTCAGGCGCGACGAACGGGCTCGGCGGCGGCTCCCGCGACGAAGGGCGTGGCGGGCGTCTTCGGCGGCTAACGGCTGTGGGAGGAACGGAGAGGAGGAGTGGGCGAGAGGTCGAGGTCGTGCGGGCGAGGCGAGAGGACGTGGGGGTGTGCATTGTTTGCTCTTTTTTTGAACGGCGGGGCGGTGGTTTTGAACAGAGTACGTGCAGGGTGAGACGAAGCGGGGGATTAGCATTTCGTTAACGAAGACTATTTCGTTAACAACGTATCTAGGCCATTGATGATGTGATTAGACGGTCCAGATTTTAAGTTGGATCTGCCTTCTCTTTCTTTTATAGGGGTACTAGATAGTAGATGAAATCATATAAGAGTACAATAACTTTTAACTTCTATTTTTGGGCCATTTTTTAATTTTATTTTTATTCTATTTCTCACAATTCGTTTGGCACATACACGGTTCCTTTGTTTTTGACATGGCACATACACGATTCTTGGATGATCATAATACGGGTTTTTGTTGCGAAAAATGGTCATAATGCCTTGGATGATCCATTGATGTGTTGTATTTGGTTCCGCCGCGCACCGGATTTTTTTTCTTTTGCATGGTAATACGTGTCTCATTCATATCATAAAGATGAAAGTACAAGCCACATAAGGATCGACATGAAAAAAACAAAAAAATAGCAGAACATCTCTGAGCTAGCTAGACACCAACTCTCCACCACCTGCCTCCAGCACGACCACAACAGCCACTGAAGAAAAGCACCTCCTCACCCTGTTGGGAACGTAGCAGAATTTTAAAATTTTTTACGCATCACCAAGATCAATATATGGAGTCATCTAGCAACGAGGGAGAGAGGAGCGCATCTACATACCCTTGTAGATCGCGAGCGGAAGCGTTCAAGAGAACGGGGTTGATGGAGTCGTACTCGTCGTGATCCAAATCACCGAATATCCTAGCGCCGACCGGACGGCACCTCCGTGTTCAACACACGTACGGAGCGAGGACGTCTCCCGCGCCTTGATCGAGCAAGGAGGAGGGAGAGGTTGAGGAAGAGGGCTCCAACAGCAGCACGATGGCGTGGTGGTGGTGAAGCTGCAGTACTCCGGCAGGGCTTCGCCAAGCTCTTACGGAGGAGGAGAGGTGTTGGGGAGGGGAGGGGCTGCGCCTTGGATGTTGTGTGCAGCCCTCCCCTTGCCCCTCTATTTATAGGGGAAGGAGGAAGGGGGCCGGCCCCCTCTAGATGAGATTTAGAGGGGGGCGGCGGCCAAGGGGAGGGGGCTTGCCCCCCAAGCAAGGGGGCGCCCCCTTTAGGGTTTCCCCCCCTACCCTAGGCGCATGGGCCCAAGGGGGGATGCGGCCAGCCCATGTAGGGCTGGTTCCCTTTCCTCTACAGCCCATTAGGCCCTCCGAGAGAGGTGGACCCTCCCGGTGGATCCCCGGAACCCCTCAGGTGGCCCCGGTACAATACCGATATGCCCCCGAACCTTTCCGGTGACCGTATGTCAACTTCCTACATATAAATCTTCACCTCTGGACCATTTCGGAACTCCTCGTGACATCCGGGATCTCATCCGGGACTCCGAACAACATTCGGTAATCACATACAAGTCTTCCTAACAACCCTAGCGTCACCGAACCTTAAGTGTGTAGACCCTACGGGTTCGGGAGACATGCAGACAGGACCGAGATGACTCTCCGGTCAATAACCAGCAGCGGGATCTGGATACCCATGTTGGCTCCCACATGCTCCTCGATGATCTCATCGGATGAACCACGATGTCGAGGATTCAATCAATCCGTATACAATTCCCTTTGTCAATCGGTACGTTACTTGCCCGAGACTCGATCGTCGGTATCCCAATACCTTGTTCAGTCTCGTTACCGGCAAGTCACTTTACTCGTACCGTAATGCATGATCCCGTGATCAACCACTTGATCACATTGAGCTCATTATGATGATGCATTACCGAGTGGGCCCAGAGATACCTCTCCGTCATACGGAGTGACAAATCCCAGTCTCGATTCATGCCAACCCAACAGACACATTCGGAGATACCTGTAATGTACCATTATAGTCACCCAGTTACGTTGTGACGTTTGGCACACCCAAGGCACTCCTACGGTGTCCGGGAGTTGCAAAATCTCATGGTCTAAGGAAATTATACTTGACATTCAGAAAAGCTACAGCAAACGAACTACACGATCTTTGAGCTATGCTTAGGATTGGGTCTTGTCCATCACATCATTCTCCTAATGATGTGATCTCGTTATCAATGACATCCAATGTCCATAGTCAGGAAACCATGACTATCTTTTGATTAACGAGCTAGTCAACTAGAGGCTCACTAGGGATGTGTTGTGGTCTATGTATTCACACATGTATTACGATTTCCGGATAACACAATTATAGCATGAACAATAGACAATTATCATGAACGAAGAAATATAATAATAACCATTTTATTATTGCCTCTAGGGCATATTTCCAACAGTCTCCCACTTGCGCTAGAGTCAATATTCTAGTTACATTGTGATGAATCGAACACCCATGCAGTTCTGGTGTTGATCATGTTTTGCTCTAGGGAGAGGTTTAGTCAACGGATCTGCTACATTCAGGTCTGTATGTACTTTACAAATCTCTATGTCTCCATTTTGAACACTTTCACGAATGGAGTTGAAGTGACGCTTGATATGCCTGGTCTTCCTGTGAAACCTGGGCTCCTTGGCAAGGGCAATAGCTCCAGTGTTGTCACAGAAGAGTCATCGGGCCCGACACATTGGGTATGACTCCTAGGTCGGTAATGAACTCCTTCACCCAGACTGCTTCTTGTGCTGCCTCCGAGGCTGCCATGTACTCCGCTTCACATGTAGATCCCGCCACAACGCTTTGCTTGCAACTGCACCAGCTTACTGCCCCACCATTCAAAATATACACGTATCCGGTTTGTGACTTAGAGTCATCCAGATCTGTGTCGAAGCTAGCATCGATGTAACCCTTTACGACGAGCTCTTCGTCACCTCCATAAACGAGAAACATTTCCTTAGTCCTTTTTAGGTACTTCAGGATATTCTTGACCGCCGTCCAGTGTTCCATGCCGGGATTACTTTGGTACCTTCCTACCAAACTTACGGCAAGGTTTACATCAGTTCTAGTACACAGCATAGCATACATGATAGACCCTATGGCCGAGGCATAGGGGACGACACTCATCTTTTCTCTATCTTCTGTCGTGGTCGGGCATTGAGCCGTGCTCAATCTCATACCTTGCAATATAGGCAAGAACCCCTTCTTTGACTGATCCATTTTGAACTTCTTCAATATCTTGTCAAGGTACGTACTCTGTGAAAGACCAATGAGGCGTCTCGATCTATCTCTATAGATCTTGATGCCTAATATATAAGCAGCTTCTCTAAGGTCCTTCATTGAAAAACACTTGTTCAAGTAGGCCTTTATGCTTTCCAAGAATTCTATATCATTTCCCATCAACAGTATGTCATCCACGTACAATATGAGAAATGCTACAGAGCTCCCACTCACTTTCTTGTAAATGCAGGCTTCTTCATAAGTCTGCATAAACCCAAACGCTTTGATCATCTCATCAAAACGAATGTTCCAACTCCGAGATGCTTGCACCAGCCCATAAATCGAGCGTTGGAGCTTGCACACCTTGTCAGCATTCTTAGGATCGACAAAACCTTCTGGCTGCATCATATACAATTCTTCCTTAAGGAAACCATTAAGGAATGCCGTTTTGACGTCCATTTGCCATATCTCATAATCATAGAATGTGGCAATTGCTAACATGATTCGGACGGACTTCAGCTTCGCTACGGGTGAGAAAGTATCATCGTAGTCAACCCCTTGAACTTGTCGATAACCCTTAGCGACAAGCTGAGCTTTAGAGATGGTCACATTACCATCCACGTCTGTCTTCTTCTTAAAGATCCATTTATTTTCTATGGCTCGCTGATCATCGGGCAGGTCAGTCAAAGTCCATACTTCGTTTTTATACATGGATCCTATCTCGGATTTCATGGCCTCCAGCCATTTGTCAGAATCCGGGCCCGCCATTGCTTCTTCATAGTTCGAAGGTTCACCGTTGTCTAACAACATGATTTCCAAGACAGGGTTGCCGTACCACTTTGGTGCGGAACGTGTCCTCGTGGACCTACGAAGTTCGGTAGTAACTTGATCTGAAGTTTCATGATCATCATCATTAACTTCCTCTCTAGTCGGTGCAGGCACCTTAGGAACATTTTCTTGAGCTGCGCCACTTACCGGTTCAAGAGGTAATACTTCATCAAGTTCTACTTTCCTCCCACTTATTTCTTTCAAGAGAAACTCTTTCTCTAGAAAGGAACCATTTTTGGCAACAAAGATCTTGCCTTCGGATTTGAGGTAGAAGGTATACCCAACAGTTTCTTTAGGGTATCCTATGAAGACGCATTTTTCCGACTTGGGTTCGAGCTTTTCAGGTTGAAGTTTCTTGACATAAGCATCGCATCCCCAAACTTTTAGAAACGACAGCTTAAGTTTCTTCCCAAACCATAATTCATACGGTGTCGTCTCAACGGATTTTGACGGAGCCCTATTTAAAGTGAATGCGGCAGTCTCTAAAGCATAGCCCCAAAATGACAGCGGTAAATCAGTAAGAGACATCATAGATCGCACCATATCCAATAGAGTGCGATTACGATGTTCGGACACACCATTACGCTGAGGTGTTCCCGGCAGCGTGAGTTGTGAAACTATTCCAAATTTTCTTAAGTGTGTGCCAAATTCGTGACTCAAGTATTCTCCCCCACGATCTGATCGCAAGAACTTGATTTTCCTGTCACGTTGATTCTCAACCTCACTCTGAAATTCCTTGAACTTTTCAAAGGTCTCAGACTTGTGTTTCATTAAGTAGACATACCCATATCTACTCAAGTCATTAGTGAGGGTGAGAACATAACGATAGCCACCGCGAGCCTCAACACTCATTGTACCGCACACATCAGTATGTATGATTTCCAATAAGTTGGTTGCTCGCTCCATTGTTCCTGAGAACGGAGTCTTGGTCATTTTACCCATGAGGCATGGTTCGCATGTGTCAAATGATTCGTAATCAAAAGACTCTAAAAGTCCACCTGCATGGAGCTTCTTCATGCGTTTGACACCTATGTGACCAAGGCGGCAGTGCCACAAGTATGTGGGACTATCATTATCAACCTTACATCTTTTGGTATTCACACTATGAATATATGTAGCATTACGCTCGAGATTCATTAAGAATAAACCATTCACCATCGGAGCATGACCATAAAACATATCTCTCATATAAATAGAACAACCATTATTCTCGGATTTAAATGAGTAGCCATCTCGAATTAAACGAGATCCCGATACAATGTTCATGCTCAAAGCTGGCACTAAATAACAATTATTGAGGTTTAAAACTAATCCCGTAGGTAAATGTAGAGGCAGCGTGCCGACGGCGATCACATCGACCTTGGAACCATTCCCGACGCGCATCGTCACCTCGTCCTTCGCCAGTCTCTGCTTATTCCGCAGCTCCTGCTTTGAGTTACAAATGTGAGCAACCGCACCGGTATCAAATACCCAGGAGCTACTACGAGTACTGGTAAGGTACACATCAATTACATGTATATCACATATACCTTTCGTGTTGCCGGCCTTCTTGCCCGCTAAGTATTTGGGGCAGTTCCGCTTCCAGTGACCACTTCCCTTGCAATAAAAACACTCAGTCTCGGGCTTGAGCCCATTCTTTGGCTTCTTCCCGGCAGCTTGCTTACCGGGCGCGGCAACTCCCTTGCCGTCCTTCTTGAAGTTCTTCTTACCCTTGCCTTTCTTGAACTTAGTGGTTTTATTCACCATCAACACTTGATGTTCCTTTTTGACTTCTACCTCTGCTGATTTCAGCATTGAATATACCTCAGGAATGGTCTTTTCCATCCCCTGCATATTGAAGTTCATCACAAAGCTCTTGTAGCTCGGTGGAAGCGACTGAAGGATTCTGTCAATGACCGCGTCATCTGGGAGATTAACTCCCAGCTGAGTCAAGCAGTTATGCAACCCAGACATTTTGAGTATGTGCTCACTGACAGAACTATTTTTCTCCATCTTACAGCTGAAGAACTTGTCAGAGACTTCATATCTCTCGACCCGGGCATGAGCTGGAAAAACCATTTTTAGCTCTTCGAACATCTCGTATGCTCTATGTCTCTCAAAACGCTTTTGGAGCCCCGGTTCTAAGCTGTAAAGCATGCCGCATTGAACGAGGGAGTAATCATCAGCACATGACTGCCAAGCGTTCATAACATCTTGGTTCTGTGGGATGGGTGCGTCACCTAGCGGTGCTTCTATGGACATAATCTTTCTTGGCAGCTATGAGGATGATCCTCAGGTTCCGGACCCAGTCCGTATAGTTGCTGCCATTGTCTTTCAGCTCGGTTTTCTCTAGGAACGCGTTGAAGTTGAGGACAACGTGGGCCATTTGATCTACAAGACATATTGTAAAGATTTTAGACTAAGTTCATGATAATTAAGTTCATTTAATCAAATTATTCAATGAACTCCCACTCAGATAGACATCCCTCCAGTCATCTAAGTATAACATGATCCGAGTTAACTAGGCCGTGTCCGATCATCACGTGAGACGGGCTAGTCAACATCGGTGAACATCTTCATGTTGATCGTATCTTCTCTACGACTCATGCTCGACCTTTCGGTCTTCTGTGTTCCGAGGCCATGTCTGTACATGCTAGGCTCGTCAAGTCAACCTAAGTGTATTGTGTGTGTAAATCTGGCTTACACCCGTTGTATTCGAACGTTAGAATCTATCACACCCGATCATCATGTGGTGCTTCGAAACAACGAACCTTCGCAACGGTGCACAGTTAGGGGGAACACTTTCTTGAAATTATTTCGAGGGATCATCTTATTTAAGCTACCGTCGTTCTAAGCAAATAAGATGCAAAACATGATAAACATCACATGTAATCAAATAGTGACATGATATGGCCAATATCATTTGCTCCTTTTGATCTCCATCTTCGGGGCTCCATGATCATCGTTGTCACCGGCATGACACCATGATCTCCACCATCATGATCTCCATCATTGTGTCTTCTTGAAGTTGTCTCGTCATCTATTACTTCTACTACTATGGCTAACGCTTTAGCAATAAAGTAAAGTAATTACATGACGTTTATGTTGACTCACAGGTCATAAATAAATAAAGACAACTCCTATGGCTCCTGCCGGTTGTCATACTCATCGACATGCAAGTCGTGATTCCTATTACAAGAATATGATCATCTCATACATCACATATATCATTCATCACATCCTTTGGCCATATCACATCACAAAACACTTGCTGCAAAAACAAGTTAGACGTCCTCTAATTGTTGTTGCAAGTTTTTACATGGCTGCTATAGGATTCTAGCAATAACGTTTCTTACCTACGCCAAAACCACAACGTGAATTGCCAATTTCTATTTACCCTTCATAAGGACCCTGTTCATCGAATCTGATCCGACTAAAGTGGGAGAGACAGACACCCGTCAGCCACCTTATGCAACTAGTGCATGTCAATCGGTGGAATCAGTCTCACATAAGCGTACGTGTAAGGTCGGTCCGGGCCGCTTCATCCCACGATGCCGCCGAATCAAGATAAGACTAGTAACGGCAAGTAAATTGACAATATCAACGCCCACAACTGCTTTGTGTTCTACTCGTGCATAGTAACTACGCATAGACCTAGCTCATGATGCCACTGTTGGGGAACATAGCAGAATTTTAAAATTTTCTACGCATCACCAAGATCAATCTATGGAGTCATCTAGCAACGAGGGAGAGAGGAGTGCATCTACATACCCTTGTAGATCACGAGCGGAAGCGTTCAAGAGAACGAGGTTGATGGAGTCGTACTCGTCGTGATCCAAATCACCGAAGATCCTAGCGCCGAATGGACGGCACCTCCGCATTCAACACACGTATGGAGCGAGGACGTCTCCCACACCTTGATCCAGCAAGGAGGAGGGAGAGGTTGAGGAAGAGGGCTCCAACAGCAGCACGACGGCGTGGTGGTGGTGAAGCTGCAGTACTCCGGCAGGGCTTCACCAAGCTCTTACGGAGGAGGAGAGGTGTTGGGGAGGGGAGGGGCTGCGCCTTGGATGTTGTGTGCAGCCCTCCCCTTGCCCCTCTATTTATAGGGAAAGGAGGAAGGGGGCCGGCCCCCTCTAGATGAGATCTAGAGGGGGGCGGCGGCCAAGGGGAGGGGGCTTGCCCCCAAGCAAGGGGGGCGCCCCCTTTAGGGTTTCCCCCCCAACCCTAGGCGCATGGGCCCAAGGGGGGATGCAGCCAGCCTATGTAGGGCTGGTTCCCTTTCCTCTATAGCCCATTAGGCCCTCCGAGAGAGGTGGCCCCTCCCGGTGGATCCTCGGAACCCCTCCGGTGGCCCCGGTACAATACCGATATGCCCCCGAACCTTTCCGGTGACCGTATGTCAACTTCCTAAATATAAATCTTCACCTCCGGACCATTCCGGAACTCCTCGTGACATCCGGGATCTCATCCGGGACTCCGAACAACATTCGGTAATCACATACAAGTCTTCCTAACAACCCTAGCGTCACCGAACCTTAAGTGTGTAGACCCTACGGGTTCGGGAGACATGCAGACATGACCGAGACGACTCTCCGGTCAATAACCAACAGCGGGATCTGGATACCCATGTTGGCTCCCACATGCTCCTCAATGATCTCATCGGATGAACCACGATGTCGAGGATTCAATCAATCCGTATACAATTCCCTTTGTCAATCGGTACGTTCCTTGCCCGAGACTCGATCGTCGGTATCCCAATACCTTGTTCAGTCTCGTTACCGGCAAGTCACTTTACTCGTACCGTAATGCATGATCCTGTGATCAACCACTTGATCACATTGAGCTCATTATGATGATGCATTACCGAGTGGGCCCAGAGATACCTCTCCGTCATACGGAGTGACAAATCCCAGTCTCGATTCATGCCAACCCAACAGACACATTCGGAGATACCTGTAATGTACCATTATAGTCACCCAGTTACGTTGTGACGTTTGGCACACCCAAGGCACTCCTACGGTGTCCGGGAGTTGCACAATCTCATGGTCTAAGGAAATTATACTTGACATTCAGAAAAGCTACAGCAAACGAACTACACGATCTTTGAGCTATGCTTAGGATTGGGTCTTGTCCATCACATCATTCTCCTAATGATGTGATCTCGTTATCAATGACATCCAATGTCCATAGTCAGGAAACCATGACTATCTTTTGATTAACGAGCTAGTCAACTAGAGGCTCACTAGGGATGTGTTGTGGTCTATGTATTCACACATGTATTACGATTTCCGGATAACACAATTATAGCATGAACAATAGACAATTATCATGAACGAAGAAATATAATAATAACCATTTTATTATTGCCTCTAGGGCATATTTCCAACAGTCTCCCACTTGCGCTAGAGTCAATATTCTAGTTACATTGTGATGAATCGAACACCCATGCAGTTCTGGTGTTGATCATGTTTTGCTCTAGGGAGAGGTTTAGTCAACGGATCTGCTACATTCAGGTCTGTATGTACTTTACAAATCTCTATGTCTCCATTTTGAACACTTTCACGAATGGAGTTGAAGTGACGCTTGATATGCCTGGTCTTCCTGTGAAACCTGGGCTCCTTGGCAAGGGCAATAGCTCCAGTGTTGTCACAGAAGAGTCATCGGGCCCGACACATTGGGTATGACTCCTAGGTCGATAATGAACTCCTTCACCCAGACTGCTTCTTGTGCTGCCTCCGAGGCTGCCATGTACTCCGCTTCACATGTAGATCCCGCCACAACGCTTTGCTTGCAACTGCACCAGCTTACTGCCCCACCATTCAAAATATACACGTATCCGGTTTGTGACTTAGAGTCATCCAGATCTGTGTCGAAGCTAGCATCGATGTAACCCTTTACGACGAGCTCTTCGTCACCTCCATAAACGAGAAACATTTCCTTAGTCCTTTTTAGGTACTTCAGGATATTCTTGACCGCCGTCCAGTGTTCCATGCCGGGATTACTTTGGTACCTTCCTACCAAACTTACGGCAAGGTTTACATCAGTTCTAGTACACAGCATAGCATACATGATAGACCCTATGGCCGAGGCATAGGGGACGACACTCATCTTTTCTCTATCTTCTGTCGTGGTCGGGCATTGAGCCGTGCTCAATCTCATACCTTGCAATATAGGCAAGAACCCCTTCTTTGACTGATCCATTTTGAACTTCTTCAATATCTTGTCAAGGTACGTACTCTGTGAAAGACCAATGAGGCGTCTCGATCTATCTCTATAGATCTTGATGCCTAATATATAAGCAGCTTCTCTAAGGTCCTTCATTGAAAAACACTTGTTCAAGTAGGCCTTTATGCTTTCCAAGAATTCTATATCATTTCCCATCAACAGTATGTCATCCACGTACAATATGAGAAATGCTACAGAGCTCCCACTCACTTTCTTGTAAATGCAGGCTTCTTCATAAGTCTGCATAAACCCAAACGCTTTGATCATCTCATCAAAACGAATGTTCCAACTCCGAGATGCTTGCACCAGCCCATAAATCGAGCGTTGGAGCTTGCACACCTTGTCAGCATTCTTAGGATCGACAAAACCTTCTGGCTGCATCATATACAATTCTTCCTTAAGGAAACCATTAAGGAATGCCGTTTTGACGTCCATTTGCCATATCTCATAATCATAGAATGTGGCAATTGCTAACATGATTCGGACGGACTTCAGCTTCGCTACGGGTGAGAAAGTATCATCGTAGTCAACCCCTTGAACTTGTCGATAACCCTTAGCGACAAGCTGAGCTTTAGAGATGGTCACATTACCATCCACGTCTGTCTTCTTCTTAAAGATCCATTTATTTTCTATGGCTCGCTGATCATCGGGCAGGTCAGTCAAAGTCCATACTTCGTTTTTATACATGGATCCTATCTCGGATTTCATGGCCTCCAGCCATTTGTCAGAATCCGGGCCCGCCATTGCTTCTTCATAGTTCGAAGGTTCACCGTTGTCTAACAACATGATTTCCAAGACAGGGTTGCCGTACCACTTTGGTGCGGAACGTGTCCTCGTGGACCTACGAAGTTCGGTAGTAACTTGATCTGAAGTTTCATGATCATCATCATTAACTTCCTCTCTAGTCGGTGCAGGCACCTTAGGAACATTTTCTTGAGCTGCGCCACTTACCGGTTCAAGAGGTAATACTTCATCAAGTTCTACTTTCCTCCCACTTATTTCTTTCAAGAGAAACTCTTTCTCTAGAAAGGAACCATTTTTGGCAACAAAGATCTTGCCTTCGGATTTGAGGTAGAAGGTATACCCAACAGTTTCTTTAGGGTATCCTATGAAGACGCATTTTTCCGACTTGGGTTCGAGCTTTTCAGGTTGAAGTTTCTTGACATAAGCATCGCATCCCCAAACTTTTAGAAACGACAGCTTAAGTTTCTTCCCAAACCATAATTCATACGGTGTCGTCTCAACGGATTTTGACGGAGCCCTATTTAAAGTGAATGCGGCAGTCTCTAAAGCATAGCCCCAAAATGACAGCGGTAAATCAGTAAGAGACATCATAGATCGCACCATATCCAATAGAGTGCGATTACGATGTTCGGACACACCATTACGCTGAGGTGTTCCCGGCAGCGTGAGTTGTGAAACTATTCCAAATTTTCTTAAGTGTGTGCCAAATTCGTGACTCAAGTATTCTCCCCCACGATCTGATCGCAAGAACTTGATTTTCCTGTCACGTTGATTCTCAACCTCACTCTGAAATTCCTTGAACTTTTCAAAGGTCTCAGACTTGTGTTTCATTAAGTAGACATACCCATATCTACTCAAGTCATTAGTGAGGGTGAGAACATAACGATAGCCACCGCGAGCCTCAACACTCATTGTACCGCACACATCAGTATGTATGATTTCCAATAAGTTGGTTGCTCGCTCCATTGTTCCTGAGAACGGAGTCTTGGTCATTTTACCCATGAGGCATGGTTCGCATGTGTCAAATGATTCGTAATCAAAAGACTCTAAAAGTCCACCTGCATGGAGCTTCTTCATGCGTTTGACACCTATGTGACCAAGGCGGCAGTGCCACAAGTATGTGGGACTATCATTATCAACCTTACATCTTTTGGTATTCACACTATGAATATATGTAGCATTACGCTCGAGATTCATTAAGAATAAACCATTCACCATCGGAGCATGACCATAAAACATATCTCTCATATAAATAGAACAACCATTATTCTCGGATTTAAATGAGTAGCCATCTCGAATTAAACGAGATCCCGATACAATGTTCATGCTCAAAGCTGGCACTAAATAACAATTATTGAGGTTTAAAACTAATCCCGTAGGTAAATGTAGAGGCAGCGTGCCGACGGCGATCACATCGACCTTGGAACCATTCCCGACGCGCATCGTCACCTCGTCCTTCGCCAGTCTCTGCTTATTCCGCAGCTCCTGCTTTGAGTTACAAATGTGAGCAACCGCACCGGTATCAAATACCCAGGAGCTACTACGAGTACTGGTAAGGTACACATCAATTACATGTATATCACATATACCTTTCGTGTTGCCGGCCTTCTTGCCCGCTAAGTATTTGGGGCAGTTCCGCTTCCAGTGACCACTTCCCTTGCAATAAAAACACTCAGTCTCGGGCTTGAGCCCATTCTTTGGCTTCTTCCCGGCAGCTTGCTTACCGGGCGCGGCAACTCCCTTGCCGTCCTTCTTGAAGTTCTTCTTACCCTTGCCTTTCTTGAACTTAGTGGTTTTATTCACCATCAACACTTGATGTTCCTTTTTGACTTCTACCTCTGCTGATTTCAGCATTGAATATACCTCAGGAATGGTCTTTTCCATCCCCTGCATATTGAAGTTCATCACAAAGCTCTTGTAGCTCGGTGGAAGCGACTGAAGGATTCTGTCAATGACCGCGTCATCTGGGAGATTAACTCCCAGCTGAGTCAAGCAGTTATGCAACCCAGACATTTTGAGTATGTGCTCACTGACAGAACTATTTTTCTCCATCTTACAGCTGAAGAACTTGTCAGAGACTTCATATCTCTCGACCCGGGCATGAGCTGGAAAAACCATTTTTAGCTCTTTGAACATCTCGTATGCTCTATGTCTCTCAAAACGCTTTTGGAGCCCCGGTTCTAAGCTGTAAAGCATGCCGCATTGAACGAGGGAGTAATCATCAGCACATGACTGCCAAGCGTTCATAACGTCTTGGTTCTGTGGGATGGGTGCGTCACCTAGCGGTGCTTCTATGGACATAATCTTTCTTGGCAGCTATGAGGATGATCCTCAGGTTCCGGACCCAGTCCGTATAGTTGCTGCCATTGTCTTTCAGCTCGGTTTTCTCTAGGAACGCGTTGAAGTTGAGGACAACGTGGGCCATTTGATCTACAAGACATATTGTAAAGATTTTAGACTAAGTTCATGATAATTAAGTTCATTTAATCAAATTATTCAATGAACTCCCACTCAGATAGACATCCCTCCAGTCATCTAAGTATAACATGATCCGAGTTAACTAGGCCGTGTCCGATCATCACGTGAGACGGGCTAGTCAACATCGGTGAACATCTTCATGTTGATCGTATCTTCTCTACGACTCATGCTCGACCTTTCGGTCTTCTGTGTTCCGAGGCCATGTCTGTACATGCTAGGCTCGTCAAGTCAACCTAAGTGTATTGTGTGTGTAAATCTGGCTTACACCCGTTGTATTCGAACGTTAGAATCTATCACACCCGATCATCATGTGGTGCTTCGAAACAACGAACCTTCGCAACGGTGCACAGTTAGGGGGAACACTTTCTTGAAATTATTTCGAGGGATCATCTTATTTAAGCTACCGTCGTTCTAAGCAAATAAGATGCAAAACATGATAAACATCACATGTAATCAAATAGTGACATGATATGGCCAATATCATTTGCTCCTTTTGATCTCCATCTTCGGGGCTCCATGATCATCGTTGTCACCGGCATGACACCATGATCTCCACCATCATGATCTCCATCATCGTGTCTTCTTGAAGTTGTCTCGTCATCTATTACTTCTACTACTATGGCTAACGCTTTAGCAATAAAGTAAAGTAATTACATGACGTTTATGTTGACTCACAGGTCATAAATAAATAAAGACAACTCCTATGGCTCCTGCCGGTTGTCATACTCATCGACATGCAAGTCGTGATTCCTATTACAAGAATATGATCATCTCATACATCACATATATCATTCATCACATCCTTTGGCCATATCACATCACAAAACACTTGCTGCAAAAACAAGTTAGACGTCCTCTAATTGTTGTTGCAAGTTTTTACGTGGCTGCTATAGGATTCTAGCAATAACGTTTCTTACCTACGCCAAAACCACAACGTGAATTGCCAATTTCTATTTACCCTTCATAAGGACCCTGTTCATCGAATCTGATCCGACTAAAGTGGGAGAGACAGACACCCGTCAGCCACCTTATGCAACTAGTGCATGTCAATCGGTGGAATCAGTCTCACATAAGCGTACGTGTAAGGTCGGTCCGGGCCGCTTCATCCCACGATGCCGCCGAATCAAGATAAGACTAGTAACGGCAAGTAAATTGACAATATCAACGCCCACAACTGCTTTGTGTTCTACTCGTGCATAGTAACTACGCATAGACCTAGCTCATGATGCCACTGTTGGGGAACATAGCAGAATTTTAAAATTTTCTACGCATCACCAAGATCAATCTATGGAGTCATCTAGCAACGAGGGAGAGAGGAGTGCATCTACATACCCTTGTAGATCACGAGCGGAAGCGTTCAAGAGAACGAGGTTGATGGAGTCGTACTCGTCGTGATCCAAATCACCGAAGATCCTAGCGCCGAATGGACGGCACCTCCGCATTCAACACACGTATGGAGCGAGGACGTCTCCCACACCTTGATCCAGCAAGGAGGAGGGAGAGGTTGAGGAAGAGGGCTCCAACAGCAGCACGACGGCGTGGTGGTGGTGAAGCTGCAGTACTCCGGCAGGGCTTCACCAAGCTCTTACGGAGGAGGAGAGGTGTTGGGGAGGGGAGGGGCTGCGCCTTGGATGTTGTGTGCAGCCCTCCCCTTGCCCCTCTATTTATAGGGAAAGGAGGAAGGGGGCCGGCCCCCTCTAGATGAGATCTAGAGGGGGGCGGCGGCCAAGGGGAGGGGGCTTGCCCCCAAGCAAGGGGGGCGCCCCCTTTAGGGTTTCCCCCCCAACCCTAGGCGCATGGGCCCAAGGGGGGATGCAGCCAGCCTATGTAGGGCTGGTTCCCTTTCCTCTATAGCCCATTAGGCCCTCCGAGAGAGGTGGCCCCTCCCGGTGGATCCCCGGAACCCCTCCGGTGGCCCCGGTACAATACCGATATGCCCCCGAACCTTTCCGGTGACCGTATGTCAACTTCCTAAATATAAATCTTCACCTCCGGACCATTCCGGAACTCCTCGTGACATCCGGGATCTCATCCGGGACTCCGAACAACATTCGGTAATCACATACAAGTCTTCCTAACAACCCTAGCGTCACCGAACCTTAAGTGTGTAGACCCTACGGGTTCGGGAGACATGCAGACATGACCGAGACGACTCTCCGGTCAATAACCAACAGCGGGATCTGGATACCCATGTTGGCTCCCACATGCTCCTCAATGATCTCATCGGATGAACCACGATGTCGAGGATTCAATCAATCCGTATACAATTCCCTTTGTCAATCGGTACGTTCCTTGCCCGAGACTCGATCGTCGGTATCCCAATACCTTGTTCAGTCTCGTTACCGGCAAGTCACTTTACTCGTACCGTAATGCATGATCCCGTGATCAACCACTTGATCACATTGAGCTCATTATGATGATGCATTATCGAGTGGGCCCAGAGATACCTCTCCGTCATACAGAGTGACAAATCCCAGTCTCGATTCGTGCCAACCCAACAGACACTTTTAGAGATACCTATAATGTACCTTTATAGTCACCCAGTTATGTTGTGACGTTTGGCACACCCAAGGCACTCCTACGGTGTCCGGGAGTTGCACAATCTCATGGTCTAAGGAAATGATACTTGACATTCAGAAAAGCTACAGCAAACGAACTACACGATCTTTGAGCTATGCTTAGGATTGGGTCTTGTCCATCACATCATTATCCTAATGATGTGATCCCGTTATCAATGACATCCAATGTCCATAGTCAGGAAACGATGACTATCTTTTGATCAACGAGCCAGTCAACTAGAGGCTCACTAGGGACGTGTTGTGGTCTATGTATTCACACATGTATTACGATTTCCGGATAACACAATTATAGCATGAACAATAGACAATTATCATGAACAAAGAAATATAATAATAACCATTTTATTATTGCCTCTAGGGCATATTTCCAACACACCCAAGCTCGACGCGGCTTAATCGCTGATATGCAGATTTGTGGACCTCCAAGGTGGCTCACCAAAACTGAAGTCATTGTTGCTGAATGAATAAGATCTAGGCAACACCCCGGACACGCTATCGAACTCAAGATCTAGCACCCCAGCACGACTAAGACGCCGAAGGAGGAAACCACACTTGGCATCCATCAACCATGAACCCAGCACACGTTCCGTCTTCCAGATGTCGTCGATGCAGTCCACAATCTACATCCTCTCCTGGACTACCTCCCAAGCTTCGCGCCGATGTTGGGGCGGACATCGTCACAATGGTGGAGCCCGAGGGCACATGTCCACCACAAGGATGCCACCGACACACCATCCTTGCTTGAACAGGATGGTTTTCAAAACCACCCCAACCATAGGGCCGATCGACTTGTCCGGGAAGGATCTGAAGAATCTTTATTCAGCCGCCATCGCCGCCACCGAAGCCAAAACGATGAGCAACCTAAAAAGAAGCTACTTTAGCCTAAAACTATCCACACACACACACACACACGTGGATCTGGCGACCCCCCTAGCACGGACAATCGAGGTCGTCGGCGGAGGGGAGCCACCGAAGGACGGCGGCGAAGGAACTCTCCTTGGGAAAGACGCTGGCGAGATCGCCCTTTTTCTTCCCGAGGAAGAAAGAGTGACCACAACTTAATGGTCGATTTGTTGTGTTTGTGGTGTGTCTGATAAGGATTGTACTTAAAGAATCAGTTGTATATAATGACTCTTTTTTAGTTTTGAAATATAGAACTCGGGCTTGTTATAAGTCACAATAGTACTAGTACTTCATGACCATACGTACGTGTTTACTAAGGACCTAAAATGGTGATGAAGAATACGAACGAGTTCATATTGTACGAACATAGCCTCACCGATGCAGGGGACGACAACACTTTGAAACGGTAAGGCCTCTGTGGCTCCATGTGGCAGACTCTTTGTAACTCGGGCTTGTTATAAGTCACAATAGTACTAGTACTTCATGACCATCCGTACGTGTTTACTAAGGACCTAAAATGGTGATGAAGAATACGAACGGGTTCATATTGTACGAACATAGCCTCACCGATGCAGGGGACAACAACACTTTGAAATGGTAAGGCCTCTATGGCTCCATGTGGCAGACTCTTTGTAGAAAGGGTGATGCCTCCCTTTTACTTTCTTGGTTAGGAGGAAAAAGAATGGTCGCACTGCTTCGGGCAAAAAGGATCATATGTACGTATAGGATCGTATGCATAGCATTCCACTTTCTTAATTTTAAAATACAACACTCATCCTCGTTATAATTCAAGATGTAATTAATACTTCACGACACATTTGCATTTAATAATTAATATACGTGAAGGTTGGGGTCCTTCTAGACAAAGTTGCATTTATTAGAAAAACTAAATATACGTACAAGCCAAGTTATAGAAGTACATGACTAAGAAATTATCAAACTAGTACTTTTGTAAGTGCAAATTTTTTAAACATCATATTTGTATTATCCTGTACCAATTTTTTAAGGATCCTATATATTAATTGTGAAAAACAACATAATGCACTCTCTTACAATAGTAATGCTAGATGCTAGTTCATGGAATCTTCTTATACTGAATTATCTGGAATATAACATCAGTCATTCTACATATGTTGTCCATTGAAACATATCATCGAGAGGGAAAGTCACCCATCAGTTATCGCTATACACCGTCGGGTATTTTTCTCAAATAACCGAGATGCACATATCTACCGTCGGCCATGTCCTCTCATAGGTGAGAGTTTTGTTTTCACCTTCAGCTATTAAATTTCACCGTCGGGCATTACATGTAATCCCCTTGGGTGTGGCAAAAACCGTCGGGCATTATATGTAATCCCCAAGGGTGTACCAAAAACCGTCGTGCATTACAATTAACCGTCAGACATTACATGTAATCCCCGTGAGTGTAGGGAAACCCATCGGGCATTACATGTAATCCCCGTGGGTGTAGGAAAAAATATCGGGCTTTACGATGAACCGTCGGGCATTAAGTTGGATATCCGAGGGGTGGATTTTCACTGTCGGGCATTCTAGTATATCGTCGGGTATTAGTGGTAATACTCGTGAGTAGACACTAACCATCGGCCATTATAACTACCGTCGGCTATTACGGTAATACCCGATGGTCCATCGGCTATTAGATTTCACCGTCGGAAATATGGGGATTTCTAGTAGTGCATGAGCCCTCCTCCATGCATGGCACAACTTCCTCCGATCTCGTCCGTCCTCGAATCCCTGCTGGCAGGTGATGCTGCTTCCTTACCTCAACGAGTCAAAACTAAAGGCATCCACTTCTTGTGGTAAGAACCGATCTCATGTATTGCCATTTTTATAAGTTTCTTGATGCAAATCATAGCAAGAATACTGTGTTCTTCCTATTTTTTTGATTAGTTCCAAAACAGAAGCAATTCTATCGTGACGATTTCAAATGTTTCTTGTAGAAATTTAGCATAGTACTAAAGCAACTGAATTATCATTTTATCACAACCGCAGGCTAATTCTGAAATAAAAGCAATGGTGAATTTTTTCGTTAAACTATAATCAATAAAATGCCATTTTGTATATTATTTAACTATTGGGTATGCTAATCTTTGGGTTCATTGGATGTGAATAATGGACCTGGTATGATTGGTGCTTGTACAATTATGTAATAGGAGTAGCAGCATTATACATCTTTCGAGTTACAGTAGGTTACGAGTGGCAATTGTGGCTATGGATGTTTCACAATTGTGTGTACTGGAGGTGTACGTGGATTAGGACAACAGTGTGAGCCAATGGATTTTTCCATGTCTGCCTCTACGGCAAGCCCTTGAGTGTATTTTATTTATATCTCAAGAACATGATGGTTTCAAGAATATATGCGAGTCAGCTATCTTTTGCCCTTTTGTCCATTTTTACTTAAATACTACGAGGCGACTACTTATTGTTATTCTTTCCATTGAAGATCTAGGTAAAAAAAATTAATGAACCCGAAATATCGGCAAAACAACAAGTATTGTTAACCAAGAAAAATAAGTCATGATAAAGACAAGATACGTTTTGACCAGAAAAGCCCGTGCTCGATTATTTCGAGCACATGCTTCTTCGGTAAAGACTCGATTTTTTAATCGATGTATGTCTAATTCTAAGTCTTCTTTGAGATGTACATGATGAAAGACAAGTACTATTTATACAGAAATTGGTGTGTCTAATGCCTGTGCCAAGTGTTGTCGAGGAAGATAGTAAACTCATTGAGGATGATCATTGGGGTTATTGCGAAGCTGACTGTTTGGTAGAGTAATCTCGAGACGTGGAGGACAAGCCATGAGACATGAAATAACTGGTAAACTAAAGGATTCCCCACGCATTGCAGCGGGAAATTTAACAATGACTTGGAAAGATATGATTCTTTTGGGAAATTGTATTGTCTGATAGTTGCTCCGAGTGACACATTTCAAAGCACAAGATTCAAATTGTGGCATCTTCTCAATTCAGTCTCATGAAAGTGAAATTGCATCGTACATTTATATCTCATTTAGGGGATTTAAGAATTACATTGAGACTTCCACTTAGGAGGGCAGTTGTTTCCAAGTAGGCTACAGTGAGACTTAGAATAGAACAACACAATAGTTAACCGAGGATAATGAAAGGAAGTTACCTGGTAATTTCCCCGATCAATTCATACAAAAAGAGTAGTCTAAATCATGCAAAACAAAATAAATGCCAGTTTTCACAAAATCAAGGCATATAAAAATTATAAGTCTCATGATAAAGGCCATAGTAAAATAGTAGAATCTGAATGTGTAACACACCACTTCGAGAGATAAATGCACATGAAAAGGAGATTTATATCTCACGAGCCCCCCCCCCCCAAAAAGACTAAATTTGACACCCTTGTCTCCGAATATCACATACCTGCACGAAATAGGTCAGGCAGAGAAAGGTTAGAGGAAACAATCGAATTATGAGCCAACAAATATAGTAAACTGCATTGCTATAATACCACTTGACTTGTTGTACATCCAAAAATTAGAAAATTGAGAAATAGAAATGGGTCAGTACATTTGGAGAGATATCTTGGTCTATCTTATTTCTTTGTATGACAGTGATAGCAATATTCCTACAATCAGAAAATGGAGAAGTAAACATAGGTTAATGCTGATAAATTTTGCTTTCTTAGTGGGCATGATGATGAGATTAACAAGTAAGTACATAATAAAGATAATAGGTGCAGGATAAGCATAATATAACATGAGAGGACTGAACTAAAAGTAATTGCTTAAAAATCAAAACCAGAAACGAGTAAGCCAAAAATTAATTAAGAAAAGAATGATAAAAACATTTGGAGTTGTTGAATTGGTACTATAAGCCATGATATTTTTTAGCGCACATCCTTGTAAGGAATGAAGTGAATGATCATCCATGATTGGGAGCGAATCTGCTGGAGAAAATGAAGTGGGGAAGGAAGTGAATCGCGGTGAGATGGTTGCGCCTCGCGAGGTAGATTTTTCCCACGGGGGAAAGATTGGTCGTTATGTTTTTTAGGGTTGGAAAGGAAATGATCCATTGCAAATGGGACTGGTGATGTGGCAACTATGCTGAGGTGGACAGGGTGCATGTTAAGATAAATAGATAGTGGGGATGAGTCTCATAGGTATACTAGATTTGTACAATCACTTCCATTTTTTCGTCCCATCAAGTCAAACGAAGAAATAGGATAGACCAAGATCAAATTCACTACTTACGTTGAATGAAGGAACAATATGTCGTGCACACGCATTAGACAGAGTGACCTAGAAGGGATAACTGGATCTGTACAATCACTTTCGTTTTTTCTAGGAACATTGGATGTAATTGATTTGGTAAAGAAAATGACAAGGGACTATTCTATGATTGATGTATGGTAAATGTGCGATGAAGTATGTGTCTGAATCAAGTATAATCCGCTTAATCTTTGATTTATCAGTTTTGCTAAATCTCATGGGCATGAATTATTTTGTTGCGTGAGCAACTTTCTGCTTTGCACGAGGCCGAAGATGTGGACGACATGAGGAGTGCCGACCACGGCGAGGGCGAGCCGGTGATAGCTGGCGGGAGTGGTTGGATGCAGGCGGTTAGGCCTGGGTAGGCCACGGCGGAGGAGAAATCGTCGCGGGTGAGGAGTAAGAAGATGAACATGTGGGGGCATGTGCTACCTCTTGAGCATTGTGTTGGATTTCCCTGAAGAGGAGAGGATGATGCAGCAAAGTAGCGTAAGTATTTCCCTCAGTTTTTGAGAACCAAGGTATCAATCCAGTAGGAGGCTATGCGCGAGTCCCTCGTACCTACACAAAAACAATAGCTCAACGCAACCAATGCACTTAGGGGTTGTCAATACCTTCACGGTCACTTACGAAAGTGAGATCTGATAGAGATGATAAATAATATTTTTGGTATTTTTGGTATAGAGATGCAAAGTGAAAAGTAAAAGGCAAAGTAAAAAAGCAAAACAATAATAAAGTGATGGAGATTGATATGATGAGAAAGATACCCGGGGGCCATAGGTTTCATTAGTGGCTTCTCTCAAGAGCATAAGTATTCTACGGTGGGTGAACAAATTACTGTTGAGCAATTGACAGAATTGAGCATAGTTATGAGAATATCTAGGTATGATCACGTATATAGGCATCACGTCCGAGACAAGTAGACCGACTCCTTCCTGCATCTACTACTATTACTCCACTCATCGACCGCTATCCAGCATGCATCTAGAGTATTAAGTTAAAAACAGAGTAACGCCTTAAGCAAGATTACATGATGTAGAGGGATAGTTTCATGCAATATGATAAAAAACCCATCTTGTTATCCTCGATGGCAACAATACAATACGTGCCTTGCTGCCCCTTCTGTCACTGGGAAAGGACACCGCAAGATCGAACCCAAAGCTAAGCACTTCTCCCATGGCAAGAAAAACCAATCTAGTAGGCCAAACCAAACTGATAATTCGAAGAGACTTGCAAAGATAACCAATCATACATAAAAGAATTCAGATAAGATTCAAATATTATTCATAGATAGACTGGATCATAAACCCACAATTCATCGGTCACAACAAACACACCGCAAAAAGAAGATTATGTCGAATAGATCTCCACGAGAGAGGGGGAGAACACTGTATTGAGATCCAAAAAGAGAGAAGAAGCCATCTAGCTACTAACTATGGACCCGTATGTCTGAAGTAAACTACTCACACTTCATCGGAGGGGCTTGGATGATGATGTAGAAGCCCTCCGTGATCGATGGCCCCTCCGGCGGAGCTCCGGAATAGGCCCCAAGATGGGATCTCGTGGATACAGAAAGTTGCGGTGGTGGAATTAGGTTTTTGGCTCCGTTTTTGATTGTTTGGGGGTACGTGGATATATATAGGAGGAAGAAGTATGTCGGTGGAGCAACAGGGGGCCCACGAGGGTGGAGGGCGCACCTGGGGGGGGGGGCAGGCGCACCCCCTACCTCATGGCCTCCTGTTAATTGGCTTGACGTAGGGTCCAAGTCTCCTGAGTTGTATTGGGTGAGAAAATCACGTTCCCGAAGGTTTCATTCCGTTTGGACTCCGTTCGATATTCCTTTTCTTCGAAACCCTAAAACAGGAAAAAACAGCAATTCTGGGCTGGGCCTCCGGTTAATAGGTTAGTCCCAAAAATAATATAAAAGTGGATAATAAAGCCCAATAATGTCCAAAACAGTAGATAATATAGCATGGAGCAATCAAAAATTATAGATACGTTGGAGACGTATCAAGCATCCCCAAGCTTAATTCCTGCTCGTCCTCGAGTAGGTAAATGATAAAAACAGAATTTTTGATGCGGAGTGCTACTTGGCATAATTTCAATGTAAATCTTCTTAATTGTGGTATGAATATTCAGATTCAAAAGATTCAAGACAAAAGTTCATGTTGATATAAAAATAATAATACTTCAAGCATACTAACAAAGCAATTATGTCTTCTCAAAATAACATGGCCAAAGAAAGCTATCCCTACAAAATCATATAGTCTGGCTATGCTCTATCTTCACCACACAAAGTATTTAAATCATGCACAACCCTGATGACAAGCCAAGCAATTGTTTCATACTTTTGACAATTTCAAAACTTTTTCGATCTTCATGCAATACATGAGCGTGAGCCATGGATATAGCACTATATGTGGAATAGAATGGTGGTTGTGGAGAAGACAAAAAGAGGGGAAGATAGTCTCACATCAAATAGGCGTATCAACAACGAGCTATGGAGATGCCCATCAATAGATATCAATGTGAGTGAGTAGGGATTGCCATGCAACGGATGCACTAGAGCTATAAGTATATGAAAGCTCAATAAAAGAAACTAAGTGGGTGTGCATCCAACTCGCTTGCTCACAAAGACCCAGGTCATTTTGAGGAAGCCCATCATTGGAATATACAAGCCAAGTTCTATAATGAAAAATTCCCACTAGTATATGAAAGTGACAGAATGAGAGACTCTCTATCATGAAGATCATGGTGCTACTTTGAATCACAAGTGTGGTAAAAGGATAGTAACATTGTCCCTTCTCTCTTTTCTCTCATTTTTTTGGGCCTTATCTTTTTTATGGCCTCTTTTTCTTTTTTTATTTTTATTTTTCGTCCGGAGTCTCATCCCGACTTCTGGGGGAATCATAGTCTCCATCATCCTTTCCTCACTTGGGACAATGCTCTAAAAATGATGATCATCACAATTTTTATTTTTCTTACAACTCAACAATTACAACTCAATACTCAGAACAAAATATGACTCTATATGAATGCCTCTGACGGTGTACCGGGATATGCAATGAATCAAGAGTGACATGTATGAAAGAGTTATGAACGGTGGCTTTGCCACAAATACAATGTGAACTACATGATCATGCTAGCAATATGACAATGATGGAGCGTGTCATAATGGACGGAACGGTGGAAAGTTGCATGGCAATATATCTCGGAATGGCTATGAAACTGCCATGATAGGTAGGTATGGTGGCTGTTTTGAGGAAGGTATTTGGTGGGTGTATGATACCGGCGAAAAGTACGCGGTATTAGAGAGGCTAGCAATGGTGGAAGGGAGGAAAGTGCGTATAATCCATGGACTCAACATTAGTCATAAAGAACTCATATACTTATTGCAAAAATCTAGAAGTTATCAAAGCAAAGTATTATGCGCATGCTCCTAGGGGGATAGATTGGTAGGAAAAGACCATCGCTCGTCCCCGACCGCCACTCATAAGGAAGACAATCAATAAATAAATCATGCTCTGACTTCATCACATAACGGTTCACCATACGTGCATGCTACGGGAATCACAAACTTTAACACAAGCATTTCTCAAATTCACAACTACTCAACTAGCACGACTCTAATATCACCATCCTCATATCTCAAAACAATTATCAAGCATCAATTTTTTTCTTAGTATTCAACGCACTCAAAAGAAAGTTTTACAAATCTTGAATAGCAAGCATATTATTATTAAGAAAATTACCATGCTATTAAGACTCTCAAAATAATCTAAGTGAAGCATGAGAGATCAATAGTTTCTATAAAACAAATCCACCACCGTGCTCTAAAAGATATAAGTGAAGCACTAGAGCAAAATTATATAACTCAAAAGATATATGTGAGGCACATAGAGTATTCTATCAAATACCAAATTATGTATGGCTCTCTCAAAAGGTGTGTACAGCAAGGATGATTGTGGTAGACTAACAAGCAAAGACTCAAATCATAAAAGACACTCCAAGCAAAACACATGTCATGTGGTGAATAAAAATATAGCTCCAAGTAAAGTTACCGATAGAAGTAGACAAAAGAGGTGATGCCTTCCGGGGCATCCCCAAGCTTTGGCTTTTAGGTGCCCTTAGATTATCTTGGGGTTGCCATGGGCATACCCAAGCTTAGGCTCTTGCCACTCCTTGTTCCATAATCCATCAAATCTTTACCCAAAACTTGAAAACTTCACAACACAAAACTTAAAGTAGAAAACCTCATGAGTTCCGTTAGCGAAAGAAAACAAAAGACCACTTCAAGGTACTATAATGAACTCATTATTTATTTATATGGGTGTTATACATACTGTATTCCAACTTCTCTATGGTTCATAAGCTATTTTACTAGCCATAGATTCATCAAAATAAGCAAACAACACACGAAAAACAGAATCTGTCAAAAACAGAACAGTCTGTAGTAATCTGTAGATAGCGCAATATCTGGAACCCCAAAAATTCTAAAATAAATTGCTGGACGTGAGGAATTTATCTATTAATCATCTTCATAGAGAATTAACTAAATAGCACTTTCCAAATAAAAATAACAGCAGTTCTCGTGAGCGCTAAAGTTTCTGTTTTTTTACAGCAAGTTCAACAAGACTTTCCCCAAGTCTTCCCAACGGTTCTACTTGGCACAAACACTAATTAAACACAAAAAGCACAACCAAAACAGAGGCTAAATAATTTATTTATTACTAAATAGGAGCAAAAATCAAGGAATAAAAATAAAATTGGGTTTCCTCCCAACAAGCGCTATCGTTTAACGCCCCTAGCTAGGCATAACAAGCAACAATAGATCTAGGTATTGCCATCTTTGGTAGGCAATCCATAAGTGGATCTCATAATAGATTCATAAGGTAATTTTATTTTCTTTCTAGGGAAGTGCTCCATCGCGACAAACAAGCAATCCAACACACAAGCAAACAAAAGGCAAACAGGCAAAAAGAGGCAAATAAAGAAAGAGAGGGAGGATAGAGAGAGAGGGCGAATAAAACGGCAAGGGTGAAGTGGGGGAGAGGAAAACGAGAGGAAAATGACAAATAATGTAATGCTGGAGATAGGGATTGTGATGGGTACTTGGTATGTTGACTTTTGCGCAGACTCCCCGGCAAGAACGCCAAAAATTCTTCTTGCTACCTCTTGAGCACTGCGTTGGATTTCCCCGAAGAGGATAGGATGATGCAGCAAAGTAGCATAAGTATTTCCCTCAGTTTTTGAGAACCAAGGTATCAATACAGTAGGAGGCTATGCGTGAGTCCCTCCTACCTACCCAAAAACAATAGCTCAACGCAACCAACACGCTAAGGGGTTGTCAATCCCTTCACGGTCACTTACGAAAGTGAGATCTGATAGAGATGATAAATAATATTTTTGGTATTTTTGGTATAGAGATGCAAAGTGAAAAGTAAAAGGCAAAGTAAAAAAGCAAAACAATAATAAAGTGATGGAGATTGATATGATGAGAAAGAGACCCGGGGGCCATAGGTTTCACTAGTGGCTTCTCTCAAGAGCATAAGTATTCTACGGTGGGTGAACAAATTACTGTTGAGCAATTGATAGAATTGAGCATAGTTATGAGAATATCTAGGTATGATCATGTATATAGGCATCACGTCCGAGAAAAGTAGACCGACTCCTGCCTGCATCTACTACCATTACTCCACTCATCGACCGCTATCCAACATGCATTTAGAGTATTAAGTTAAAAACAGAGTAACGCCTTAAGCAAGATGACATGATGTAGAGGGATAGTTTCATGCAATATGATAAAAACCCCATCTTGTTATCCTCGATGGCAACAATACAATACGTGCCTTGCTGCCCCTTCTGTCACTGGGAAAGGACACCACAAGATCGAACCCAAAGCTAAGCACTTCTCCCATGGCAAGAAAAACCAATCTAGTAGGCCAAACCAAACTGATAATTCGAAGAGACTTGCAAAGATAACCAATCATACATAAAAGAATTCAGAGAAGATTCAAACTTTATTCATAGATAGACTGGATCATAAACCCACAATTCATCGGTCTCAACAAACACACTGCAAAAAGAAGATTACATCGAATAGATCTCCACGAGAGAGGGGGAGAACATTGTATTGAGATCCAAAAAGAGAGAAGAAGCCATATAGCTACTAACTATGGACCCGTAGGTTTGAAGTAAACTACTCACACTTCATCGGAGGGGCTTGGATGATGATGTAGAAGCCCTCCGTGATCGATGCCCTCTCCGGCGGAGCTCTGGAAACAGGCCCCAAGATGGGATCTCGTGGATACAGAAAGTTGCGGCGGTGGAATTAGGTTTTTGGCTCCGTTTCTGATCGTTTGGGGGTACGTGGATATATATAGGAGGAAGAAGCACGTCGGTGGAGCAATAGGGGGCCCACGAGGGTGGAGGGCACGCCTAGGGGGGGGGGGGCAGGCGCGCCCCCTACCTCGTGGCCTCCTGTTAATTGGCTTGACGTAGGGTCCAAGTCTCCTGAGTTGTATTCGGTGAGAAAATCACGTTCCCAAAGGTTTCATTCCGTTTGGACTCCGTTTGATATTCCTTTTCTTCGAAACCCTAAAACAGGCAAAAAACAACAATTCTGGGCTGGGCCTCCAGTTAATAGGTTAGTCCCAAAAGTAATATCAAAGTGGATAATAAAGCCCAATAATGTCCACAATAGTAGATAATATAGCACGGAGCAATTAAAAATTATAGATACATTGGAGACGTATCAGCGTGCTCCTAACCATTGTATATTTGATGGAAAAAATTTGATTGAAGCGAAGAATTTTTCAGGCACCTAATGTTAGGTGCCCTTTAATTTATTTACAATCATTTTCCCGTAGCAACGCACATGCATTTAACTAGTGTGTTTTAGTTTTGTACTACCTTTGTCCTGGTTTATTGGCCCCTTCACATTTTGTTCTCAATTTTGACCTTAAAATTAATTAACAAAATATTAATGCATGTAAGCAAAAATAATATCATTTGCTAAGGCTGGTCATAGTGGGGAGTAACTTATACTAGTGTCATGCATATGACACTAGTCTAAGTTACTACCTCCATAGTGCAAAGTAACATAGTAGTAGTGTCATAGATGGCTTCATTTATTAGCTCATAGACTCATTCTATTTTGGGAAGCGCTATGTTACAGTAACATATTATGTTACCACAAGCACTTCTTTCCTCATTAAATATGTGCCACATAAGCAAAATTATCTAGGAATGTGTTAAGTTACTATCTAAGTTACCCCCACTATGGCTAGCCTAAGAGCACTAAATCTTGACTGAAGCTTGATTGAGAGACTCGGAGCACTAGATGGTGGCACTCACACACCCCATAGGGCATATTCGACACAAACTCTTAAAATGCATGCATACCTCCAGATGTTCGGACACGGTTTTCCATTCAACGTGTCGGTCCATGAACGATGTTTGAAATCCCACAAATTGGACACAGACTAGAAGGGGCTTTGCGGGCGTCTGGACAGCTGCCACGTACGCGTCTCACGCCCCGGACCAACCCAAAAACTGTCAGTATCCCCCCATCCATCCAAATCTTGGTACCATGGTCATTTCAGGACTTACGCTCCTTTCCGCCTGATACGTCTCCAACGTATCTATAATTTTTGATTGCTCCATGCTATATTATCTACTATTTTGGACATTATTGGGCTTTATTATCCACTTTTATATTATATTTGGGACTAACCTATTAACCGGAGACCCAACCCAGAATTGCTGTTTTTTTGCCTGTTTTAGCGAATAAAAGGAATATCAAACGGAATCCAAACGGAATGAAACCTCCGGGAACGTGATTTTCTCATCGAATACAACTCAGGAGACTTGGACCCTACGCCAAGGCACGTAACAAGAGGCCACGAGGTAGGGGGCGCGCCCTACCCTACCAGGCACGCCCCCACCCTCGTGGGCCCCCTATTGCTCCACCGACGTACTTCTTCCTCCTATATACCCACGTACCCCCAAACGATCAGATACGGAGCCAAAAACCTAATTCCACCGTCGCAACTTTCTGTATCCACGAGATCCCATCTTGGGGCCTGTTCCGGAGCTCCGCCGGAGGGGGCATCGATCACGTAGGGCTTCTACATCAACACCATAGCCTCTCCAATGAAGTGTGAGTAGTTTACTACAGACCTACGGGTCCATAGTTAGTAGCTAGGTGGCTTCTTCTCTCTTTTTGGATCTCAATACAATGTTCTCCCCCTCTCTTGTGGAGATCTATTCGATGTAATCTTCTTTTTGCGGTGTGTTTGTTGAGACCGATGAATTGTGGGTTTATGATCAAGTCTATCTATGAATAATATTTGAATCTTATCTGAATTCTTTTATGTATGATTGGTTATCTTTGCAAGTCTCTTCGAATTATCAGTTTGGTTTGGCCTACTAGATTGATCTTTCTTGCAATGGGAGAAGTGCTTAGCTTTGGGTTCAATCTTGCGGTGTCCTTTCCCGGTGACAGTAAGGGCAGCAAGGCACGTATTGTATTGTTGCCATCGAGGATAACAAGATGGGGTTTTATTCATATTGCATGAGTCTATCCCTCTACATCATGTCATCTTGCTTAAGGCGTTACTCTGTTTTTACTTAATCTCTAGATGCATGCTGGATAGCGGTCGATGAGTGGAGTAATAGTAGTAGATGCAGGCAGGAGTCAGTCTACTTGTCTCGGACGTGATGCCTATATACATGATCATACCTAGATATTCTCATAACTATGCTCAATTCTATCAATTGCTCAATAGTAATTTGTTCACCCACCGTAGAATACATATGCTCTCGAGAGAAGCCACTAGTGAAACCTATGGCCCCCGGGTCTATCTTTATCATATCAATCTCCTACTACTTAGTTATTTGCTTTGCTATTTACTTTGCATTTATTTTACTTTGCATCTTTATCATAAAAAATACCAAAAATATTATCTTATCATATCTATCAGATCTCACTCTCGTAAGTGGCCCTATAGGGATTGACAACCCCTATTTCCGTTGGTTGCGAGGATTTATTTGTTTTGTTTAGGTACGAGGGACTCGCGCGTAGCCTCCTACTGGATTGATACCTTGGTTCTCAAAAACTGAGCGAAATACTTACGCTACTTTGTGTTGGAAATATGCCCTAGAGGCAATAATAAAATGGTTATTATTATATTTCCTTGTTCATGATAATTGTCTATTGTTCATGCTATAATTGTGTTATCCGGAAATCGTAATACATGTGTGAATACATAGACCACAACACGTCCCTAGTGAGCCTCTAGTTGACTAGCTCGTTGATCAAAAGATAGTCATGGTTTCCTGACTATGGACATTAGATGTCATTGATAACGGGATCACATCATTAGGAGAATGATGTGATGGACAAGACCCAATCCTAAGCATAACACAAGATCATGTAGTTCGTTTGCTAGAGCTTTTCCGAATGTCAAGTATAATTTCCTTAAACCATGAGATTGTGCAACTCCCGGATACCGTAGGAGTGCTTTGGGTGTGCCAAACGTCACAACGTAACTGGGTGACTATAAAGGTGGACTACGGGTATCTCCGAAAGTGTCTGTTGGGTTGGCACGAATCGATACTGGGATTTGTCACTCTGTATGACGGAGAGGTATCTCTGGGCCCACTCGGTAATGCATCATCATAATGAGCTCAATGTGACCAAGTGTTTGATCACGGGATCATGCATTACGGTACGAGTAAAGTGACTTGCCGGTAACGAGATTGAACGAGGTATTGGGATACCGACGATCGAGTCTCGGGCGAGTAACGTACTGATTGACAAAGGGAATTGTATACGGGATTGATTGAATCCTAGACATCGTGGATCATCCGATGAGATCATCGAGGAGCATGTGGGAGCCAACATGGGTATCCAGATCCCACTATTGGTTATTGACCGGAGAGTCGTCTCGGTCATGTCTGCGTGTCTCCCGAACCCGTAGGGTCTACACACTTAAGGTTCGGTGATGCTAGGGTTGTTGAGATATTAGTATGCGGTAACCCGAAAGTTGTTCGGAGTCCCGGATGAGATCCCGAATGTCACGAGGAGTTCCGGAATGGTTCGGAGGTGAAGAATTGTATATAGGAAGTCCAGTTTCGGCCACCGAGAAAGTTTCGGGGTTCACCAGTATTGTACCGGGACCACCGGAAGGGTCCCGGGGGTCCACCGAGTGGGGCCACCTATCCCGGAGGGCCCCATGGGCTGAAGTGGGAGGGGAACCAGCCCCTGATTGGCTGGTGCGTTCCCTTGGGTCTCCCCCTGCGCCTAGGGTTGGAAACCCTAGGGGTGGGGGGCGCCCCACTTGGCTTGGGGGGCAAGCCACCCCCCTTGGCCGCCGCCCCCCCATCTAGATGGGATCTAGAGGGGCCGGCGCCCCTGGACCCCTATATAAAGAGGGGGGAGGGAGGGTTGCGCACCCAAGCCCCTGGCACCTGCCTCTTTCCCCCGTAACACCTCTCCCTCTCGTTAGAGCTTGGCGAAGCCCTGCCGAGATCCCGCTGCTTCCACCACCACGCCGTCGTGCTGCTGGATCTCCGTCAACCTCTCCTCCCCCTTGTTGGATCAAGAAGGAGGAGACGTCTTCCCAACCGTACGTGTGTTGAACGCGGAGGTGCCGTCCGTTCGGCGCTCGGTCATCGGTGATTTGGATCACGACGAGTACGACTCTATCAACCCCGTTCTCTTGAACGCTTCCGCTCGCGATCTACAAGGGTATGTAGATGCACTCCTTTCCTCTCGTTGCTAGAAGACTCCATAGGTTGATCTTGGTGATGCGTAGAAAATTTTAAATTCTGCTACGTTCTCCAACAGTGGTATCAGAGCTAGGTCTATGCATAGTTTCTATGCACGAGTAGAACACAAGTTGTTGTGGGCGTTGATTTTGTCAATTTACTTACCGTTACTAGTCTTATCTTGATTCGGCGGCATCGTGGGATGAAGCGGCCCGGACCGACCTTACACGTACGCTTACGTGAGACTGGTTCCACCGACTGACATGCACTAGTTGCATAAGGTGGCTAGCGGGTGTCTGTCTCTCCCACTTTAGTCAGATCGGATTTGATGAAAAGGGTCCTTATGAAGGGTAAATAGAAATTGGCATATCACGTTGTGGTTTTGGCGTAGGTAAGAAACATTCTTGCTAAGAAACCTATAGCAGCCACGTAAAAATTTGCAACAACAATTAGAGGACGTCTAACTTGTCTTTGTAGCATGTGCCGTGTGATGTGATATGGCCAAAAGGATGTGATGAATGATATATGTGATGTATGAGATTGATCATGTTCTTGTAATAGGAATCACGACTTGCATGTCGATGAGTATGACAACCGGCAGGAGCCATAGGAGTTGTCTTAATTTATTTATGACCTGCGTGTCAACATATAACGTCATGTAATTACTTTACTTTATTGCTAAACCGTTAGCCATAGTAGTAGAAGTAATAGATGACGAGACAACTTCATGAAGACACGATGATGGAGATCATGGTGTCATGCCGGTGACGACGATGATCATGGCGCCCCGAAGATGGAGATCATAAGGAGCAAAATGATATTTGCCATATCATGTCACTATTTGATTGCATGTGATGTTTATCATGTTTTACATCTTATTTGCTTAGAATGACGGTAGCTTAAATAAGATGATCCCTCGCAATAATTTCAAGAAAGTGTTCCCCCTAACTGTGAGGTTCGTTGTTTCGAAGCACCACATGATGATCGGGTGTGATAGATTCTAACGTTCGAATACAACGGGTGTAAGCCAGATTTACACACGCAATACACTTAGGTTGACTTGACGAGCCTAGCATGTACAGACATGGCCTCGGAACACAGAAGACCGAAAGGTTGAGCATGAGTCGTATAGAAGATACGATCAACATGAAGATGTTCACCGATGTTGACTAGTCCATCTCACGTGATGATCAGACACGGCCTAGTTGACTCGGATCATGTTTCACTTAGATGACTAGAGGGATGTCTATACGAGTGGGAGTTCATTGAATAATTTGATTAGATGAACTTAATTATCATGAACTTAGTCTAAAATCTTTACAATATGTCTTGTAGATCAAATGGCCCACGCTAATGTTGCCCTCAACTTCAACGTGTTCCTAGAGAAAACCAAGCTGAAAGATGATGGCAGCAATTATACGGACTGGGTCCGGAACCTGAGGATCATCCTCATAGCTGCCAAGAAAGATTATGTCCTAGAAGCACCGCTAGGTGACGCACCCATCCCAGAGAAGCAAGACGTTATGAACGCTTGGCAGCAGCGTGCTGATGATTACTCCCTCATTCAGTGCGGCATGCTTTACAGCTTAGAACTGGGGCTCCAAAAGCGTTTTGAGCAACACGGAGCATATGAGATGTTCGAAGAGCTAAAAATGGTTTTCCAAGCTCATGCCCGGGTCGAGAGATATGAAGTCTCCGACAAGTTCTTCAGTTGTAAGATGGAGGAAAATAGTTCTGTCAGTGAGCACATACTCAAAATGTCTGGGTTGCACAACCGCTTGACTCAGCTGGGAGTTAATCTCCCGGATGACGCGGTCATTGACAGAATCCTTCAGTCGCTTCCACCGAGCTACAAGAGCTTTGTGATGAACTTCAATATGCAGGGGATGGAAAAGACCATTCCTGAGGTATATTTAATGCTGAAATCAGCGGAGGTGGAGATCAAAAAAGAACATCAAGTGTTGATGGTGAATAAAACCACTAAGTTTAAGAAAGGCAAGGGTAAGAAGAACTTCAAGAAGGACGGCAAGGGGGTTGCCGCGACCGGTAAGCAAGCTGCCGGGAAGAAGCCAAAGAATGGACCCAAGCCCGAGACTGAGTGTTTTTATTGCAAGGGAAGTGGTCACTGGAAGCGGAACTGCCCCAAATACTTAGCGGACAAGAAGGCCGGCAACACTAAAGGTATATGTGATATACATGTAATTGATGTGTACCTTACTAGTACTCGTAGTACCTCTTGAGTATTTGATACCGGTGCGGTTGCTCACATTTGTAACTCAAAGCAGGAGCTGCGGAATAAGCGGAGACTGGCGAAGGACGAGGTTACGATGCGCGTCGGGAATGGTTCCAAGGTCGATGTGATCGCCGTCGGCACGCTACCTCTAAATTTACCTACGGGATTAGTTTTAAACCTCAATAATTGTTATTTAGTGCCAGCTTTGAGCATAAACATTGTATCAGGATCTCGTTTAATTCGAGATGGCTACTCATTTAAATCCGAGAATAATGGTTGTTCTATTTATATGAGAGATATGTTTACCGTCATGCCCCGCTGGTGAATGGTTTATTCTTAATGAATCTCGAGTGTAATGTTACACATATTCATAGTGTGAATACCAAAAGATTTAAGGTTGATAATGATAGTCCCACATACTTGTGGCACTCCGCCTTGGTCACATAGGTGTCAAACGCATGAAGAAGCTCCATGCAGATGGACTTTTGGAGTCTCTTGATTACGAATCATTTGACACGTGCGAACCATGCCTCATGGGTAAAATGACCATGACTCCGTTCTCAGGAACAATGGAGCGAGCAACCAACTTATTGGAAATCATACATACTGATGTGTGCGGTCCAATGAGTGTTGAGGCTCGCGGTGGCTATCGTTATGTTCTCACCCTCACTGATGACTTGAGTAGATATGGGCATGTCTACTTAATGAAACACAAGTCTGAGACCTTTGAAAAGTTCAAGGAATTTCAGAGTGAGGTTGAGAATCAACGTGACAGGAAAATCAAGTTCTTGCGATCAGATCATGGGGGAGAATACTTGAGTCACGAATTTGGCACGCGCTTAAGGAAATGTGGAATAGTTTCACAACTCACGCTGCCTGGAACACCTCAGCATAATGGTGTGTCCGAACGTCGTAATCGCACTCTATTGGATATGGTGCGATCTATGATGTCTCTTACCGATCTACCACTGTCATTTTGGGGCTATGCTTTAGAGACTGCCACATTCACTTTAAATAGGGCTCCGCCGAAATCCGTTGAGACGACATCGTATGAATTATGGTTTGGGAAGAAACCTAAGCTATCGTTTCTAAAAGTTTGGGGATGCGATGCTTATGTCAAGAAACTTCAACCTGAAAAGCTCGAACCCAAGTCGGAAAAATGCGTCTTCATAGGATACCCTAAAGAAACTATTGGGTATACCTTCTACCTCATATCCGAAGGCAAGATCTTTGTTGCCAAGAATGGATCCTTTCTAGAGAAAGAGTTTCTCTCGAAAGAAGTAAGTGGGAGGAAAGTAGAACTTGATGAAGTATTACCTCTTGAACCGGAAAGTGGCACAACTCAGGAAAATGTTCCTGAGGTGCCTGCACCGACTAGAGAGGAAGTTAATGATGATGATCATGAAACTTCAGATCAAGTTTCTATTGAACTTCGTAGGTCCACAAGGACACGTTCCACACCAGAATGGTACGGCAACCCTGTCTTGGAAATCATGTTGTTAGACAACGGTGAACCTTCGAACTATGAGGAAGCGATGGCGGGCCCAGATTCCGACAAATGGCTAGAAGCCATGAAATCCGAGATAGGATCCATGTATGAAAACGAAGTACGGACTTTGACTGACTTGCCCGATGATCGGCGAGCCATAGAAAATAAATGGATCTTTAAAAAGAAGACAGACACAGATGGTAATGTGACCTTCTACAAGGCTTGACTCGTTGCTAAGGGTTATCGACAAGTTCAAGGGGTTGACTACGATGAGACTTTCTCACCCGTAGTGAAGCTGAAGTCCGTCCGAATCATGTTAGCAATTGCCGCATTCTATGATTATGAGATATGGCAAATGGACGTCAAAACGGCATTCCTTAACGGCTTTCTTAAGGAAGAATTATATATGATGCAACCGGAAGGTTTTGTCGATCCTAAGAATGCTAACAAGGTGTGCAAGCTCCAACGCTCAATCTATGGGCTGGTGCAAGCATCTTGGAGTTGGAACATTCGATTTGATGAGATGATCAAAGCGTTTGGGTTTACATAGACTTATGGAGAAGCCCGTGTTTACAAGAAAGTGAGTGGGAGCTCCATAGCATTTCTCATATTATATGTGGATGACATACTGTTGATGGGAAATGATATAGAATTCTTGGAAAGCATAAAGGCCTACTTGAACAAGTGTTTTTCAATGAAGGACCTTGGAGAAGCTGCTTATATATTAGGCATCAAAATCTATAGAGATAGATCGAGATGCCTCATTGGTATTTCACAAAGTACGTACCTTGACAAGATATTGAAGAAGTTTAATATGGATCAGTCCAAGAAGGGGTTCTTGCCTATATTGCAAGGTGTGCAATTGAGCACGGCTCAATGCCCGACCACGACAGAAGATAGAGAAAAGATGAGTGTCGTCCCCTATGCCTCGGCCATAGGGTCGATTATGTATGCCATGTTGTGTACCAGACCTGATGTAAACCTTGCTGTAAGTTTGGTAGGAAGGTACCAAAGTAATCCTGGCATGGAACACTGGACAGCGGTCAAGAATATCCTGAAGTACCTGAAGAGGACTAAGGATATGTTTCTCGTTTATGGAGGTGACGAAGAGCTCGTCGTAAAGGGTTACGTCGATGCTAGCTTCGACATAGATCTGGATGACTCTAAGTCACAAACCGGATACGTGTATATTTTGAATGGTGGGGCAGTAAGCTGGTGCAGTTGCAAGCAAAGCGTTGTAGCGGGATCTACATGTGAAGTGGAGTACATGGCAGCCTCGGAGGCAGCACAAGAAGCAATCTGGGTGAAGGAGTTCATTACCGACTTAGGAGTCATTCCCAATGCGTCGGGCCCGATGACTCTCTTCTGTGACAACACTGGAGCTATTGCCCTTGCCAAGGAGCCCAGGTTTCATAGGAAGACCAGGCATATCAAGCGCCGCTTCAACTCCATTCGTGAAAGTGTTCAAAATGGAGACATAGATATTTGTAAAGTACATACGGACCTGAATGTAGCAGATCCGTTGACTAAACCTCTCCCTAGAGGAAAACATGATCAACACCAGAACTCTATGGGTGTTCGATTCATCACAATGTGACTAGATTATTGACTCTAGTGCAAGTGGGAGACTGTTGGAAATATACCCTAGAGGCAATAATAAAATGGTTAGTATTATATTTCCTTGTTCATGATAATTGTCTATTGTTCATGCTATAATTGTGTTATCCGGAAATCGTAATACATGTGTGAATACATAGACCACAACACGTCCCTAGTGAGCCTCTAGTTGACTAGCTCGTTGATCAAAAGATAGTCATGGTTTCCTGCCTATGGACATTAGATGTCGTTGATAATGGGATCACATCATTAGGAGAATGATGTGATGGACAAGACCCAATCCTAAGCATAGCACAAGATCGTGTAGTTCGTTTGCTAGAGCTTTTCTGAATGTCAAGTATCATTTCCTTAGACCATGAGATTGTGCAACTCCTGGATACCGTAGGAGTGCTTTGGGTGTGCCAAACATCACAACATAACTGGGTGACTATAAAGGTGCACTACGGGTATCTCCGAAAGTGTCTGTTGGGTTGGCACGAATCGAGACTGGGATTTGTCACTCCGTATGATGGAGAGGTATCTCTGGGCCCACTCGGTAATGCATCATCATAATGAGCTCAATGTGACCAAGTGGTTGATCATGGGATCATGCATTACGGTACGAGTAAAGTGACTTGCCGGTAACGAGATTGAACGAGGTATTGGGATACCGACGATCGAGTCTCGGGCGAGTAACGTACTGATTGACAAAGGGAATTGTATACGGGATTGATTGAATCCTCGACATCGTGGTTCATCCGATGAGATCATCTAGGAGCATGTGGGAGCCAACATGGGTATCCAGATCCCTTTGTTGGTTATTCACCGGAGAGTCGTCTCGGTCATGTCTGCGTGTCTCCTGAACCCGTAGGGTCTACACACTTAAGGTTCGGTGACGCTAGGGTTGTTGAGATATTAGTATGCGGTAACCCAAAAGTTGTTCGGAGTCCCGGATGAGATCCCGGACGTCACGATGAGTTCCGGAATGGTCCGGAGGTGAAGAATTGTATGTAGGAAGTCTAGTTTCGGCCACCGGGAAAGTTTCGGGGGTCACCGGTATTGTATCGGGACCATCGGAAGGGTCCCGGGGGTCCACCCGGTGGGGCCACCTATCCTGGAGGGCCCCATGGGCTGAATTGGGAGGGGAACCAGCCCCTGATGGGCTGGTGCGCCCCCCTTGGGCATCCCCCTGCGCCTAGGGTTGGAAACCCTAGGGGTGGGGGGCGCCCCACTAGGCTTGGGGGGCAAGCCACCCCCCTTGGCCGCCGCCCCATCTAGATGGGATCTAGAGGGGCCGGCACCCCCTGGACCCCTATATAAAGAGGGGGGAGGGAGGGCTGCGCACCCAACTGTCACACCCTCGATGCGACTATAGCTCCCACGTGTCGAGGCACGACTTAGAGACATAATCGCATTGAAGGCATATGTCGCAAGTTAGGCAATCTTCACAACATCCCATGTAATATGAATAATAAAGGGGAGAACATAGTTGGCTTACACTCGCCACGTCAATCAAGAACATAAATAACATTACATCATCCAAACACTCATGGCCCGACTACGACGCCAAAATAAAAGAGAACCCAACATGCGACACGGTCCCAATCACCCCCAACTGGGCACCACTACTGATCATCGGGAAAGGAAACGTAGTATCATTGAGAGTCTTCGTCGAACTCCCACTTGAGCTCATACGTGTCACCTGGAGCGGAATCATCAGGCCCTGCATCTGGTGTAATAGTAATCTGTGAGCCACAGGGACTCAGCAATCTCGCACCCTCGCGATCAAGACTATTTGAGCTTATAGGTAAGGCAAGGTAAAATATGAGTGGAGCTGCAGCAAGCGACTAGCAAGTATGGTGGCTAACTTATTCGCAAAAGAGAGCGAGAAGAGGAGGCAAAGCACGAGCGAGATACTAGAGAGTACCCTGCGCAAACATTACTCCAACACCGTGTCCACTTCCCGGACTCCGCCGAGAAGAGGCCATCACGGTAACACACTCAGTTGATTCATTTTAATTAATTAAGGTTCAAGTTATCTACAACCGGACATTAACAAATTCCCATCTGCCCATAACCGCGGGCACGGCTTTCGAAAGTTCAATCCCTGCAGGGGAGTCCCAACTTAGCCCATGACAAGCTCTCACGGTCAACGAAGGAATAGACCTCCTCCCAAGACGGTCCGATCAGACTCGGTATCTCGGTAATTAAAGACACTTCGACAGGTTAAAACAAGACCAGCAACACCGCCCGAATGTGCCGACAAATCCCGATAGGAGCTGCACATATCTCTTTCTCAGGGCACACTCAGATTGTCCTAGGTACGGGTAGGCCAGCCTAGAGTTGCCCCTGGTGGCCACCGGTAGCTGACAGGTGGACCAACACTCAGAGGAGCACTGGCCCGGGGGGGTTAAAATAAGATGACCCTTGAGTTTGCAGAACCCAAGGGAAAGAAAAGGGCTAGGTGACAAATGGTAAAACCAAGGTTGGGTATTGCTGGAAAAGCTTTAATCAAGGCGAAATATCAAGGGGTTCCCATTATAACCCAACCGCGTAAGGAATGCAAAATCCGGGAACATAACACCGATATGACGGAAACTAGGGCGGCAAGAGTGGAACAAAACACTAGGCGAGAGGCCGAGCCTTCCACCCTTTACCAAGTATATAGATGCATTAAGACAACATAGCAATATAATGATATCCCAACAAGTAAATAAATGTTCCAACAAGGAACGGCCTCCAATCTTCACCTGCAACTAGCAACGTTATAAGAGGGGCTGAGGAAAGCGGTAACATAGCCAATCAACGGTTTGCTAGGACAATGGTGGGTTAGAGGTTTGACATGGTAATTTGGGAGGCTGACAAGCAAATGGTAGACATCGTAGCATTGGCATAGCAAAGAGCGAGCAAACTAGCATAGCAAAGATAGTAGTGATTTCGAGGGTATGATCATCTTGCCTGCACAGTTGTCAGAGTTGACTAGATCCTCAAGAGCAAACTCAACGGGCTCCTCGTTAGCGAACTCGTCTCCTGGCTCTACCCAAACAAGACAAACAAGCAACAAGGATACAATCAACCACGTGCAAGACCAAGCAACATGATGCAAAGATGATATGCTATGCGGGATGCGATGCGGGATGCAAAATGCAAGATATGACAGGAAATGCATGAACCTGTCCTCAACTTGGAATTACAAGGGTGCCACTGGAAAGATGAGATGAAATCGCTTGAAAACGATATAAAGAACGCCGGAATCGGAGTTACGGTTTGGAAATGGCAAGCGATTCAAATATGACACCGGTCTGTGATTTACAGCAAGTAGGCATCTAAATGCAATGAAATGAACATGCTACAACACCCAAACATGACAACAAAATACATGGCAGGGATGCACACAAGATGCTTAACAAAAGTCTAGCACTGAGCCATGGCCAATTCATGCATTAGGAGGTTCAAACAAGCATGGCAAAAACGCAAATGGTAAAACAGATCTCAGACTTAGTGAAATTAACACTTGTCTGGAATTTCAGATCATATAGCCCTCTTCGGAGCAACAAAACAACATGCTACAGGACCTGAACATGACAAGGAAAGATATGGCATGAAGCTACTCAACAAGCTTAACAAAAGTCCCTTAGTGACCTTGAGCCAAAAGGGATCACAAAATATACTAACAAGCACACGAACATAGCAAACACATAATCAGTTTTCAGACTTAGTGAAAACTGGGACATGCTGAAACATAACTCACGAAGGCATGTTTACGAGCTCGATGCACTCACTAAGGTGCAAGTCATGGCAAGACAAGCATACAACCATAAAGAAGGCACAAAATACAATCTAGAAATGGCAATAACAATGGCATAGCATGCACGGATCAACTACAATAATATCGGCAAAATCGCAAACAAGTTGACGATCTGCCCAGATTCACAACGAAGCAAAAGTAGAGCTCGATTGACTCAAGCTAGGGTGCTCCATAATTGCAAAAAAAAGACATGGATGGATTGAGCATAACAATATTAACAAAACTCCTTTACTGGTCATCCTTAAAAGAGGCACGGATCACTAGGAAAAAGCATGAACATATGGCATCATGAACTAAACAATCCCAGACTTCGTGAAAACTACTAAGTCCCTGAAAACAGATTTACCGGCTGCCTCACTTTGCAAGCTTGCACAAGTCACCACACACATCCTAAAAATGCATGGGTTGCACCTCTGGAAATATAACAAGATGCTTAACAAAACATATGAACGACTCGCAGGCATATCATGCACACAACAATCATGGCAAAAATGACAAAAGTCTAAGATGAACTAGCAGATTTGACAATTAACTCATGAAGCCCTCTTCTAACAGCATTTCGGGCATCAAGATGAGCTCAAATGAAAATGATGCAATGGAATGAACTGATGTACTCTCTGATTTGAACATTTTGATATGCTATATAAATGAATCGGAGCTACGGATGCAAAGATACAGAGTCTCGAACATGGCAACTTGGATCAAGAATTCTAGGACTTAGAAATAAAAACACCTCGCGAGATCTAGGGTTACTGTAGCTGCGAACCGGATCCAGATCGGGCGCGCCTCCCGAGGAACCCGGCGGGGTACTGTAGCTCCGGCGAGGCCGGCTCGTCGCCGGCAAGACGAGGGAGAGGCGAGGCCGGGCGGCGCGGGCAGCGCGACGTGGCGGCGGCCGGCGACGCGTCGGGCGGCGGGGCCGCGCTGCGGAGCGTCGGGCGGAGAGGCGGCGGCGGCCGGGCGGCGAGCAGCGGCGGGGAGCGGCCGGGCGGCGAGGAGCTTCGGCCGGGCGGCGGGGAGCCCCGGCCGGGCGCGAGGAGGCGGGTGGCGGCGGCTGGGCCCGGGGGGCCGGGGACGGGCCGAGCGGGCCCGCGCGGGGTGCGGCGGCGATGTGGGCACGCGGCGCCATGTGGCGGTCCGTGGATGGCTGGCGGTGGAGCGGACAATGTCCGGACGTCCGGATTTTTGTCCGGCGGTCAGAGGAGGAGAGGGGCTAGGGTTTCGGGGGAGGAGACCCGGGATTTGGAATGGGGGGGGTCTATTTATAGGCATAGAGGGAGCTAGGAGAGTCCAAATGAGGTGCGGTTTTCGGCCACGCGATCGTGATCGAACGCTCTAGATGATGGATCAGAGTTAGGTGGGTTTTGGGCCAAATTGGAGGGGTGTTGGGCTGCAACACACACGAGGCCTTTTCGGTCCCTCGGTTAACCGTTGGAGTATCAAACGAAGTCCAAATGACACGAAACTTGACAGGCGGTCTACCGGTAGTAAACCAAGGCCGCTTGGCAAGTCTCGGTCCAATCCGGAAACGTTTAACCCCCACACACGAAAGAAAGCTAGAAATGACCACCGGAGAAGGACGAAGCGCCGGAATGCAAAACGGACAACGGGGAAAATGCTCGAATGCATGAGACGAACACGTATGCAAATGCAATGCACATGATGACATGATATGAGATGCAAGACAACGACAACAACACACGGAGACAAAACCCGAACCCGAGGAAATAAATATAACTTAACGCCGGAAACGGCAAGAGTTGGAGTACAAATTGGGAAAGTTATATCCGGGGCGTTACAACACTCCACCACTACGAAAGGATCTCGTCCCGAGATCTAGGACTGAAAGAACGCCGGGTACTCAGAACAGAGGTGATCCTCGCGTTCCCAGGTAGCTTCACGGTCGGAATGGTGTGACCACTTGACTTTGAGAAATTTGATTGACTTGTTGCGAGTCTTGCGTTCAGTCTCTTCAAGAATAGCAACTGGGTGCTCATGACAAGAGAGATCTTATTGGAGCTCAATGTCCTCGAAGTTGACGGTGCGGTCAGGAGTCTTGAAGCACTTTCGAAGCTGAGAGACATGGAACACGTCATGAACATTTGCAAAGTTTGAAGGAAGCTCGAGTTGATAGGCGAGGTCGCCTCTCTTGCTGACAATCTTGAAAGGTCCCACATATCTAGGGGCAAGCTTCCCTTTGATACCGAAGCGACGAGTACCTTTCATAGGAGAGACGCGGAGGTAAACATGATCTCCGATCTCAAAAGCCAAATCACGGTGCTTACTATCATAGTAGCTCTAATGACGGGATTGGGCTGCTTTGAGGTTATCACGAATGACTTTGCACATTTCTTCTGCTTCTGTGATTAAGTCATTACCCAAGAGCTGACGTTCACCGGTTTCAGACCAGTTGAGAGGGGTACGGCACTTCCTGCCATACATAATTGCAAAAGGGGCCTTGCCCAAACTTGCTTGAAAACTGTTGTTGTAGGAGAATTCAGCATAAGGAAGACAATCCTCCCACTTCATGCCGAAGGAGATCACACAAGCCCTGAGCATATCTTCAAGAATCTGGTTGACACGCTTGACTTGACCGCTTGTTTGAGGATGGAAAGCAGTGCTGAAGCGGATGTTGGTGCCCATGGCCTTCTGAAAAGAATCCCAAAACTTCGAGGTAAAGATGCTGCCACGGTCGGAGGAGATCACTTGAGGAATACCGTGCAGAGAGACAATACGAGAGGTATAGAGTTCCGCCAATTGAGCTGCAATGATCGACTCTTTGATAGGCAGAAAGTGAGCCACTTTGGTGAGTTTGTCGATGACAACGAATATAGCATCATTGCCACGCTTGGACTTTGGAAACCCAGTCACGAAGTCCATTTCAATGTGGTCAAACTTCCATTCTGGAATGGCAAGAGGTTGGAGGAGACCAGCTGGCCTTTGGTGTTCTGCCTTCACTCTTCTGCAGACATCACATTCATTCACGAATTGAGCGATCTCGCGCTTCATTCGAGTCCACCAATAAGCTTGCTTAAGGTCCTGGTACATCTTCGTGCTCCCAGGGTGGATGGGGAGGAGAGAATTGTGAGCCTCATTCATGATCACTTTACGGAGGTCACCTTTGGGCACAACAATACGATCCTCGAAGAAGAGAGTGTCCTTGTCATCAAGGCGGTAGCACTTGTACTTGGACTGACTCTTGGCAATCCCAATCTTCACCTTTTTCACCATAGCATCAAGAAGCTGGGCTTGGCGAATCTAGTCTTCCAAGGTAGGAGAGACTTGAAGGTTGGCGAGGAAACCTTGAGGAACAACTTGCAGATTAAGTTTGCGGAAAGCTTCACAAAGCTCGGGTTGATAAGGCTTAAGAATAAGACTGTTGCAGTAAGCCTTCCTGCTCAAAGCGTCAGCAATCACATTGGCCTTGCCTGGAGTATACTCAATACTCGGATTATACTCTTGAATCATTTCGACCCAACGAGTTTGCCTGAGGTTGAGATTAGGCTGAGTGAAGATGTACTTGAGACTCTTGTGATCAGTGAAAATGTCCACTTTTCTTCCCAATAGAAGATGTCTCCAAGTCAAAAGAGCATGCACAACTGCCGCCAACTCGAGATCATGAGTGGGGTAGTTCTTCTCATTAGGCTTCAACTGGTGAGATGTATAAGCAACAACTTTCTTCTCTTACATCAATACTGCGCCAAGACCTTGGAGAGAGGCATCACAAAAGACCTTGTACGGCTTGGATTCATCAGGCAAAGTCAGAACTGGAGCAGTGATCAACTTTTCTTTCAAAGTGTTGAAAGCAATATCACACTCCGGAGACCAAACGTACTTGACGTGCTTCTGAAGAAGATTTGAGAGAGGCTTCGCGATCTTGGAAAAGTTTTCAACGAATCTTCGGCAATAGCTTGCGAGACCGAGAAAACTGCGGAGTTGCTTCACGTTCTGAGGAGGTTCCCAATTCACAATTGCAGACACCTTCTCAGGATTCACAGCAATGCCCTTGGCAGAGATGATATGACCAAGATAAAGAACCTCATCGAGCCAAAATTCACACTTGGAGAACTTGGCGTAGAACTGATGTTCCCTGAGCTTATCAAGAACCAAACGCAAGTGCTTGGCATGATCTTCCTTGTTCTTGGAGAAAACCAGAATGTCGTCGAGATAGACCAAAACGAAGTCATTGGTGTAGGCATTGAAGATGAAGTTCATCATGCGAGAGAACATCGGAGGAGCGTTGGCGAGGCCAAAAGACATGACAGTGTATTCATATGAACCAAAGCTTGTTCTGAATGCTGTCTTGGGAATATCTTCTTCACGAATGCGAATCTGGTGATAACCCATACGGAGATCAAGCTTGGAGAATACTTTGGCACCTTTGAGTTGTTCGAACAGCTCAATGATGTTGGGAAGTGGGTATTTGTTCTTGATGGTCTTCTTGTTCACTGGACGGTAATCAACACAAAGTCGGTCCGTTCCATCCTTCTTCTTCACAAAAAGAACACCACAACCCCACGAAGAAGAACTAGGCCGGATGAGACCCATTCTTTCTTGCTCATCGAGTTGCTTCTTCAGCTCCTTCAACTCTTCAGGTCTGAGCTTGTAAGGACGTTTGCACACAGGTTCCGTGCCAGGCTCAAGATCAATAACGAATTCAACTGGCCGGTGCGGAGGCATTCCTGGGAGCTCTTCTGGAAAGACGTCTTGATATTCGCAAACGACTGGAATTTGAGAGATAGCATCCAATTCACCCTTCTCATTGAGAGAAAACAGACGAATAGTATCATCACGAGCGGGAAAGACAATTACATCCTCAGACGAATGAGTCAATTGAATCTGCCTGGCTGCATAATGAAGCTGAGCCTTGTGCTTAGAAAGCCAGTCCATTCCGAGAATAAGATCAATATCCGAGTCACCAAGAACCGTTGGAGAAGCCAAGAACTTGTAGTCACCCAAAGTGATAGAAACATCCGGAACGATGGAGTTAGCCTGCATGCGCTTACCGGGAAAAACAACTGCTAAAGGACTAGGCAAAACTTGCGAAACCAAATCATGCCTATTTGTAAATGGTCTCGAGATGAAGCAATGCGATGCACCAGTGTCAAAAAGAACTTTTGCAGGAATATCATTAACAGGAAGGTTACCCATGATCACATCTGACGAGTCCTCTGCCTGAGCTGCATTCATCAAATTAACCTTGGCATGCTTGGGGTTATGCTTGACCACAGCTGTACTTGCCGATCTGACAGGAGGAGGAGGAGGAAGACGCCTCTGGTTGAGACACTTGTTGGCATAGTGACCCTTCTGTTGGCACTTGTTGCACGTGACCTCTGAAAGCGGACGGTGATACGGAGCACTCGATCTTGGAGCTTGAGACGAAGTCTTGTTCTGAAAGCCAGGGTTGGGTGGGTGGGAAGAACCACTGCCACCTTTGCTCTTCTGCTGATACGGCTGACGGAACGGAGGAGGAGGAAGCCAAAACTTCTGCTGCTTGGCCACTTGAGTAGAGGAAGAAGGAGTAACATCTCTGACTCGCTTCTTGGAAGCATCACACCTCAACTGAGCAGCCTCTTACTTCAGTGCCATGTTGTAGAACTCATCGTATCTCAAGGGCTCGAAAAGAACAAGAGCGAGCTGAATATCTTCTCTGAGACCACCCCTGAACTGATAAATCATGCTCTTCTCATCAGGGACGTCCTGCTTGGCAAAGCGGGCGAGCTTCTGGAACAACTTGTTGTAGTCATAGACAGACAAAGAGCCTTGCTTCAGATTGCGGAATTCCTCACGCTTGCTTTCAACCACGCTCTGGGGAATATGATGAGCTCGGAAATCTCGACGAAAATCATCCCAAGTGATAACACGTCCACCTCTGGAGTCCTTGTACTGCTGGAACCACTCTGCAGCTTGATCTTTGAGTTGGAAGGAAGCGAACTTAACAAAGTCCTCAGGCCTGACGTTACTGCACTCGAAATGCTTACACAGATCCACAAGCCAATCATCATCATCGGTTGCCTCAACACAATTGCTGAAAGTCTTTGGCCCGTTAGCAAGGAACTGGTTGAGTGTAGCAAAGTGACTCTGATTGCTGCCTTGATTCCCTTGACTGCCTTGATTGCGCTCTTGAAGAATTTGCATGATCAGCTGTGTGTTTGCATTGGTTGTGGCCATCACAGCTTGCCATGCCTCTGGAGGAGGTGGAGGCGGTGGCGGATCATGATTCGGAGTCGTGCGCGTTGGAGGAGCCATCCTGAAGAGGTTGACCACCATTAGCACATTGACAGATAAATATTGAAGCTGAATCCAACGGAATGAAAATTGCAACATATAGTCTTCACATCCGAACAAAATGAAAGAATGCATTCCTCTTCAAATGGTCACATATCCATAATTTGAGAAGCCACGTAGAATTAAGGTAGAGAAATAAATCAACAAGGTACGGATCAAGAACGAATAATCGGTAAGAAATCCCAATCTCAAACCAATATCTGTGGAAGAAGAACTAGAGCTACTAGAATTCCCACCTATGAAACTCCCGAACCTTTCCGGTTATGCAATCAGGTGTTGGGGATACAGGGGAAGCATAATATCTCACCCAAACTAGCAAATCCTACATCCAGCTGTATCCATCCTGCAACACATGACCAAGAAAAACTTTGGAAACCATCTACCTCAACCTTCGAAAAGCATCCGTTATACAAGTTATGGCGATACTCCCGAACTCCCGCCCCAGTACTGGGTGGCGTCGAGGTTATCTCACCAACGAACTGCATAAAAGAGATTTTCGATGTCGGCGTACTAGACTCAGGTATTCCAGAATTGCAACGATAAAATTATGATGACAACACCTCAGAGCTCAACTCCCCGGGACACTTCCACTAAACCCTTGACAGGAGGCACCAAGACAATGTTCTCATCATAAAGCCATCGGAACGATTCCAAGATACCCGCGTGATCCAATTTTTTTTAGTGAAATTTGAGAAGAGAAGAGTCAAAACTCTACGTCAGGATGCCTTACCAGAGCGATGAGGAGACTGGGAAGTAAAAATAATTCCTAATCTCTCCGATATATAATTCCTAAATGACTCAAAACATTTTTCTAGAGACAACTCGGCCGCTAAAAACGATCAAGCAATGTGGCTCCTAAGGTCGGGGAAGGCTCTGATTACCAACTTGTCACACCCTTGATGCGACTATAGCTCCCATGTGTCGAGGCACGACTTAGAGACATAATCGCATTGAAGGCATATGTCGCAAGTTAGGCAATCTTCACAACATCCCATGTAATATGAATAATAAAGGGGAGAACATAGTTGGCTTACACTCGCCATGTCAATCAAGAACATAAATAACATTACATCATCCAAACACTCATGGCCCGACTACGGCGCCAAAATAAAAGAGAACCCAACATGTGAAACGGTCCCAATCACCCCCAACTGGGCACCACTACTGATCATCGGGAAAGGAAATGTAGTATCGTTGAGAGTCTTCGTCGAACTCCCACTTGAGCTCATACGCGTCACCTGGAGCGGAATCATCAGGCCCTGCATCTGGTGTAATAGTAATCTGTGAGCCACAGGGACTCAGCAATCTCGCACCCTCGCGATCAAGACTATTTGAGCTTATAGGTAAGGCAAGGTAAAATATGAGTGGAGCTGCAGCAAGCGACTAGCAAGTATGGTGGCAAACTTATTCGCAAAAGAGAGCGAGAAGAGGAGGCAAAGCACGAGCGAGATACTAGAGAGTACCCTGCGCAAACATTACTCCAACACCGTGTCCACTTCCCGGACTCCGTTGAGAAGAGGCCATCACGGTAACACACTCAGTTGATTCATTTTAATTAATTAAGGTTCAAGTTATCTACAACCGGACATTAACAAATTCCCATCTGCCCATAACCGTGGGCACGGCTTTCGAAAGTTCAATCCCTGCAGGGGAGTTCCAACTTAGCCCATGACAAGCTCTCACGGTCAACGAAGGAATAGACCTCCTCCCAAGACGGTCCGATCAGACTCGGTATCTCGGTAATTCAAGACACTTCGACAGGTTAAAACAAGACCAGCAACACCGCCCGAATGTGCTGACAAATCCCGATAGGAGCTGCACATATCTCTTTCTCAGGGCACACTCAGATTGTCCTAGGTACGGGTAGGCCAGCCTAGAGTTGCCCCTGGTGGCCACCGGTAGCTGACAGGTGGACTAACACTCAGAGGAGCACTGGCCCGGGGGGGTTAAAATAAGATGACCCTTGAGTCTGCAGAACCCAAGGGAAAGAAAAGGGCTAGGTGACAAATGGTAAAACCAAGGTTGGGTATTGCTGGAAAAGCTTTAATCAAGGCGAAATATCAAGGGGTTCCCATTATAACCCAACCGCGTAAGGAACGCAAAATCCGAGAACATAACACCGATATGACGGAAACTAGGGCGGCAAGAGTGGAACAAAACACTAGGCGAGAGGCCGAGCCTTCCACCCTTTACCAAGTATATAGATGCATTAAGACAACATAGCAATATAATGATATCCCAACAAGTAAATAAATGTTCCAACAAGGAACGGCCTCCAATCTTCACCTGCAACTAGCAACGCTATAAGAGGGGCTGAGCAAAGCGGTAACATAGCCAATCAACGGTTTGCTAGGACAATGGTGGGATAGAGGTTTGACATGGTAATTTGGGAGGCTGACAAGCAAATGGTAGACATCGTAGCATTGGCATAGCAAAGAGCGAGCAAACTAGCATAGCAAAGATAGTAGTGATTTCGAGGGTATGATCATCTTGCCTGCACAGTTGTCAGAGTTGACGGGATCCTCAAGAGCAAACTCAACGGGCTCCTCGTTAGCGAACTCGTCTCCCGGCTCTACCCAAACAAGACAAACAAGCAACAAGGATACAATCAACCACGTGCAAGACCAAGCAACACGATGCAAAGATGATACGCTATGCGGGATGCAAAATGCAAGATATGACAGGAAATGCATGAACCTGGCCTCAACTTGGAATTCCAAGGGTGCCACTGGAAAGATGAGATGAAATCGCTTGAAAACTATATAAAGAACGCCGGAATCGGAGTTACGGTTTGGAAATGGCAAGCGATTCAAATATGACACCGGTCTGTGATTTACAGCAAGTAGGCATCTAAATGCAATGAAATGAACATGCTACAGCACCCAAACATGACAAAAAAATACATGTAAGGGATGCACACAAGATGCTTAACAAAAGTCTAGCACTGAGCCACAGCCAATTCATCCATTAGGAGGTTCAAACAAGCATGGCAAAAACGCAAATGGTAAAACAGATCTCAGACTTAGTGAAATTAACACTTGTCTGGAATTTCAGATCATATAGCCCTCTTCGGAGCAACAAAACAACATGCTACAGGACCTGAACATGACAAGGAAAGACATGGCATGGAGCTACTCAACAAGCTTAACAAAAGTCCCTTAGTGACCTTGAGCCAAAAGGGATCACAAAATATACTAACAAGCACACGAACATAGCAAAAACATAATCAGTTTTCAGACTTAGTGAAAACTGGGACATGCTGAAACATAACTCACGAAGGCATGTTTACGAGCTCGATGCACTCACTACGGTGCAAGTCATGGCAAGACAATCATACAGCCATAAAGAAGGCACAAAATACAATCTAGACATGGCAAGAACAATGGCATAGCATGCACGGATCAACTACAATAATATCGGCAAAATCGCAAACAAGTTGACGATCTGCCCAGATTCACAACGAAGCAAAAGTAGAGCTCGATTGACTCAAGCTAGGGTGCTCCATAATTGCAAAAAAAGACATGGATGGATTGAGCATAACAATATTACAAAACTCCTTTACTGGTCATCCTCAAAAGAGGCACGGATCACTAGGAAAAAGCATGAACATATGGCATCATGAACTAAACAATCCCAGACTTTGTGAAAACTACTAAGTCCCTGAAAACAGATTTACCGGCTGCCTCACTTTGCAAGCTTGCACAAGTCACCACACACATCCTAAAAATGCATGGGTTGCACCTCTGGAAATATAACAAGATGCTTAACAAAACATATGAACGACTCACAGGCATATCATGCACACAACAATCATGGCAAAAATGACAAAAGTCTAAGATGAACTAGCAGATCTGACAATTAACTCATGAAGCCCTCTTCTAACAGCATTTCGGGCATCAAGATGAGCTCAAATGAAAATGATGCAATGGAATGAAATGATGTACTCTCTGAGTTGAACATTTTGATATGCTATATAAATGAATCGGAGCTACGAATGCAAAGTTACAGAGTCTCGAACATGGCAACTTGGATCAAGAATTCTAGGACTTAGAAATAAAAACACCTCGCGGGATCTAGGGTTACTGTAGCTGCGAACCGGATCCAGATCGGGCGCGCCTCCCGAGGAACCCGGCGGGGTACTGTAGCTCCGGCGAGGCCGGCTCGTCGCCGGCAAGACGAGGGAGAGGCGAGGCCGGGCGGCGCGGGCAGCGCGACGGGGCGGCGGCCGGCGACGCGTCGGGCGGCGGGGCCGCGCTGCGGAGCGTCGGGCGGAGAGGCGGCGCCGACCGGGCGGCGAGCAGCGGCGGGGAGCGGCCGGGCGGCGAGGAGCTTCGGCCGGGCGGCGGGGAGCCCCGGCCGGGCGCGAGGAGGCGGGTGGCGGCGGCTGGGCCCGGGGGGCCGGGGACGGGCCGAGCGGGCCCGCGCGGGGTGCGGCGGCGATGTGGGCACGCGGCGCCATGTGGCGGTCCGTGGATGGCTGGCGGTGGAGCGGACAATGTCCGGCCGTCCGGATTTTTGTCCGGCGGTCAGAGGAGGAGAGGGGCTAGGGTTTCGGGGGAGGAGACCCGGGATTTGGAATGGGGGGGGGTCTATTTATAGGCATAGAGGGAGCTAGGAGAGTCCAAATGAGGTGCGGTTTTCGGCCACGCGATCGTGATCGAACGCTCTAGATGATGGATCAGAGTTAGGTGGGTTTTGGGCCAAATTGGAGGGGTGTTGGGCTGCAACACACACGAGGCCTTTTCGGTCCCTCGGTTAACCGTTGGAGTATCAAACGAAGTCCAAATGACACGAAACTTGACAGGCGGTCTACCGGTAGTAAACCAAGGCCGCTTGGCAAGTCTCGGTCCAATCCGGAAACGTTTAACCCCCACACACGAAAGAAAGCTAGAAATGACCACCGGAGAAGGACGAAGCGCCGGAATGCAAAACGGACAACGGGGAAAATGCTCGAATGCATGAGACGAACACGTATGCAAATGCAATGCACATGATGACATGATATGAGATGCAAGACAACGACAACAACACACGGAGACAAAACCCGAACCCGAGGAAATAAATATAACTTAACGCCGGAAACGGCAAGAGTTGGAGTACAAATTGGGAAAGTTATATCCGGGGCGTTACACCAAGCCCCTGGCGCCTCCCTCTTTCCCCCGTAACACCTCTCCCTCTTGTTAGAGCTTGGCGAAGCCCTGCCGAGATCCCGCTGCTTCCACCACCACGCCGTCGTGCTGCTGGATCTCCATCAACCTCTCCTTCCCCCTTGCTGGATCAAGAAGGAGGAGGTGCCTTCCCAACCGTACGTGTGTTGAACACGGAGGTGCCGTCCGTTCGGCGCTCGGTCATCGGTGATTTGGATCATGACGAGTACGACTCCATCAACCCCGTTCTCTTGAACGCTTCCGCTCGCGATCTACAAGGGTATGTAGATGCACTCCTTTCCTCTCGTTGCTAGAAGACTCCATAGATTGATCTTGGTGATGCGTAGAAAATTTTAAATTCTGCTACATTCTCCAACACTTTGCTGCATCATCCCTTCCTCTTCGGGGAAAACCAACGCAGTGCTAAAAGAGGTAGCAAGAAGGATTTCTGGCGCCGTTGCCGGGGAGGTCTACGCAAAAGTCAACATACCAAGTACCCATCACATACCCTTATCTCCCGCATTACATTATTTGCCATTTTCCTCTCGTTTTCCTCTCCCCCCACTTCACCCTTGCCGTTTATTCGCCCTCTCTCTCTATCTATCCTCCCTCTATTTGCCTCTTTTTGTCCGCTTGCTTTTTGCTTGCTTGTGTGTTAGTTTTCTTGCTTGTCACGATGACTGAAGATAATACTAAATTTTGTGACTTCACCAATACCAACAACAATGATTTTATTAGCACTCCGATTGCTCCTCTTACCAATGCTGAATCTTGTGAAATTAATGCTGCTTTGCTGAATCTTGTTATGAAAGATCCGTTCTCCGACCTTCCTAGTGAAGATGCCGCTACCCATCTAAATAGCTTCGTTGATTTGTGTGACATGCAAAAGAAGAAAGATGTGGATAATGATATTGTTAAATTGAAGCTATTTCCTTTTTCGCTTAGAGATCGTGCTAAAGCTTGCTTTTCGTCTTTGCCTAAAAATAGTATTGATTCATGGAATAAGTGCAAAGATGTTTTTATCTCTAAGTATTTTCCTCCCGCTAAGATCATCTCTCTTAGAAACGATATTTTGAATTTTAAGCAACTTGATCATGAACATGTTGCACAAGCTTGGGAGAGAATGAAATTAATGATACGTAATTGCCCTACTCATGGTTTAAATTTGTGGATGATTATACAAAACTTTTATGCTGGATTGAATTTTGCTTCTAGAAATCTTTTAGATTCGGCCGCGGGAGGCAATTTTATGGAAATCACTTTAAGAGAAGCTACTAAACTCCTAGATAAAATTATGGTTAATTATTCTCAATGGCATAATGAAAGATCTACTAATAAAAAGGTGCATGCGATAGAAGAAATTAATGTTTTGAGTGGAAAGATGGATGAACTTATGAAATTATTTGCTAATAAGAGTGTTTCTTCTGATCCTAATGATATTCCCTTGTCTACTTTGATTGAAAATAATAATGAATCTATGGATGTGAATTTTGTTGGTAGGAACAATTTTGGTAATAACACGTATAGAGGAAATTTCAACCCTAGGCCTTATCCTAGTAATCCCTCTAATAATTATGGTAATTCCTACAAAAATTCTTATGGAAATCATAATAAGATGCCCTCTAATTTTGATTCTAATATTAAAGAATTTATTACTTCGCAAAAGAATTTTAATGCTATGATTGAAGAAAAATTTCTTAAGATTGATGATTTGGCTAGGAACATTGATAGAATTCTCTTGATGTTGATTCTTTGAAACTTAGATCTATTCCACCTAAGCATAATATCAATGAGTCTCTCAAAGCCATGAGAATTTCCATTGATGAGTGCAAAGAAAGAACCGCTAGGATCCATGCTAAGAAAGATGCCTTTATAAAAGCGTGTTCTTCTAGTTCCTATGAAAATTATGATGAAGATCTAAAAGTTATTGATGTGTCCCCTATTAAATATTTGTTTTGCAATATGAATCTTGATAATGATGGGACTGAATATGATCCACCTTTACCTAGAAGGCATTCCAAGAATTCTGAATCTTTTGATCTTGATGCTAAATTTGATAAAAGTGGGATTGAAGAAATTAAAACCCTAGATGTTGCTAAACCCACTAATGGATTTCAAGGAATTTAACTATGAAAATTGCTCTTTGATTGATTGTATTTCCTTGTTGCAATCCGTGCTAAATTCTCCTCACGCTTATAGTCAAAATAAAGCGTTTACTAAACATATCGTTGATGCCTTGATGCAATCTTATGAAGAAAAACTTGAATTGGAAGTTTCTATCCCTAGAAAACTTTATGATGAGTGGGAGCCAACTATTAAAATTAAAATTAAAGATAATGAATTCTATGCTTTATGTGATTTTGGTGCTAGTGTTTCCACGATTCCAATGACTTTGTGTGATTTGTTAGGTTTCCGTGATTTTGATGATTGCTCTCTAAATTTGCACCTTGCGGATTCCACTATTAAGAAACCTATGGGAAGAATTAATGATGTTCTTATTGTTGCAAATAGGAATTATGTGCCCGTAGATTTTATTGTTCTTGACATAGATTGGAATCCTTCATGTCCTATTATTCTTGGTAGACCTTTACTTAGAACGATTGGTGCAATTATTGATATGAAGGAAATATTAGATTCCAATTTCCATTAAGGAAAGGCATGGAACACTTTCCTAGAAAGAAAATTAAATTAACTTATGAATGTATTATGAGAGTCTCTTATGGATTGCCTACCAAAGATGGCAATACCTAGATCTATTCTTGCTTGTTATGCCTAGCTAGGGGCGTTAAACGATAGTGCTTGTTGGGAGGCAACCCAATTTTATTTTTATTCCTTGATTTTTTTATCCTGTTTAGTAATAAATAAATTATCTAGCCTCTGTTTTCCTTGTGTTTTTTTGTGTTTAATTAGTGTTTGTGCCAAGTAGAACCATTGGGAAGACTTGGGGAAAGTCTTGTTGAAAAAAAACAGAAACTTTACCGCTCACGAGAACTGCTGTCATTTTTATTTGGAGAGTTATATTTAATTAATTATTTTTGCAGATGACTAATAGATAAATTCCTCACGTCCAGAAATTTATTTTAGAATTTTTGGGGTTCCATATCTTGCGCTAGATACAAATTACTAAAGACTGTCCTGTTTTTGACAGATTCTGTTTTTCGTGTGTTGTTTGCTTATTTTGATGAATCTATGGCTAGTAAAATAGTTTATAAACCATAGAGAAGTTGGAATACAGTAGGTATAACACTCATATAAATAAATAATAAGTTCATTACAGTACTTTGAAGTGGTCTTTTGTTTTCCTTCGCTAACGGAGCTCACGAGATTTTCTACTTTAAGTTTTGTGTTGTGAAGTTTTCAAGTTTTGGGTAAAGATTTGATGGATTATGGAACAAGGAGTGGCAAGAGCCTAACCTTGGGTATGCCCATGGCACCCTCAAGATAATCTAAGGACACCTAAAAGCCAAAGCTTCGGGATGCCCCGGAAGGCATCCCCTCTTTCGTCTACTTCTATCGGTACCTTTACTTGGAGCTATATTTTTATTTACCACATGATATGTGTTTTGCTTGGAGCGTCTTGTATGATTAGAGTCTTTGCTTGTTAGTTTAACACAATCATCCTTGCTGTACACACCTTTTGAGAGAGCCATACATGATTTGGAATTAGTTAGAATACTCTATGTGCTTCGCTTATATCTTTTGAGTTATATAATTTTTCTCTAGTGCTTCACTTATATCTTTTAGAGCACGGTGGTGGATTTGTTTTATAGAAACTATCGATCTCTCATGCTTCACTTAGATTATTTTGAGAGTCTTAAATAGAATGGTAATTTGCTTAAAATCCTAATATGCTTGGTATGCAAGATTAATAATAAAACTTTCTTATGAGTATGTTGAATACTAAGAAAATTTGTGATATTAAAGTCATGCTAGTTGAGTAGTTGTGAATTTGAGAAATAATTGTGTTGAAGTTTGTGATTCCCGTAGCATGCATGCATGGTGAACCGTTATGTGATGAAGTCGGAGCATGATTTATTTATTGATTGTCTTCCTTATGAGTGGCGGTCGGGGACGAGCGATGGTCTTTTCCTATCAATCTATCCCCCTAGGAGCATGCGTGTAATACTTTGCTTTGATAACTTGTACATTTTTGCAATAAGTATATGAGTTCTTTATGACTAATGTTGAGTCCATGGATTATACGCACTGTCACCCTTCCACCTTTGCTAACCTCTCTAATACCGCGCACCTTTCGCCGGTATCATACACCTACCATATACCTTCCTCAAAACAGCCACCATACCTACCTATTATGGCATTTCCATAGCCATTCCGAGATATATTGCCATGCAACTTTCCACCATTCCGTTTATGACACACTCCATCATTCTCATATTGCTTAGCATGATCATGTAGTTGACATCGTATTTGTTGCAAAGCCACCATTCATAATTCTTTCATACATGTCACTCATGAGTCATTGCATATCCCGGTACACCGCCGGAGGCATTCACATAGAGTCATATTTTGTTCTAAGTATTGAGTTGTAATTGTTGAGTTGTAAGAAAAATAAAAGTGTGATGATCATCATTATTAGAGCATTGTCCCAGTGAGGAAAGGATGATGGAGACTATGATTCCCCCACAAGTCGGGATGAGACTCCGGATGAAAAATAAATAAAAGAGGCCAAACAAGCCCAAATAAAAAAGAGAGAAAGAAAAGAGGCCATAAAAAAAGAGAAAAGGCCCAAATAAAAAAATGAGAGAAAAAGAGAGAAGGGACAATGTTACTATCCTTTTACCACACTTGTGCTTCAAAGTAGCACCATGATCTTCATAGTAGAGAGTCTCTCATGTTATCACTTTCATATACTAGTGGGAATCTTTCATTATAGAACTTGGCTTGTATATTCCAGTGATGGGCTTCCTCAAATTGCCCTAGGTCTTCATAGCCTGTTGGATGCACACCCACTCAGTTTCTTTTTGAGCTTTCATATACTTATAGCTCTAGTGCATCCGTTGCATGGCAATCCCTACTCACTCACATTGATATCTATTGATGGGCATCTCCATAGCCCATTGATACGCCTAGTTGATGTGAGACTATCTTCTCCCTTTTTGTCTTCTCCACAACCACCACTCTATTCCACCTATAGTGCTATATCCATGGCTCACGCTCATGTATTGCGTGAAAATTGAAAAAGTTTTGAGAATGTCAAAAGTATGAAACAATTTCTTGGCTTGTCATCAGGGTTGTGCATGATTTAAATATTTTGTGTGGTGAAGATAGAGCATAGCCAGACTATATGATTTTGTAGGGATAACTTTCTTTAGCCATGCTATTTTGAGAAGACATAATTGCTTTGTTATTATGCTTGAAGTATTATTATTTTCTATGTCAACATGAACTTTTGTCTTGAATCTTTTGGATCTGAATATTCATACCACAATTAAGAAGAATTACATTAAAATTATGCCCAATAGCATTCCGCATCAAAAATTATGTTTTTATCATTTACCTACTCGAGGACGAGCAGGAATTAAGCTTGGGGATGCTTGATACGTCTCCAACGTATCTATAATTTCTGATTGCTCCATGCTATATTATCTACTATTTTGGACATTATTGGGCTTTATTATCCACTTTTATATTATATTTGGGACTAACCTATTAACCGGAGGCCCAGCCCAAAATTGTTGTTTTTTGCCTGTTTTAGGGTTTCGAAGAAAAGGAATATCAAACGGAGTCCAAACGGAATGAAACCTTCGGGAACGTGATTTTCTCATCGAATACAACTCAGGAGACTTGGACCCTATGCCAAGGCACGTAATAGGAGGCCACGAGGTAGGGGGGCGCGCCCTACCCTACCAGGCGCGCCCTCCACCCTCGTGGCCCCCTGTTGCTCCACTGACGTACTTCTTCCTCCTATATATACCCACGTACCCCCAAACGATCAGATACGGAGCCAAAAACCTAATTCCACCGCTGCAACTTTCTGTATCCACGAGATCCCATCTTGGGGCCTGTTCCGGAGCTCCGCCGGAGGGGGCATCGATCATGGAGGGCTTCTACATCAACAGCATAGCCTCTCCGATGAAGTGTGAGTAGTTTACTTCAGACCTACGGGTCCATAGTTAGTAGCTAGGTGGCTTCTTCTCTCTTTTTGGATCTCAATACAATGTTCTCCCCCTCTCTTGTGGATATCTTCGATGTAATCTTCTTTTTGCGGTGTGTTTGTTGAGACCGATGAATTGTGGGTTTATGATCAAGCCTACCTATGAATAATATTTGAATCTTCTCTGAATTCTTTTATGTATGATTGGTTATCTTTGCAAGTCTCTTCGAATTATCAGTTTGGTTTGGCCTACTAGATTGATCTTTCTTGCAATGGGAGAAGTGCTTAGCTTTGGGTTCAATCTTGCGGTGTCCTTTCCCGGTGATAGTAAGGGCACCAAGGCACATATTGTATTGTTGCCATCGAGGATAACAAGATGGGGTTTTCTTCATATTTCATGAGTCTATCCCTCTACATCATGTCATCTTGCTTAAGGCGTTACTCTGTTTTTACTTAATACTCTAGATGCATGCTGGATAGCGGTCGGTGAGTGGAGTAATAGTAGTAGATGTAGGCAGGAGTCAGTCTACTTGTCTCGGACATGATGCCTATATACATGATCATACCTAGATATTCTCATAACTATGCTCAATTCTATCAATTGCTCAACAGTAATTTGTTCACCCACCATAGAATACTTATGCTCTTGAGAGAAGCCAGTAGTGAAAACTATGGCCCCCGGGTCTATCTTTATCATATCAATTTCCTACTACTTAGTTATCTGCTTTGCTATTTACTTTGCCTTTATTTTACTTTGCATCTTTATCATAAAAATACCAAAAATATTATCTTATCATATCTATCAGATCTCACTCTCATAAGTGGCCCTATAGGGATTGACAACCCCGATTTGCGTTGGTTATGAGGATTTATTTGTTTTGTGCTGGTACGAGGGACTCGCGCATAGCCTCCTACTGGATTGATACCTTGGTTCTCAAAAACTGAGGGGAATGCTTATGCTACTTTACTGCATCATCCCTTCCTCTTCGAGGAAAACCAACGCAGTGCTAAAAGAGGTAGCACTGCCCCAGAGAGTTCTTCAAGCAACTCATCACCAATTGGCATTGGATGTTTGCTACCGTAACTGCATTAAGTTGCAAACAATCAATACAAAACCTCCACAATGCATCCTTCTTGCGCACAAGTAAGACTGTCAATGTAAGTGGACTAGAGCTCAATCAAATGGTACCATTGCACATCATCTCTTTGATTTGTCTTTGAATATTGTTGTGGGTTGTAACTATACGGTCGTACATTGATAGTATGTGAACCTAGAACCAATGTAATTTAATGATTATGGGGTAGCCGGGGAAGGGTGGTAGGGATGTAGGTTCCTAGAACAAATCACTAAGCTCATCCAAGACCTGCTGCATTGCTAGTGGAACTAGTTTTGCGGTGATTTCTGTTAATTCCATGGTGCAAAGATCCTGTTCCTGGTTAAGAATTCACTCCTAGTTGAACTACTTCTTGGCGTAATGGACCTTGAAGTTGTTCTCTTAGCAAAACCCTCTTGAACCTTGTCTGTATGCTACATGTGTGTGTGTGCGATGTGAATCTTGTTAGACCTTGTGGCTCTCTTGGTTTGCTTTATATATAAAAGCGGGGCGAAAGCCTTTTTAGGTATAGACCTTGAAGCTATACCAAGTAACATGAGGCATGTGGCTTGTCATGAACACCACCCATGTGATGTGATGCCCTTGATGAGTCAATCGCATCCAACGCTTGTACTAGTCAACCCACATAGGACTATGATCCTCCAACTAATCAGCACCAATAATCAAGTCATAGCAACCCAGAGGAAGCACTTTCACATCTTGCTGGAAGGCAAAACCCTGTGTCCACCGGGATAATTGGGCCACCGTTTTAGAATGGGTCATCTTAGCTCCTCCAACAACTACATGTGTAGTTGCATCAATGTCTTGAGTTGGAAGGGCTAGCTCCTCAACAAGTGCAGCATCTACAAACAAACAATTGACCCTTGAATCAACCAAGATCGGTGATAATCCATAAGTATAGGGGATCAATTTTAGTCTTTCTCGATAAGTAAGACTTTCGAACCAACGAGGAGTTAAAGGTAGAATTAATATTCCCTTCAAGTTATCGACCATCGATACAACTCTACGCACACTTAATGTTCGCTTTACCTAGAACAAGAATAAAACTAGAAGTACTTTGTAGGTATAAAGGGATAGGTTTGCAAGATAATAAATAACATGAAAATAAAAGTTAGGTGTTGTTTTACTAAAAGAACAATTAGGTTAGTATAGCGAGTGTGGGGAAGTGGTGGTAGGATTTGTGGAATTGTCCCTAAGCAATTGACTAAGTTACTAGACCGATAGCAAGTTTTATGTGGGAGAGGCCACTGCTAGCATCCCGTCCCTTATCTAGAATTCTATGCACTTATGATTGGAACAATTAGAAAGCATCCGCAACTACTAAAGTTCATTAAGGTAAAACCCAACCATAGCATTAAGATATATTGGCCCCCCTTCAATCCTGTATGAATCAATTTCTATGTTAGGAAGAAGCTTCTGTCACTCTTTCCCTCCAATGCGTAGTCCTATAAACATACAACTAACCCTAAGGTGTGATCCACATGTGCACGCATATGATGGGCACCAAAGGACAACAACATAGCCACAAGCAATTTAAACCAACCATAGCAATTCACCAATCACCCATAGGACAACAAAAATCTACTCAAACATTATAGGATGGCAAAGCATAAATCACCATGTTCAAGTAGAGGGTACAATGGGTTGCAGGAGAGTGGACCGCTGAATGTAGATGAAGGGAAGGTGATGGAGGTGTTGATGAAGATGACGAAGTTGTTGGAGTAGATCACTGTCACACAATGATTGCCTCGATGGCGTTCTGGCGCCACCGGGAGAGAGGGGAAGAGAGCCCTCCCCCCTTCTTCTTCTTCTTCTTCTTCTTCCTCTTCTTCTTCTTCTTCTTCTTCTTCTTCTTCTCCTTCTCCTCTTCTTCTTCTCCTTCTTCTCCTTCTTCTCCTTCTCCTTCTTCTGATTCTCCTCCTTCTTCTTCTCCTTCTCCTTCTCCTTCTTCTCCTTCTCCTTCTGCTCCTTCTTCTTCTTCTCCTTCTCCTTCTCCTTCTCCTTCTTCGTCTTCTTCTTCTTCTTCGTCTTCTTCTTCTTCTTCTTCTTCTTCTTCTTCTTCTTCTTCTTCTTCTTCTTCTTCTTCTTCTTCTTCTTCTTCTTCTTCTTCTTCTTCTTCTTCTTCTTCTCCTTCTTCTTCTTCTTCACATTGGCTTTTATTTCATAATTAGCCCGCGGTTGTGATAAAATGCTAATTCAGTTGCTTTAGTACTATGCTAAATTTCTACAAGAAACATTTGAAATCGTCACGATAGAATTGCTTCTGTTTTGGAACTAATCAAACAAATAGGAAGAACACAATATTCTTGCTATGATTCGCATCAAGAAACTTATAAAAATGGCAATACATGAGATCGGTTCTTACCACAAGAAGTGGATGCCTTCAGTTTTGACTCGTTGAGGTAAGGAAGCAGCATCACCTGCCAGCAGGGATTCGAGGATGGGCGAGATCGGAGGAAGCTGCGCCATGTGTGGAGGAGGGCTCATGGCATGACCTATCCACCTCGAGAATAACAACAAGCAAGCACGCACAACTGTTACCCCTGCCGTCGACCAAACCTCATTGCCTACTGGAAGGAGCGGCTATGGTGGCTCGATGGCATGGTTGTGCTGCATGTCATCCAACAGATTGGCGATGGTGCGATGCTAGTTCTCCCCAACCCTCACTTCTCTGTAACTCTTCCACGAATTGTGTTATCTGGAAGCAACACACAACCTGTTGAAGATACTCGGGGACGGCGGCCAGCTCGCACACAACCTCCAATGACGCAGGTGTGGCACTGGGAGGAGGAGGGCGTTGGATTATGCAGGAACGGCATCGGAGAAGGACTGCAAGGTCAGGAGGATCCGGCCTACCACACTTGTTGCCTCTCAATGTCCACCTCTTTAAGGAGAACATGAGCAAGGGAGAAAATCGGTGGCTACATCCTAGGAAAGGAAAGAGAGCGGGAGAGATGAAGGGGATTGACGTCCATGCATATGTTTCCTTTTCCTGGTTTGTTTTCCTTTTTCTTTTCTTCCCTTTTTACGTGTGTACCGAAGAATCTCTAATCAATCTCTGAAAAATCAAATCTAAATTAATCAACTATACCATAAGTTCCTCAATCGCATTAATTAATATTTTGGGCAAGGTATGGAAACGTTAATTAATGTAATTTTTGAGAAGTATGGAAATATTATTTAATGTGATTGAAGAACTTATGGTATAGTTGATTAATTTATATTTGATTTTTCAGAGATTGATTATAGATTAATCATAATTGATTTTTTCACATAAATACATTACGAATAAATGGAAGGAGTATCAGACGTGATTCGGTTTTAGCATGAAAGGGGTGGTGGGAGGTGAGACAAAAATAAACCAGACAAAAATAAACTGGACGAAAATAAACCAGGACTATTCAACCAACTCGTCCATTAGAAGTAGAGAAAACGAGATGCACTGTCAGTATTACACGACTGACTGATGTATAGCCGGCAGGTCCGCTCTGAATCCATGGATTCATTCACAGCCAGCTATCCGGGAGTCCAATGTTCTGGAACCTAATGGACGAGCCCTTGCCCCCTTGCCGGCCGTGATCTCCGGCCCGTCACCATCGATCTCCTCCTCGTCGCCTTCGGACGACAGCATGAGCAGCGGCGGCGCTGGTGGCGGGGGCAGGGCGAGGGCGCCCTCGTCCCACGTGAGGAAGTGCAGCGTGATGGGGCGGAGCGCGTGGCGGTGCAGCAAAAGCTTCTGGCTCAGCGGCACGGTGTCGTAGCACCTGACGTCGCCGGCGGTGGAGACCATCCACGACAGCACCTTCTCCCCTCCCACCCTCGACACCACCAGCAGCCTGCCCGCCCGCTTCGCCGCCCGGTGCAGCTCGAGCAGCCCCGACCGAGTCGACGCCACACCCGGCGTGCTCTCGTCCGCCACCGATGACACGTAGATGAACCCCTCCTCGGTCCGGCTGATGGTGAAGCCGAGCCTAGTGTCCCCCTGCCGCAGCGCGATCTCCACCGCCATCTCGCCGCCGGGGCCTGACGGCGCGTACCACAGCCGCACCGCGCGCACCATGCCGATGTCCACGCCGTGGTAGTCCTCGAACCCGTACAGGCTGACGTTGGACATGTTGGCCAGGTCGGACAGGGACCCCATGTTCACCGTGGACACCGCTGTCTCGCCGGAGATCTTGGTGAGCAGTGCCTCCGTCTGTACGCTGGCGAGCTCGACGGGGACGCCGGAGGCACGGGACGAGGCGAGCCAGGCGTCGGCGCGGGTGAGGGTGTCGTCGAACGTGTTGTAGCGGGTGTGGGTGCCGTCCGTGGCCTTGGGCAGTAGCAGTAGCGATAGGAATTGTTCCAAACCCTAATCTGTTTGACATGGTATCAGATGACGCGTTCGGTCCGTGCCGTGCTTCCATTTCCTCTGCCGCCGCCACGTCGGTCTTCGCCGCCGCGCCGCCTCCGTCAACCCTGGCGATGGAATCACTGTTCATGGTGTCTACCCCGCTCGCCTGGGCTCGTCCGTCCGCATCAGGGTCGCGTCCTCCAGCGCCCCGATCGCCCGCGCCTTAGATCGCCCGCGATGCCGCCATGGCGTCGCACGCCTTTGATCCCGCGCAGCCATCCAGAAATCCATCGCTCGCGTACGGTGCTCCCATGCAGGATCGCAGCGACCCATCCCTGGCGTACGTTGCCCACATGCAGGATCGATGCGATCCATCCCTGGCAGCCGTCAACGCTGGCTACGGTGCCCCCATGCAGGATCGGGATCGCGCCCCTGCGTAGCTGCCTTACGGCGCCGCTGCGAACTCTGCTGCGCCGCTGGCCTCAGTCCCTCGTGACACTCCCGTCCAGGTGCCGTACGGTGGGCCATATCCAGCGCCGTACGTCACGCCGTCGTCACCGTATGTCGCGCCGGCACCGTATGCTTCGTCCTCCACGGTGCCCTACGAGGCGCCGTATGGCGCGCCCTACGCTGCCTCTGTGCCGCATGTCACGTCGCTGCAGCTCTACGGCGTACCTCCTACACCGCCCTACGGTCTTCATCAACACTACCGTACGTCTCCGTCGGCCAATGCGCTGATTCCGTACAGTGCTCCTCCGACATACGACTCGCAGCTCTCCGCATCGGTGGCTGAACCAGGACCTTTCCACTTCGCTCACCTGGTGACGGTGAAGCTCTCTGCTGACAACTACCTCCTGTGGCGCGCTCAGGTGTTGCCGCTGATGCGTAGTCACTACCTTGAGGGGTATGTCGATGGTACGCTGCCGTGTCCCCGGCCATGGTTCCGGTGCCCTCGGCTGCTGGTGGCTCCGTCAAGGTGTCCAACCCTTCTCATCGTCAGTGGATCGCTCAGGATCAAGCTATTCTGGGTGCCATTCAGTCCTCGCCCACACCCTCCGTGGCCGGCATGGTGGTCTTTTCCGCGACGTCGAGGGATGCATGGGCCACGCTCGACTCCAGCTTTTCCTCGCAGTCGGTGGCCCGTTCCTCTGCCATTCGTAACCAGCTGGGTGAGGTCAAGAAAAATGACCTCTCCGTCACGGCCTTCTTCAACAAGGTCAAAAGTTTGGCTGATACACTGTCGTCTATTTGGAAGCCTCTTCGTGACGAGGAGTTCACTTCGTTCATTCTCAATGGGCTTGATCAGGACTATGATTCTCTCATTGAAAACATTAATGGATGTGACACACCGATGCCGCCTCGCGATCTCTATGCACGCCTTCTCAACACAGAACAGAGGCTCGCTGCTTGCCGCTCCATTGGCGTCTACACGGAGGGCCCTTCTGCGAACGCTGCTCTCCGCGGGGGCTCCCGCGGTGCCAAGCAGAAGGCGCCGCCGACCTCAGGCAACCAGCCCCGTCCGCCCGCTCCACCTCCGACGGCTGGTCGCAAGCGGCTCCACTGCGAGGCATGTGGTGGTGGGGTTGAGTGTCAACTTGCGGCATCGAGGGGCACTTGGCGTCTCGCTGCCATCGTCACTTTAAACGAGATTTTCTTGGCATTGGGAACAATGGGAAGGGCAATGAGAAGCAAGCTGCTCTCACTACAGCGGATCCCGGGTTCACTCCTTCATACTCGGTGGATCCTGCCTGGTACATTGATACGGGCGCTACGGACCATTTGACGAGTCAGCTTGACAAGCTGGCCACTCGCCAGCCCTACACCGGTCATGATCAGGTCCGCACGACCAATGGATCAGGTATGCCCATCTCACATGTTGGTCAGGCATCTCTTCTTTCATGTACCACTAAAACCTTGTGTCTGCTTGATGTCCTTTGTGTTCTGTCAGTCACACGTAGTTTACTCTCGGTTCCTAAATTAACTCGTGACAACAATGTGTTTGTTGAGTTTCACCCTTTCCATTTTTTGTTAAGGACCGGGGCACGAGGGACGTTCTTCTTAGTGGTCGAGCTCGCGATGGCTTATACACACTTGATGTGCCATGAGTCTCTCAAGTTTTCAGTGGTGTTCGGGTGTCGTCGTCGCAGTGGCACTCTCGCCTTGGCCACCCCGCTACTCCCATTGTGCACCATGTGCTTCATCGCCATCATCTTCCCGTTGAGTTGAATAATAAGGAGTTTCTAGTGTGTGATGCTTGTTAACAAGGCAAGAGTCATCAGTTGCCTTTTTCTGTATCAAGTCATGTTGTCACGGCTCCTCTTGAACTTGTGTTTTCAGACGTGTGGGGCTATGCCCAAACTTCTGTTAGTGGTCACAACTATTATGTCAGTTTCATCGATGCTTTCAGTCGCTTTACTTGGATTTATCTTATTAAGCACAAATCTGATGTGTTTCATGTCTTTATGCAATTTCAAGCACATGTTGAACGATTTCTTAAGCACAAAATTATCCATGTTCAGTCAGACTGGGGGGCGGGGGGGGGGGGGGGGGTGAGTATCATAACCTTAACACCTTCTTTCAGAAGCTTGGCATCTCACATCATGTGTCTTGTCCTCATACACATCAGTAGAACGGTGCAGCTGAGCGCAAACACCGTCACATAGTTGAAACTGGCCTGACACTTCTTGCACATGCCTCTATCCCGTTTCGGTTCTGGAGCGATGCTTTTGTTACTGCCTGTTTTTTGATAAACAGGATTCCCACACGACGCCTTCACATGAAGTCTCCGCTCGAAGTGTTGCTTAATGAAACTCCAGATTACTCCCTCCTTAAAGTGTTCGGCTGTGCGTGTTGGCCGCATCTTCATCCGTACAATAAGCATAAACTTGAGTATCGATCTAAACAATATGTGTTTCTTGGGTACAGTCCTCTCCACAAAGGTTACAAGTGTCTTCACATCCCGTCAAATCGTGTTTACATTTCTCGTGATGTTGTGTTCGATGAGACTGTCTTCCCGTTTTCCACGCTCACATCACCCACCGATACTCCCGTCAGCGAGTTGCACTCTTTTCCAGTTTTGCCTAATCAATTTGTGGATGCTGCATATTCTCCTCTGTTGTTGCCTAACCATGGTGCAGGGACTAGACGAGGCGCTCGACTTGAGCTTCTGGATGATGATATGGCCACAACTGGGCCAGTTGCTGTTATGCCGGATGAGGCGCTCGACGAGGCTGCCCCCGCCACTACCCCGCTTGACCCCGACGTCAATCACGCGTGCATGCCCCATGCACGAGGATCCAATGGGGTGACCGATTCGCTAGGGCCAGCGGCCTCGCTGTCGCCTGGGCCGGCCGAACCTGCGGAGCTGTCGGCCAGGCCGGCTGGACCCGCGGCGCTCTCCCCTGAGCCGGAGGCCTCGCAGGTCACCGAGTCTTCGTCGCCTGGTCCGTTGACGCCGGTCACGCCCGGTCTGTCTTCACCGACCCTAACCGTGCCACCGGATGCGCCTGTTGACTCGCCCGCCGGTGCGTCCTCCTCGCCGTTGATGGATAGTGGCTCCTCTGGTATGGCAGCTCCAGCGCCACCTCCGCCTGTCGTCCTGCGTCCCCATACTCGCAGCAAAAGTGGCAGCTTCCAACCGAAGAAGCGCACTGACGGCACTGTCGCGTGGCTTGTGGCCTATGTGGCACATGCTGAGGCTGACCCTACGACTGAACCACGACATTTTCGAGCAGCGCTTGGCACCCCACATTGGCGTGCTGCGATGGAGCAGGAGATTCATACCCTTCAAAGAAACAACACTTGGCGTCTTGTTCCACCTCCATCTGGTGTTAATATCATTGAATCTAAATGGGTATTCAAGGTGAAGAAACATGTCGATGGCTCCATTGAGAGGTACAAGGCACGCCTGGTTGCCAAGGGATTCAAACAACGGTATGTCATTGATTATGAAGACACATTCAGTCCTGTTATTAAACCAACTACTATTCATGTTCTTCTCTCTTTGGCTGTTACTCACGGATGGTCGCTTCGACAACTTGATGTTCAGAATGACTTTCTCCATGGAGTTCTGGACGAAGAGGTTTATATGCGTCAGCCGCCAGGTTTTGTTGACCCTGCTCAGCCACATCATTTGTGTCGCCTTGTCAAAGCTCTCTATGGTTTGAAGCAGGCCCCACGTGCGTGGCATGCCCATCTTGGTGCTGCTCTTTGTGCGCATGGGTTTGTTCCTTCTACAGCAGACACGTCTTTGTTTATTCTACAGCGACCCGAGGTGACTATGTACATTCTGGTCTATGTTGATGACATCATCCTTGTCAGTTCGTCTGCTTCTGCTACAGATCGGCTTGTGTCCTGTCTTGGTGCTGAGTTTGCTGTTAAGGATCTTGGGAGACTGCATTATTTTCTGGGCCTAGAGGTTCTTCATTCTGATGGTGGCTTGACTCTTACTCAGAAGAAGTACTCTCAGGATCTCCTGCGTCGTGTCGGTATGTTGCAGTGCAAGTCTGCTATGACTCCCATGTCTGCTGCAGACAAACTGACAGCTCTTGCTGGTGACTTGCTTTCTCCTGAGGATGCCACAGAGTACCGCAGCATTGTGGATGGACTGCAGTACTTGCTCATTACTCAACCAGACATATCATTTGCAGTTAACCGTGTGTGCCAGTATCTTCATACACCACGTGATTCTCACTGGTCAGCTGTTAAGCGCATCTTGCACTATGTTCGTCACACTAGTTCATATGGTCTCCATCTTCAGCCTGAGTGTTCTGGACTGATCTCAGCATTTTCTGATGCCGACTGGGCTGGTTGTCCTGATGATCGGCGATCCACGGGGGAACATGCTGTGTTCTCTGGGCCTAACTTGATCGCCTGGCAAGCTCGCAAGCAAACTATGGTGTCTCGGAGTAGTACCGAAGCTGAGTACAAAGCTGTTGCTAATGCCATAGTTGAGATCATGTGGGTGCAGTCATTGCTTCGAGAGTTGAAGGTCTCCCCAACTCAGCCACCTGTTCTTTGGTGTGATAACATTTGTGCAACATACCTTTAATCCAATCCAGTATTTCATGCCCGAACGAAGCACATCGAAGTTAACTATCATTTTGTGAGGGAACGTGTTGCTCAGAAGCTCCTTCAGATTAAGTTTGTTTCTTCGAAGGATCAGCTTGCTGATATTTTCACTAAACCCTTGCCCTTGCCTTCTTTTGAAGGATGTCGTCGCAATCTTAACCTTCTGAGTGTTTCAGGACATAGTTAAGATTGAGGGAGGGTGTTAGACTAAGTATATATTAGATATACTTGTTGTAATATAACCGGTATTTGTACGGTTCCCTCTTATAAATATATGACAGCCGTACCCACCAAGGGTATCGAGCATTGTTCCAAACCCTAATCTGTTTGACACTCTGGCACCGGCAGCAGCTCCTTCATCTTCTTCTCCCACGGGAACGTCTCGTACGCCGACGCGATCTTCCAGTCCCGCAGCGCCGCTAGCATCTTGTCGTTCTTGGAACCTTCAGTTCACATCATCAAATCTTTCCAAAGTTAATCTAATTTGCACCCCAATTTACTTTCATCTCATGTGAGAATGTTTCACTAAATGTAAATTCGATTCAAACAGTGCAAATCTGACAAAAGAATGTGAGGTGACAGATAGAACCAGCTGCCCAAATGGACCTAGAATGGAATAGTTCCGTGGTATTCATTTAACAAACAATCAGTAGTTTACTGGAGCAGATGCAATGTTGGTATTTGGTTCTTTGGCATTCACAAGTGATATGTCAAACAACCATATGCTTGCAAGTGGCACTTTAATTTAAATTCTGAGCTGCAAACGTTGCAACAAGCATGAGAGATCGTGCCGATGTGTTGGAGATCTGCGAGGGTTCGTAAACAAAATCATGTTGACAGAAATATAATTGTGTTGGGCAACAAGAACTTCAATGGTCTATCTTCAGCTGTAAATTTTTGCGACATCTCCACATGCATCATCCAGATGCAGAGGCTGGGGTATATTCTTTTTTTAAAAGCTATAAACTAGAAAGGATTTTGGTTTATGACACGACGTCTTGTGATTGCCATGGCCATTTCTTGGCTCCTCGTTTGGAAGTGGAGAAGGGGCTATTGCTTAATCGTTGGTTACCATGTCAGCTAGTCACTGGAAATTATGATGATAAAAAATCATAGCCACGTTGGAATGATGTCAGTACGCTATATTGCGCTATGACAAAATTTGATAGTTAAACAAAGAATTAGGCCAGCGAACGTAAACGAAAATCAGAAGAGCCCTGAAATTAGCCCATACTACCGGGGCCACAAAAAACCGGTTGAAAAATTATTCATTTTTTTTGCTAATTCTCAATCAACTGAGATTCTCTTAATTCTCCGTTGATGCCAGGAACTGTCGATGAATCGTTGTGATCCATGCTTTAACGTTTTCTAAATTTTAAGAACAAATACTACATTTTTCTTGTACTAGATAAACAAATTATTCCGAGAAGGTATATACCTTATACTCCCTCTGTAAATTAATATAAGACATTTTAGATAACTAGAGGGAGTAAGAGCCTGTTCGGAATTCTGCCAGCTCCGTGAAATCTAGATACAGTAGATCAACAACACCTAAAGAGTTGGTTTAAGGGCATAGGACAGTGGGGACACCAAGACACTCGGCAACGTAAAGAAGCAACTTACTTATCCTACTGGGGAAAATAGCAGGAGTACCATTTGTAACACAGTTTAATTGCATCATGTTACTGGAGGCATTAGATTAACAATAACACTGGTTAGACATGTGTCACAACCTGATTTTTGGCCCTTTCCTTTTCTTTTGATTTTCTGAGGTTTTTGCTTGAGTTTTCTTTTTCCGTGGCTATGTGGTCTGGAAACTGAAGAAGAAGCCATCTTCTTTCTTTCCATAGTGGCTTGTCATCCCCATCTCCATTCCTATACCTTGCCATTTTCATCCTAGCTAAACCCCAATATTCTTTTCCTTGGGAATATTCTTTTTCTATTAAAGGAATAACCCAATTTGCCCTAGGTTGTGAAGCAACCTATATTTCTATCACTCCCAAAATTCCCAAATAATTCTGATTCATTGTTTGGGTCATATCTTCTTCAAATATTGCAAAATATTTCATTTTCCATGTTCCTCATCATGCTTAATTAATTCCTTTCCTATTCTATCCTGAATGTCAGATTGTGAAGCAGGTGCCATTTATCTTTGCCCAATTGACCCCAAACTTTTTGGACACCTTTTCATGTCCATATAATTGCCTCATGCCTAAATTCAACTTAATTTGCCTAGTGAATATTCCTGAGCAATTTTTCAAAGTTCCTGTCTGAAGGAATTGTTTGTGAAGGAAGTACTAGCTAGGTTAATCCTATTGATTTGAAAATTTTGCATGGTCCTTCATTTTATCAAATGAAAGGCCTCCTCAAGATTTGAGATCATGCAATGCATCCATGTGAGCTGAGCATCAATTCTTTGGTTCTGTCCAAATTTTCAGTTAATGAAGCAAGTATATTTTATCTTGCTCCATTACATTTGAAAATTTTCCCAGGCCTTCTCCTACCCATATAACTCATCTCCACAAGATTTGGAAATATTTCATCTAGCCATTTTCCCTCAGGATTTTTCCTAAGTTTCTATATAGAGAAGTGCTATATGAAGGAAGGACTAATTTGGCTTGGTCAAATGGCATGAAATTTTTATGGCACTCTCATATGCCCAAATAATCCTTCCGTGCCCATTTTCATCAATTCATCACTCTATGTGAGTGCCTCTTCATGTTCTTGTTTCTGGACCAAGTTATGTGGTTGTTAAGAAACTATATTAAATACTGGTCCAAATCATCTCATAATTGACAGGATTATAGTCCTTCCTAACCTAAACTCCCCAGATATCCTATGTGGCTCTAATCTCACCTCAGTTGATAACTGTTTCATGATCAAGTTTGCAACAGGAAACTTCAGAGCTCACTTACCATTTCACCACGGAGTCTTTGACCGAGCTACCACCGCAGTTGAAAGCTACCTAGGAAGGACTAAACCCCAGACATCATTTGGCATGGCTTGTGGCACCGTGTGCACCAGTGCATGTGGTGACCACCGCTTTGGTGTGCAATGGCCACGTCCAGAAAGTTGCCTAGCTCCGGCCCCTCCCCCTCTCGTCGTCTTTGCGCGCGTAAACATGTCCAACAGTTTCACCAGGTCGTCGCCATCCCCCTGGACTCCTCTCCCCCTCCGTAAGCCTCTCCGTCAGCGCTCGTTGCCGCACACCCACGGGTGAGCAGTGCCGACATGCATTAATGGCGCTTGGCTACTCCCCCCTCGACCTCTTCTGCTCCGTGAGCTCTACGGCTCGTCCGCACCCCCCTTCGCCGCGTTCCCGAGCCTTCCCGTGATCGCTGCGCGTCGCAAGAGCTTTGGCCGAGCTCGAGCGGCGGCAACCGGCTTGGCACCTCGCGCCACGGCCATTTAAGTTCCTCCCCTTGGCCTCTTCTGTCTTGTGAGGTTCGTCCGCTCCCCGTCGTCATGATCCCGCGCCTCCCCGTGATCGTTGGCCGTCGCCAGAGCATAGCCGGATGCGAGCGGCGGCACCCGAGCCACGGCCACACGTCCACGGCCTCCCCTCCTCGGCCATGCCTATATAAAGGCCACCCCGAGCCACTCCGAGCTCATCAGCCTCCTCACCGCGCTTGTCTAGGCCCTCCCCACCTCCTTCCCATGATCGCTGCGCGTCACCAGAGCTTCTCCTCCACCCCCATGACCACAGTGCCTCTTACCGGAGCCCGGCTAAATTCGCGGCAGCCGGCGCCCCTCCCTCCTTGTCTCCACCTCTAGTAGGTCCCTCAACTTTGGCGAACCCCTCCAGAACCCTGCCGCTCCTTGTCCTACAGCATAGCCCCGACACCATCACCACCCGAAGCTCCCCTCCGCCACAGCCGTGGCTCCGCCCTTCCCCGTGCTCCTCGGCGACCATTCTGCCCACAGACGGGTGTGGATGCCTCCCCTGAGCACGCCGGTAGGTCGAGAGTCACGAGAGGTGGCCGGAGTCACCGGGAATCTGCGTCGGGCCGCCGGCCTCGTCTCTGCATCGTGGGTGAGAGGGAGGAGGAAGAAGGAGACCTGCCAGTGGGGCCCCCCTCCCCGTAGACTCCACCTGGCAGCGAGATAATCCCCGGCCCCGCCTTTGATGACGTGGATAAGTGGAAGCGTCAACCCACAAAGTATGTGTTCGCTTTCAGAAAACGCATTCTACTTTCACTTCGGCCCGAAATGCGTTTTCTCCGATCTGAAGGCGTATTCCTCTAAATGCGCTTTCTATTTTTCAGCTCAGGGGCCTGTTTGTAGAACTCTTTTTATAGAATGGTCCCTAAACTTCGTCGGGCTATAACCTTTTGCTCGAGACTCCGATTGAGGTGAATCCAATGCCCACATCTTTGTCTCATCGAGCTTGTTCTGTTGGTATCATTTTCACTATGGTTTGACATATTGGAAATGACCACTTTGCCCTTGCCCGTAAACAGCCCCCTCCGCGAGAGAACTGTTTCCGGCTATTCTTTCCGCGGCTTCACCGCACTTCTCCCCGGAGCCTTCTTCATCCCCATGCAAGCCACAACTACCATTTGCATGATAGCCATGCATTAGCATTGATTTTCAACTTGAATCTTTAATAACTGTATGTTTGTTTTGTTACTGTTGTTATTTCGGTTATTCTTATGGATCGGTGATTACCGTCATGCTATGTTTTCTTGCACTCTGTTATCATGTTCTACTTGCTAGTATTATTTTCATATTTCCATGCTTGATAGTAGTACATGTTGGGTTGGTCATGTTCTTCGGTGCATGACTAACGTCGGTTACCGAGTACCACTGAGGCAGTCCTAGTTTAGGGGGTCTTCGGACAGCCGGACTATATCCATTGGCCGGACTATTAGACTATGAAGATACAGGATTGACGACTTCATCTCGTGCCCGGATGGGACTCTACTTGGCGTGGAAGGCAAGCTAGGCAATACGCATATGTATATCTCCTCCTTTGTAACCGACCTTGTGTAACCCTAGCCCCTCCGGTGTCTATATAAACCGGAGGGTTTTAGTCCGTAGGACAACATACAATCATACCATAGGCTAGCTTCTAGGGTTTAGCCTCTCCGATCTCGTGGTAGATCTACTCTTGTACTACCCATATCATTAATATTAATCAAGCAGGACGTAGGGTTTTACCTCCATCAAGAGGGCCCGAACTTGGATAAAACATTGTGTCCCCTGCCTCCTGTTACCATCCGCCTTAGACACACAGTTCGGGACCCCCTACCCGAGATCCGCCGGTTTTGACACCGACATTGGTGCTTTCATTGAGAGTTCCTCTGTGCCGTCACCAGAAGGAAGGATGTATCGTCTCATCTTTAAAGACAGTACTACTATTGGGGGAGCTTTGGCTGTCGGCCAAACTATCGGGCTAGGCGGGTTCATCATGACCGCATGTACGGCCGCCGCGCCGACGATGAATTCTCGGGTCATCAAAAACAGCCTCCACGTCAAATCGGCACTCACCGAACAGATAAATCCAATGGAGCTCTCCTCCTTAAACGAGCTCTTGGATCGCATCGCCGGCTTGGGAGTCACTACGAACTATGATAGGATTGGGCTTAAACCCGATCAAAGGGAGATTAACTCTCCATCGGTCACCCATCATATTGCAGTGGTGGAGGACCGATGCGGCGACCTTTCCTCTATCTTGAGGACCAACTATGTCCGGATTTCCGAGCTCCCCGAGCCGGACGCCCGTTTGCGGGAGGACAACATCCAATCCCTGAACTTAGAGTCAGACAGCGGACCAGGATTAGCAGGTAACATCCCGGAACCGGAACTTCCAAAATTGGAAACTCCTCGGCCCCTGGATCCCAGATCGGGTAGGGGTTTGGATTCAATTCCACCCACCCACCCAAACACAAGCGACCTTTCCCATATCAGGCAAGAGCCCCAAGAAAGAGTACATCATTACTAGGCCAGATTCCTCCTTGCGATGAACAAGGTTAAGGACTGTCGCGAGGAAGACACAATCTTATTTTTCTGTAATAATTGCATGGACAAGGGAATACTTAACGCCATAAATCGCCGTGAGATAACACACTTTGCTGACTTGGCGTCCATAGTACGAAAGTACTGTGCGATGGAAAGTTCCTAGAAAACCGAAAGAAACTTTTGGGATAATCCGGCCCTGAACACAAACCCAGTCCGAAATAAAAGGGTGCATTATCACAATACACCCAGGATAACTACCAAAAAGAAAAAACCCTCTACAGGGCAAGGAACCGTACTGGAGGGATGGCTCAACGGACCCTGCAAAATTCATAGCACAGCAGATATAATACCAACGCACAGCCTTAGAGCATGTTGGATACTCCGGCAGGTGGCCAAAAGTGGTGAGGATCTTCTTATCCCACATACCACAGAGCACCATCCAGTGGATAACAATACAGTGTTAACAATGTTCGAGACCTTTGTGTCAAATAATAGACACAAGTGAACACTCCGCAGCACGGCCGAAATCTGCCACGTAGCAGCAACAAATCCATGGAGTGACACGGCCATTACCTTCAATGCCAGTGATGAACCCAAATTCCGAACAGCCCGAGCACCAGCTGCATTGGTCCTCAGTCCAATAGTGGACGGCTTTCGACTCACCAAAGTACTCATGGACGGCGGCAGCGGACTAAACCTCATCTATGAGGAAACCCTTCAAAAGATGGAAATAGACTGGAACCGCATCGAGCAAAGTAGCACAACCTTTAGAGGAATTATCCACAGTCAGGAAGCACGCTGTGCTGGGAAAATCACACTAGATGTGCTATTCGGCACGCAGAAAATTACAGGTCCAAAGAAATTACATTCCAAGTGGCCCCGTTCAGCAGTGGCTATCACACTCTTTTAGGACAGGAGGCGTTCACAATCTTCCAAGCCGTACCCCATTATGGGTACATGAAGCTTAAAATGCCCGGGCCCAACGGAATCATCACTCTCGCTAGTGATCCGGACATAGCACTCCGCGCCGAAAACAAAACAGCAGCATTGGCCCTCGAAGCATTATCCGAAGCCCTCTCGGCCGAGGAGTTAACCACGCTACGCTCCACAGTGGACGGGGACGATGTGATACTCGACAAAAGATCCAAGTCCACCTCTTTTAAACCAGCGGATGAAATAGTCAAATTCCAAGTCCACCCAATGGACCCTACCAAAATAGCCTCCATCAGGGCATAGTTAAACCCCGCTTGGACTCCGCACTACGAGAGTTCCTGCTCGAGAATTGGGACATATTCGCCTGGCATACCTCAGACATGCCAGGAATCCCACGCAGGCTGGCCGAGCATAGCCTCAATATCCTAAAGGGATTCAAGCCGGTCAAGCAAGCTCTTCGGCGTTTCTCCGAACCTAAGAGACATGCCATGGGAGAAGAACTAGCCAAGTTATTGGAGGCCGGATTCATCAGAGAAATAAAACATCCGGACTGGCTAGCAAACCTGGTGATGGTACCAAAGAAGGACAAATCCTGGCGCCTTTGCGTAGATTTCAAAGACCTCAATAAAGCTTGCCCAAAGGATCCCTTCCCCCTCCCACGCATCGATCAAATTATTGACGCTACCGCAGGACATGAGTCATTGTGTTTCCTCGACGCTTACTCCGGTTACCCCCAAATCAAGATGGCGGAGTCTGACCAAGCCGCAACGGCATTCATCACACCATACGGCCCCTTCTATTTTAACACAATGCCTTTTGGACTCAAAAACGCCAGCGCAACATATCAGTGCATGATTCAGACATGTCTGGAGAAACAAATTGGCAAAACAGTAGAGGCATACGTAGACGATGTGGTTGTCAAAACCAAACACGTCGACTCTTTGATAGACGACTTGAGGCTCACGTTCGACAATCTCTGAACATATGACATCAAGCTCAACCCGGAAAAATGCGTTTTCGGCGTACCAGCCGGAAAGCTCCTGGGATTCATTGTCTCCAGTAGAGGTATTGAAGCTAATCCGGCCAAAATTCGAGATTTGTCACAGTTGGCTACCCCAACAGACCTCAAACAAATCCAGAAGTTAACTGGATGCGTGGCGGCTCTAAGCTGCTTTATCTCCCGCTTAGGAGAAAAGGCTTTACCCCTTTATCGCCTCCTTCAGCGCACCGAACACTTCGAGTGGACGGACGCGGCCACAGCCAGATTGGAAGAAATAAAGGCAATTCTAGCAACCAACCCGATCCTGGCCATGCCAAACATCGACGAACCAATGCTGTTGTACATTGTGGCAACTCATCAAGTTGTAAGCGCGGTGCTCGTTGTCGAACGGGAAATGGACGAACACAAATTCCCTCTTCAAAAGACGGTATACTATGTATCCACTGTCCCCACTCCATGCAAATCACGGTACCCACATTACCAAAATATAGCATATGCGGTATTCATGGCATTGCGGAAACTACAACACTACTTTCAAGAGTGTTCGATTACAGTAGCCTCGAAAGTGCCACTTAATGATATTATCAACAACCGCGACGCTACGGGCTGGATTGCCAAATGGGCCATTGAGCTCCTCCCATTCGACATAACATACAAACCTCGCCTAGCCATCAAATCGCAAGTACTGGCCGACTTCGTCACCGAATGGACGTAGGCCGAACTCCCTAAAGAGTATGGCGCATACTCCAATTGGATCATGCACTTCGACGGTTCTAAAATGCTGGCCTGTCTAGGGGCTGCCGTCGTCCTGATGTGCCCAACCGGAGATACCGTCCGGTACATACTACAAATATTATATACAGACTCCAACAATGCAGCCAAATACGAAGCTCTGTTGCATGGTCTTCGGATGGCAGTCTCCATGGGCATTCAACGCCTGGAGGTGCGTGGGGATTCAAACCTCGCAATATCCCAAATAAACGGAGATTTTGACGCCAAGGATCCGAAAATGGCGGCCTATCAAAATGCCGTCCTAAAAATGTCAGCTCGGTTCGAGGGACTCGAATTTCACCATGTGGCTTGGGAAAACAATCAGGCGGCGGATATCCTCGCCCCGGCGCAAAACGCGACGCCCCCCCAACATATTTTTGGAAAGGCTTTTCAAGCCATCCGTAGTATGGGAAGGGGACACCGGTAACAGCAGTCCGGACCCGGCCAAAATACCCGATACCGAACTCTCTGACACAATTGGAGGCTCCACCATCGAAATAACACCGTCAGCCCACGAAATAATGGCCATTATTGCCCCCGTGGACAGAACCATTCCTGGCCTACCTAACTAGACAGGAACTTCCGAAGGACCAAAATGAGGCACGCTGCATAGTGTGGCGATCCAAGGCCTACAGGGTCCATGAGGGAGAATTGTACAAGAAAAGCACTACCGGAGTCCTTCAAAGGTGCATCTCCAAAGAGGATGGGCGGAATCTTTTGGCAAAAATTCATGTCGGACTCGGCGGTCATCACGCTGCAGCCCGGGCCCTTGTAAGCGCAAGGCCTTCCGTACATGATTCTATTCGCCAACGGCCCGAGTAGACGCACAGGACTTGGTCCAACATTGCGCCGGTTGCCAGCTCTTTGCAAATCAAAGCCACATGCCACCCACTGCCCTCCAAACAATCCCCATTACATGGCCCTTTGCAGTCTGGGGGCTTGACATGGTTGGACCCCTTAAAGGGGGAACCCACAAGAAAAAATACTTGTTGGTCACGGTGGATAAATTCACCAAATGGATAGAGGCCAAACCAGTTAAAACAGCCGAATCCGGACCGGTGATAGATTTCATATCCGGGGTTATACACGGTTATGGCGTCCCCCACAGTATCATCACTGATAATGGCACGAACTTCATGGCCGACGAGGTAAAACTCTGGTGCAGCAAAATGGGCATCAAGCTCGATTATGCCTCAGTCTATCACCCACAAACCAACGGTCAAGTCGAGAGAGCAAACTGTCTTATAACGAGCGGCATTAAACCTAGACTAGTGCGTTCCTTAACAGAGTCTAACACACACTGGGTAGGGGAGCTCGACTCCGTACTCTGGGGGCTGCGGACCACGCCGAATCATAGTACCGGATATACACCCTTCTTTATGGTGTACGACGCAGAGGCAGTCTTGCCCTGTGAAATAATTCATGACTCACCTAGAGTGCGCATGTACGAAGAAAGAGAAGCGAACTCGATCGACATGACAGTCTGGACACCTTGGAGGAGGAGCGCGACGTAGACAAAGCCCGTTCAACATTTTACCAGCAACAGGCTCGCAGATACCAAAGCAGAGAAGTATGGGCCAAAACTTATAACATTGGTGAACTAGTTCTACGCCTGCCGGATAAGAAAAAGAACAAGCTCGAGCCCAAATGGGAAGGTCCCTTCATTATCGACCAAGTTCTGACTGGTGGAGCATACCGACTGCGGGATGCATCGACTAGTCGACTCGAGCCGAACCCATGGAATGCGGCCAGGCTCCGAAGATTCTATGTCTAGCACCGGACTCTATGTTAGTCCCCTCTCTTTGTCCATTTTTTCACAAATATATTATCTGTCTTGTTTTCCTTTCTTTCTTTCTTTTCTTATTTCCCTAGGCCTTCAAGGGTCACCTTGTGCCTTGTTTGCACATTACAGATGCGCTAGCCGCACTCTTCATACCTGGGGGCTTCTTTCACAAAAGCTTAAATTATTTATCCGGGCTTCATCCCAACACATGTGTTATACTTCCGCATGTACCTTTTTTCACCATTATATGCATCGATATGACTTAAGTTTTGGCCAAGCTAGGTTGTCTAGCTCTTGTATTTATGCCCTACGTTCCCGTTAATTCGGCTAGGGCATAAGGGGAGCACCTCTGCGATTGTTACTGCCGGGTCAGCCGGATGTGTACCTTAGACTGGGTGAAGCCGAAAGCTAGCGTTCTTAAGGGAATATTCGGTCGGTGAACAAAAGATGATTTTTATTTTTCATATCTGCCCCCAGATGTTTTTCCTGTGTTTCCTATCGCAGTCCGGACATGCACGTTAGGGCATGCTTGCCCAGGGAAAGGAACCCTTAACGGAACTATTCTCCCTGGAAGATGTTTCTTACTACCCATGTAATATAACATAACTAGTTGGGCACTTGTCTGATAAAGCACTAATGAACCCTATGCCTAGTGTCCACGCATACCCCGGTTCTTATATAACTGAGCGGGTATTCGGATACACTCCGGACTATTGGGCCCGGAGGCTGAAGCGAAAATGTCCACAACGACAAATGATCTACAATCCAGCTAGAAGGCATTATACATGTCACTTCAATTACATAGTCATGCAGACTGACTAAATTCTTCTTCTATACCATCCAACAGGCGGTCTAGCTTACAATCCTGTTGGGAATACTCTGCGGCTAATTCTACTTGACCATAAACTAAGCTAACGGGAATTTCTTTTCCGTTGGGCCCCGCAGGTCCGACCTCGGCCATGTGATTTGGGTCTGCTTTGGTATACCGCGTCTTCACCATGGCCCAGGCTTCTCTGGCACCTTGTCGGCAGGCGGATATCTTCCATAATCGGAAGCGCCGCCGCGCTCCTTTGAGCTTGTCCGCAAGCTCCGCAACACCCTCTGGAAGGGAGATGGATGACCACAAAGCCTGGGCAACACCCTGCATCACCTGCCGAACTTGTTCGTGCAGATGTGACAGCTCGGACAGAAGATCACCCGCAGACCCGGGCATTTCCTCCGCGGGACGACCTGTCAGCATGCCTACGGACATAACACTGTTAGTTGGCTTCTTCGCCGAATACCTTTAAAGGATTCATTCAAGCACTTACTAAAAATGCCGCATCGAAGCCTCTTATTCTCCTTTTCGGAGTCTGCAAGCTGGCCCCGAACGTCTTTTAGTTCCACGTTCAGCCTTATATTGGCGTCTTCGAGATTGTTTTTCTCCCGCCTAACCTCAGTCAGTACGCGTTTGCCAGCTTCTAGTTGCGGCATAACATGCTGGTCTCCCGGATTTTCTCCGGATTCATCTACAAAATCTATTGTTAGATCTGCAGCCACGCGCGCGCACTATATGGTAACCATCATTCTTTAAAATGTTATGAGCGGGGGGCTTTTTCTGTTCCTGCAATGCGGCAATAGCGGCCCGCAGTTGGGTCTTGCATTCCTCCAGCTCCCAGGACAGCCTAGTATTCTTCTCTGTAAGAACCTGCACAAGAAGGATGATCCTTAAATCAGTTCTGGTAACTGTTTCAAGTCTCAGGGGCTACTGATACATATAAATTGTCAGATTCACTCACCCATACATCCTTTACATACTGATCCGTGGCTCTGGCTAGACCATCTTGAGTGGCACAGAGGTACGCTTCTCTAGAATTGAAGGTATCAAACGCCTCTGGTGAGAAACAAGCGTCACGGAGTACGGCCCGGCGGCGCCTATGATTCATGGCGCTTTCCACTTCTGAGTTTGTAGCAGATAACCTATCCGCATCCTCTGTAGGGGGATTATCCGGTGCCTGCCCCATATCGGCTTCTGCCTCCGTGTCCGGTCCTGGTGCCCGACTGGTGGAAGCGTGATCGGCGACATCACCGGACATATTCCGGCGAGCGTTTTTTCTGTTAAAGAAACACATGCGTCATTATACTTTGAGAAATACGACAACCACGGAGCGGGGTTTGTTGTACCTTTGTGCCGACGTCTCCGTCCTAACCGCCTTCCTTTTTGGCCTACCTGGCCTTGGCGGCTCCTGTTGGCATGTTGCTGCAGGGCGTCCCGAATGCCTTCCCTGTAAAAAGGCCATGTGAATATGGTGGGTGAAGTGTCTAAAAGGGGATCCTACTTTTTTGAGTTGGGACTTTTTGGTTTTTTTACGTGCGATGCAGGGAGCAGTCCGGGATAGTCGGCCGTAATGGCCACCATGGCATCATCGCAGCTCAACTGATAGAACTGCCGGTTTATCAGCTCCACGGAGATAACCGGATCTTCCTTGAGTCCGGAGTCGAGGGCCCGGTCATGGTCCTCCGGTTGTGGAGAAGGGCTGCAGACCTCCTTTATGGCCTTTCGCAGTTCCTGCCGTAAATTGGCAAGGTGAATACTTACAACAAAAAACGCGGGAAGATGGAAGTAAGGGGGTATAGCTTACCCAGCTTGGAGGATTGTACATGGAGAATCCGTCCCGTGGCTTGATGCGGGTGAACTCCTCCTCCTCTCCCTTGAACAGTTCGAATAGCATTTTGGCTAATGCGGCAGCATCGCCCGAACCCTTACGACCATAGAGGGTGGCGTCATCCTCCCCGTTGAAACACCATAAGGGATGCCCACGATATTGAAGTGGTTGCACTCCCCGCATTATGCAAATCGACATAACTTCAGTTATTGTCAAACCTGACTAAGCCAGTGCCTTAATCCGGTTCATCGGATAGAGGACTTCTCTGTCGTCTTCCGCCTGGGGCTCCACGGGCACCAACTTCGGCGCTTATTTAGAGGAGCATTGTTGAACTCAGGGAGACCCTGCCGAACAGGGTCCGGAAGGGGAACGTCCTCCATATAAAACCATTCCGAAGGCCAGTCTTCGGACGACTTCTTTGGGGTACCGGACAGATATCCGGTATCGGCGATGCGCCATACTTCGGCTCCACTCACTTGATAAAGTGGTTCCCTTTGTGTGCGAGGGACAAGGAAAAATAGCCTTTTCCACAGCTCGAAGTGAGCCTCGCAGCCCAGGAACAACTCGCAGAGAGCAACATAGCCGGCGATGTGTAGGATGGAGGTAGGGGTGAGATTGTGTAATTGGAGGCCGTAGAACTCCAGGAGCCCGCGGAGGAACGGATGAATTGGAAATCCGAGTCCCCTTAGTAAGTAAGGAACAAGGCAAACCCGTTCCCCCATGGAGGGACAAGGAAAGTTCTCCGCTTGCTCCCCGCCATTATAGGTGGCGAGCCCGGCTCGAACGGGCACCATGTATGCCAGAGGAAGAAATCCTTTGGTCCGTAGTTCGACCAATCGATTATGTGGAACTGAACACCTCTCCCAATCACCGAGCTTAGGGCTATGGGGGCGGGAGGAGGAGCTGCGGAGGTTGGCCATGCTGGAATGGATCTTTCCGGAATGCGCTCTGATGGATTCTCGCTGAGGGGAGGATGGTGTGGATCGGATCTAAGAATCCCAATCCCTTTAATAGAAAATTTATTTATCTGGCTAGGGGGTGAATATAAAAATGCCCTGGTGCCTAGTATTCAATCGAGAAATTTCCCTTATTGGGCGCAGAAGCCAAGAGGATCAACATTTATGGGGCCGGATACTGTTTACAAACATTTGGAAATTGGAGAAGAACCCGCCTTGCAATGCCGAAGACAATACTGCGCGCCGGACTCGTCGTCATTGAAGCCTGGTTTGGACGCTACTGAGGGAGTCCTAGATTAGGGGGTCTCTGGACAGCCAGACTATATCCATTGGCCGGACTGTTAGACTATGAAGATACAGGATTGAAGACTTCATCTCGTGCCCGGATGGGACTGTACTTGGCGTGGAAGGCAAGCTAGGCAATACAGATATGTATATATCCTCCTTTGTAACCGACCTTGTGTAACCCTAGCCCCGGTGTCTATATAAACCGGAGGGTTTTAGTCCATAGGACAACATACAATCATACCATAGGCTAGCTTCCAGGGTTTAGCCTCTCCGATCTCGTGGTAGATCTACTCTTGTACTACCCATATCATTAATATTAATCAAGCAGGACGTAGGGTTTTACCTCCATCAAGAGGGCCCTAACCTGGGTAAAACATTGTGCCCCCTGCCTCCTATTACCATCTACCTTAGACGCACAGTTCGAGACCCCCTACCCGAGATCCGCCGGTTTTGACACCAACAACTGCTGATATGCATTGTTCCTTTGCTGTGTGTTGGTTAAGTGTTTACTTGGTAATGTTATTGATGTGTTCTTGAATGGTATTTATTGTTGATGTTAGTGGTCATGTTATGCTATGAGTAGTTTTGTACCTGTGATATTCATGCTCGTCATTATGCCATGCTCAGTTGGATATGATTCATTGTTGATATGGTTGATAGTTATGTTGTACCCTCATGCTCATGTTGATATCATGCTCATCCATTGTAATTGCATCATGTTATTTTATCATGGCTCGGCATATTGCATTCAAGTTTAACCGGATTAAATTGAACTTGAACAACTGTTGGCTGAGTCATGGTGCCACCATATTGAGCTGACCAGTGCAACCACACTTGCCTTTATGGGAGGGTCCTAACTGGGTCTATTGTTGTGCCTCTCATCGATGCCTCAAATGAGGGAAGGTTATGAGCGGGCGCTACCTTGGCCAGGTAGGACGACATAAGCCTTGTGGCCTGAGTTTGGTTATGTGCACATGTCCCCCTTTGGGACCGTTTTTGTTTTGCCACGACGGTGACCGTGAAGCCTTTGGTAGGCACTGGGCCACCCAGGACTGAACCCCAAGGGGGTGTTGGTCAGAGTGGCCGGGAGAGTGTCATGGCAGTAGGACGTTTTTGTCAGAACGCTGTTGGTCCACCCTAATGGGAGTGCGAGGCCATGGGTTCTGTGGTGTGGGTAAAGTGCGCTACCTCTGTAGAGTGTATATTAAATCTATCGATGGCCGCGTCCGCAGATAAGGGCCCAGTTCGTAGTTGGTCGCACTATGGGTCAACAGTAATAATAATAACTTGCTTAATAAAAACCCTGGTTCGATGATTAGAAAGAGATTGGTTGTGATCGTGAGATGATCTCCGCGGTATCGAGGATACCGAGTTGATGGATATTTGTGATTGTGATTGTGAGATGATCACCGTGGTATCGAGGATACCGAGTTGATGGATGTTTGTGATTGTGATCGTGAGATGATCACCGTGGTATCAAGGATACCAAGTTGATGGATATTTGTGGTGTTATGTGAGAGTCAAGGGTAAAGATCAAGCTCCTTGTGGTCATGTAATGATTACTACGGTATGGTTAATACCAAGCTTGATTGGATGCTGACATGATCGTATGATATCCGTGTTGGTTACAAGGTAACCCGAAGAGAGTAAGTTGGTGCATGATAACATCATCATGTTGCATGATAGTGCATCATGTTTATATGTTCATGCCATGCTCGTATTGTTATAGTTGTATCATGTTTTTCATGCCATGTTGTTCTGATAGTATCATGTGAACCCTTGTTAACCTGTAATTGCCATGCTATTGTCTGTCTTGATTGCTTTGGTTGCTGTGGGCTTGCAAGTACATTCAATGTACTGACCTGGTGTGTCATGCCAGTTTGCAGGTCATGCCGGATTTGATTACTTGTTTGCCGTGGATCCCTTGTTTGCGAGCTAGGATAAGCGTTCCAGCTAGAGTCCCTGCGGAGTGGAGTTCATCACTGTCATCGTTGTTCCGCTGCTAGAGTTATTCCGCTGCATCGTGTTGTTCCGCTGCTTGCATGGAGAAACCGTGGCAGGCGTAGTGTCACGGTGCCGATGTAATCCCCTTGTATCCATATAGCTTGTAATAAAAAGCTGATTTGTTCTATGCTAAGCAGTGCCGTATTCCAGAAGACTTCTCCTCGATCTCTGGGCTAGAATATGGGGCGTTCCGGTTTCTCTGAGCCGGGGTGCCACAGGCTTGGTATCAGAGCAGGTCTGGCTGTAGGATGCCCAAGCCCGCGCGAACGTTAGAAAGTGGTAGTATGGAGCCTAGTTGGTTTGTTGCATTTGTTTGTCGCATAGCATGCATATAGATTATTATTTAGTCGCTAACAATTAATCTTGTGAGTGTAGGTGGCATCAGTTTCGATCCACTACCTGCACCCTCCTTCTTAGCATGTCTACTCTTCGGTGTTTGGCGTCATCTCTGTCCCAGCAGAGTGATGTCCTGGTGCCATGTGTTCCAGACACCATTCACAGGAATAATGCTCAGGTATCGCATCGATATCTTTCCATCACCCACCCATATTATTTCAGTGATAGACTTGTCTCTATCCCGAATCGTGCCATCCATCTTGTCCTTTCGGCAACCCTTACTGCTATTTGTTATCAGAAAAGGGCAATGCCAGCAAAGCCTTGCTTTTCCTCCCCTATTTTTCCCTGTCATTCCAGTCTTTGGACATGTGGTCATGACCTTTGTGTTCCACCACATAATCACCAAGTCTGTCCTCGCCTCCGTATCCATCCGGTTGCGACCGGTGTTCAGCCAGTGCTTGCTGTAGCCTTGGCTACGCCAACTCCTTCCACATGTAGATTCACTTTTCGTGCACACCGTCACAACATATTAGACCGTAATACCAGAGTTTCCGCAAGATTTGGGTGATTAGGTATGCATGCATATTATTGTTGTGAGTAGTAGTAATATGTGACATTGCTTGATTTATATTATTTGTATGCTCTGTGTGTTTTTGCTTTCGTTGTTTCTTTTTCTTCTTTCTTTGGGCCCTCGGTGTTACATATTTTCCCCTCATTAAAGTTGCTCGTCAACCGACGTTGGACCCAAAGAGTCAGCAAGGAATGCATATATTTGGAAATTCAGCTGAACAGAATGAAATTCTCAGCCGACTGTAGTGAAATGAGAAATATCTGATTGTGATGATGATAATCAAGTTTGCATTAATGTGCACTTCTCACAACAGTACGGATAATCAAGTCACCCCCAATGTTCATCCTTCATAGCAGAAATGACCAAATCATCGAGAAGATAAATTGTGTGCAAGATTGATGGTATATTCTCAGTCAAAGGTATGATTCAGATGCAAGCTTTGATTCTTTGTTGAGGATGGTTTTGAAACCCAATATACCTGGAAGAAAGCAAGAATGTGCAATGTATTCGATATTCAGAGAGGAGGATAGTCCAGCAAAGCCCCGGTTCATACAAATAATCCACAGCAGAAATATTAAGATGGTATGTATATCTGGTAATCGGTCTGCATATCACAATGAGAAAGCTTCTGGGGTAAGCAACCTAGTCTTCCCTCGCAAGCTACCAGAGAAGCTTCCAACGCCAGATTCCTCTATCTTCCTCAGTATGCTATAAGGATGACTTCCCGTGCAAGGTAACCTATCTTCTTCAGGAAGCAACCGCAAAAAATTTCGGCATAAGGCACCGAGTCTTCCCTAGCAAGTCTTTAAGGGGGGAAGCTTCTAAAGCACGATACCCAGTCTTCCTTAGCAAGATACTCTCGATGGTCTCCAACATAAGTCATCCAATCTTCCTCAGTACGACATTGGTACAAGATATGACACGACAAATTGACAACATATGGCCGTGAATCCCAAGAATCAGGTTCGCGACAGTTTGGTCAGAAGCAAGAATCAGTTAGGAAACAAGTCTGCCTCAGGAATTAAATTCTCATTTATATTGTGAGCATGCTGCCAAGCTCTTGCAAGTCAGTAGTATGATGATGACGGCAAGGTGAGAATCCGGAAATCTCATGAGTCATGTCAGAATAAGAAAGTCCATTATACACCTCAGTTGGTGATGCAAGAACCGACAAGTGTTGGAGAAAGACAACATGGGACAGCAAATTTTGTCAGTACTCAGTCAGGCTAGATTTCTCATACCCGACAAGGTGATATCATTCGTCACCACTTGGTATGTTTTACAACAAAAATGAGTTAGATGCAAGCACATGTGAACCCGGTATAGTTCCCACGGTACATGAACAAGGATAAGTTATGCTTGCCAAAGTATTGCACCCGATAGTCCCTATGGCCACACGAAGAATGCGATATGATCAAGCTATTCCAGCAAAGAATCCACAATAAGAGCATAGTAATGAAGGAGCAAGACCGGCAATGCAGGTATGAAAATTGTTGCATAACCCACATGGTGCAGATACCCTGGACAGTCTGAGTCACTATGGATTGCCATGAATATTCATCAAGGGGGTCCACTTAATTTTGGTAAAGACGCCATATCAAGGAAATACCCACTCAGTTAATAGTATATGCTCAGATTTATCGGTATCGGATATCTAGGTCTGTCAAGTCAGACCAAAGGTCAATCCATGTTGATTCCAGTGACTATGGTAAAACATCACACAATCTACTATCCTCATGGATATACTGACAAAATGAATGATCAGCATGAGGAATAACAGTCTCGAAGCATGTGCCCTCACTTATGTGAATCACCAAAGGATAGCCTAGCTGGAACAAAAAAATTCCGCCAGAGTCACCGTCAGTCAAGGATGAGGATACTATCATATAAGGCCATACCCCTTATGCAGGCCACGTCATGCGACAATAAAATATTTGGTATGAATCTAGGACTCAAGACAGTGGAGCCAGTCAGAATGATTCAGAAATTCCTGCGATAAGTCAGAATCTGTCAGGAAAACGGTTATGACTCACCTCACTACTTTGAACCCAGAAAACCTGTATTTTGTGGAAGAACCCAGTGCAAGGAGTAAGAGCTTGGGTGTTCATCACGAAAAATCTGATCAACAATTCATGGAAGTTTGCCATTACAACCACAACAATCGAAAATCACTCTCGGATTTGTGAGACGAACATATGTTCCAGTCATAATAATCAATCACACTCAGCTAAGTCAGCGGATATGAAAAGAATTGGAGCCAGTATAAGCATGAAAATGTGAGGTAGGATATGTCAGGATATGGATACAGTGAAGCAAACCACCCCAGAGCTAGTCAGGTAAGTCAGATGAAGAATTTAATGTGAACAATCAATAAAGGAAAAAGGATACCTGAGTTGGAAACAGTCTCCTTAAGTTAGTATATGCATACTTGTTCCCTGAGCAACCAAATATCGAGGACGATATTTCTTTAATGGGGGAAGAGTTGTCACAACCTGATTTTTGGCCCTTTCTTTTTCTTTTGATTTTCTGAGGTTTTTGCTTGAGTTTTCTTTTTCCGTGGCTATGTGGTCTGGAAACTAAAGAAGATGCCATCTTCTTTCTTTCCAGAGTGGCTTGTCATCCCCATCTCCATTCCTATACCGTGCCATTTTCATCCTAGCCAAACCCCAATATTCCTTTCCTTGGGAATATTCCTTTTCTATTAAAGGAATAACCCAATTTGCCCTAGGTTGTGAAGAAACCTATATTTCTATCACTCCCAAAATTCCCAAATAATTCTCATAAATTGTTTGGGTCATATCTTCCTCAAATATGGCAAAATATTTTATTTGCCATGTTCCTCATCATGCTCAATTAATTCCTTTCCTATTCTGTCCTAAATGGCAGATTGTGAAGCAGGTGCCATTTATCTTTGCCCAACTGACCCCAAAATTTTTGGACGCCTTTTCATGTCCATATAATTGCCTCATGCCAAAATTCAACTTAATTTGCCTAGTGAATATTCCTGAGAAATTTTTCAAAGTTCCTGTCTAAGGGAATTGTTTGTGCAGGAAGTACTAGCTAGGTTAATCCTATTGAGTTGAAATTTTGCATGGTCCTTAATTTTATCAAATAAAAGACCTCCTCAAAATTTGAGCTCATGCAATGCATCCATGTGAGCTGAGCATCAATTATTTGGTTCTGTCCAAATTTTCAGTTAATGAAGCAAGTATATTTTATCTTACTCCATTATGTCCAAAAAATTTCCTAGGCCTTCTACTACACATATAAATCATCTCCACAAGATTTGGGCATATTTCATCTAACCAATTTTCCTCAGCATTTTTTCTAAGTTTCTGTCCAGAGAAGTGTTGTATGAAGGAAGGACCAATTTGGCTTGGTCAAATGGCATGAAATTTTTATGGCACTCTCATATGCCCAAATAATCCTTCCATTCCCATTTTCAGCACAATTCATCACTCTATGTGAGTGCCTCTTCCTGTTCTTGTTTTTGGACCAAGTTATGTGGTTGTTAAGCAACTATATTAAATACTGGTCCAAATCATCTCATAATTGATAGGATTATAGTCCTTCCTAACCTAAACTCCCCAGACATCCTATATGGCTCTAATCTCACCTCAGTTGATCACTGTTTCATGATCAAGTTTGCAACAACAAACTTTAGAGCTCACTTACCATTTCACCACGGAGTCTTTGACCGAGCTACCATCGCAGTTGAAACCTACCCAGGAAGGACTAACCCCAAGACATCATTTGGCATGGCTGGTGGCACGGTGTGCACCAGTGCACGCGGTGACCACCGCTTTGGGGTGCAATGGCCGCGTCCAGAACGTCACCTAGCTCCGGCCCCTCCCCCTCTCGTCGTCTTCACATGCGTAAACATGTCCAACAATTTCACCAGGTCGTCGCCATCCCCCTGGACTCCTCTCCCCCTCCGTAAGCCTCTTCGTCAGTGCTCGTCGCCGCGCGCCCACGGGTGAGCCGTGCCGACATGCATTAATGGCGCTTGGCTTCTTCTCCCCCCTCGACCTCTTTTGCTCCGTGAGCTCTGCGGATCGTTCGCACCCCCTTCGTCGCATTCCCGCACCTCCCCGTGACCGCTGCGCGTCGCCAGAGCTTTGGCCGAGCTCGAGCAGCGGCAACGGCTTGGCACCTCGCGCCGCGGCCATTTAAGTCCCTCCCCTTGGCCTCTTCTGTCTCGTGAGGTTCGTCCACTCCCCGATCTCATGATCCCGCGCCTCCTTGTGATCGTTGGCCGTTGACAAAGCGTAGCTGGATGCGAGCGGCGACACCCGAGCCATGGCCACGCGTCCACGGCCTCCCCTCCTCGGCCACGCCTATATAAAGGCCACCCTGAGCCACTCCGAGCTCATCAGCCTCCTCACTGCGCTTCCCTAGGCCCTCCCCACCTCTATCCCGAGCTCCAGAGCCTCTCCTCCACCCCATGGCCGCAGTGTCTCTCGCCGGAGCCCAACTAAATTCGCGGTAGCCGGCGCCCCTCCCTCCTCCTCTCCACCTCCAGGAGGTCCCCTCAACTCCGGCGAACCCCTCTCGAACCCTGCCGCTCCGTGCCCTCCACCGTAGCCCTGACTCCATCACCACCCGAAGCTCCCCTTCGCGGCCGTGGCTTCGCCCTTCCTCGTGCTCCCCGGTGACCGTTCTGCCCACAGACGAGTGTGGCTCCCTCCCCTGAGCACACCGATAGGTCAAGCGTCGCAAGAGGTGGCCGGAGTCATCGGGAATTTGCGTCGGGCCGCCGGCCTCATCCCTGCATTGTGGGTTAGCAGGAGGAGGAAGAAGGAGACCTACCAGCGGTGCCCCCTCCCCGCGGACCCCACCTGGCAATGAGATAGGCCCCGCCCCTGCCTCTGATGACATGGATAAGTGGAAGCGTCAATCCACAAAGTACGTGTTCGCTTTCAGTAAGCGTATTCTACTTTCACTTCGGCCCGAAATGCGTTTTCTCTGATCTGAAGGCGTATTCCTCTGATGACCCACAAGTATAGGGGATCTATCGTAGTCCTTTTGATAAGTAAGAGTGTCGAACCCAACGAGGAGCATAAGGAAATGATAAGCGGTTTTCAGCAAGGTATTCTCTGCAAGCACTGAAATTATAGGTAACAGATAGTTTTGTGTTAAGATAATTTGTAACAAGCAACAAATAACAAAAGTAAATATAGTGAAGCAAGGTGGCTGTCGGTGTCAAAACCAGCGGATCTCGGGTAGGGGGTCCCGAACTGTGCGTCTAGGCCGGATGGTAACAGGAGGCAGGGGACACAATGTTTTACCCAGGTTCAGGCCCTCTTGATGGAGGTAAAACCCTATGTCGTGCTTGATTGATATTGATGATATGGGTAGTACAAGAGTAGATCTACCACGAGATCAGAGAGGCTAAACCCTAGAAGCTAGCCTATGGTATGATTGTATGTTGTGGTTATTGTCCTACGGACTAAAACCCTTCGGTTTATATAGACATCGGAGAGGGTTAGGGTTACACATGGTCGGTTACAAAGGAGGAGATATCCATATCCGTATTGCCTAGCTTGCCTTCCACGCCAAGTAGAGTCCCATCCGGACACGAGACGAAGTCTTCAATCTTGTATCTTCATAGTCCAACAGTCCGGCCAATGGAGATAGTCCGGCTGTCTGGAGACCCCCTAATCCGGGACTCCCTCAGTAGCCCCTGAACCAGGCTTCAATGACGATGAGTCTGGCGCGCAGTATTGTCTTCGGCATTGCAAGGCGGGTTCCTTCTCCGAATACATCACAGAAGAACTTGAAAACGAGGATAGTGTCCGACCCTGCAAAATAAGTTCCACATACCACCGTAGAGAGAATAATATTTTCGCAATTCTAATTTGCTGACTTGTCTTGACAGTATGACGTTATGTCATGGCCCGGTGATTATTCAAACCGTTCCCTTTAACCAGCCCCGCACATAACGCGAGGCAGTTTTTCCACACGTCTTGTCAAAGCAGAGATCGTGTCCCCTTATTACGGGATTCTCATCAATACGGTCGTGGGTAACCCAACCGTGTCTAGGACTCCTAGATTATAGGCAAGTCCCAAACGACTACGGAGAGGACGCTTGATATTCACCCTCTTTATAAAGGGACAAGGTTTTCTATTTTTCCCTCTCGTGCTCAATCGAACCCTTGCTCCGCCTCGAGTTCTAACATCCAAAGCCCAGGTCAGGTGCTCCGGATCTTCAATCATGTCCGGATCCAGCCTTCAAGGCCGGTGGATGCCCTCCTCCGTCACGGAAGAGGATATCAAGAAGTTGAGGGAGGCCAGATACCTGACCGCCGAGGTTTCGCATCGGCTGCCTGCTCGAGGGCAGGTTGTCCCTACTCCCGAACCCGACGAGAACGTCGTGTTCGTCTCCCACTTCCTTCGAGGCCTAGGCCTCACTCTGGAGCCCTTCGTCAGGGGTTTGATGTTCTACTACAGGCTAGATTTCCACGATCTAGCTCTGGACTCCTTTCTCCACATCTTGACATTTATTGTCGTGTGTGAGGCCTTCCTCCGCATTACCCCTCACTTCGGCCTGTGGCTCAAGATCTTTGAAGTGAAGCCGAAGATGATCGAGGGGCAACATGCAGCGTGTAGAGGAGCGTCAATAGGAAAGATGGAAGGAGCCCCGTGGCCAAAAGGTTCCTTCCCAGAGGTGTCCGAATTATGGCAACGGGAGTGGTTTTATGTCACGGCTCCCAGGAGTGCCAAGTGGGCGGCTGCCCCCGCTTTCCGCTCAGGCCCCCCACCACAATTGATGTCATGGATTAGCAGAGGTCTGAGCTGGGGCCCAGCCAAGGACGTGCCCATACTGCAAAGCCGCATTCAAGATCTCTTCGAGGGAGATTTTAATTTGGTTGTGGTAATGCAAGTTATGCTGGTTCGTCGAGTCCAGCCTTGCAAACGCCGACCCCTTCGCTTATGGGAGTTCAACCCAAAAGGGTCGTGTGCCATTCAATGTTTCCTCGGCCTGACGCACGAGGAGATGTACAAGTCATTCTTCGGACCTCAAATAGAGTGTCCGGATACTACCGAGGACGTGGACCTGAGTAGTAACCGTGCCGCCGAACAAGTAAGAAATCCTCTAGCCAAACACACCGTCTTTTATTCATGAAGTTATTTTCGAGAGATCGCTCTTTGACCAGGATTGGCTAACGAAGGCGAAGATGATTCGGTGTCCGACCCCCCTTCCTGAGGGTTTGGAAAATCTGGTTTTGGAGAAGATGCTCGAGTTTGCACCTTGCCCGGAGCCCTCGAGGGAAGATACAGGGGGAATAATATGGGCAGAAGTGGGCCCCCATCGCTGCCCGTTCCAACCGAGGGAAGGAGCGCCTCCATAAAGAAGGATAACCGGGGGAGGAAGAGGACTGCTTCCGAGGATCCGGAAGCCGAGGCCTCCAAACGGGAGAAGAGGTCTCCAATAGAGGGTCCTGCCTCGGGGGGTGCTCTTACCGCACAAAGTCGGGGGGATGAGCCCTCCAACGAGTCGTAAGTGATCCAAAATACTTTAATAGTGAAGGTATACTATCTTTTTTTTGAGAAAATAACCACCGCATATATCTTGCAGTTTGGGCCTTAGCCCCTCTCAGCTGAGCTCGTCTTCGGGGGATCTTCTTCCAGAGATGATGGAGAGCGAAACGCCTCCCCCGGACTCCTCTGCTCAAGAAGCGGGCGACCCCGCAGTGTCGTCACGGAGGGCCTCTCCGGATCCGGTGAGGCCAGAAGATAATCCCATAGACCCCCGAAGTCCCCAGCGTCCAGCTCCCGAAGAGAGCAAACAAAAGAGTCCGGCACCGTCTGGTATGCGGTCGGACGTTCTGAGGGAGCTGGTGGGGCGAGCGGCCATCTCAGAAGAACACCGTACGATGATGGGTACGGTGATGGAGAGAATTTCGTCCGCCGAAAGTGGATTACATGAAGCCTTTATGAGTCTACTGATAGGCTTTGAGGTACGTGAGATAATATGTGATAGTACCGCACATGTTAGGTGTGCCCTGTGTAGATAGTAGCCCCTGAGACTCTGGTTGTCGCCGAGAATAGCGGCGAACAGAGGATCATAGTCCCAGGCAATAACCAGACTGCCCTTATGTGCATGTGGTGGAAGCTCCAGTGGCTAGCCGGACTAGTGAGTTTAACGAATTAAAACGGCAACTGGATGCGGCAGACGCCGACATCGAGCTTGTTAACAAGAGGCTTGACGAGGCACAGGGTAAGTGTTATTATCTGGTGAACGCCACATAGTAAGAGCATCATGATGCCAGTATCTTTAATACGTTGTGACTGCAGATGGAGCTGCCACTTGGGAAACCTTGCGGGCAGAACTTGCCCGAGCCAAGGAACAAGCGAGGATTAGTAATGCGGCTGCTTTGAAGGTGGTCGAAGAGTTGAAAGCCGAGAAGGCCGCACATTGCGAGAGCCAAGAGAAGATGGCCAAGATGGCCGTAGAATTAAAAGATACTGCCGACCATTGCTATCTCCTTGAAAAAGAAAACCGAGCGAAGGCAATGGACCTTGAGAAGGCCACGATGGCGGACAAAGACACCCGATCTGCTATGAGAGCGAAGAAGGAGGAGCTGTGGGAAGCCGGGGATATTTTGGCTGGGAAGCCCTTCATGCTACGGAGGAAGTTCGGAGATCCACGGTATGCCCCTCTGGATCGGCTGTGGAGTTTAGCAGATGCGTATATGGACTTGGCGGCGAGCGCTGCCAATGCTGCCAAATACTTCCAAGATCAAACATATCATGAAGTGGACAAGCTGTTCTGTCGCAATTCAACGCTCCAGAGCGTCCGCTATCATTGACTGATCAGCTAGCCGAATGGGCCGAACTAAATAGGTTATCCGGACTCGCCATGAGGTCTGTCGTGGATCAGCTATGGCCGGAAAAGCCAAAGCCGAACAACTATTTCAGTTTAGTGCAGCGGTTCCTTGGTGCGGTGCCGCGCATTAATGCGATGAAGAGGTTGGCGTGCATAGAAGGCTCGCGGATGGCCCTTGCCCGTGTTAAAGCATACTGGGCGGAGATGGACGCTACCACTGTTGCGGCGCAGGGTTCGGCCATAGGCCGAGTGGCTGCCGAGCACTATTTCGAGGAAGTTCTCGAGGATGCTCGTTTGATAGAGGCCCAGTGCTTGAAGAATATTATGTTTGAGTGATATGTATTCTCATTGTAAACACAATGCTTTTATGAAATTTTATAAGGCTATGTTTATACTTTTGCCTGAAAGTAGTATGATGCCTCCTGTGCGGCCGTTTATGTATACATGTGTATAACCTGAAAGATTGCAGTCGTCGGCTTCGACCCCCACGCATATAATGCGGAGGTGCTCGCCAAAAACACGCGTTCACACTTAACCCAACGTCTTGGCCCTATTAAGGAGGTGATAGCGTAGCGAACGAGGCAACCGGACTATAATGCTTTAACACTTTCACTTAGCCATAGGAGTTTGACAGTGGGGCTACTAGATAGCCCCTGGTGGCTCCACACTCTCCTGATCTCGGGGTGCGTACATGCCTGGCCGGAAAATGGCCCTTCGTTAAGGCAGAGGAATTCTAACATTCTGATAGGTCATCGAGTGGTTGACCAGTCTCATGCTATATCATGACAGTCAGTTTTTGTCTTTCTCTACTGTGGTGCTCGTCCGGATGAACCAAGGCACAATCGCAGTAGTTCTCCTAGTGCTGCCTTAGCCAATAAAGCGGAACGTAAGGCACCAAAACACAGGAGCCGGGCAAACCCAACATTTGACCAAAGACAATGATTCAGAGCTGATGCATATAAGTCCAAACTCGCGACGCCGAACACTCCCTAATGTATTCGGTCTTTATGGTATAAACCGGGCCTAAATAGTGCCCTTTGTAAGAAGCCCCATGTGTCCAGGTACGTGCATTATTCTGACGTGTCCACATGCCAAGACGTCAGCATCCTTCTCAATTGTGCTGAGAATTCGGTGGCTGTGTATCAACAAGAGACAGTAAAAAAGGTTTACGCAGGGTCTTAATCTAAAAAGAATCCTTGGAGCGGGTCCCTGCTGCACGTCTGCGCTTGTGTCTCCGTTGTGCCGTATCCTGGACGGGTGTAGCACAATGGTCATCTGTAAAAGAGAGGAACTTAGGTGAAAAAGTTGTCGTGCAAAAAGGTGATTTTTTAAAGAGACCATGTATAACTAGAAATGAGTAGAAATTGCCACTTGTCTGCGCGCGTTGAGCCCCTTGTATTTGTAATAGGGGTGTGGTCATCAATCCGGTATAAATTACATATAGCAGCGCCGGACTCGTCTAAACGCGTCCGTGGTCTTGACGACCTATCAAATACTTTAGTTGGCGAGGCCGTTTTTAGTATGCGGCTGCGAAGGCAGTTGCATTCTGTTCGGCGCGCAAGGATCGCTTAATACTTCCGTTCACTGTAATGATGCCGCGTGGACCGGGCATCTTGAGCGTCAGGGAAGCGTAATGTGGTATTGCATTAAAGCGAGCAAAATCTTCGCGTCCAAGTAGTGCTTGATAACCGCATTGGAACGGAGCAATGTGGAAGGTTAAATGTTCGCTACGGGAGTTATCGGAGAAGCCGAATATAACCTTTAGTAGCAGGGAGCCCATGCAGTGAGCCCCTGGGCCTGGCATTACTCCTTTAAAGGTAGTGTTGCTATGGCAAATTTTCGTTGGGTCTATCCCCATTTCGCGGATTGTATCCTGGTATATCATGTGTAAACTGCTGCCACCGTCCATCAGGACTCGTGTAAAGTGGTATCCTTCAATTATTGGGTCTAATACCAGGGAAGCCCATCCTGCCCGCCGGATACTTGCTGAGTAATCACGATGGTCGAAAGTGACCGGTTGAGACGACTAGTGGCAGGGTTTTGCGGTGATAGGCCCTTGGGCATATTTATCTGGGAGGGCCGCTTTGCTTCCCTTGATCACGTGTAATACGTTGACTGTTTTGACTTCTGATGGGAACTTCTTTTGTTCCCCAGCGTCTTGCTTGAGAGGCTCATCCTCATCTTCGCTTGGTGTATCCTCCCCCTTGTGTACAGCGTTGAGCTTGCCGGACTGCTTGAAGACCCAACATTCTCTGTGGGTATGATTAGCGGGTTTACCAGGGGTGCTATGGATCTGACATACTTGGTCCAGAATTTTGTTTAGGCTAGATAGTTCATCTCTGGCGCCTTTAGAGGGCGGCTTTTGCTGACCTGGCCGAGAGCTTCGGAATCCGGCGTGTACCGCCATGCTCTTCGGGCTATCTTCTTTATTCCGACGTTTATTATTTTTGTTGCGTCGTGATTTCCCATTTTCATCTCTAACTTCGGATGTGCTTGGGTCGCTGGTGCTGCATCTGGCTAGCCAGCTGTCCTCACCCGCGCAAAAGCGGGTCATGAGGCTTGTTAATGCTGCCATTGTTCTCGGCTTTTCTTGGCCGAGGTGTCTCGCAAGCCATTCGTCGCGGACGCTATGCTTAAAAGCTGCCAAGGCTTCGGCGTCCGGGCAGTCGACTATTTGGTTCTTCTTAGTTAGGAACCTGTTCCAAAGCTTTCGGGCTGACTCTCCGGGCTGTTGAGTTATATGGCACAAATCGTCCGCATCCGGGGGTCGGACATAAGTCCCTTGAAAATTTGCCCGAAAAGCATTTTCGAGCTCTTCCCAGCTTCCAATGGAGTTTTCGGGGAGGCTTTTAAGCCAGTGCCGAGCTGGCCCTTTGAGCTTGAGGGGTAAGTACTTGATGGCGTGGAGATCGTATCCTCGAGCCATATGGATATGAAGGATATAGTCCTCAATCCAGACCCCAGGGTCTGTTGTTCCGTCATATGACTCTATGTTTACGGGTTTGAATCCCTTTGGGAATTCATGGTCCAACACCTCATCGGTGAAACATAGGGGGTGTGCGGCACCCCTGTAGCTGGGTGTACCGCGTTGTTCTGATGCTTGTTGTGTTACATCATATGCTGGGGCGCGCTTGCGTGGTCCATAGATGGATCTGGTTACGCCGTCCTTTTGGTGCGAGCCCTCGTGTGGATCGCTTATTGTCTTGTGAGTGGAGTTGTTTACCGCTCCATGTTGGCCGTGAGGTCATCTATCCGGCCAGGTGGCCGTTTTGATTTTTGGTTGTGGGGGATCTAGGGCCTCCTCATCGAATTCGGGTAGCAACTTCCGCTTCGGGTAGCTCTTGGTGGGGCAATTACCACCATACTTCACTGCTGTGTTGAGTACTTTACTCCATCTGATTTGGAGTGTGTCCTGCGCAGCCTTGAGCCTTTGCTTCTGCTTTTTCAGACTCCTCGCAGTGGCAACAAGCCTTTGACGAGCATTCTGCTGCTCCAGGTGCCTGTCCGGCGTTATGTCATCCGGACTTTTATCTTTGACAGAATTGGTTTGTTCGGTTTGATTTTTCGTATTGCCGTGGTCCGGCAGTAGTTCGCCCTGCTCCAACGTTGGGTCTGCATGATCGTTATTTCTGCTGAGGCGGGATTTGGGGCGGCGCTTACGCCGCCGCTTTGACTGCTTCTCGAGGGGACAAGCCTTCGTTGCGTCCTTCCGTTCCTCATCGTCGTCTTCTTTTGGTGTGTCCACCATGTATACGTCATATGATGAGGTGGACGTCCAGTGCCCTGTGGGCGGTGGTTCCTCTTCGCCTCCCGCATCGTCGTCTATACCGTCGATGTCTTCGGAGTCGAAGTCGAGCATGTCGGGTAAATCATCGACAATGGCTACGAAGTGGGTGGTGGGTGGGCGTCGAATTTCTCCGTCGTCCGCATCCCAATCCTGTTGGCCATAGTCCGGCCAGGGCTCTCCTAACAAAGAGATAGACCTTAGTGAATTCAGAATGTCGCCGAAGGGCGAGTGCTGAAAGATATCCGCGGCGGTGAATTCCATGATCGGCGCCCAATCGGATTCGATTGGCTGGGGCGCGGATGGTTCGGAGTCCAGAAAAGAGTCCGGCACCTTGGAGTCACGGTCTTCACAGAGGATTAGGCTGTTGTTTGGCTCGATCGCCGTTGAGACTGCAGCCCCTGAGGCGGTGTCTAGCCACCCGTCCTCGATTGGCGCAGTTGGCTCCGAGCTAAGGGTCGGAGCTGATGCGGGCGCGGCCTCTGGGTACTGTTCGGCGGTAGAGCTAGGTCATAACCGTCGTGATAGTGCGGCGCGCCCGGCTGTGGCTCGAATCCATTGAAGATAAAGTCTCCACGGATGTCGACCATGTAGTTCAAACTTCCAAATCCGACCTGACAGCCAGGGGCGTAGCTTTCAATCTGCTCCAGATGGCCAAGCGAATTAGCCCGCAGTGCAAAGCCGCCGAATACGAAGATCTGTCTGGGGAGAAAAGTCTCGCCCTGGACCGCATCGCTATCGATGATAGTAGGAGTCATCAAGCCTAACGGCGAGGACACAGAGGAACTCTCAATGAAAGCACCAATGTCGGTGTCAAAACTGGCGGATCTCGGGTAGGGGGTCCCGAACTGTGCGTATAAGACGGATGGTAACAGGAGGCAGGGGACACAATGTTTTACCCAGGTTCGGGCCCTCTTGATGGAGGTAAAACCCTACGTCCTGCTTGATTGATATTGATGATATGGGTAGTACAAGAGTAGATCTACCATGAGATCAGAGAGGCTAAACCCTAGAAGCTAGCCTATGGTATGATTGTATGTTGTGGTTGTTGTCCTACGGACTAAAACCCTTCGGTTTATATAGACACCGGAGAGGGTTAGGGTTACACAAGGTCGGTTACAAAGGAGGAGATATCCATATCCGTATTGCCTAGCTTGCCTTCCACACCAAGTAGAGTCCCATCCGGACACGAGACGAAGTCTTCAATCTTGTATCTTCATAGTCCAACAGTCCGACTAATGGAGATAGTCCAGCTGTCCGGAGACCCCCTAATACAGGACTCCCTCAGTGGCCCAATCCTTTTTGTAGCAAAGGACAAGCCTAGACAAACTCTTATATAGAGAAAAGTGCTCCCGAGGACATATGAGAATTATCGTCAAGCTAGGTTTCATCACGATCATATGATTCGCGTTCGGTACTTTGATAATTTGGTATGTGGGTGGACCGGTGCTTGGGTGCTGTCCTTACTTGGACAAGCATCCCACTTACGATTAACCTCTATTACAAGCATCCGCAACTACAACAAAAGTATTAAGGTAAACCTAACCATAGCATGAAACATATGGATCCAAATCAGCCCCTTATGAAGCAACGCATAAACTAGGGTTTAAGCTTCTGTCACTCTAGCAATCCATCATCTACTTATTACTTCCCAATGCCTTCCTCTAGGCCCAAATAATGGTGAAGTGTCATGTAGTCGACGTTCACATAACACCACTAGAGGAGAGACAACATACATCTCATCAAAATATCGAACGAATACCAAATTTACATGAGTACTAATAGCAAGACTTCTCCCATGTCCTCAGGAACAAACGTAACTACTCACAAAGCATATTCATGTTCATAATCAGAGGGGTATTAATATGCATATAGGATCTGAACATATGATCTTCCACCAAATAAACCAACTAGTATCAACTACAGGGAGTAATCAACACTACTAGCAACCCACAGGTACCAATCTCAGACTTAGATACAAGAATTGGATACAAGAGATGAACTAGGGTTTGAGAGGAGATGGTGCTGGTGAAGTTGTTGATGGAGATTGACCCCCTCCCGATGAGAGGATCATTGGTGATGACGATGGCGATGATTTCCCCCTCTCAGAGGGAAGTTTCCCCGGTAGAACAGCTCCGCCAGAGCCCTAGATTGGTTCCGCCTCGTGGCGACGGAGTCTTGTCCGGAAAGCTTGCTTATGATTTTTTCCTCAATGAAAGACTCCATATAGCATAAGATGGGCATCGGAGGGCCACCAGGGGGCCCACGAGGCAGGGGGCGCGCCAGGGTGGTAGGGCGCGCCCCCACCCTCGTGGCCAGGGTGTGGCCCCCTTTGGAACTTCTTGCGCTCAGTATTTTTTATATATTCTGAAAATGACTTTCGGGAAGTTTCAGGACTTTTGGAGCTGTGCAGAATAGGTCTCTAATATTTGCTCCTTTTCCAGCCCAGAATCCCAGTTGCCGGCATTCTCCCTCTTTATGTAAACCTTGTAAAATAAGAGAGAATAGGCATAAGTATTGTGACATAATGTGTAATAACAACCCATAGTGCAATAAATATCGATATAAAAGCATGATGCAAAATGGACGTATCAACTCCCCCAAGCTTAGACCTCGCTTGTCCTCAAGCGAAAGCTGAAATCGAAAAATATGTCCACATGTTTAGAGATAGAGGTGTCGATAAAAATAAAATATGAACATGAGGGCATCATGATCATTCTTAGAACAGTAACTTATATAATTCTTGTCATATGGTCTCTTATACTAGAGTAACAATTCAATCACAATTTCAAGTATGAATCATAAACTTCATTGAAAACTAACAAACTATAATCTCAGTCATTGGAGCAATTGCAATTTACCATAACATAGGAAAGAGTCAATATAAGAGCTTTTCAGCAAGTCCACATACTCAACTATCATATAGTCTTCCACAATTGCTAACACTCACGCAATACTTATGGGTATGGAGTTTTAATTAGACACAGAGAAAGGTAGGGGCTTATAGTTTTGCCTCCCAACGTTTTACCTCAAGGGTAATGTCAAGAATAATAGTTCATGAAAACTCACATCCAATTAGCCATATATACCAGGATCTTTCCAACATGTTGTGCTTGCCAAAAGATAAAATGTAAAAAAGGAAGGGTGAAGATCACCAAGACTCTCATTCAAGGGATAAAAGTAAAAGATAGGCCCTTCGCAGAGGGAAGCAGAGGTTGTCATGCGCTTTTATGGTTGGATGCACAAAATCTTAATGCGAAAGAACGTCACTTTATATTGCCACTTGTGATATGGACCTTTATTATGCAGTCCGTCGCTTTTATTTCTTCCATATCACACGATCGTATAAAGCTTATTTTCTCCCACACTAATAAGTCATACATATTTAGAGGGCAATTTTTATTGCTTGCACCGATGACAACTTACTTGAGGGATCTTACTCAATCCATAGGTAGGTATGGTGGACTCTCATGGGAAAACTGGTTTAAGGGTGTTTGGAAGCACAAGTAGTATCTCTACTTGGTGCAAAGAATTTGGCTAGCATGAGAGGCAAAAGGCAAGCTCAATCATGTTGGATGATCCATGACAATATAATTTATCTCAGATGTAAGAAAACATAACCCATTATGTTGTCTTCCTTGTCCAACGTCAACTCTTTAGCATGTCATATTTTAATGAGTGCTCAGAATCATAAAAGATGTCCAAGATAGTGTATTTATATGTGAAGACCTCTCTTTCTTTATTACTTCCTATTAATGGCAATGATGACCAAAACTATGTTTGTCAACTCTCAACAACTTTTATTCATCATACTCTTTCTATGTGAGCTCATTACTCTCCATAAGATCCATATGATCTCTTTGTTTCTTTTTATTCTTTCTCTTTTCTTTTATTCACTCAAGATCATGGCAAAATAGTCAAGCCCTTGACTCAACACTAATCATTATTATATAGCTCACAGACTCGATTACATAGAAGGATCATAAAGCAAAACTCACAACTAGATCATACTAAGAACTTTTATTCTACTAAATCAAAATATTATCAAAAGGATCGAACTAAGAAAAACGGTAAAGATAGAAGTGATGGTGATACGATACCAGGGCACTCCGCCAAGCTTGGCAGTTGCCAAGGGGAGTGCCCATACCAGATACTCAGTTCTTCTTTGTTGGTGAAGAAGGTGGAGTTGTTGATGATGGATAGTCGCACATCGAGCGTAGGAGGTCTTCTAACTTGCGGATAATGCCTTTGAGTGCGATGATATGCTCCTTCAACAAAATATTTTCACGTGTGAGATACTTATTTTGTATACGAGCTAACTCAATCATCTTGAAAGCTTCGATCTCAGTTGGGGTAAGAAGATTGTGATCAAGTTGAAGGATGTCTTCTGTTGCCGGAACTTGGTCCTCCATGGCCTTCTTGATCCCTTCATCCTTGTTGATTTCCATGGGTTCTTCTCTCTTCAGCTCTATCTTCATTAGCCAAGCATCATTGCCCTCATTGTTGGAGGAGGAGGGAGACGAGATGACGCTTGGCTTTGACAACCCTGGCAGAAAACAACTCGAAACAAGAACAGGAGATTTTTACGTGATACAGGAGTCAAAACCTTCGGGAGATTATATAATGAATTTTTACCAACCAAAATAAGTATCATGCAAGAAAATGGAGTCTAGAGAGCACACGAGGTGCCCATGAGGTAGGGGGCGCGCCCAGGGGTAGGGCGCGCCCTCCACCCTCGTGGAGCCCTCGTGTCCTTCCCGGACTGCTTCTTATTTTTCTATTTTTCTAAATATTCCAAAACAGAGAAAAATGCCATTAGAACTGTTTTGGAGTCGGTTTACTTACTGTGCCACATACCTCTTCCATTTCGGAGTCTGAAAGATTCTGGAAAGTGTCCCTTATGTATTCCTCCAGGGCTACGGTTTCAATAACATTGGTTTCAATATTTATAGGATTACCTGAGATATAATGTTTGATTCTTTGACCGTTCACCACCTTTGGATTTTTGCCTTCGAAGTTGTTAATTTTTATGGCGTCGGAACGATAGACCTCCTCGATAACGTAAGGACCTTCCCATTTAGAGAGAAGTTTTCCTGCAAAAAATCTTAAGCGAGAGTTGTATAACAATACATAATCACCTACATTAAACTCACGCTTTTGTATCCTTTTGTCTGCCATCTTTTAACTTTTTCTTTAAACAATTTGGCAGTTTCATAGGCTTGGGTTCTCCATTCATCGAGTGAGCTAATGTCGAATAACCTTTTCTCACCGGCAAGTTTGAAATCATAATTGAGTTCTTTAATAGCCCAATAAGCCTTATGTTCTAGTTCGAGACGTAAGTGACATGCTTTTCCATAAACCATTTTATACGGAGACATACCCATAGGATTTTTATATGCAGTTCTATAGGCCCATAATGCATCATCAAGTTTCTTGGACCAATTCTTTCTAGATCTATTGACAGCCTTTGCAAAATTAATTTGAGTTCTCTATTACTCAATTCTACTTGACCACTAGACTGTGGGTGATAAGGATATGCAATTCTATGATTAACATCATACTTAGGAAGCATTTTACGGAAAGCACCATGAATAAAATGTGAACCACCGTCAGTCATTAAATATCTAGGGACTCCAAACCTCGGAAAAAGAACTTCTTTAAGCATCTTAATAGAGGTGTTATGATCAGCACTGCTAGTTGGTATAGCTTCTACCCACTTAGTAACGTAATCAACAGCAACTAAAATATGTGTATATCCATTAGAGGCAAGAAAAGGTCCCATATAATCAAAGCCCCAAACATCGAATGGTTCAATAACAAGTGAATAATTCATAGGCATTTCTTGACATCTACTAATATTACCAATTATTTACATTCATCACAAGACAAGACAAACTTACGGGCATCCTTGAAGAGAGTAGGCCAATAAAAACCGGATTGCAATACCTTGTGTGTAGTTCTATCTCCAGCATGGTGTCCTCCATAAGCCACGGAGTGACACTTGCGTAGGATCTGCTCCTGTTCATGCTTAGGTACACAACGTCTAATAACACCATCTACTCCTTCTTTATAGAGATGTGGGTCATCCCAGAAGTTATGTCTTAAATCATAGAAAAACTTTTTCTTTTGCTAGTATGTGAAACTAGGTGGTATAATTTTAGCAACAATGTAATTAGCATAATCAGCATACCATGGAGCAGTATGAGAAGCATTTACGACATTTAATTGTTCATCAGGAAAGCTATCATCAATAGGTAGTGGGTCATCAAGAACATTTTCCAACCTAGACAAGTTATCTGCAACGGGGTTCTCAGCTCCCTTTCTATCAATAATATGAAAATCAAATTCTTGTAGCAAGAGAACCCATCTAATAAGTCTAGGTTTAGCATCTTTCTTTCCATAAAATTTTGTGCCCCAAGACAATACCTTCATTAACCATAAAGTGACATTTCTCCCAATTCAAGACAAGGTTAGTTTCTTCACATCTCTGCAAAAATCGATCAAGGTTGCTTAAGCAATCATCAAAATAGGATCCATAAACGGAGAAATCATCCATGAATACCTCACATATCTTTTCACAAAAATCAGAAAATATAGCCATCATGCATCTTTGAAAGGTAGCAGGTGCATTGCATAAACCAAAAGGCATACGTCTATAAGCAAAAGTACCAAAAGGGCAAGTAAAAGTAATCTTAGATTGATCATCAGCTGACACATGTATTTGGGAGAAACCAGAATAACCATCTAGAAAGAAAAAATGTGTATGTTTGGATAATCTTTCTAGCATTTGATCAATAAAAGGTAAGGGGTAATGATCTTTTTTAGTAGCCTTATTTAATTTGCGGAAATCAATTACCATCCTATAACTTGTAATAATTCTTTGCGGAATCAATTCATCTTTATCATTAGGAACTTTACTAATACCTCCCTTCTTAGGAAAACAATGGACATGACTTACCCACTGACTATCAGCAACGGGATAAATTATACCTACCTCAAGGAGCTTTAGTATTTCTTTTCTTACCACTTCTTTCATCTTAGGATTCAGTTGTCGTTGGTGATCAATAACTGGTTTGACATCCTTTTCCAAGTTTATTTTGTGTTGACATAGAGTGGGACTAATGCCCTTAAGATCATCAAGAGTATATCCAACAGCAGCACGGTGCTTCTTCAGAGTTTTCAATAATCTTTCTTCCTCCTTGTCTGAAAGGTTAGCACTAATAATAACAGGATATATCTTCTTTTCATCAAGATAAGCATATTTAAGAGTATCAGGCAATGGTTTAAGCTCAAACACGGGATCACCCTTGGGTGGAGGAGGATCCCCTAAGATTTGAGCTTATTGAAATCTTAGGGGATCCTCCTCCACCATTTGAACAGGGACCTATTTAACTTGCACAAGCCAATATTAGAACCCATATTACACAAGCCATGATAACAATGATCTCCTATTTTAACAGAAATAACAGGCATGCCTACCATAGGTCTATGTTTATCTTTAGCACAAGGTTTAGCAATTCTAGCAGTTTCATCACAAAAATAAATAACATGCCCATCAATATTATTAGCCAAGAGATCCTTAACAGTAGCAATATTAGGTTCAAATTTAACTTGCTCAGGAGGTGTATAGGTTCTAATATTGCTTTTACGAACTAAAGTTTAAGCTTTAGCATGATCTTTATCCTAACAGGAAAAGGTGGTTTCTCAACATAAGCGGTAGGAATAATAGGATCATTATAAGTGATAGTATTTTCTTCAACTTTAATAGGTGCAGCTACTTTTACTTCTATGGGAGGATGATATTTAAACCACTTCTCTTTAGGGAGATCAATATGAGTAGCAAAATATTCACAGAAAGAAGCTACTATTTCAGAGTCAAGTCCATATTTAGTGCTAAATTTACAGAAAACATCGGTATCCATAAAAGATTTAACACAATCAAACTTAGGTGTCATACCTGAATCCTTACCTTCATCGAGATCCCAATCTTCAGAGGTGCGTTTAATTATTTCCAATAAATCCCATTTGAATTCAATAGTCTTCATCATAAAAGAGCCAGCACAAGAAGTGTCGAGCATGGTGCGGTTATTATCAGAAAGTCGAGCATAAAAATTTTGAATAATCATTTCTCTTGAGAGCTCATGATTGGGGCAAGAATATAACATTGATTTAAGCCTCTCCCAAGCTTGAGCGATGCTTTCTCCTTCGCAACGGCGCCAGAAAAGAATCTTGATGACCCACAAGTATAGGGGATCTATCGTAGTCCTTTCGATAAGTAAGAGTGTCGAACCCAACGAGGAGCAGAAGGAAATGATAATCGGTTTTCAGCAAGGTATTCTCTGCAAGCACTGAAATTATAGGTAACAGATAGTTTTGTGATAAGATAATTTGTAACGAGCAACAAATAACAAAAGTAAATATAGTGCAGCAAGGTGGCCCAATCCTTTTTGTAGCAAAGGTCAAGCCTAGACAAACTCTCATATAGAGAAAAGCGCTCCCGAGGACACATCGGAATTATCGTCAAGCTAGGTTTCATCACGATCATATGATTCGCGTTCCGTACTTTGATAATTTGGTATGTGGGTGGACCGGTGCTTGGGTGCTGTCCTTACTTGGACAAGCATCCCACATATGATTAACCTCTATTGCAAGCATCCGCAACTACAACAAAAGTATTAAGGTAAACCTAACCATAGCATGAAACATATGGATCCAAATCAGCCCCTTACGAAGCAACAAATAAACTAGGGTTTAAGCTTCTGTCACTCTAGCAACCCATTGCTACCTCTTGAGCACTGCTTTGGTTTGCCCCGAAGAGGAAGGGATGATGCAGCCAAGTAGCGTAAGTATTTCCCTCAGTTTTTGAGAACCAAGGTATCAATCTAGTAGGAGGCTACGCGTGAGTCCCTCGCACCTGCACAAAACAAATAAATCCTCGCAACCAACGCAATAAGGGGTTGTCAATCCCTGGACGGCCACTTACGAGAGTGAGATCTGATAGATATGATAAGATAATATTTTTGGTATTTTTGTGATAAAGATGCAAAGTAAAATAAAAGCAAAGTAAAAGCAAAGGAAATAACTAAGTATTGGGAGATTAATATGATGAAGATAGACCCCGGGGCCATAGGTTTCACTAGTGGCTTCTCTCGAGAGCATAAGTATTCTATGGTGGGTGAACAAATTACTGTTGAGCAATTGACAGAATTGAGCATAGTTATGAGAATATCTAGGTATGATCATGTATATAGGCATCACATCTGAGACAAGTAGACCGACTCCTGCCTGCATCTACTACTATTACTCCACTCATCAACCGCTATCCAGCATGCATCTAGGGTATTAAGTTAATGAAAACAGAGTAACGCCTTAAGCAAGATGACATGATGTAGAGGGATAAACTCATGCAATATGATGAAAACCCCATCTTGTTATCCTCGATGTCAACAATACTATACGTGCCTTGCTGCCCCTACTGTCACTGGGAAAGGACACCGCAAGATTGAACCCAAAGCTAAGCACTTCTCCCATTGCAAGAAAGATCAATCTAGTAGGCCAAACCAAACTGATAATTCGAAGAGACTTGCAAAGATAACCAATCATACATAAAAGAATTCAGAGAAGATTCAAATATTGTTCATAGATATACTTGATCATAAACCCACAATTCAACGGTCTCAACAAACACACAGAAAAAGAAGATTACATCGAATAGATCTCCACAAGAGAGGGGGAGAACATTGTATTGAGATCCAAAAAGAGAGAAGAAGCCATCTAACTACTAACTATGGACCCGTAGGTCTGAGGTGAACTACTCACACTTCATCAGAAGGGCTATGGTGTTGATGTAGAAGCCCTCCGTGATCGATGCCCCCTTCGGCGGACCTCCGGAACAGGCCCCAAGATGGGATCTCGTGGATACAGAAAGTTGCGGCGGTGGAATTAGGGTCTTGGCTCCATATCTGATCGTTTGGGGGTATGTAGGTATATATAGGAGGAAGGAGTACGTCGGTGGAGCAACAGGGGGCCCACGAGGGTGGAGGGCGCGCCTAGGGGGGGGGGGGGAGGCGCGCCCCCTACCTCGTGGCCTCCTCTTTTGTGTCTTGACGTAGGGTCCAAGTCTCCTAGGTCTTGTTCATTGAGAAAATCACGTTCCTGAAGGTTTCATTCCGTTTGGACTCCATTTGATATTCCTATTCTTCGAAACCCTAAAACAGGCAAAAAACAACAATTCTGGGCTGGGCCTCCGGTTAATAGGTTAGTACCAAAATAATATAAAAGTGGATAATAAAGCCCAATAATGTCCAAAACAGTAGATAATATAGCATGGAGCAATCAAAAATTATAGATACGTTGGAGACGTATCAAGCATCCCCAAGCTTAATTCCTGCTCGTCCTCGAGTAGGTAAATGATAAAAACAGAATTTTTTATGCGGAGTGCTACTTGGCATAATTTTAATGTAATTCTTCTTAATTGTGGTATGAATATTTAGATCCGAAAGATTCAAGACAAAAGTTCATATTGACATAAAAATAATAATACTTCAAGCATACTAACAAAGCAATTATGTATTCTCAAAATAACATGGCCAAAGAAAGTTCATCCTACAAAATCATATAGTTTAGTCATGCTCCATTTTCGTCACACAAGAATGCTCTCATCATGCACAACCCCGATGACAAGCCAAGCAATGTTTCATACTTTAGTAATCTCGAACCTATAAACTTTCACGCAATATATGAGCGCGAGCCATGGACATACCACTTTGGGTGGAATAGAATATAATGAGGGGGTTATATGGAGAAGACAAAAAAGGAGAAAGTCTCACATCAACGAGGCTAATCAATGGGCTTTGGAGATGCCCACCGATTGATGTTAATCAATGGGCAAGGAGTAGGGATTGCCATGCAATGGATGCACTAGAGCTATAAATGTATGAAAGCTCAACAAAAGAAACTAAGTGGGTGTGCATCCAACTTGCTTGCTCACGAAGACCTAGGGCACTTGAGGAGGCCCATTATTGGAATATACAAGCCAAGTTCTATAATGAAAATTCCCACTAGTATATGAAAGTGACAAAACAAGAGACTCTCTATCATGAAGATTACTGTGCTACTTTGAAGCACAAGTGTGGCAAAGGAGAGTAACATTATCCCTTCTCTCTTTTCTCTCATTTTTTTATTTGGCCTTTCTCTCTTATTTTTTATATATCGCCTTTCTTGCTCTTTTTTATAATTCCTCACTTGGGACTATGCTCTAGAAAATGATGATCATCACACTTCTATTTATTTACAACTCAGTGACTACAACTCGATACTAGAACAAAAGATGACTCTATATGAATGCCTCCGGCGGTGTACCGGGATATGCAATGGACCAAGAGTGACATGTATGAAAGAATTATGAACGGTGGCTTTGCCAAAAATACTATGTCAACTACATGATCATGCTAAGAAATGTGACAATAATGAATGTGTCATGATAAACGGAATGGTGGAAAGTTGCATGGCAATATATCTCGGAATGGCTATGGAAATGCCATAATAGGTAGGTATGGTGGCTGTTTTGAGGAAGATATAAGGAGGTTTATGATACGTCCATTTTGCGTCATGCTTTTATATCGATATTTATTGCATTATGGACTGTTATTTCACTTTATATCACAATACTTATGGCTATTCTCTCATATTTTACAAGGTTTACAGGAGGAGGGAGAATGCCGGCAGCTGGAATTCTGGGCTGGAAAAGGTGCAAATATTAGAGACCTATTCTGCGCAACTCCAAAAGTCCTGAAACTCCACGGAACGTCTTAAAAGAAATAAAGAAAAATACACGCCAAAGATGAAGGCCAGGGGCCCACACCCTTCTCACGAGGGTGGGGGGCACGCCCCCCCGGGCGCGCCCCCTACCTCGTGGGCCCCCTGGTGGCTCTCTGATGCCCATCTTCTCCTATATGAGGTCTTTCGATGAGAAAAAAATAAGGAGGAACTTTTTGGGACGAGACTCCGCCGCCACAAGGCGGAACCTTGGCGGATCCAATCTAGAGCTCCGGCAGAGCTGTTCTGCTGGGGATACTTCCCTCCCGGAGGGGGAAATCATCACTATCGTCATCACCAAGGCTCCTCTCATCGGGAGAGGGCAATCTCCATCAACATATTCACCAGCACCATCTCATCTCCAAACCCTAGTTCATCTCTTGTATCCAATTCTTGTCTCAAAGTCCGGGATTGGTGCTAGTAGGTTGCTGGTAGTGTTGATTACTCCTTGTAGTTGATGCTAATTGGTTTAATTGGTGGAAGATCATATGTTCAGATCCTATATGCATATTATTACCCCTCTGATTATGAACATGAATATGCTTTGTGAGTAATTACGTTCATTCCTGAGGACAAGGGAGAAGTCTTGCTATGAGTAGTCATGTGAATTTGGTATTCGTTTGATATTTTGATAAGATGCATGTTGTCTAGCCTCTAGTGGTGTTATGTGAACGTCGACTACATAACACTTCACCATTATATTGGGCCTAGAGGAAGGCATTGGGAAGTAATAAGTAGATGATGGGTTTCTAGAGTGATAGAAGCTTAAACCCTAGTTTATGCGTTGCTTCGTAAGGGGCTGATTTGGATCCACATGTTTCATGCTATGGTTAGGTTTACCTTAATACTTTTGTTGTAGTTGCGGATGCTTGCAATAGAGGTTAATTATAAGTGGGATGCTTGTTCAAGTAAGAACAGCACCCAAGCACCGGTCCACCCACATATCAAATTATCAAAGTATCGAACGCGAATCATATGAGCGTGATGAAAACTAGCTTGACGATATTCCCATGTGTCCTCGGGAGCGCTTTTCCTATTATAAGAGTTTGTTCCGGCTTATCCTTTGCTACAAAAGGATTGGGCCACCTTGCTGCACTTTATTTTCTTTTGTTACTTGTTGCTCGTTACAATTTATCCTATCACAAAACTATCTGTTACCACTTATTTCAGTACTTGCAGAGAATACCTTGCTGAAAACCGCTTATCATTTCCTTTCGCTCCTCGTTGGGTTCGACACTCTTACTTATCGAAAGGACTACGACAGATCCCCTATACTTGTGGGTCATCAAGACTCTTTTCTGGCGCCGTTGCCGGGGAGTGTAGCGCCTTTGGTAGGTGGAATTTGGTAAGGAAAAATTTATATAGTGTGCTGAAATTTACTGTCACTTGTTACTATGGAAAGTAATTCTCTGCGGGGCTTGTTCGGGGTATCTTCACCCCGTCCAGTAGAGAAAAGAGTTGCTCCTCAACCTACTGAACCTATTGAAAATGGAATTCCTTATGAGTATCCTTCCGGTATGATAGGAAAATTGCTAGCTGATCCTTTTACAAGAGAAGGAACAAAGCATCCTGATGAGCACTTAATATATGTGGATGAAGTTTGTGGATTATTTAAGCTTGCAGGTATACCCGATTATGTTGCTAAGAAGAAGGTCTTCCCTTTTTCTTTGAAGGGAGACACATTGGTATGGTATAGGCAATGTGATGATATGAGATCATGGGACTATAAAAGATTGAAGTTGGAATTTCATCAAAAGTATTACCCAATGCATCTTGTTCATCGTGATCGCAATTATATATATAATTTCTGGCCTCGCGAAGGAGATGCATCGCTCAAGCTTGGGGAGGCTTAAATCAATGTTATATTCATGCCCCAATCATGAGCTCCAGAGAGAAATAATTATGCAAAGTTTTTATGCTCGCCTTTCTGAAAACAATCGCAACATGCTCGATACTTCTTGTGCTGGCTCTTTTATGATGAAGACTATTGAATTCAGATGGAATTTATTGGATAGAATTAAACGCAACTCTGAAGATTGGGACCTCGACGAAGGTAAGGAGTCAGGTATGACACCTAAGTTTGATTGTGTTAATTCTTTTATGGATACTGATATTTTCCGTAAGTTTAGCACTAAATATGGACTTGACTCTGAGATAGTAGCTTCTTTCTGTGAATCTTTTGCTACTTATGTTGATCTCCCTAAGGAGAAGTGGTTTAAATATCATCCTCCCATAGAAGTAAAAGTAGCTGCACCTATTAAAGTTGAAGAAAAGATTTTCACTTATAATGATCCTATTGTTCCTACTTCTTATATTGAGAAACCACCTTTCCCTGTTAGAATAAAGGATCATGCTAAAGCTTCAACTATTGTTTGTAAAAGCAATATTAGAACTTATACACCTCCTGAGCAAGTTAAAGTAGAATGTAATATTGCTATTGTTAAAGATCTCTTGTCTGATAATATTGATGGGCATGTTATTCAGTTCGAAGGTGAAACTGCTAGAATTGCTAAGCCTTGTGCTAAAGATAAACATAGACCTGTGGTAGGCGTGCCTGTTATTTCTGTTAAAATAGGAGATCATTGTTATCATGGCTTATGTGATATGGGTGCTAGTGCTAGTGTTATACCGCATACTTTATATGAAGAAATTAAGAATGAAATTGCACCTGCTGAGTTAGAAGATATTGATGTCACAATTAAACTTGCCAATAGAGATACTATTTCAGCAATGGGAATTGTTAGAGATGTTGAAGTCTTGTGTGGGAAAACTAAATATCCTGCTGATTTTCTTGTTCTTGGTTCCCCACAGTATAGCTTTTGTCCCATTATATTTGGTAGACCCTTCTTAAATACTGTCGATGCTACCATAGATTGCACAAACAATGTTGTTACTATTGGCTTGGATGATATGGTTCATGAGTTTAATTTCTCTAAATTTAGTAAACAACATTGTGAGGAAGAATTACCTAGTAAGGATGAGATTATTGGCCTTGCTTCTATTGCCGTACCTCCTAGTGATCCTTTAGAACACTATTTGCTAGACCATGAAAATGATATGTTCATGAATGAAGGAAGGGAAATAGATGAAGTTTTCTTTAAAGAGGAACCTATTCTAAAACACAATTTGCCTATTGAAATTTTAGGGGATCCTCCTCCACCCAAGGGTGATCCCGTGTTTGAGCTTAAACCTTTGCCTGATAATCTTAAATATTCTTATCTTGATGAAAATAAGATATATCCTGTTATTATTAGTGCTAACCTTTCAGAGAATGAAGAAGAAAGATTATTAAAAACTCTGAAGAAGCATCGTGCTGCTATTGGATATACTCTTGATGATCTTAAGGGCATTAGTCCCACTCTATGTCAACATAAAATAAATTTGGAAGTAGATGCCAAACCAGTTCGTGATCCTCAACGACGTCTGAATCCTAAAATGAAAGAAGTGGTAAGAAAAGAAATACTAAAGCTTCTGGAGGCAGGTATAATCTATCCCGTTGCTGATAGTGAGTGGGTAAGTCCTGTCCATTGTGTTCCTAAGAAGGGAGGTATTACTGTTGTTCCTAATGATAAAGATGAATTGATTCCACAAAGAATTATCACAGGTTATAGGATGGTAATTGATTTCCGCAAATTAAATAAAGATACTAAGAAAGATCATTACCCCTTACCTTTTCTTGATCAAATGCTAGAAAGATTATGCAAACATACACACTATTGCTTTCTAGATGGTTATTCTGGTTTCTCTCAAATACCTGTGTCGGCTAAAGATCAATCAAAGACTACTTTTACATGCCCTTTTGGTACTTTTTCTTATAGACGTATGCCTTTTGGTTTATGTAATGCACCTGCTACCTTTCAAAGATGCATGATGGCTATATTCTCTGACTTTTGTGAAAAGATTTGTGAGGTTTTCATGGACGACTTTTCCGTCTATGGTTCCTCTTTTGATGATTGCTTGAGCAATCTTGATCGAGTTTTGCAGAGATGTGAAGAAACTAATCTTGTCTTGAATTGGGAAAAGTGCCACTTTATGGTTAATGAAGGTATTGTCTTGGGGCACAAAGTTTCTGAAAGAGGTATTGAAGTTGATAAAGCCAAGGTTGATGCTATTGAAAAGATGCCATGTCCCAAGGACATCAAAGGTATAAGAAGTTTCCTTGGTCATGCCGGATTTTACAGGAGGTTCATTAAGGACTTCTCAAAAATTTCTCGGCCTCTGGCTAATTTATTGCAAAAAGATATACCATTTGTCTTTGATGATGATTGTGTAGAAGCATTTGAAATACTTAAGAAAGCATTAGTATCTGCACCTATTGTTCAGCCACCTAATTGGAATTTACCCTTTGAAATTATGTTTGATGCTAGTGATTATGCTGTAGGTGCTGTTCTAGGGCAAAGAGTTGATAAGAAATTAAATGTTATCCATTATGCTAGTAAGACTCTAGACAATGCTCAAAGAAATTATGCTACTACTGAAAAGGAACTTTTAGCAGTTGTATTTGCTTGTGATAAGTTCAGATCTTATATTGTTGATTCTAAAGTAACTATTCATACTGATCATGCTGCTATTAAATATCTCATGGAAAAGAAAGATGCTAAACCTAGACTTATTAGATGGGTTCTCTTTCTACAAGAATTTGATTTGAATATTATTGATAGAAAGGGAGCTGAGAAACCCGTTGCAGACAACTTATCTAGGTTAGAAAATATTCTTGATGACCCACTACCTATTAATGATGACTTTCCTGATGAACAATTAAATGTTATAAATACTTCTCGTAGTACTCCATGGTATGCTGATTATGCTAATTATATTGTTGCTAAGTTTATACCACCTAACTTCACATACCAACAAAAGAAAAAGTTCTTCTATGATTTGAGATATTACTTTTGGGATGACCCACATCTTTATAAAGAAGGAGTAGATGGTGTTATTAGACGTTGTGTACCTGAGCATGAATAGGAACAGATCCTACGCAAGTGTCATTCCGAGTCTTATGGAGGACACCACGCTGGAGATAGAACTACACATAAGGTATTGCAATCTAGTTTTTATTGACCTACTCTCTTCAAGGATGCCTGTAAGTTTGTCTTGTCTTGCGATGAATGTCAAATATTTCGTAATATTAGTAGATGTCAATAAATGCCTATGAATACCACTTGTTATTGAACCGTTTGATGTTTGGGGCTTTGATTATATGGGACCTTTTCCTGCCTCTAATGGGTACACACATATTCTAGTTGCTGTTGATTACGTTACTAAGTGGGTAGAAGCTATTCCAACTAGTAGTGCTGATCATAACACTTCTATTAAAATGCTTAAGGAAGTTATTTTTTCGAGGTTTGGAGTCCCTAGATATTTAATGACTAATGGTGGTTCACACTTTATTCATGGTGCCTTCCGTAAAATGCTTGCTAAATATGATGTTAATCATAGAATTGCATCTCCTTATCACCCATAGTCTAGTGGTCAAGTAGAATTGAGCAATAGAGAGCTCAAATTAATTTTGCAAAAGACTATTAATAGGTCTAGAAAGAATTGGTCTAAGAAACTTGATGATGCATTATGGGCTTATAGAACTACATATCAAAATCCTATGGGTATGTCTCCGTATAAAATGGTTTATGGAAAAGCATGTCACTTACCTCTCGAACTAGAACATAAGGCATATTGGGCTATTAAAGAGCTTAACTATGATTTTAAACTTGCCGGTGAAAAGAGGTTATTTGATATTAGCTCACTTGATGAATGGAGAACCCAAGCTTATGAAAATGCCAAGTTGTTTAAAGAAAAAGTTAAAAGATGGCATGACAAAAGGATACAAAAGCGTGAGTTTAATGTAGGTGATTATGTATTGCTATACAACTCTCGTTTAAGATTTTTTGCAGGAAAACTGCTCTATAAATGGGAAGGCCCCTATGTTATCGAAGAGGTCTATCGTTCCGGTGCCATAAAAATCAACAACTTCGAGGGCACAAATCCAAAGGTGGTAAACGGTCAAAGAATCAAACATTATATCTCAGGTAATCCCATAAATGTTGAAACCAATATTATTGAAACCGTAACATCGGAAGAATACATAAGGGACACTTTTCGGAATGTTTCAGACTTCGAAAAGGAATAGGTATGTGGTACGGTAAGTAAACCGACTCCAAAACAATTTTTAATGCAATATATCTCCATTTTGGAATATTTAGAAAAATAGAAAAATAAGTAGCAGTCCGGGAAGGACACGAGGGCCCCACGAGGGTGGTGGGCGCGCCCTACCCCCTGGGCGCGCCCCCCTACCTCGTGAGCGCCTCGTGTGCTTTCTGGACTCCGTTTTCTTGCACGTTATGTATTTTGGTCGGTAAAAATTCATTATATATTGTCCCGAAGGTTTTGACTCCCATATCACGCAAAAATCTCCTGTATTTGTTTCGAGCTGTCCTGTTGCAGAGTAAATCAACATGTCTTCCCAGGATTTGGAAGGAGAAAGCTATGTGGATGATTACTTAGCAAATCCAAAGGTCTATGGAGGTGTGGAACATGATGGATGGACCACGGAGGAAGAAGAGGACTATGAACCCAAGGAGAAGGAGGAGAAGAGCTCAGATGAAGATGAAGCACCATTACCTCAACCTGGGGACATGCACGTGGAGTTTAAAAAGTCAAGTCTCCCTAATAGGGTAAAGAAACCCAAGTTCGAGTTTATCCCTTTTCGTCTCTTGCAGGAAAATAAGCAGGACCTATGCAAAAAGATATTAACCCTGGAGTGGGAAATTGATGATCTAAGAGATCAAAATGTCGTCCTCAAGCGCAAATTAAGGGAGAAGACTAAGCCATCAACTAAGCCAACAACACCACCACCTTCTTCACCGACAAAGGAGATATAATCACATGGGTATGCGCACTCCCCTTGGTAATTGCCAAGCTTGGGGGAGGTGCCCCGGTATCGTATCACAATCAAAACTCCTATCTTTACTGTTTTTCTTAGTTCGATCCTATTAGTAGTATCTTGATCTAGTAGAATAAAGTTTATGGCATGATCTAGTTTTGAGTTTTGGTTTATGATCCCTCTATGTAGTCGAGTCCGTGAGCTATATATAATAAAGATTAGTGTTGAGTCAAGGGCTTGATCATTTTGCCATGATCTTGGTTGAATAAAATAAAAGAGAAAAAGAATAAAAAGAAACAGAAAGTTCATATTGATCTTATTGAGAGTAATGACTTCACATAGAAAGAGTATGATGATTAAAAGTTGTTGGGAGTTGGCAGACATAGCTTTGGTCATTGTTGCAATTAATAGGAAGTAATAAGGAAAGAGAGGTTTTCACATATAGATATATTATCATTGACATCTTTTATGATTGGGACCACTCATTAAAATATGACATGCTAAAGAGTTGATGTTGGACAAGGAAGACAACATAATGAGTTATGTCTTTCTTATATCTGAGATAAAGTATGTTGTCATGGTTCCTCTAACTTGTTGAGCTTGCCTTTCCCCCTCATGCTAGCCAAATTCTCAGCACCAAGTAGAAATACTACTTGTGCTTCCAAATATCCCTAAACTAGTTTTGCCATGAGAGTCCACCATATCTACCTATGGATTGAGTAAGATCCTTCAAGTAAGTTGTCATCGGTGCAAAGCAATAAAAATTGCTCTAAATATATATGATTGATTGGTGTGGGAGAAATAAGCTTTATACGATCTTGTGATGTGGAAGTAATAAAAGCGACGGACTGCATAATAAAGGTTCATATCACAAGTGGCAATATAAAGTGACGTTCTTTCACATTGAGATTTTATATATCCAACCATAAAAGCGCATGGCAACCTCTGCTTCCCTCTGCGAAGGGCCTATCCTTTATTATTATCCTCTACCTTATGCAAGAGTCACGGTGATCTTCACCTTTTCTTTTTCATTTTATCCTTTGGCAAGCTCAGCATGTTGGAAAGAACATGATATATATATATATATATATAATTGGATGTAGGGGAGCATGAACCATTATTGTTGAGATTACCCTTGAGGTAAAAGGTTGTGGGGCAAAACTATAAGCCCCTATCTTTCTCTGTGTCCGATTAAAACTCTGTAACCACAAGTATTGCGTGAGTGTTAGCAATTATGGAGGACTAAATGATAGTTGAGTATGTGGACTTGCTTTTTAGCTCTGACATAGACTCTTTCCAATCTTATGATAAATTGCAATTGCTTCAATGACTGAGATTATAGTTTGTTGGAACCCAATAAGGTTTATGATTTATACTTTTGCATTGTGAATAGATCATCACTTGAACATAAGTAATCATATGACAAAACCTATATATGTTGTTATAAGAATAATCATGATGCCTTCATGTCCGTATTTTATTTTTATCGACGCCTCTACCTCTAAACATGAGAACATATTTATTGTTATCGGCTTTTCGCTTGAGGACAAGCGAGGTCTATGCTTGGGGGAGTTGATACGTCCATTTTGCATCATGCTTTTATATCGATATCTATCGCATTATGGACTGTTATTTCACTTTATATCACAATACTTATGGCTATTCTCTCTTATTTTACAAGGTTTACATAAGGAGGGAGAATGCCGGCAGCTGGAATTCTGGGCTGGAAAAGGAGCATATATTAGAGACCTATTCTGTGCAGCTCCAAAAGTCCTGAAACTTCACGGAACGTCTTAAAAGAAATAAAGAAAAATCCACGCCAAATATGAAGGCCAGGGGGCCCACACCCTTCTCACGAGGGTGGGGGGCGCCCCCCTAGGGCGCGCCCCCTACCTCGTGGGCCCCCTGGTGGCTCTCTAATGCTCATCTTCTCCTATATGAGGTATTTCGATGGGAAAAAAATAAGGAGGAACTTTTCGGGACGAGACTCCGCCGCCATGAGGCGGAACCTTGGCGGATCCAATCCAGAGCTCCGACAGAGCTGTTCTGCCGGGGATTCTTCCCTCCCGAAGGGGGAAATCATCACCATCGTCATCACCAACACTCCTCTCATCGGGAGAGGGCAATCTCCATCAACATCTTCACAAGCACCATCTCATCTCCAAACCCTAGTTCATCTCTTGTATCCAATTCTTGTCTCAAAGTCCGGGATTGGTGCTAGTAGGTTGCTAGTAGTGTTGATTACTCCTTGTAGTTGATGCTAATTGGTTTAATTGGTGGAAGATCATATGTTCAGATCCTATATGCATATTATTACCCCTCTGATTATGAACATGAATATGCTTTGTGAATTACGTTCGTTCCCGAGGACAAGGGAGAAGTCTTGCTATGAGTAGTCATGTGAATTTGGTATTCGTTTGATATTTTGATAAGATGTATGTTGTCTAGCCTCTAGTGGTGTTATGTGAACGTCGACTACATAACACTTCACCATCATATTGGTCCTAGAGGAAGGCATTGGGAAGTAATAAGTAGATGATGGGTTTCTAGAGTGACAGAAGCTTAAACCCTAGTTTATGCGTTGCTTCGTAAGGGGCTGATTTGGATCCACATGTTTCATGCTATGGTTAGGTTTACCTTAGTAATTTTTTTGTAGTTGCGGATGCTTGCAATAGAGGTTAATCATAAGTGGGATGCTTTTTCAAGTAATAACAGCACCCAAGCACCGGTCCACCCACATATCAAATTATCAAAGTATCGAACACGAATCATATGAGCGTGATGAAAACTAGCTTGACGATATTTCCATGTGTCCTCGGGAGCGCTTTTCCTATTATAAGAGTTTGTTCCAGCTTTTCCTTTGCTACAAAAGGATTGGGCCACCTTGCTGCACTTTATTTACTTTTGTTACTTGTTGCTCGTTACAATTTATCCTATCACAAAACTATCTGTTACCACTTATTTCAGTACTTGCAGAGAATACCTTGCTGAAAACCGCTTATCATTTCCTTCTGCTCCTTGTTGGGTTCGACACTCTTACTTATCGAAAGGACTACGATAGATCCACTATACTTGTGGGTCATTTGTTTATGTGTGAAAGAGTGTATCATATCACGGGGTTTGGATGCACCGGCGAAGTTTGCGCCAACTCTCAATGTGAGAAAGGGCAATGCACGGTACCGAAGAGGCTAGCAAGGATGGAAGGGTGAGAGTGTGTATAATCCATGGACTCCATATTAGTCATAAAGAACTCACATACTTATTGAAAAAATCTACAAGTCATCAAAAACCTCGGCACTACGCGCATGCTCCTAGGGGGATAGATTGGTAGGAAAAGACCATCGCTCGTCCCCGACCGCCACTCATAAGGAGGACAATCAAATAACACCTCATGTTTCAAATTTGTTACATAACGTTTACCATAAATGCATGCTACTGGACTTGCAAACTTCAACACAAGCATTTCTCAATTTCACAACTACTCAACTAGCACGACTTTGATATTATTACCTCCATATCTCAAAACAATCATCAAGCATCAAACTTCTCTTAGTATTCAAAACACTCATAAGAAAAATTTACTAATCTTGAATACCTAGCATATTTGAATTTTAAGAAAATTACCATGCTATTTAAGACTCTCAAAATAATCTAAGTGAAGCATGAGAGGTCAATAGTTTCTATAAAACAAATCCACCACCGTGCTTTAAAAGATATAAGTGAAGTACTAGAGCAATACTATATAAATCAAAAGATATAAGCGAAGCACATAGAGTATTCTAACAAATTCCAAATAATGTATGGCTCTCTCAAAAGGTGTGCAGAGCAAGGATTATTGTGGTAAACTAAAAAGTAAAGACTCAAATCATACAAGACGCTCCAAGCAAAACACATATCATGTGGTGAATAAAAATATAGCTCCAAGTAAAGTTACCGATAGAAGTTGATGAAAGAGGGGATGCCTTCCGGGGCATCCCCAAGCTTTGGCTTTTAGGTGTCCTTAGATTATCTTGGGGGTGCCATGGGCATCCCCAAGGTTAGGCTCTTGCCACTCCTTGTTCCATAATCCATCAAATCTTTACCCAAAACATGAAAACTTCACAACACAAAACTCAAAGTAGAAAATCTCGTGAGCTCCGTTAGCGAAAGAAAACAAAATACCACTTCAAGGTACTGTAATGAAATCATTCTTTATTTATATTAGTGTTAAAACTACTGTATTCCAACTTCTCTATGGTTTATAAACTATTTTACTAGCCATAGATTCATCAAAATAAGCAAACAACACACGAAAAACAGAATCTGTCAAAAACAGAACAGTCTATAGTAATATGTACCTAGCGCAAGATATGGAACCCCAAAAATTCTAAAATAAATATATGGACGTGAGGAATTTATCTATTAATCATCTGCAAAAAGAATTAACTAAATATCACTTTTCAAATAAAAATGGAAGCAGTTCTCGTGAGCGCTAAAGTTTCTGTTTTTTTACAGCAAGTGTAACAAGACTTTCCCCAAGTCTTCCCAACGGTTTTACTTGGCACAAAAACACAAAAAACACAACCAAAATAGAGGTTATATAAATTATTTATTACTAAACAGGAGCAAAAAGCAAGGAATAAAAATAAAATTGGTTTGCCTCCCAACAAGCGCTATCATTTAACGCCCCTAGCTAGGCATAACAAGCAAGGAAAGATCTAGGTATTGCCATAATAATAAGATAGATCATTAAAACTCATTTCATATTCTCTACATTCGAAGGCAAGTTTTCTTTGAGGAAAGCAAAATTAATCAAAAGGGCTAAATTTAATGGGACAAAAGTCCCCAAGATCAACCTTAGGAGGTATAGGTTCCTCCTTTGGTCCTTCGTATTGCACAACCAATTCATCATTGTAAGCATTCTTTTGACAGAACTTTGTGAGCCTATATTCAAGATAATATCCTAGTTCATTATTTAGAATAGCCAAATCATCATTAAGTTCAGAAATTCTACCAACTAAACATTGGTAGGAATGTTTTTTCTAAGATTTTCATTGAAAGCAACATAGTCTAGAGATTGAAAACACATTATTTCTTCTTGATCAAAGAGGATGGCCTCTATGGGAGGACGACAAGCATCCACCCTATAATGTGCAAATATTTCTTTGGCCTTTTTTATTATGAATCTAAACTCATGAGCCAAAAAGATAGTAGCGACACGCTTAACAGAAGAATGTTCAATATTAGAAAATTCTAGGAAAATCCTTTGTATGCAAGGGTGCATGTGCATGAATTGTCTTTCAAGTTCAACTACAAGCATGGCAATAGCGTTCGCAAGACTACTAGTTCTATGAAGGATAGAACTACCCATAGAAGGTAAAGCATCGGCACAAGTAAAGAAATCTTGAATAACTCCTTTTCCAATAATATTACCACTACCAACACGGATTTTTTTTGTATGTAAGATGGGTGGTTCTTTAGCAGGAGCATCAGAATTTTTCATGATATTATTATTGTCCATATCGACAATAATTTCCCCAATTTCAGACATAGAGATAGAAGGTAAGGGACTAGCCATAACGACAAGCAAACGAACTAACGTACAAGCAAACAAAAAGCAAGCGGGCAAAAGGAGGCAAATAGAGAAAGAGAGGGCGAATAAAATGGCAAGGGTGAAGTGGGGGAGAGGAAAACGAGAGGCGAATGGCAAATAATGTAATGCGGGAGATAAGGGTACGTGATGGGTACTTGGTATATTAACTTTTGCGTAGACCTGCCCGGCAACGGCGCCAGAAATCCTTCTTGCTACCTCTAGAGCACTGCGTTGGTTTTCCCCGAAGAGGAAGGGATGATGCAGCAAAGTAGCGTAAGTATCTCCCTCAGTTTTTGAGAACCAAGGTATCAATCCAGTAGGTATCAATCCCTCAGTTTTTGTCGCACCTGCACAAAACAAATAAATCCTCACAACCAACGCGATAAGGGGTTGTCAATCCCTACACGACCACTTACGAGAGTGAGATCTGATAGATATGATAAGATAATATTTTTGGTATTTTTGTGATAAAGATGCAAAGTAAAATAAAAGCAAAGTAAAAGCAAAGGAAATAACTAAGTATTGGGAGATTAATATGATGAAGATAGACCCGGGGCCATAGGTTTCACTAGTGGCTTCTCTCGAGAGCATAAGTATTCTACGATGGGTGAACAAATTACTGTTGAGCAATTGATAGAATTGCGCATAGTTATGAGAATATCTAGGTATGATCATGTATATAGGCATCACGTCTGAGACAAGTAGACCGACTCCTGCCTGCATCTACTACTATTACTCCACTCATCGACTGCTATCTAGAATGCATCTAGAGTATTAAGTTAATCAAAACAGAGTAACGACTTAAGCAAGATGACATGATGTAGAGGGATAAACTCATGCAATATGATGAAAACCCCATCTTGTTATCCTCGATGGCAACAATACAATACGTGCCTTGCTGCCCCTACTATCACTAGGAAAGAACACCGCAAGATTGAACCCAAAGCTAAGAACTTCTCCCATTGCAAGAAAGATCAATCTAGTAGGCCAAACCAAACTTATAATTCGAAGAGACTTGCAAAGATAACCAATCATACATAAAAGAATTCAGAGAAGATTCAAATAGTGTTCATAGATAGACTTGATCATAAACCCACAATTCATCGGTCTCAACAAACACACCACAAAAAGAAGATTACATCGAATAGATCTCCACAAGAGAGGGGGAGAACATTGTATTGAGATCCAAAAAGAGAGAAGAAGCCATCTAGCTACTAACTATGGACCTGTAGGTCTGAGGTGAACTACTCACACATCATCGGAGGGGCTATGGTGTTGATGTAGAAGCCCTCCATGATCGATGCCCCCTCCGGCGGAGCTCCGGAACAGGCCCCAAGATGGGATCTCGTGGATACAAAAAGTTGCGGCGGTGGAATTAGGGTTTTGGCTCTGTATCTGATCGTTTGGGGGTATGTAGGTATATATATATAGGAGGAAGGTGTACGTCGGTGGAGCAACAGGGGGCCCACGAGGGTGGAGGGCGTGCCTGGGGGGTAGGCGCACCCCCTACCTCGTGGCCTCCTCTTTTGTGTCTTGACGTAGGGTCCAAGTCTCCTGGGTCTTGTTCGTTGAGAAAATCACATTCCCGAAGGTTTCATTCTGTTTGGACTCCGTTTGATATTCCTTTTCTTTTAAACCCTAAAATAGGCAAAAAAAACAACAATTCTGGGCTGGACCTCCGGTTAATAGGTTAGTCCCAAAAATAATATAAAAGTGGATAATAAAGCCCAATAATGTCCAAAATAGTAGATAATATAGCATGGAGCAATCAAAAATTATAGATACGTTGGAGACATATCACCCATCATCTACTTATTACTTCCCGATGCCTTCCTCTGGGCCCAAATAATGGTGAAGTGTCATGTAGTCGACGTTCACATAACACCACTAGAGGAGAGACAACATACATCTCATCAAAATATCGAACGAATACCAAATTCACATGACTACTAATAGCAAGACTTCTCCCATGTCCTTAGGAACAAACGTAACTACTCACAAAGCATATTCATGTTCATAATCAGAGGGGTATTAATATGCATATTGGATCTGAACATATGATCTTCCACCAAATAAACAACTAGCATCAACTACAAGGAGTAATCAACACTACTGGCAACCCACAGGTACCAATCCCAGACTTAGATACAAGAATTGGATACAAGAGATGAACTAGGGTTTGAGAGGAGATGGTGCTGGTGAAGATGTTGATGGAGATTGACCCCCTCCCGATGAGAGGATCGTTGGTGATAACGATGGTGATGGTTTCCCCCTCCCGGAGGGAAGTTTCCCTGGCAGAACAGCTCCGCCAGAGCCCTAGATTTGTTCCGCCAAGGTTCCACCTCCTGGCGGCGGGTCTCGTCCCGAAAGCTTGCTTATGAATTTTTCCTCAACAAAAGACTCCATATAGCAGAAGATGGGAATCGGAGGGCCACCAGGGGGCCCACGAGGTAGGGGGCGTGCCCAGGGGGTAGGGCGCACCCCCACCCTCGTGGCCAGGGTGTGGCCCCCCTTTAGAACTTCTTGTGCTCAGTATTTTTTATATATTCTGAAAATAACTTCCATGAAGTTTCAGGACTTTTGGAGCTGTGCAGAATAGGTCTCTAATATTTGCTCCTTTTCCAGCCCAGAATCCCAGCTGCCGTCATTCTCCCTCTTTATGTAAACCTTGTAAAATAAGAGAGAATAAGCATAAGTATTGTGACATAATGTGTAATAACAGCCCATAGTGCAATAAATATCGATATAAAAGCATGATGCAAAATGGACGTATCATCCTCTAAATGTGCTTTCTGTTTTTTAGGTCAGGGGCCCGTTTGTAGAACTCTTTTTATAGAATGGTCCCTGAACTTCGTCGGGCTATAACTTTTTGCTCGAGACTCCGATTGAGGTGAATCCAACACCCACATCTTTGTCTCATCGAGTCCGTTATGTTGGTATAATTTTCACTATGGTTTGACATACTGGATATGACCACTTTGCCCTTGCCCGTAAACAGCCCCCTTCGCGGGAGAACTATTTCCGGCGAGTCTTTCTGCGGCTTCACTGCACTTCTCCCCGGAGCCTTCTTCATCCCCAGGCAAGCCACAACCACCATTTTCATGATAGCCATGCAGTAGCATTGGTTTTCAACTTGAATCTTTAATAACTGTATGTTTGTTTTGCTACTACTGTTATTTCGGTTATGCTTATGGATCGGTGATTAACGTCATGCTATGTCTTCTTGCACTTTGTTATCATGTTCTACTTGCTAGTATTATTTTAATATTGCTATGCTTGATAGTAGTACATGTTGGGTTGGTCATGTTCTTCGGTGCATGACTAACGTCGGTTACCGAGTACCACTGATATGCATTGGTCCTTTGCTGTTAGTTGGTTAAGTGTTTACTTGGTAATGTTATTTATGTGTTCTTGAATGGTATTTATTGTTGATGTTAGTGGTCATGTTATGCTATGAGTAGTGTTGTACCTGTGATATTCATGCTCGTCATTATGCCATGCTGAGTTGGATATGATTCATTGTTGATATGGTTGATAGTTATGTTGTACCCTCATGCTCATGTTGATATCATGCTCAAGCATTGTAATTGCATCATGTTATTTTATCATGGCTTGGCATATTGCATTCAAGTTTAACCGGATTAAATTGAACTTGAACAAATGTTGGCTGAGTCATGGTGCCACCATATCGAGCTGACCAATGCAACCACACTTGCCTTTATGGGAGGGTCCTAACTGGGTCTATTGTTGTGCCTCTCGCCGGTGCCTCCAACGAGGGAAGGTTATGCGCGAGTGCTACCTTGGCCAGGTAGGACGGCATAAGCCTTGTGAGCTCGAGTTTGGTTATGTGCACATGTCCTTGTTTGTGACCATTTTTGTTTTGCCATGACGGTGGCCGTTTTGCCATGACGGTGGCCGTGATGCCTTTTGTAGGCACGGGGCCACCCAGGACTGAACCCCAAGGGGGTGTTGGTCGAAGTGGCCGGGAGAGTGTCATGGCAGTAGGACGGTTTTGTCGGAACGCCGTTGGTCCACCCGAAAAGGGAGTGCGAGGCCATGGGTTTTCTGGTGTGGGTAAAGTGTGCTACCTCTGCAGAGTGTATATTAAATCTATCAATAGCCGCGCCTGCGGATAAGGGCCCTGTTCGTAGTTGGTCACACTATGGGTCAACAGTAATAATAATAAGTTGCTTAATAACAACCCTGGTTCGATGATGAGAATGAGATTGGTTGTGATCGTGAGATGATCACCATGGTATCGAGGATACCGAGTTGATGGATATTTGTGATTGTGATCGTCAGATGATCACCGTGGTATCGAGGATACCGAGTTGATGGATGTTTGTGATTGTGATCGTGAGATGATCACCGTGGTATCAAGGATACCGAGTTGATGGATATTTGTGGTGTTATGCGAGAGTCAAGGGTAAAGATCAAGCTCCTTGTGGTCATTTAATGATTACTATGGTATGGTTAATACCAAGCTTGATTGGGTCCTGAGATGATCGTATGATATCCGTGTTGGTTACAAGGTAACTCGAATAGAGTAAGTTGGTGCATGATAACGTCATCATGTTGCATGATAGTGTCATCATGTTGATATGTTCATGCCATGCTCGTATTGTTCTAGCTGTATCATGTTATTAATGCCATGTTGTTCTGATAGTATCATGTTAATCCTTGTTAACCTGTAATTGCCATGCTATTGCCTATCTTGATTGCTTTGGTTGCTGTGAGCATGCAAGTACATTCAATGTACTGACCTGGCATGTCATGCCAGTTTGCAGGTCATGCCGGATTTGATTGCTTGTTTGCCGTGGATCCCCAGCCGCCACTTTCTATCCTTTTTTGAACCAATAATAGATATGTTCCTTATCCAGTTTGTACTGCCTTATCCCTTTATTTCCCTTTTCAACCAAGAGACCGGTTGGGTATCCAGTCTGTACTACTTTCCCCCTATTATTTCTTCTTTGAATCAAGTCCTAGATTCATGCTACGACTTTCCCCCCTTTCTTCGTTGTTTGAACCAAGTCCTAGATTCGACTGCATGAAGTAGCTTTTCCTAATAATACTAAAAATTTAGTTGGCTTTGAAAAAGCTGATGGAAGTAGAAAATGATCCACATGCAGACACATGGGGAGCTGGGGCAGTAGAGAAGGCCAATTCCGAAGGAACTTATACCTGAGGGTAATCAGGATGTCGGCAACGACAGGTCGGATCTGCGCACAATACGGCAGGGAGGAAGAAGGGTCGGAGGACCTCCCGAGGCGGTGCTGTGTTGGAGAGAATGGCACAGGCAGAGGATTGGGACCCACCGGCAGCTGTGGGTTTCCTCCCTCGCCGCCGATGACCGCGTGAATGATGTACCTAGTCCTCTACACACACACACACCGGCTGAAGGTATCTGGTTGGATCTGTGACCAGCGGTGAGCAGAGAGAAAATATTTCTACCGCTGTCTTGTTTAGATCTAGAGAGGATGAGAGAATGAAGAGAGCAACCCTAGTAAACTTATTCTATGCTCCGGCCATCCTACCGTAACAAAGCACCCAACCAAATCCACCCCGCATGTAAACTTCCCTCCTGTAGTAATTGGTGGTAAAAGGATCCATGGGTATTACTACTGGAAACTAAGTGTATTACGATAGAACCTAAACCTACGATTAAGTCATAAACGAGTCTACCACATTTACCACAAACTACAAAGTGTTTTACCAACAAGTTTAATGCCAGATTAAGTAGTAAACGAATCTAGTATTTTACTACAGAACATTAAGCATCTTACAGAATGAACAAAACAATTATTCCATGGGTTGAGCACTGAATAGCACGTGCATATGTAGTAAATAGGTTATCATTTTTACTACATGTTACATAGGACTTTACCACCGATTGTTCACGCAATCTTTCACAGTAAAGAGACCAGTAAATTTTACTACATCGTACATAAGACATTAGTATCAATTTATGACCATGCCTATATAGTAATGAAGTTAACATTTTTACTACATGTCACACAGGTTATTACTATCAATTTATGACCATGCATCCATGGTAACGAAGTCAACACTTTTTACTACATGTCACATAGGCTATTACGATCGAGTGGGAAGAGAACCATGAGGATGCGCGCATGTTTTCTTGTTGATTGGGTGCACCGGACAACCGGAGCGCAAAATAAGGGTTTTCCGGTCAGGCGCAGTTTAGCGCCACCGTATATATATACATATATATATATAGTGGAGTGATTATCTTTTTCTCTCCACAACAAGCGTTTCAATTTGTGTTCATGGCATTAAAGAAAAGAAACTCGCTATTTAACGTGATTAATTGTATGAATCCTACTTACTAGTAGTAGTATTGTTCACTTGTGCTCCCCAGCCCTCCATTCATTGAACAACCCCCACGGGTGAATAAACATACAATACTAGTATTTATATAGAAAGAACAAGCTCGAACTATTTTGGCTTTGAGATATCGATGGTATAGTTTGACCACATTGCATCAATGGACTCAGTACTTTGAAGTAACCTATACATATAAACACATGCACGGTTTACATTCTGAATCGCTAGCTAGAACTTGAACTGTATTTGTTTACATGTACCACCTTTTTCTTTTGCTTTTCTGCTCCATGGTGCAATTCATCGATACAAAATTATACTATGAGTAGTTAAAAGTTGAGGGCGGGGCTTTTCCAGGGCAGTACGTGTGACAATTTTCGCATAGGCGGTTTGACAAAGAGGCGAGGAGGGTGAGGGAGTAGCGGATTCAACTTACTGCTGGAAAGGTAGGGCTGTGCGATTTGACGGCACATTACTGCTGGAAATACAGGGTCCTGTGATATGACTACTCACTATAGTCATTAATTACTAGCACTACGACTGGGGTGATGACCCCCCTTCTGTTCCCCACTCTAATCTGGTGCATGACACGTCGACCCAGATGCTGGCTCTCCCACATGTCGACGAAGTATGTAAGAAGGAGCAAATAATCATGCAGTATATATAGTGTATATACTAGTACTACGTACTACTCACATCAGAGGAGTGTGAACCACGGCAGCCCAGTGAACCAGCAGGCGATAGGCCATAGAAAAAAATGTGGTGATATGGCCATAAAAAACAATGTGCTACAGTCCAGTCTCTAGCATGTACAGTACTCCTCCTCTTCCTCCTCCTCTCGGTCCATCGCCATCATACTTTCCCCATTCCTGTGCTTTCTGTATCCTGCGAATCAAAGAGGCCCTTAGACTGGTTTAGGTCCGGCCGTTTTTTCTAAATGTGTTATGTCCAAAATTTAATGAACGTGTTCCGATTTCTATGAAAATAACCCAGTTTGCATGTAGTAATCCATTTGTTTATTTATTCTTCTGTGGGGGGGTTTGCATGTAATTCGTGAGGTATGAAATGTAAAGTACGCCGGCATGGTTGCTTATGCTCCGAGTCATGCATCAACTAGAACCCAGATGCTCTATGTCCCACATGTCGGCGAAAGGGTGCATGTGGAAATAGCCTAGGAGTACATATAGGAGGACAAATGCGTGAAAAAATATGTACTATGAAGCGTAGCTATGGTTCTAAAAGGAGACCCAAAGTGATGACAGGTATAGGTCGCACGCGCCCAACTAGTGGTACTAGACATACGACTACTTTTTCCATAAAAAAGAGGTACGAGTACTTAGTACTCCTATTCTATCAACACGAGTCCCATCTGACAACAGCGTCCGTGCTACAGCTAGCTCTTCTCCCTTGTTTCTCTCTTCTAATTCTAACTCAGCCAACACACGGTGGGCGGGGTGGGGATTTGCCGATAGTCGGTTTGCTCAACTGCGGCCCCACTTGACAGTGAAAATGCCAAGACAACAAGCGCTCCCTTGCTTGAGCGGTGTGCCAGATCGACCGTGTGGGGGTGCGACGCGAATGGCACATGCATGTTGTACTTGTTCCACTTTCTCGTTTTGAACTCGTGACATGTAGTAACACTCAGTTTTGAATATATATAAGTTTCGTTGTCACCCCAATATATACAGTACTCCCTCCATGTAGGTTGAGTCGCTGAAGTCAAAATTACACAAAAAACACGATCGCGATAGACCAGTCTACCTCCGTCCTAGTTTATTGCTCCCCATCGTAATATGTGCCAAATTTTGACCATAAATTTTACTAACAAAAGGTTAATGCATGTCACAAAACTATATCATTGAAAACTATGTTCAAATACAAATCAAACGATATAATGTTTGTTGACATGCACTAACATTTTGTCAATTAAATCTTTGGTCAAAATTTAGCACAAATTACAAAAGGGACTAAAACCAAGACCTAGGTAGGACACCACGACAAAGACAGTGATACTACATATAATTAATGCCAAATAAGAGCAAGGGATCACACATGTCATTTACGACTGGAATGAAAATGCCATACACTAATAAAACATTAAGGCCACGAGGCGATGCAGTGCTGGTTACAG